>NC_142592.1:33331156-33956156 GCF_965207765.1 Zootoca vivipara | reverse complement strand
TTAGACAGTCTTTATTAGACCCATTCCCTTGTGCTTCCAGCAATGCCCCCCTTCCCTTCAGCATAGTCTCTGCCATTTTAAATCCTCCATAGAAATTCTTCTCAATTAAACATTTTGTATTTTTTGTTTCTGTTTTTTAAATGAGCCTTCCAGCTGCAGGACATACAACAAAGAGATAAATAAGCAGGGAAATCCAACTCAGGGGGGTGGGGAGGTGAAATGAAAGAAAAACGGAGTGGGGAGACAGAAAAAAGAGGAAAAGAGAAAACAGATGATCCTCAATAAAACCTCATTTCTATTCTGCCAAGATTTGCACAAAGCTTCCATATATTTCCTTATCCTTTACCTCCCTAGGACAGTCCTCTCTTTTATGGTCCAAATCTGGCTTAAAGAGACAGAGCCATATGAAGGGAAAGTGCCCATCAACAGTTAACAACAGTTAACAGACACACAGGTTACCTGGTCATAGTGTTCCCTATTATGGTGAGATGTGTTACATTTCTATTTAAATTATAGTATTCATTTCTAAATCTGCAGCTTTGAATTGGCTCGTGCAAATGAAATGGCAATCTGCATCCTCTTTTTGCGATGCATGTCTCCCTTTTTGGCAATGCATATGTGGCCATCCAGCCTTAATTTGTAGCAGTGAGGCAGTCAACCTGTCATGGAAACTTAGCTGCAGTCATTCACTCTCTTCCTTAGAACTCAGTTGCACTGGAGTATGTTCTAGCAGGTCGCCCTGTTTCAACAATGTGCTCCAGGTGCATGAATTCTGATGAGGACTCAAAGCTCATTTGGTAAAATGTTGCAGCATCAAGGGCTTTTGCCAAGTCCCTTTTCAGGATAATCCTACCCTTGGTTTTCATTTTTCTTCCTAGTTGACACTTATGGAGTGGAGATAATATTGTTATGTGCAGTGCTTTTTTCTGGGGGGGATGCAGGGGTACACATACCCTTAAACATTTTGTGAATCTTTGTACTTTTGTCCATTTACTGTATTTATTTTTCCTGATTTGAACTATAAAATGGTGATTTTCTTGAGTCAAAATGAGAGTACCCCTAAACATTTTTTTGAAAAAAGCACTGCCATAGCTGCCAAGTTATCCCTTTTTTAAAGGGATTTTCCCTTATGCTGAATAGGCTTCCTCGCGAGAAAAGGGAAAACTTGGCAGCTATGAGCGCTGCTTATGTGTATCTTTTCTCGTTTTATATAAAAGAGAGAGAGAGAGAGAATAAAGAAACGACTTAAATCATAACCCTTTTACTTCCTTTTAAGTGGCAAGTCAGAAGCACAGAAGACTAGCATGATTAGTGGTTACACAGTATGCAGACCACCCACCCCAAGTTGCCTGGACCATAGATTTCTAGTCCAAGCCTATGCATTCCTATTCAGAAGTAAGCATCACTGAATTCAGTGGGACTTACTCCAAGGCATATATAGGACTGCAACCTTAGTGACTAATTTGGAAATGCGATGAGTCTAGAGGCAGAGAATCGTCTTATACGGAAATATGTGGTGGAGCCCTAAAGACCCAGCTTGCCTATGCAGAGAATGTCGAAAACCAGGAAGGGGCAAATTCATTTTCAACAGCAAAATGTAGGTTAGGTTGGGGGGGGGGGGATACTAAATGTAGAAAAATGTGAAAGAGCTTAAACATGGGAATCACCTTTCCCGCAGAAGGATAAGCATAGAGCAGTGGAAAGCTAGCTGTCCACCCTAACATACTGGTACATCTTCATGAACAAGCTAGAGTCTGCATGAGACAACCAATCTCAATTCTCTTGGACTGTCAGGAGAAACCAAGACCAGAGTCCCCCTTACCTAAATACCACCTGTTGTTGCTCTTCAACCATGGGATGTCGTCATTCACCACAACCTTTGAGAGGTTCAGCTTGCTTCCCCACTCTTTTTTTGAAGTTTTCCTTTTTTAAATTTTATTCTGGGTTTTGTTGAACTGACCCAATCTAACCAAAAAGATGATGATAAATGATTCCTCTTAGAAATACACTAGCTGCTGTCTCACCTCAGAGAATACCTGATTACTTCTGAAGAAAAGAAGAAACATGGTGCAGATAAATGATTGTATTGCTGTTTTACCTGCTCTCTCGTTTTCTTGTATTGGGAATATTGTGTTTTCAACTGTAGGTTATGTTGTGAATGAATGAATGAATGAATGAATGAATGAATGAATGAATGGGGAGCCCTGGAGAGGATGCCATTCTAGCCCTCTTCCCATGCATATGGGTGGATCTCCTTGGCAGTTATGGTTCTAATGGGCAGCTTTACTTTCCAAAAACACAATGCTCCAGAAATTGATTGTTCCAGCTCAATACTGTATGGGTGAAAATTATAGCTTCTTGCTGAGCTGCCCTCTGGTGGCCATTTTTGCATGTGGCCCAAGACATGCTCTCTTTATTCACAATGTATCAGAACTCCAGGCATATTGCATTTGAGAGAAATACTGTAGCGAAGCAGGTAACCACACTGAGGGGATCAGAACAAGGGAGCATTTGCCTGACCCTGACCATGTCTTGCAGTGACATTAGACCTGACTTTCATTATAGAGTCATTGGAAGGGATGATGAATATAGAAAGCTCTTTTAAAACTTTAGCACAGAGGTAGCTGGCATGGTTCGCGCCATATGTTGTTGGTTTTTTTTCAGCCGGAACTTGCCGGAACTCTCAGGTGGGTGCCATTGCCATTCTAAGAGAATAAGGGAGGTGTTCCTGGTGACTTCTAGCACCTCTTTTTCTAGAAAAATAGCACTGTTGGATTACATCGTTCATCATCCCTGGTCATTTGCTATATTGGCTGAAGCTGACAGGAGTTCTTGTCCAATAACATCTGGAGGGCCGCATGTTGGTGCCCCTACTCAAGTGCTAGAAGTTGTTGTTGTTGTTGTTGTTGTTGTTGTTGTTGTTGTTGTTGTTGTTGTTGTCCCAGTGGAGAGAAGCACATAAACATTGTCACCTCACCAGAGTGAGGGACATAATTTCAGGCTGGATGTAAGTGGACTGCAAGGCTCAGGATAAGTGCATCTGATCCCCACAGAATTCAGACATGCCTCCTTCATTCTATGGTTTATGGTTTCTTTTCTTTAAAAAAATAGTTTAATGCATTGGACAAGTTTTCATGTATCACTCAGCTTTCTGCCAAGTGTGGTCCTGGGTTTATCCTGTTTGTTGCTCCCTCCATTTTTAGAGACCATTAAGTCATTTGGGAGAGCTACCTTTGGCAAGGCAAGGAGCTGAGGTCTTATCCAAGCAGCCAACAATCATAGCTGGCTCACCACTTACCTATTAATGCTCCCTGTTTCATCATCCTGATAGGCAGTGAAGGAGCTGTACTCAGAATGGAGTTGCCATAGCAAAAGCCCAAACAGCAATGTCTCCACAGGACACATTATTACCAAACGCTCAATGAACACTCCATCAGATATGACATGGGGAACATTTATGAATGGCCCTGTAGGGAAAAAAAGGGTTGCATTTAAAATAAAAGTGACCACTTCAAGGCTAGAGGAAAGCCAACCCTTCTATCTTCAGATCTTGCATACTGATCACCTTTCATTTCTGGCCTATTTATTTATTTGTCGTGGGCAAACCTTTCTGATGTGGAGGGTCCAGTCTTTCTCTGGCGCGTTGCCATAACCAAGTTGGAGCCATAAAGCTTCAGCCATATGCGTTGCTCCTTGGCCTGTTATTCTTTTATTTTATTTTTGCGGAGGAACAAGAGTGAATTCAGTTTTAACAACAGAACCCTTACATTAACTTTCAGCTACTTTTGTTGATCTTTTCCCCTCTTGTTTATCTCTTGCTCTCTTTCTTTTACAATGCCATTCCACAATGCAGCCTCTGTTATGGTTGGGTGGAAACTATGAGAGACCTGGTGAATGCGCTGATGCCAAGGAAGTAGTTTCCTTGACAACCGAAATGAAGCAACAAATAACAAGAATGCAGCTCTCAATTTGGTTCACTGATCTGTCTAACTCTTGGTGCCTACTGAGAGCTCAGAAATGACTTTGCAATGTGTCCCTACAAGGATAAGTTGGCCAGTGCTTCCCATCAGAAAGGAACAGTGAGGGGCTACTGAGGCCCAGACATAATATTTCTTATTTTACAAGGAAGTGCAGTGGTACCTTCGTTCTCAAACTCAATCTGTTCTGGAAGTCCGTTCGACTTCCAAAACGTTTGAAAACCAAGGCATGGCTTCTGATTGGCCCTGGAAACAATGGCAACAGCCGAAATGGACATTCGGCTTCCGAAAAACATTCACAAACCAGAACACTTGCTTCTGGGTTTGCGGCGTTCAGGAGCCAATTTTTTCATCAACTAAGCCATTCAGGGACCAAGGTACCACTGTATGTTGTGAATGGGAAGAAATATGTTGTCGTACATGGTGCATCCATGTATTCAAACCGACTGTGTGAGATGGAAAGGCAATCACCATGGCATAAATATGGAGCAAGTGTGTGAGTGGCAAAATGTGAAGGTTTGTTTCAGAAGAAAATTGATCCGTCATCTATATCACATATATAGTACAAGATCACCATTATATATCATCATACAATCACATATATAGTGATGAAGTGTGAGGAGGGGCCAGTCTGATGGGTCCTCTCTGGTGTGTTGGTAGTGGGAAGGTGAGCCACTTGGAAGGTACTGTTCAACTTGGCAGAGGATAACAGGAGGGCAAGTGATGTACTGAGTGTGGTACCCAGCCACCAAGAAAGGGAAGGGAAAAGGTTCTTGTGAGTGAGTGAGTGTGAAATGAAGGAGGAGGAGGAGGAAAGCGGAGAGACCCAGGTAGTAAACAGGAGGAAACAAGGGAAAGTAACAAGAGATGAGAACAAGACGCTGACAAAAGCAGGGAAAAGGGGAGGGGGGGACATTATCACTTGTGATGAATTAAGAGAGGAGAAATTACATCTGAATAAAAGGGGAGGGCAAGCATTACTAAAGAACAAGAAAAAAGAGAGAGGAGGTCTGTAAAGTCTGGGGCAGCCTACACCAGCTATTCATTCAACTGTGTCTTCTTTTGGTCATTTTATGTGCAATTCCCCACTAGATGGTGCTCTTCTCACACATGCAAAATAATAAATAAGGAATGGAAATTAGACTGGAGGGGAATCAATGAAGCTAACATGTTATAATTTACATATTGGAGCTTAGCCAGATACAAGGAAGCATTAAACCATTTAAAGATGCTTAGTTTTGCAGAATTTATCCTAATCAGAAACCTTTTTCTTTTTAAAAAATCCAGGACCTCAGTTTATGCATTATAGCAGGAAATAGTGGTCAGGATTTGTATAAGATTGGCCATGGATTGGCCAGTATATAACCAGTTGGATAGTAGATGGGGCTGATTCATAAGCTTTTTCGATAACACCAGAATTGAAGGAACCATTCTCTTTCCCCTCCCCCCCCCGAGCTTTTTGCTATTGGAGACTGTGTTAATCTTTGGGGTGTAGCAGAACTTGCAGTGTTTAGTCCCAAAGCTTCCAATTGCTCTCATTAAATGTACTTTTCCACCGTTAAGTATACAAAGCTGTCATTTCCCCATTAGCCAAGGTAAGATAGGGATCTGAACAACATGAGCCAAAAACAACTTGACTTTCTTTGAGTACCAGAGTCAACAGAATTTGAAAAATGACTCCATTCTATACAGATGGGATTTTGTGGGGAGGAGATTGTGTTCGGGGCATCACAGATGTGGTGCAGTCTACAGAACTGCAAGAGGACCAGAGGGGACTCAGACTTATTAGGCATCAAAAGGGCCTCTTTAAATGTTACATTCCAGTACTCATGTTTTGAAATTTTCAGTTGCTGATTAAATTAGTTTCCATCTATAAGTGTGTGAGAGAGTGAACTCAGAGTATATAAATGACACCATGTCAGTCCAATGAACTATCCAAAGAATGTTTGTATGTGCATGCAAATATATCTATATTCAAATAAATAAAATGTGTGTGGCATTGTGCGTGTATATAACATGCCTACTAGGGCTGCATTCTACATGAGTCCTACTCAGGGTGTGGGACCCAATGAAATTAAGAAACATTACTAAATTAATTTCAATGGGTCTATTCTGAGTAAAATTTAGTTGAATACAACACATAATAATTGTGTTGTGATTTTATGTTTATCACTGCTCACTATTACTGAGTTGGCTTTATATTTGTTAGGTAAAGTAGTGCAGCACTCATTGTGGCATCTGTGTGATTTAGGGGGGATGCAAGTCTTGAACAAGGTCCTGGGAGACCAGGGTTCAAACATTCATTCAGACAGTCACTGCCTTGAGCCTAACCAACCTCACAGGATTGTTGTGAGAATGAAATCGTGTATGCCACCTTGAGCTCCTTGGAGAAAAGGTAGGAGATAAGTGAAAATATTGGTGAGTTGTCATTTTGCAAGGAACTGCAAACCAGGAATGTGCCTGGCAAGATTGCAAAAAGCAACACTTTTTATTTGTCTGCTGTGGGCTGTATAAAATTATGAATCAATCTGTGTTCGGCACTCTCTCTCTGTGTGTGTTTCTTTCTCTGAATCACTGAGAATACAATTGTTGTTCACATTGATAGAGAGGACTTTGAGTAGCCTGTGAGTGAAGTCTTCTGCTGCCCTCCAGTGGTACCATTCCTAATATATTATTGCTCACCTGTTTTGATAATGAAAGAGAGTAGATCACACCATATATCAGCAATTGTCTGAATTTCAAAATGTCTGCAATCAAGATCAAGGGTATGTATACTGTGGAAAGATTTGCAAGCCCCACGCTGACTTCCATTTAAACCAAGCCCATTTCAAGTCCTAAATTCTGTCTAATTTGTGTCTGCCAGCTTGCGCATTGATCTGCTCAGTCACTCTTTTGCAGAAGTGGGGAATGGATGCTGCTGAACTACAACTCCCATCATCCTTGATAATTGGATGTGCTGGTTGGGACTGATAGGAGGTAGAATCCAACAACATCTGAATGGCCGCTGGTTCCTCACTCCTGCTCTAGTTCATCCCGATTTATTTTTGTCTTAAAGTCAACATAGGACTTATTCAAGTGCAAACTGTCATTTGTGCAGAGGAACAAGATAGTTCCTTTGCTGAGCACCTGTACATGACATTGATTTAAGAGGCTTTGCAGCAAGCCTACCCAACCTTTCAGCATTGCCTATTGAGCATCAACGGTTCAAAATATGTTGTTGGCTACCTGCAATAGATAACGTCACCTTGGAGGCAGTGGCGTAGCAAGGGGGGCGATGGGGGCGGTTCGCCCCGAGTGCCACCCTGGGGGTGGGTGACACTCGGCACACACACCCCACTGGGGAACATTCTTTTTTATTTTCTGTTGCATGAGATTTTTCAACTGTTTTTATATGTTCTTTCAATGCTGATTTCATATCTGAAGTCGGTTTTGTTCTGTAAGCTCTAGGTTTTTTGCAATTCATGTTTTTCACTTTTCGCCAGAGCCAAAGCCGCGTGGGGGGTGACAAAAAAAAAATATCCGCACCGGGTACCACCTGGGCTTGCTATGCCTCTGTTTTGAGGGTATGCACCAAAGACCCCAGAGCTTTGCCTAGTGCTGTAATGCAGCCCCTCCTTTGCTATTATAGTGGTGCATTTCCTAAGACATATCACTGTGATATAATCTTTCATTAGGATTAAATGTTAGAAAGTCACAAGTAGTCTTTTGAGGTCTTTGAGAATTCACTGTCAGGCTGGATATGAGATAAACGGTGGGCAGCAAGTTAGAAAGGGTTGCGCGAACCCAGTTGGTGCAAGACACTTGGTGCAAGACAGATTGCAAGATGCACCCAGGGCTACCATGATGAAAATACATTTTTTAAACTCTAATACCCGGTAGCACAGTTCTATCTCTAGCCTTCATTGAAACACCCAAGTCTCTTGTAAAGTGAGGCCTCCAAATGCAGCAAAGTCTGGTAGTATTGCTAGATCAGGCCAAAGATTATCTCTATGTGGTACACTAGTAGCAAAGTCAATGGCCAAATTGAGAAGTGCAGCCTTGTGGCTAGAGTGCATTGTAACCTCCCCCCAGTTAAGTCCCTTCTAGTCCTAAAAGACAGGCATTCTTCTTCATGCCACCACAAGCAATAACATCGGTAGCAGGATGGGATCAGCACAGGTATGAGGTCAGCATGCTTGCGGATCATCCTCTGCCAATATCCCTGCTGGTTGGGGCTGGAAGGAGTTGCAGTCCAAAACATCTGGAAAGCCCCGGGTTTGCAGAGGCTGGCTAAATGCTGACTGGAAGTGCTGACATAGTGTGAGGCAAGAGGTTAGTCAGCACAAGAGACAAGACCACCTAAATCTCCTGTAGGCTGTAGCTGCTTTCCTAGAAAATACATTCAGCTTACAAATATGGAGAAATTGTAAGATTTAAGAGACGAGGGGCCAGGGTCAAGTTGAAGACCTTTGGCGCAAGGATTAGATTTCTCCGAGCATTTTGTCTGTGCAGCTATGCAGATGTTAAAGCAAAGCAGCTGAGGCCAGTTCTCTGTCAGTCCTCATGAATGGACCTTGGGGGATAAGATTATGTTACCTTCATAATGTGAACCTTACAAAGTTCATTCACCTCAAGTACGAATGGCAGCCAATTATAGGGTTATAATTGCTGCAGAGGGGATTTGGAATTAGCCTTGGATGAACTGGCTCAAATGATGTATAAAATGTATATGGGAGCATGTGGCTCTGAGCAGGGGCTAAATGGAGATGTATTAAGCCTCTGAATATACATAGTTTTAACCGAACTGCTAATTGAATGGAGATAAAATTGCCTGGAAATTCAGCCAGTTATTAGAGCTGTGAGGAGTGTTTTTGGGATTATTATTTTTTAGAAGTAGCAGGAATCTGCTCATATTTTGACCAGGGAGACCAGAGCTAGCTATGAAACTGCTAAGATAACTCTGATGAAGTGACTATAATTTAGCCTCAGCTTTCCAGATGAAAAGTTAGAGTCATAATCTTTAAACTGCTAGATTGCTGTAAGGATTGGGGAGACGGAATTGTAAAGCATCTTGCCCACTGAAAGATCTGAAAGGTGTGTTCCAGTTTTTAAAAAGCAACCAAAATGAACCGTTTCCTCTTCTTTGTAAAATTATTTGATGGTATACCTGTATCTGACATCACTCGTTTCCTCACTCTCCCAAATACCACAATATTTTGATGTTTCACGTCCCTGTGCACTTCTGTGCTTCCTGATGCCTGCTTTTCTGGAGATATGTCTTGTGCAGATATATTTATTTGCAGATATATTTTATTAGAGAGCTGCTGAAAGGGGCTGTATATCTAGGCTGCGTCTATCATCCACAGCTGCTTTGTAAGACACTACTGAGTCAAAGACAAATAACCAAGTCAGATTAATGGACTGAATGACAAGAATAATGTTGTGAATAGTATAGCATCATGCAGTGTGTGAATTGGCCCTAAACAACGCATGTAGATTTTTCAATCTTTTGGGGGGGAAAATATACCCTATTCAGATATCTGGAGTTGTAGCAATAAGTGGGAAGCACAGGTATCAAAGATGGCGAAATAGTTTCACTATTAGGACAGCTATTAGCTTTGATAATCAAATGTAATGTGTTGACAGAGCAGTCTGTCCTATAGATATGTTTCATTTTACTGACAGGTGGTGGTGGTGGTGATGGCACCAATAAATAACTATATTATTATTTTCTTTCATTTAAGAATCACTTCCCATGATGCACCCTGAAGCAATTTACAGTATAAGAATATATATTTTAAAACTTACAGAATTGCATATATATATATATATATATATATATATATATATATATATATATATATATACACATACACACACACACACACACACACAAAATTTAGTTGCATATGCATAAAATCACTTCAAACCAAAAAACAGATATTAACAGGGATACAAATTTCAGAAGGCTTGTTGAAATAATAGTAAAAAAATGTAAAGGTAAAGAACCCCTGACAGTTAAGTCCAGTCGTGAATGACCTTGGGGTTGCGGTGCTCATCTTGCTGGCTGAGAGAGCCAATGTTTGTTGTTTGTCCGCAGACTGTTTTTCCAGGTCATTTGGCCAGCATAACTAAGGCACTTCTGGCGAACCAGAGCAGCACATGGAAACGCCGTTTACCTTCCTGCTGTAGCAGTACCTATTTATCTACTTGCACTTTGTGCTTTCAAACTGCTAGGTTGGCAGGAGCTGAGACCGAACAACGGGAGCTCACCCCATTGCGGGGATTCGAACCGCCGACCTTCTGTTCGGCAAGCCCTAGGCTCAGTGGTTTAGACCACAGCGCCACCCACATGGTCTAATAGTAACGATATATCAATTCTAACTAAAGAGATAAAGCACTTAATGCCAAATACAAGTTTCTAAGAGGTCCACATTGTATAAAAATCAATTACACAAGTATGTAAATCTATAAATACCCATAGAATACAAATGAAGACAGCACACATTAAAACAATCCAATTGAAACAATGCAGGAATTAAAGCAAGAGTCTCAAGTCAAAAGCAAGGAAATTCCTTGAGAATAGGTGCTGTTATCCACATCTAGTTATGTGCACCTAAAGGGCTTCTGCTTTTGTCATATAGCAAAAGTAACCCCTTTGTGTTCTATGGCAAACAACAGCATGTAATATGACATGGATTTCTGCTGTTCAGACAAATTTAGTGACAAACCCCTTGTACTTTGTAACATTGTACTTGGCTACCTGCAATAGGTAAAATATATTACTTCATACCACCCCAATCTCTGAGTGGTGTGAGATGCCAAGGGTTCCCTGTTTTTACCCAGGGTTTGGTTTTATTGGAATGAGTCACAGTGATGTCTTTATCATATATGGTTAACTTACAAATATATACAACTTGAGCCTACAATGGTGGGGCTCAGAGCAGTAACAGACCAGAAGGTCTTACTTCTCCCATAGTCAAAGCCTTGGAGTCCAGCAGGACTCAAGCCAGGCTCTCCAGTTGCTGCTGCTTCCAGCTTTCATACACACACAGCTGCATCTAGTGTCTTTCTCACTACCACCCAGGCAAGGGAGACGGCCCACCCATCTGGCTTCTGGAACAGAGCAGCTTCCTTTGTTATACTAATGACCATGCTTAGGAGGTAACTAAGACCCTTGCCATTAGAATGTTAACCTTGCTGGACCCAGGACCCTGGACCTAGGCATCATACAGGCTAACCCCCAAACTCACAATATTATGCATTGGAAATCTCTGTGTTGAGCTGGTGTGAGACATACACGAGTTTTTGATTCAGTATTTCTCTTTCTCAGCTTCCTTACCAGCTTCCCCCTTCCGTGTTCCAGTGGTGGAACATC
Organism: Zootoca vivipara; assembly: GCF_965207765.1. Taxonomy (NCBI): domain Eukaryota; kingdom Metazoa; phylum Chordata; class Lepidosauria; order Squamata; family Lacertidae; genus Zootoca; species Zootoca vivipara. The sequence goes on along the minus strand of NC_142592.1, from coordinate 33,944,822 downwards.
TGCCTTTACATCCAGAAGTTTCCAGTTTCAATCCCCAGCATCTCCTGGTAGGAAACTCTGAAGACCTGCTACCGGTCCGTGGAGAACGTATTGAGCTAACTAGACCGAAAGTCTGATAAGGCGGCTTCCGACAATCCTTTTCCTCATGTCAGTTATTTCCATTGTAGATCTGCAGGCAGGCATTGTTGTTGATCTTTGTTAGCAGTAGAGGACAACATGGCTGTGCTGCTCACCCAGACTCCCTCCAGATGAGTTGCAGCTGCATAACGGGGATAGAGAGGAGAAGGGAAGTAGGCAGCAATGAAGACAGAGGTCAGGTGAGTGGTGCGGCCCTGCCATGCCTTCTGCTACTGTTTGGTGGCAGAGGCTGCCTGCTGATTCAGAAGTTGCAAAAGCCACTGGAAAAGTTTCTATGTGGCAGCACGGGTGCATAATATTAGAAAGACTCGCCAATATCAGCTTGCTGGTGTGGATATTCTTCTCCAATAAGGGGGTTCCAGGTTGCAAATGAGTTTTGAAAAATATGCACCTTTTTGAAAGAATCTTCCTTAAAGTAAAATAACACACACAGGATTTTATTAATGGTTGGGTTGCGTTTTAGTGGCCTAATGACACATTTCCATTAGATGGCCTGGCCTTTCTTAAAGTGCAGTATTTAGATCTTAAATCACTACAGACATTCACATAAGTTTTACATTTTTTTATTTCCAGCATCTAAATCAAATGAAAAGGCTACACTGGCCAGGCTGTAAATTTTCTCACAGAAACAAATGTCTCCCTTTCATTTTTGATCTTGTATGAACATTATTCTTTCTCTCTCTCTCTCTCTCTCTCTCTCTCTCTCTCTCTCTCTCTCTCTCTCTGTGTGTGTGTGTGTGTGTGTGTGTGTACATCCCAGGCTAAAAGATAAAAAATGCCTTCAACATCTTTCAGAACGATAATGTGTTCCACTGGATTTCTGACTCAATTTTTGCATTCATTAGGATCCATCAGGGGGCAGATTATCATTTATTAATTATTCCCTGTTGTTTTCCTTAACTGAATTAAAGCATCCCTGTTTCTCTTGCAAAAAGTCATGATCATTACTTTATGCTGACACCTAGTGGGGGAGGAGGGAGAGACAATGGCGTGTAAATATTTCACCATTATAAATCTGAAATGTAACATACTAAAGGTATGCAATGGTTTCATTACAAAACATGAAGCTGCCTTGTGTCGAGTTTCATTACTAACCCCAAATGTAAGACATTTTTGAATGGCTTGCAAAAAGTTCACTAATCCTCAAAATAACCTGGGGTCAAACTTCAAATAAGGTACAGTGGTACCTTGAGTTAAGAACTTAATTCGTTCTGGAGGTCCATTCTTAACCTGAACTGTTCTTAACCTGAGGCCTCTTGCTGCCGCCACACCACCGCCACACAATTTCTGTTCTCATCCTGAAGCAAAGTTCTTAACCCGAGGTACTATTTCTGGGTTAGGGGAGTCTGTAATCTGAAGCGTCTGTAAACTGAAGCATCTGTAAGCCGAGGTACCACTGTACTTCCTGTCCCAAACCATTCAGAAATCAAGGTTGTGTCTGAAACGTCGTTACCTTAGCAGTGACCTAAGGGGGAAACTGGTATTATTTTTATTGTTTATTAAATTTGTATACTGCCCTATACCCATAGATCTCAGGTCAGCTCACAACACAAAATGACAATATAAAAAAACACAAAATACATAACAAAATAAAAGCAAAGACAACTCAAAAATCTCCTCTTCCATGACACATTTCAAAAGGGCATTAGATGTTGATCGGCCAAAAGCCTTGTTAAAGAGGAACGTTTTCACCTGGCGCCTAAAGATTTACAATGAAGGCACCAGCCGAACCGCCCTGGGAAGAGCATTCATTCCACAAATGGGGAGCCATTGCAGAAAAGGTAGGTTTGTCTGAGTTCCTTTGTGAAGATTTATCAATATCAGAAGACCGTGTTTGTCTCTTTTCTTCCACACACTGAACTTAAGAACTAAGAAGCTAAAACCACATCTGTACTCCTAGAGGGCCATTTTTAACATAGTGGTTCAAAGTGTGCCATAGAGAAAGTTCCAATATTCATTCCTACTGCAACCTCAACACAATGAGTTGTGCTAATGCTGAGAACCAAAAGGCACCCTAATGGATGCCTGTAGTCTTCCTTCTAACCTTTCCTAAGAGGGCACCATTGCTACACATACACAGTCTATGGAAGTGATGGCCTTATGGTCAGGTCACCTTCGTGAAAAATTGGGAAGAGTGGAGAGCTTAACCAGCTATGACAGCATGGGACAGCAATGGCAGATCTGAGCATCTTTAACTGTGTCCCTGGATTGGGACTGGATTGGAATACATGTATCACATTGTGTATCTTGGCAGTGCATTTCAACAGTGTAACAGGCTAAGAGACATGAACCTATGGCCCTCCTGATTTTCTAGACTACAACTCACATCATCCCTGACGATTGACCATGCTGACTGGGGCTGATGAGAACCACAATATAAAAGGACCTGGACACCCACAAGAGTCCCTATACATCACACTGCATCTTGGTGGGGCCATTTTTTTATGGGACAACAGTATTTGAGATAAGGCATATATGGGAATATCTAGTCCCTCTAATGGATTACTAACATTAGCTGGGAGTTCATCAGCCAGCAGTCTTAGGGGGCTGCTTCAACTCATAAGAACCCCGATCTAAGAGTAGATATTCAATATTTTTGCTGTTGTTGTTGCATATCCATGACATCATAATCAAAAGAGAAACATGCATTTCCTCCTGGAGAGGAGAGCGTCTGCTCCAGATGTGCCAATAGCACAGATATCTCTTTGTGGGGGGAAGAGGCAAGGGAGCTCAATTCACTCTGGCTTCCCCTCCGAGATTTGTTTCACGTTTCTAAAAGACATACATGGTTCTCCTTGTAACATGACTCCAGGCATAGGGCAGTGAAGCTTTGGACCAGAATCCTGGTCAATCTTCTTGGATAATGGTGAGCAGAGCAATCGAAACAAGAGGAAGCCAGTGTAAATTATGATGGGGAAAATTATGCCAGCGCAATTTACCCCATTCTGAATTCTGTTCAGGAGCAGGGCTACTGCCAACTGAGCTGGCCCAAGCCTGACAGAGGGAAAACAAATCTTGAAAATAGAAACAAAATTTAAAAATTCCTTCCAGTAGCACCTGAGAGACCAACTAAGTTTGTGATTGGTATGAGCTTCCGTGTGCACGCACACTTCTTCAGATACACTGAATACACTGAAGAAGTGTGCATGCACATGAAAGCTAATACCAATGACAAACTTAGTTGGTCTCTAAGGTGCTACTAAAAGGATTTTTAAAATTTTGTTTCAACTACGGCAGACCAACATGGCTACCTACCTGTAACTTGAAAATAGAGTTGGACTTACAGCATCCTTTTTGCTGTGTGACTTCCCTTGGGTTGCACAGTCATGTGACCAACCAAGCTGAATTGAGTTTGGAATGCAATTAAGTCTCCCCTTGCTCCATCCCACCCACACACCTCCCCCAGAATGCCCTTTTCAGAAGCTTCTCTGGCCTCTGCTCAGTCAGATGCACCGCAGCTGAGCTAGAATGGAGGACATATACTGGTATCACCAGCTGAGCCAGGATGCTATTCCAAACTGCACTCATCCCAGTGCAGTTTGGGTTTGGATTGATCCCCAAGTGCTCTTAAGAGGCCAACCTTATGAGGACAAACAGCTCCGAGAGACAGACTCACAACAAGGGGAGGAAATCAGCAGCCATTCATTCTAATTTATTTTACCAGCCTTCAGTAGATGTGCTGCTCCATTCCATACCAGCTTCGACAAAAAGTGATGCTATTGAAAGTCAAACTTCCTGGACACTGAACAGGAAGCAGAAGATTTCATGGAAAGGAGTTCCCAAGTTCTCCTAATTTCCACTGCAATTTCAAGCTTTTTAAAAGGCAAACCAGTTAGCATGAATCAATACAATCATATATATATACCTGCATTTTCATATTTAATATTGCAACATAAAATTGAATCACTCCCATTTTTTTTCTTCTTTTACAGCGGTAGCATCTAAACCATGAGTAGCTAACATGGACCACAATTCCCATCATACTTAATGAGCATGGCAAATGATGAGGGAGGATGGGAACTGTAGTCCAAAAATCTGGGAGGCACCACATTGGCTACCCCTCACATAAAGGATAACACTCGATTTGGGCTTTCCTGAATGCTGTTAATAGGATTTCAGATCTCCATGTCTTTTGACATTATTCTTTGGCATCACCCCTCCCCTGCTTCCTGGCCTTGCGTTATTTCTCACAATGCAGAGGACTCAAGTATTTTAAGTCACTGGAGGCTCGCTCCTCACTTCCATCACCAAAATAAACGCACGTAAAATAATAGACTGGTGGCTGAAGGTTTAACAATTATGACAAGCAACCAGGATACAATACTTATCATCTCACTCAACCTCAGACGTTATCAGTCGGCAGGAGAAATTTAATCCCGAACATAAATTGCATTTCCTAAAAAAACATAATCTTGCCTTAAGACACCAAACTCACTGATTAGAGGGAATGTCTGTGTTTACACATTTGTAGAACGCATGCTGACTGTATTAGTGTCCTAGGAAACAAATCGGGCACAGCACACAGGCCGGCTGGAAGCACAAAGCTAAAGGAGAGAAAGAATTCTCTCTTTTTTTTACTTTTCTTTTTTTGAAATCAGACCCTCCGATCTCTAAATCCTTTCAAATTCCTGAAGCACATTAGCTTTACTACTGCACGATTTTCGCGGTAGTATTTCCCCTAATGAAATCTGACTAGAAGTTTAAATGAGTTTAATGCATGAAATGTATAAATAAAATGTGGCCTTGATTAAATTTAGACTTGATACATAACTTAAATGGGTAGCACAAGAGCAGCTTCGGTATCATGTATCCGGCTTATTTTTGACCATGCTCTGTTAAAAGGAGCGCGAGCTTTTACATTCCACATACCTTCCAACAGGAAGACAATATAACAGAGAAGGTTCCCTCAGACACAAAGTGCTATCACTCTGCTCACAATCAGGTAGATGCTGTCTGTTATTTTCTAATGCTAGGGGAAAGAATATCGTATTCTAAATACATATATCAAACCTTTTTTAAAAACCGTGGTTGGAGATACTTGATGCGTGGTCTCACCAACACCATCGTTCAGGTATTAAGAGAGCAAGGATGGTTTCACTGCAACTTTCCTGATATTACCTCACTAATGTATCGAACCCCTGACCTAGAGAGACCATTTCTAGGGTTGCAGGCAGCTCAATTTCCATGTCCATTAAATTATTGGACTCATTCCAAACGTGGCAACTTGGAAAGAAGGATTTGTGATACTGACAATGAGAAGTACCAAAAGGAAATTATATATATTATCTCAAGATGATGAAACAGATCGTCCATGCTCGAGAACGGTTCTTGAAACCAAACATAAAATCCATCGCCACCAGAATGAAGATGCGAAAGAGATGTTAGTTTATTTGTGATTTAAAATTGCCCGTGCATTTGTTGGGATGTATTTGTGGAAGGGAAATAACAGCCGGCCATCTTTAGTCTTGTAGAAGTCGACATGGGAACGAGTATGTGGTGACCTTTATTGTTCTACAGTCAGTGGCCCTCCTTTTAAAAAAATCAAATTCCTGAGCAAAATAGCAATGGCACTCAGACATAGTTATAACTTTCAAATATATATCCTGAATGTTTTGTCTGAAATGGAACTCCAGGTCATTTGCAAGTTCTCATTTACTGAAGCACCACAGAAGGCAGATCATGCATTAGAAAAGAAGTTGTCCCTTTAATGGGAAAGAGAGAGAGAGAGAGAGAGAGAAGCAACCAATTGATTCATTATTTAAACTGGTTCTTTTCATTGTTCGGTGAGGTTTGGCCAAAATCAGTGAGTCAGTGCACATGGTCATATTCATCATTTGGTAGCTACATCACATATTGGCCATTTCAGCATATAAGAGGGATCTGCCATTGTTGCTTACTTCAAGGTGTTGCTATTGGAATGTAAAGCCCTTAACCAACTTGGGACCAGCATTCTGCTAGATCACCTTGCTCATCTATGCCCACCTGACTGCTTCAGTCTACAGAACTGACCCTGTTGAGGTTGCTACATAATATATGTTATGCAGTTGCAACAAATTGATCTTTAGTGTGGCAGCACTTACACTATGGGCCTTTTGACATAAGGAAGTCACCTTCACTGCATTATTTTTGGTGCCTGCTTAAAACGTTTTTTGTTCAGGCAAGCCTATCCAAAAATGCAGATGTTGATGCGTCTTTTTTTACTGTTCATCTGAGTTATTATAAAACATTTAAATTGTTTTTAACTGTTTTTACTGATAGCTTTTGATAATTTCAATATTTCTTATCAACCACTTAGAAGTTTTTTTACAATTAAGTGGTATATCATTTTTATTAAATAAATTTTGAAAATTGTATTTCATTTTAATATCTGCTCTGCCTTTCCTTCAAGGAGCTCAAGGTAGCACTTATGGGTCTCCTTTTCCTATGTTATCGTCACAAAAACCCCATTAATTAAGTTGGCAGAGAGACAGTGACTGGCCCAATGGCACACAGTGAGTTTCATGGTTGTTTGGTGATTTTACCTCTGGCCTCCTAGGTCCTGGTCCACTTAATACCACTACATTTTATTCCACATTCTAGGGGGGGAACGTAGAAATGAATAATCTTTTCCCACAGGTCTAGAAAAATTCCCTTGTTAGCAACCCTGTGTGGTACGTTTAAGACTAGCCAATTCAGCCCTGAGAGGGCAGAGTTTTTCCAGCAGGCTGGAAAGGCAGAGAGAGAAAGCCGGGGCTAGTTTCTTGAATCCAGGGCTGTGACCATGGAGTTTTAGTGCTGTAAACCTCTCCATCATGTGCTCAGGTTATATATGTGTGTAAATAAACCATATATCCTAAGGACACTACAGTCTCCACTCTGACCCATTCTCAAAAGGAATCATGAACCCTACATAAGAACCTCAAACCCCTGGAATCTCTCACCATTCAGAGACTGGGGTGGTGTGCAACATTATGGTTTTTATGGCATGAATCCACACTAGACATTGTGATAGCAGGGACTCCTTCTCAACCAAGATAAAACACTTGGGCCCCAAGTAGTAATAAAACTGCAGTGTTTAAGTGTACACACTTCTTTGCAAAAGAGGAGGATAGGGAGGGAACCAGAACAGGTGGGGAAGACACAACTTTTCTCCCAGTGGAGAAGCAATCAAAAAGGGAATTGACAGGGATAGATCAGTCGGTAGAGCATGAGATTCTTCATCTCAGGGTCATGGATTTGAGCCCCCCGCTGGGCAAAAGATTCCTGCATCACAGTGGGTTGGGTTGGATCAGGGGTAGGCAACCTAAAGCCCATGGGCCAGATGCGGCCCAATCGCCTTCTCAATCCAGCCCACAGATGGTCTGGGAATCAGTGTGTTTTTACATGAGTAGAATGTGTCCTTTTATTTAAAATGCACCTCTGGGTTATTTGTGGGGCATAGGAATTCGTTCTCCCTCCCCCCCCCCAAAAAATATATATAGTCCAGCCCACCACATGGTCTGAGGGACGGTGGACCAGCCCAAGACTGAAAAAGGTTGCTGACCCCTGGATTGGATGATCATTGTGGTCCCTTCCAACTCTATAATTCTATCTTTCTATGTAGCCCTTGAGTGGCCCATAGACATGTTATCCCTTTAAAATCTTCCATATTTCCCATCAGCAATGAAAGCTCTTCCTATGGTGATTTATAACATTAGACTTTGATGACACCAGGCTGTGGTGGTAGTTGTTTAATGAAGGTATGATGTTAAACCATGTCAGTGTTCTCTAAGGTTCTCCACCTTTTTAAAAAAAGTCATACCAAAATTCTGCCACTTCTGAAAACACTGAAGACTGTAAAATTGGATTTGAAAATGCAACATTAAATCCCCTAAAATCTGATCCTTCTGTCAGGACCTGGAATAAATTAAAGTAATGTACATTATTTTTAAAGAAAGGGGGGAAAATATGGGAAGCGGTTTTCAAAGCCTGAAGGCAGAGGACAAAACAAGTTAAGCAGGTGATACAAACCATCTTATTTTCATTCTTATAATGATTTTGCTGCTTCCATATGGGGGCTTGGGCTGGAAATAATTCATAGAATGCAAACTGAAAGAAAAAAGGAAAACAGCTTGAATCATACCCTTCTTAAAATATCAGCTGAGTTTTTATAACCAAAATACTGCTAAGAATTTCCTGGAATTTGGAGCGGATTGAAACCCGCCGCAGCACAGTGGCAGGGCATTTGCCTTTCATGAAGAAGGTCCCGGCTTCAATCCATGGTGCCCCCATGGAGACTCCTGCCTCAGTCCCCAGAAAGCCACTGTCAATCATTATGGACAACACTGAGCTGGATGGACCCATGGTCTGACTCAATAGAAGAAGTAATGGATGGTGTGGTAGAAATGTGCTACTCACCAGATCTCCAGTTCGTTACAATACACACATACATATAAACATGTTAAAAGGTAAAGGTAAAGGACCCCTGACAGTTAGGTCCAGTCACAGATGACTCTGGGGTTGTGGCGCTCATCTCGCAGTTTTTCCAGGTCATGTGGCCAGCATGACTAAGCCGCTTCTGGCGAAACCAGAGCAGCGTGCGGAAACGCCATTTACCTTCCCGCCAGAGCAGTACCTATTTATCTACTTGCACTTTTTGGCATGCTTTTGAACTGCTAGGTTGGCAGGAACAGGGACCGAGCAACGAGAGCTCACCCCGTCGCTGGGATTCGAACCACCGGCCTTCTGATTGGCAAGCCCAAGAGGCTCAGTGGTTTATACCACAGCGCCACCCGCATCCCTTAAACATGTTGCAGTAATGCAAAGTTACACACACACATGCACTAATATATATAGTTTAGATTGAAACTTTATTTGCATTCGCCACTAGCCATAACAATAAAACAAAATATACTGGGATTAGAGCTAAATACTTAGCTATATGAAATGCATTCTGGAGGTTTGCATCAGTTCAAATAACAGAATTAATACATGATACTTTAGCTGCAGATAAAATGTGGGAGCCAATAGGCTTTCTTTTGATTGAAAAAAAAGCAAAGCTGAGCAATGTTAGAAAATTAATCAAATATCAGATCTTATTCTATTTGCCCCTGATAATTATTTTGCAGTTTTTGATGTCACCTGGTTATCCTGATTTGCCGGAAGAAAAGACACAGTAGCAATGGTTAAGAAACCTGGTAATAACCTCACTCCTCAAATCTTTATGAAGGGTATAATCTAGCTACTGATTCAATACTGCTTGGCAGGGGGTTGGACTGGATGACCCTTGTGGTCTCTTCCAACTCTATGATTCTATGATTCTATGATCTCCACATGGACATAAAACATTTCCCAGTGGATTTTTTTGAAATCAACCCTCAAGTACAGCTGAAAGCATTATGTTAAATCTTGCTTAAGTGGAAGCACATCTGTATTTTGGAACTGTTACATTTTGCAAGTAGGATGCCAATGTGTCAAGAGTAGGTCAAAAATAATCATATCAGGGACAAAATTTCCTTATAAAATAAAAAAATTCTTTCCAGTAGCACCTTAGAGACCAACTAAGTTTGTCATTGGTTTGTCATTCTGAAGAAGTGTGCATGCACACGAAAGCTCATACCAATGACAAACTTAGTTGGTCTCTAAGGTGCTACTGGAAGGATTTTTTAAAAATTTGTTTCGACTATGTCAGACCATCATGGCTACCTACCTGTAACTAAAATTTCCTTATATTAGTAATACCTTACCTTCCAAGTCCCGGACTGCAGAATCCGGGACCGGCAGCCGTGTGACACCGGAAGTTGCGTTGACGTAACTTCCGGTGTCGCTTTGCCCTTCTATGGGCACCAAAAATGGCCGGCGGCGGCTTCGAAAGTCGCTTCTACGCATGTCAGGAAGTGCGTCGATGCAACTTCCGGTTTCGCTCTGCCCATCTATGGGCACCAAAAATGGCCGCTGCCGACACCGGAAGTAGCGTCTATGCACTTCCGGACATGCGTAGATGCGACTTTTGAAGCCGGCAGTGGCCATTTTTGGTGCCCATAGAAGGGCAAATCAGAAAAAAAATGGCCGCCGGCAGGAGAAAATAACGGAGAAAAACGGGAGACGAAGTGATACGGGGGACCACCGGGAAAAGGTAAGTAAAAACGGGGTTTCCCAGGGAAAACGGGGTTCTCTCTCTCTCTCTCTCTCTCTCTCTCTCTCTCTCTCTCTCTCTCTCTCTCTCTCTTAATTTCCCTTCTGACACACCCTCCCTCTCAGTCTAGGCTAGGCTCTCACCCAGGGTCCAAACAAGCTCTCATCTCACCCACAAACGTCTCACAATGAGTAGAGATTCTGGAAACCATGAGTCTCCCACTCTAGCATTGCTTTTTATGGGCAGACCCGAGGGGGATGTTCCTTCCTCAGGATGCCCACAGATGTGTCCACACCCAGTTCCAGGTGAAGCAGGTTTGTGCATTTCCCAAGGGGGTCTACAGGATGGGATCCAGGCCCGCTGCCCCAGCATTCACAGGTTATTTCTTCACCCTCTGTCATCTCCTCCCCCTCCTCCAGTTGCTTTCTCATTGAGTCCAGCTTTCTGAGCCTAAACTGACTGCTGTGTTTTAGAGTGCTCTGTCTCCATGCCGGGTTTACATGCTTGCTGTCATCAAGGTATATCTGGACATCTGCATAGAATCGTGAATGGGTTTTTTGTGCCTGTCAAATTCTCAACCAGGACCTTCTGTTGCACATCCCTTGCTTCCATGGAAAGTACGATGCCAAAGTACAGGCTTGATCGGAGTTCAATCCGTCTTTCTTCTCAATGGCTTTGCATAATCTTGCCATCTGGAAGGAACCAAAACCTAGATCCCAAATGGGCATGGAAGTTGCTTTCTACCATTGCCTGACCCCCATCCCTCCCAATTTTCTAAATCAACGCAGCACAGAACTCTGGTTAACAGCTAATAGTTGTAGCAGGGAATGGTTACTGCAGTAAACACTGTAGAAATATGCCTACATTTCATATACATTCCAGGAGAAACTTCCCAGACTGATTTGCCATGCTGTCATATGTCACATCCCATTACCTTTGTGACTTTGTGTTATGATACATCAAGGATGTGACTAACATTAACCACATGTAATGTTGCACAGTACCATCTTGTCTGCCAAGGAAATTTAGAGCAGCATGTCTTTCAGAAAGCAGGGTTTCCATTAGAATTATTGGTTTCCGTGCTCGTGTGTGAGCGAGAGATTAACTCATCAGTTAAACTCAGTTTTCAAGTCACGTGCTTGAATTCAAAACCCGCAGCCCTTACCCTACTAATTAACGGAGCACAAAGGGAAATCTGGGAGCCAGCCTTCTTTCTGTTCCATGTAGCATAGTACAAAATTGGGTGGTTGGGTTTTTGTTTTTGTTGTGTTTAAAACAGGGCTGCATAGGCCTTGGCCCCCAACCACTGCACTCTCGATGTTTGGAAATGCTTTTCAGGGACAAAGAATGCACTAATTAGAAATCAGGATCCCAGGTAGATGAAATGCAGAGCCATACAGTAATTTAGGTTTGTGATCAGTTTAATAGCTGCACTCTGGAGAAGATTGGTGATCTGGGGAGCAGCAGCTGGGGTACAGGAAAGGGCTCTGAATTTATGGTACAACAGCTCCTTCTCCTCAACTACACGGGGGGTGGCAGTGTTGACCAATTGTAATTGGATTTTGAAATTCTAACTTTTTTAAAACAGTTGTAACCTGTCTGGAGTGACCTTAGGGTGAAGGGTAGGTGGTTATTATTATTATTATTATTATTATTATTATTATTATTATTATTATTTAGTTGCTCAAAGCATGGGTATATTTTGATAAACTTTTTAAATTGTAAATAACTTAGTCATTTTGGCAAATATGCAGCATATAATAATGATGGTAAAATCTTGAGATAGTTGCATATGAATACATGTAGCATGTAGAGAATGAAGTTATGATCCTCTTGTATTGAAAGATTCATGTGAGTAGGAGTGTTGCAGAGAAGCTGGAGAAAGCTCTACAAGCCAACCTGACCACATTTAGCAGGGGGCCAACCTGACTCCATTTGATGCCATCGAGGGGTCATGTTGTCCATCTCAGTCTGCAAAATGTTTTGGGGTTTCCGTGACTCAATGTGAGTCAAAACTACATTAACTTGGTTGGTCAAAGGGGGGTTTGATATACTCTTGCTTGCATTGGGTATGAATATTCCTGCTCCTCTATCTTGCACCCTGAACTCAGTAAGTGTTCCAGTAAGCGAGACAAAGGGGGTTGTCATGAGCTATCTTTCTACTAGATATTTCCAGCGAGATAAGTTGCTAATCTCAGCAATATTATTATTAGCAGTCTGTATTGAGGCTCTGTGTTCCATTTAATATGTTCCTCATGCCACGTAGCATCCTGAATTGACGCTTTCCCTTTGAAAAATAATAATTAGCAAACAATTGCAGTTATTTGGGTGCATAAATTTATGGCAGAAGTTTGCCTCTGAAGTGCACGGAAAGTCTTTTCTGATTAAAACTTCATAAGGTTCCATGCTGTGCACTATTGTTTCGCCTATTGTGCTTAAGGTGTCAAAAGGGATGGAATAACAGAGGAGCAGAACTACAATTTTGTAAAGTCATATGCTCCACATTAGAGTTTTAAGGTGTGGAAAGAATTAAGAATAGGGCTGAATAAGTTAGGAGGCACAATGGCACCACACACACACACACACACACACACACACACACACACACCATGCTCTTAACTGTGCGATCATTGAAATGTTTATAATACATCAGATGAGTTCCCATGTGTTCTAACCATTTAGTGACGGTAGTGTCAAGTGATGATTTGCATGTGTAGAATAGCATCCCAGATAACAAGCAACAGGCAGGACCTTCTGATCACAACACCTTCACCACCATTGTTTCCAGTAATGGAGGCAGTTCACACATTCGACTGCAACATAACATGAGTGATGAGATTTCAGATATCACTTTATCATCGAGTGATTCACATGCAATGTTTTTTCAACAGATAGTTCTTCCATTAAGTTCCCACCTGCATGTTGATCGCTTGATGAAGGCCGTGTCAGGTGATATCCTGCATGAGTGAGACAGCCATTTCAGTTCAAGAATGACAAATAGAGATGGTTGTTATGTTAATGAGCACTCACACTTTACATTGTGGGTTCCCTTTGCAGCATCGCGCGTGGTGCTACAGTTTCCAGGGAGCTCACTGGCAAACAGGGGCTGGCTTACCTCTCAGTGTTAATTTTTGGAGGTTCACGTCCAGCCTCAGTAATCAGTGCCCCTTTAATGGGGGACCCCAATCTTGTCGCCGCACAGGGGGTGAGGTTACTGCCTCACGCCCCTCCCTTCAGGAAGCTCTGGAGCCGAAGGCTGCTGGTAAGATTCAAATTCTATTGTGTGATCTAGATAGTCCCTCCCCATACCTGGCCAGTCCCCTGGCAACCTCCCCAGGCAGAATTGGTTGATTGGCTGGGGCAGGTGGAGACCTCAGGTATCCTGCCTGGGAAGGCATTGCCAACTCTGAACATCAGGGAGTTGCTCTGGGATCAGGGGGCTGCTCACAACCATGCAAAAGTCACACACACCCATTTGATGTGGGGAGCGGTCATTGTCTTCCCCATAGCAATTTGGCGATTATGGCTTTGGGTGGAATCCTTTAGTCTTTTCTTCCCTATATGGGGGGGGCAGGCGTGAAGTGCCCCTCCTCCACAAAAATAGCTGTTTACTTTGCCGTTTTCCTATGTCGTGAAGGCTACAATTTCAATTCAGTGGAGGAGGGTCAAGATATTAACTGATATGCATGAAATTTCAGATATAGCTATATAGTCCCTAGTGTAGTAAGATAAGACCTTTGGAGCAGGCATTTTTTTAATAAAAAAAATATGAACCACCCTATTGGATATATGATCATGTATGATTTAGCTGAGATTCCTGCTTTGCAGAAGATTGGACTAGATGTCCGGCAAACTTTCCATGGAAAATGAAATCACAACACGAATTCATTCTTTCAGTAAATGCCAGCATTATTCTTAGCATGCTGTGAATGTATATTTTATCCTGGCACTCGTATTATTGCACTTCTATGGAATTTACAAGAGAGATTCGTCATGACAGAGATTATGGTACAGGAATGATGGTGTTTTGTAAGTAAGTCCCATTGTGATCAATGCAGCTTACTCAACCTTATTGGTCACTTTTTAATAAAAAGCAAGCTCAAAACTACATAACCCTTGACTGAATTCAATAGGCCTTCACAGTGAAATAGGTGTTATAACCAAAATGGTCCTGATACAGAATAAATACAAAACAAACGTTATGAATATCAAATAAAGCCATATTTTCTCAGGACTTCTCATCCCCATGATTGGCCTGTCATATTAGTAACAAATGGCTGCCACAAACAGAGGCAAAATCCGTAGGTTTATGTGCACACCAACCATGATTTATACGTCAATTTCTTAGAAATGAGAGTAAACATTAATTTGTTGACGGAAATATTTAAAGAAATTCCCGAGGACTCCTGTGATATGCCCTGTGATATGGTCAAACGAGCAGCTCATAATAATAATAATATTTTTTTAATTTATACCCCGCCCTCCCCAGCCAAGGCCGGGCTCAGAGCGGCTAACACCAAATATAAAACAACTAGTTAAAATACAATTTAACAACAAGACTAAATACATTAAAATTAAAATTAAAAATGCAGCCTCATAAAAAAGGGGGAAAGAAAGGGAAAATGGGGGAGGGGATCAGGTTGGCTCCAGGCCAAATGCCAGGCGAAACAACTCTGCCTTACAGGCCCTGCGGAAAGAAATCAGGTTCCGCAGGGCCCTGGTCTCAGGAGACAGAGCGTTCCACCAGGTCGGGGCCAGTGCTGAGAAGGCCCTGGTTTTATAAATTATATAATTGATATGGTTTTATAAATTATATAAATTTGTAAATTATAAATGGTTTACGTGTTAAGGTTCATATTTGACCATAAAAAGTTGATAGGAGGCACAGTTGGGGCTTAAAGTAATCAGTATACCTATTTTTCCCCCAGAAATTTCATTCCAGGCTTCTTCTCAAAAAATTTACACAATGTAGTCTCTTGTGAATGTACTTTATTTCTGATGTAATGGCTGTGAACCCTTTTATTTTTGGTACAGTTTTTTCCATCTTCTTTTTTATTTATTTCATATTTCTTACTGGATTGTTATTTTAACTTCAAAGTAAAGGCTCAGAAATGTTTCTTAAAATAAAAGCAAAACGAATTCAGTAGTACTTGCTTCTCAATATACAGTACATGGTTAGGATTGCTCTGTTTATCACCCCCTCCCTCATTATTACCTTTGTCTTCTTCATCTTTTAAAGGAGGGGGAAACTTTCCCCAAACCTTGGTAATTGAAAGCAGGAACTATTTCTAACCAAGAAGGGACAAATGAAAAAGTCAAATGAAGTGAGGGGGAAACACACACACCAAAAACAAGTCTATGGCTTGTGCCTTCTGTTGACACAATAAACACTCTTCCAGGTACAAAACGGACACCTTTGGTGTTATATTTCACGATTTATCAGTTAAAGACAAATAAAGGATTTGTGTAACACTGGGAAGCCCTGTCAGTTAGCTGTAGCTAGCTCATTGCATAGCAACAATTAATCTCTCTTTTTTATATAAAAACAAACAATTTTTGTACCTCCCTTCACTGCAGTGTACAGTGAAACAAAGTACATACAATAAAGCACAATACATAATATTTCCTATGGAAATAAAGAGATATCTTTTTTTTTGTCAAGGGTTTTCTCCAGTACCAGAACATCCCAAGATTCATGCAATGCAATGAATGAATTTCCCTTATCTCCCATCTGAGTTAAGCATATATGGCTGCTCAAACTAAACAATCAAAACAACTTGACTGTGGTTGGTGGTTCAAAGTTCAGCGTCTTCTGGGTCATTCTGCCACCAGGTGTAACCTTTTCTAGAAAGAGTCGGACAGCAAAAGAAATTACCTGCATTTTATCATCAGATGACTCATAGGGTAGATTGCAAAGTAAAGAAATCCAGAAGACTCGAGATGCCCATTTCAGTCTCCTTTTTCACGGAGAGCCTGTAATGTGAGTGCAGGGTGGCCATTTAGGCATCACCAAAATGAGAGGAAATGAAAGAGGACACAGATTTGATCCTGTTAAAGTTATCCTTGTTGGATACTAGCAAAAGTAGTGAGGATCAGAAATAGAGACCTTAGGAAGAAATCTTCCAGGCTGTTTTTATTTGTCTCCTTGCTTCCGAGGGCCCTGTTTTCCAACTTCTTCCTAGCGAGAAAGAGTAATGATCCCAACTGCACAGTTGCAGACTCCTTAAGGCATGAGCCTAAGCATAATATTTTGTGTCGATCCTGCCTCCATTTTTGTATTAAGTTGAAAGTGTGTCTGGTATACATTTGTAATGAATATAATCACTGCCTGCAGAATTAATCTCCTCTGTATACCCTGCATAAAGACTTTCCCTGAATTGCTTTTTTTATTTAAAAAAAAATCTGTTGAAAAAATAAGCAGTAATTTGAAGTCTAATAAAACAGCAATCGTAATCCACACACACAGGTCCGACCCCCACCCCCAATGTGGAACATGATCCTGCTCTGGTATCACCTGAAACTTATTTGTGCCTCATTAAGATGCACACCAACAGCAAGCAAAAATATGAGTTTGAAATTTGTTTTCTCCCAGATTTCCCAGTGGTGATGAATATTCTTTCCTCCCTTGCATTGTAAGGGCTTTGAGTATTATTCAGCCTCCATGGAAAGTGAGCTTGCATATGACTTTTCACACCAGGAAAAAAAATAACCCAAACCAACTCATAGTTGAATATTTGTTTTTAATCCAAGCCATATTTTATCTGCTCCCCTGTTCTGCAGAATTTCATAATATCCATATGGTCCACGGCAGCGTTCACATTTATTAAAATGTGGAGCTGAGTTGTGGTTTTATATTCTGTTCTCTCTTAATTGTCAATATTTTACTAGCTGTGACAATAGATGGATAAAAGCCTGTTTGCCCTGCATGAGGGCCTGAAGTGACAATGTAAACTAGGGCACAGAAGAATGTGGCATATCTCAGGAAGGGTTCGTACAAACTTGAATGCCCATTGCCCAACAGTGTTCAGCTTGTGATTCGATAAAATACACTAGGAACAAATAGGTATTGTCTGTATTAGGTTTTGGAAGGGCCTTGGGCAAGACACCTCCTCCCGTGTGGGCCCCCCTTCCTCCTTGCTGCCATTGGCTGCTCCCCATCACTGTGGCTTGCTTGCCTGCCAAAGAGAAAGCTGGCCAGCAAAGGAGTGCTCAGGCAGTAGCTGGCACAATTGTTCATCCTCTCTGGAGGAGAAGGGAAGGATACTCAAGTAGCAATAACAAGAAGCAGCAGGAGCCAGAGGACACCATCAACGGTGTCCAAAATGCCCAGCCATGTCAACCTCTGACACATCTTTAAAAAAAAAATCAAGCTTCCTTTTCCTAGTGTTTATGAGATGGTGCTTTGGAGAAGTTTCTTCCATGGGAGGAGGACAGTCTTCTACATTTGTGGTGTTGTGGTTAGAGTGTTGGACTAGGCCCTGAGCAAGCAGGGTTCAAATCCCCACTCAGCCATGATGATTTTGGGGCAGTAACAACACATGTCAATATTTGGAGGGAAGCTCTAGGTCAGGCATCCCCGAACTGCAGCCCTCCAGATGTTTTGGCCTACAACTCCCATGGTCCCTAGCTAAGAGGACCAGTGGTCAGGGATGATGGGAATTGTAGTCCAAAACATCTGGAGGGCCAAAGTTTGGGGATGCCTGCTCTAGGTGCATCCGATATCAACAGAAATTTCACCAGGTTGAATTATAAAGGGTGTTCCATTAAAGATGCTTGGTGAATTGACTTTACTTTGTGTTTATTATTATTATTATTATTATTATTATTATTATTATTATTATTATTATTAGTGTTTTCTTCTTTTTTTAAAATCATATAAACCAGTAGTTCCCAAATAGCTAATTACTGAGAATCCCCTATTTTCCAAAAGCCAAGCCACAGACCCCCTACTCTTGAAAAGTTTGATAACTCTATGGAAGTTACCTCTGCAAAGCAATTTTTTGAACAAAATGTGGGGTAGCCCCTAATAAGCAAAGGATTTTATGTATACTAAAAACAGATAAAGGCTGAGCAATATTTTCAACGTTAGGATATACTCAGTGTTTTTTTTTTCTTTTAAAAAAACGTTTAAGGGTACTCTCATTTTCCTACTCATATTGAAATACTGCCCCTCGATGAGGCCAAACTTAGATTCACAAAATGTTTAGGGGTATGTGTACCCCTGCATCCCCCCCCCAAAAAAGCACTGGGTATTTCAGCAGCTAAACATTGCGATATTCCAATATATCCCAATGTCTGAAATTGGAAATCAGTCATGGGGATGAGGGAAGGATCAGCCATGGAGATTGGATGAGGGGGGAAAGGAGAAGAAGCACCTTCACCGCATGGTTTGAGTGTGAGGGGACAGAGATAGGGGTTGCATCAAGCCACTGTCAGTAGGACAGCCAGCGGTGCAGTGAAGGAGCACATATACAATGGCTGCAGCTGCTTTCCTGCTGACTGAAAAAAGCTGCTCTGCTTCAGTGCCTGGGGAAGGTAGTGCCACGGTGCCTTGATTTGAGGGCGATCAGCTGCCCTGTTTTCCCTCAGCGTGAGGGAATGCTGCAACATTATTGACTGCCCTGGTCTCTCTCAGCAGCGTTATCGGCTGGACTCATTGTGCGATATCAGCGGTGCCTTGAAATTGGCTGCAAGGAGCGATATATTGCTGCATATCGCTAAGTCAAAATCATTATTGCGTTGTGATTTCAAAACCAGTTTTGGCCAATACGTTGAAAAACCGCACCGCACTAAAGCAGACCATAAAATGTGTGAAATTACCATGCAAAAATGACAAAAAAATAAAATAGTTGGGGAGGATAGAAGAGATGGGGCTGTGGACCCCCTGGGTGCGTTCTGTGGACCCCCAGGGGTCCCCAGACCCCTAGCTGGGAACCACTGTTATAAACATTTTCCACACAATTTTAGCTCTCTCCCTCCTCCACTTACCTGGGAATTGCTTCTGCACAGCCATGCATACAATAGCATTGCAATTGTTTTATAATCATTCAGCTTTGGTGAGCGTGTTAGGAGCATGCTTCCCCCACTTAGGTACATATATCCCATTTTTTAACCCTCTGCATTTAGGTGCTAGACTTTTCATTTCGCCTCCACCATTCTCTGTTAAGAACATTGCCCCAGAAAAAAAGCTCCTTGTTTGCATATTTAAAATTGCTGTCAAGTAACCTAGTTTATTTTTATCCCAAGTTGAGATTTTGCTCCAACTCAGAAGATAGATTTCCAAGGAGTTTTAATTAGAACTGGGGTGGGGGGTGGGGGATATGCAGATGGTGTAATTGATTTTGTAGTTAGGCTCTGTTTAATTTAACTTCCTGGCTTTGTCACATCATTTTACTTCTTTTGAAGCAACGAAGGCAATGTAGTTTTTCTTCCGTAACAGGGTGATTCGTAGTAATAGAGTGAGTGAGACGGGTATCGGACTGTTTCTTTCCTCAGTCCTGTCTGTCTTCACATCATCACATTTCCTGGAAGAAGAATTGGCTGGAAAATGGCTCTAAGCCCAGCTTACGCTATTTCAGTGAAGAACTTGAAAGTGACATTATAGTATCAGGGCAGCTGCACTCCCCCTCCCTTTTCTTTTCTTTCAGCCAGATGCAAAAGGCAATGATATGAAACTGAAAGAAACCACAACTCAGTCGTCTGCCTTCCACTTAATTTTTCATACAAATTTAAGGTCAGGTTGTGGCCCAGCAACCCATGAGGTGTGTGTAACATTAGAAGGCCTGTAGCAGGTCTTGGAAAGGGCGGGGGGGGGAGGAAAGAATAAGAGAAAAAGAGAGAAGTAAGTGTGACTTTTCATTCATTTAATAGCATGGGAATAAATCCAGTGTTGCTTCATTAAAATCTCTCCAATTTAATCTAGATTTATTAATTACTTGCTTAAGGGGTTAAAAGCACAACACTTGATCAACCCTTCTTCAGAACAACATTACCAGCAACTAGAAATGGGAGACTCTGACAATTTTGGTTCTCTGTTTCTCATGGGTTTTTTTCAAGCCTTAAATTCCATTCTCCACATTTTTGCAGCAATCTGTGGGGTCTTTATAGAAAAAAAAGGTGTGTGTGGGGGGAACCATGAAAATCCATCAGCACATCAGTGCACATTTCTCTTAATATACTGATTTTTGCATGCAATTTTCCCTAAAATAAATCATTTTTGTGTTATTTTCATGTATATCTGCAGTTTTATGGATGCATTACTTGGTTGGAGTAAATGCAGTATGCTTTGGTATATGTTACTTAACTGGAGAAAGGCATTGCAAAATTCAGAGAAGTGCAAATTTAAAAGGTGTGTGCATTTTGGCTTGTGTATTGTTTTGGACATGGTCAGTTCGGCAAAATCCCTTTAAAATGCTTACTGAATTGAATTTTTTCCCCATCCCCACCTGCAACCCAATTAAGAGTTTTAGAATTTTCTAGCATCTTAAAAGAAATGCTAAACATATTCATATTTCCTTTTTTATTTTTATCTATCATTGTCATTCAGGAAGGACAATAAGAAAAGTCGCACACACACAGTCAAATACAAGGCATGTGTGTGTGATAATTAAGACTCCTCAATACTGGAATGTTTTCTTGGTGGCTATATCTGTTCTTTTTACTAGTCATATTGTAGAAAAGAGGTAAGTTTCATTGAAAGGAACATATTGAAAACGTGTGCGTCCCACTTTGTCACATCTGTGTCAAGCCCCCCGAAACGCAATTGTTTTTACTTTCCTTTTAATCTTGCAGAGAAATTTAAAAGTAGAAGAACTGACCCCATGTTCAAAGTCATTGTCAGAGACAATGAAGTCATAGGCTTCTGGTTTTAATAATGTCTTGCAAAACACTCAACATCATTAATCATATTCAGAGAATAAATGACACACAGATTTTCTAGCTTCAAGTCCTCGTGAATAGCATTTCAGAGTCTTGAAAATTCATGGAGACACCTTCCCTGCAATGCTGCTCAGGAGGATAGCTGTGAAGGAAGGACTATAATTCATTTCCATTAAAAACAAGCATATTCTGAGTGAAAGACTTTAAAACTCCAGAATCCTATCAGTATTTTCTACACTGAAACTGCAATACATTTCCTTCAGAACAGCTCGGAAAAGAGGACCACTCATAAAAAAGTATGATGTGGATTGTGAAATGTTGCAGTAATTTTGCTTGGTTTAACGACCACTCCCATTCATCAAATTAAAATAAACTGCTGATCCATCAGGTGAGCAAGTAGAATGCAGACAGTCATGACTGTGGTCGTATCTCTCTGATGTATATCTGAGCGGCGATAGCTGGTGATTTGCCTCATTCCCACAAAGCTCAGCAATTTCCTGCAGACACAGGGGCATCGATTGACAAAATCTATGGTTTGCCCTGAAAATGCTCCTCCATACATTTCAGCCGAAAGAGTGTTTCCATACAGGCAAAGCACCTCCGAAATCAAAATGACTGTGGCAACCTGGCTCCACATGCAAATATAAGCTCATTGTATCTCACATATCTCTTTACATGTGTGTCTTTAATTTATTGATTTTATGCAAAACAGTGCAATAAACATTAAGATACTAGCTAAAGCAGAACAAGCCTGACCTCGCATTAATCGTTGTGTTGTTGTTTAGTCGTGTCCAACTCTTCGTGACCCCATGGACCAGAGCCCGCCAGGCACTCCTGTCTTGCACTGCCTCCCGCAGTTTGGTCAAACTCATGTTCGTAGCTTCGAGAACACTGTCTAACCATCTCATCCTCTGTCGTCCCCTTCTCCTTGTGCCCTCAATCTTTCCCAACATCAGGGTCTTTTCCAGGGAGTCTTCTCTTCTCATGAGGTGGCCAAAGTATTGGAGCCTCAGCTTCAGGATCTGTCCTTCCAGTGAGCACTCGGGGCTGATTTCCTTCAGAATGGATAGGTTTGATCTTCTTGCAGTCCATGGGACTCTCAAGAGTCTCCTCCAGCACCATAATTCAAAAGCATCAATTCTTCGGCGATCAGCCTTCTTTATGGTCCAGCTCTCACTCATTAATCGTTGTACATCAATATAATTTAGGAATAACAGCAAGTGATTGGGCTAGCAACATTTGCAGAAAGAGTATCATCTTATGTCTCCTCCACAGGACCGAAGTTTAATACTGGACAATTGCACACCCTCAATAGAAGTGGTAATAAAGGATAAAAATGTAGCCACACTGTCTCAGACACAACAGATTTGGCTTGATCCACAGCCCTGCACAAATAATGAATTAGCCTTTCCATCTGAGCTCAGTGGCAAGCATGCCTATACCAATTCCCAGCTTCCTGCTATGGTTGACTCAGCTGCCACTGAGGGAGGGGAATGAGGTCTTTATGGAGCAATTTAAGCCATGTGAAAAGAGACGGAAGAGGTAGAGAACCAAATTTTGGCACTGTTTGGTTGTTAGTTTGAGGAATTTTACATGCTTGATGCAAACTTTGTGGGGGATTTCGACTTAGTAGTTTTTGATTTTGACCTAGCATTTGGTGCTGTTTAGATATAAGTTTGATTATAATTAAGTTTTTAATAAATCAGTGCCCATCTTCTAAGCAGAGCTTACAAAGTCCAGGAAGCTTTGATGCTGGGGTGTTGAGATTTCCCAGGATGCCCAAAGCCCAGGTATTTTGTGCTGGACCGCAAATCTCCTGCCTCTCTCATGTTTTAAACCTCTCTGCTCCCATCTCTGGCAAAGCACAGTTCCAATGTCATCATCTTTATTTGCCCAGAGACTTAAATTGTCATTGGCATATGCCTTCTTGCGCTGCTTTGGAAGGGCAGGATATAAATTTAATAAATAAATACAAATAAGTTTAATAAATAAATACAAATTTAATAAATAAATACAAATAAGTTTGTGTCATAGACCTATGTCCTGAGTCTTTTAGGCAATGTCCCTGTTGGACACTTTTTTAAAACTAAGGGTTAGGGTTTAGGCTTGCAAGACCTATTTTGGGTTTTTAAAAAATACATATACTGGGATCTAACTATCTGAGCCAGGTGCAGAAAACATATATGGAGAATGAAAGAATTCTTGAGTCCAGGAATTCATTCTAAGTACCAGAAATGAACTGAGCTCACAGTTCTTTCACATAAAAATATATTTCTGATTACCATCTCCCCCATCCCAGATTCTTCATTTCAGCAATATAATGATTGTGGGTGTAAGGAGTAATTTTGTTGCGTCCCATGCTAAAAAAAATTGGGAGTCAGAAATCCTTGCAAATCACTTGGACTACCAGTCATTCCTGATTTACCTTCCGCCTATCCCTGCTTTAACCAACCATAAAAATAAGTCACATTATGTGCTTTTTTTATTGCGATCCCTGGTGGAAATTATGCTGTGGTACGGTATCCCATAGCACATCTGGAACAGGGAAGCTTTTCCCCCCCTCATTTCAAGGGGCAAGCTCCACAATCGTATTTCAAACAGTACTGCTTAAGAAGATCAGGTCATTTTTCATCCAATACCAAATGCAAGATACTTTCCATAATTGTCGTGATCATCCCCAAGAATACTTTAGAACAGCCTTTGCCAACCTGGTACCTTGCAATACAGCTGGGGCTGATGAGATCTGCAGCCTGAAACATCTGGAAGTCACCAGATGTTGAAGGTTGCTTTAGAAAATATACAAGGGGAAGCCTAGCTCAGCAATCGAGCAGAATATATATGTTTTGCTTGTAGAAATGTCTAGGTTCCATCTACCACATTTGCAGTGGGAAAGATCAGGTAGTAAGAAAGAGCCTCCGTTTGAGAACTGCTGTCAGTCAGTGACCAGGGCTGGTCAATGTGGTGCAATTCACATGCTGTTGGACTACAACATTCATCACCCCTGAACATTAGCCATAATGACAGTGGATGCTAGGAATCCAGCTGTTGGACCAACAACATCTGACTATCCCTGATGAAGACAATACTGGGATAAATGGACTGTCGACCCTTGTATAAGGCTGATTTTTACATATAAGCTTGTATATACTGTAAGCTTAGAGACCAAGCCCTCTTTGCTAGAATACAGTATGTGACAATTTTATAATAAACACAAACTTCCCATCTAGTAAACAATAACGTGTATAAGGAAGGTGTTAGGCAAATGTACAGGAAAGTGTTGGATAACACTTGGTGGATGTGATGTCATCTAACCTCCCCATGAACAAATCAGAATTAATGCTCAATAAATAGGTCATCTGGAAGTTGAAGACCCAGTGAAATAAATACAGTACAGTAGTCACAACTAACTCGTCCATTGATTTCGACAGGTCTGCTCTGAGTATGTCTCAATCACACACCCTCCAAGAATTCTGGAAACTGAAGTTTGCCTCTCAGAGAGCTGCAGTTCCCAGCACCTTTAACAAACTATAATTCCTAGGATTCTTGTGGGGGGCTGCTTTTTAATATATGGTGTGTATGCAGCCTCAGAAGGATATAGCCCACTCTCCAAAAGCACAATTCTCTCATTTTGAGATTTTGAAAAATATCAAATTATTTTCAAAAATAAATAAATAGTCTCCTCCAATGTGCTGTGTGAGCAAATCTGGGCTTAGGTGTCAGTCTAGCACTGGTTGCCTCAGTACAGCACGGCAAGATGTGAGGTTTGCCATGATGTTGCCTTCAAAAGCATTCGTGCAACTGTTTGAAATTTAAGTGGCAGTAATATTCATCACATATGTAATGAATAAGTTAATATACATCAAACCTCATTCTTTCCTTGAAACATGTGGGCCCTTTAAATACACCCCCACTTATCTGAAGACAGGACTAAATCAAGATTAAATTTTATTTGCCAATTATGCCCATACTTCAAGCCAAAAAGAAGGGGGGGGATGCTCAAGTTGGACCCAACAATAAAATTAGAAGTCAAAATTCCTTTAAATACCCTGAGTGCTTGACTTTATTTATAGCAGACGACAAGAGTATATGTTTTCAATGTTACAGTGGTGTTTGCTGCCTTTTTGAGGTTAGTTGCATTTCCACATTTTCACAGATAAAGAAAACCATGATTTTTAAACAACCTGCAGCTTTGTTTATTGGATTCAAATATGGCTTGGTTAATCTTCTTCTTCTTCCATTGCTGCTTTCACTATAAACATTTTAGCACCAGTTACTGATTTCTCTGTTACCTGCACCATATAAATTGGCAAATCCTATTTGAGAGCTGAAGCATTTAGCAATGCAGAGCAAAACATCTGTCTCTAGAAAAACTGTAAATTAGTTTTATAAAGAGGCAATTCAGCAGAACTAATACAAATGATTTCACGCTTTTTCCGTGAACAGCTGGCTTTTCATTCCTGCGCACAATGAATTAGCAACCTCTGGAATCTGTTTCACGAGAATAATTCTGCAAATCTAAAAGAGATGGTGGTGGAATATGAAGGTGTTTGGTGCATAAGATGGCATGCTCATATCAGCGGAGAGTGTTTATTATTATAACTCAGTTGAACTATGTAAAGCAATAGGATGTCTGCACTCATGGAAAATATTTCCAACAACTGGATCCTAAGACTTACCGTACAAGGAACACAATGCTTAGGGAATTTTGGCTACCCTTGGGCAAAATGTCACAACCAGAGCCAGGGCTGTGTTTTAGGGCATAGAATATGATATTAGCAATAGAATTCAGCATCCCAGGAATTTGACTTTCTTTTTAAAATGAAATGAAAAAAAGTTTGTAATCCCTATAGTTTTGAAGATATACCTAAAACCTCTGAAATCAGAGGATCCATGGAATTAAATTTCCATGCTTAGAAACAGAGCCAGCTCAAGACATTTCACTGCCTGAGGCAAAGAAAAAATAATCCCTGCTCCTTTTCCTATTTAGAAGCCTTCTTGCCTAGGAGCTAAATCTTACTTCAGCACTGGTGTGATGGCAGCATTCTCCACTGCACCCGATGCCATCAAGCTGGTTTAGGGGGGGGGGGTGCAAGAAAGGCTGTGGAGCACTTATATGCCCCCCCCCCGAGCATCTGCCATCTGAGGAGGCAATGCCACTTTGCCTAATGGTAGGGCCAGTCCTGGTTAGACAGCAGACCTTTGCTGCCTTAGCGCCAACAAAGTATGGTGTGTGGATGCATGCTATGTATCTTTTTTCATTGGTTGGCCACTGTGGAAAGAGGGTGCTGGACTAGATGGGCCACTGGTCTGATCCAGCAGACTCTTCTTATGTTCTTAATTGCTAATTGAGAAAAATCTGCAAACATTTAACATCGACAGCTTTTCTAAATTAGCCATTCAGATTAAGCCTTTCCAATAGCTCTGTTTGGTCCCTAGCTTTGCAGGGCAGAAGTCGGCTGGTGTTGCTGCGGGTCTCTGTTTTTCCAAGAGATCAGCTGCCAATTAGATGTATGCTAATGAGAATTTCAAAACTGGATTAAAGGCATTAGCACGTCCTTTCACAAGTGGGAAGCCGTGCTGAGTGCTCAGTGGCAATCCTGGAATGAAAGGAGGTGTCAAAATATTTGTTGGGTGACTACCTGGGCTCAGCAGGCCATCATATTCTTCCTGGCTTTCCATTAAGATTAGTTGCAATTACAGGAGGAAACTATCGTTGCCCTTAATTCACTAAGAAAAACACTAAGGAGAGTCTTCTAATTCATTTCAGGCAAAAGTTAAACACCACCTGGGAGGGATCTAATATACCACCCCCAGGCCTGGATAGGCTTCATGCTCCTGTGGGATGTGGTTCAAACATTCTCAAGGGACCACTAATGTGAAATATCTTATTACAAATATTAGCAGCCTCTACTACCAGAGAAAACAAGATACAGTGTTTGTAAAAGAAAGAACGGTAAAAAAAAAGTTCAATTCTAGAGTAGGGAAGCCTAGTTGTCTGAATCCAGGACATTAAAAAAATCTCCCTTTGTTAAAGATCACATCTCAGAACGAATTCATTTGGTATCCTACTGTGTTCTAGTTTTCTTGCTTATCAGCCCCATGCAGTGGGAACCTTTGGAAGTGGGTAAAAGGAAAGGTTCTAACAGATGATGGGCTCTATGGTCACCATGCATTCAAAATATTGGTTGGCCGTTGCCAATGTGTGGCAGCTACTGGGTTAATAGTGTCCAGAGAGGTAGCCATGGAAGCAGTGGCAGACCTTGGAGACTCAAATTTCAGTGGCACCCAGTGGTACACCAAAATTCTGTGCCCCACCACCACTTCTCCCCTTCTACCTACAAGTTGTACAGCCCCCTACGGTGCCCCAAGGTTCCCCAATGCGACCGAACCAGTCATGCTCCTCTAAATCCGCCTTTGATAGAAGCCTGTTGCAGCCAAACCAACAAGGTGTCTTAGGCTGCAATTCTATACATTTATCTGCCTGAGGGCCACATTCCCACACAGGCAATCTTCCAGGGGTCACATGGTGGGCAAGGGCTAGAGGCAAAGCTGACAGGGTCTGAACCAAAAAAAGTGGGCAGGGCGAGAGATGCAGCTCTTACTGTTTTGTACAGTAGGCTATATTACGGCCTTGAGAAAACCTGGGATTTCTACTCATCTCTCTATCTTCCACCCAGCCAATGGAGGTCAATAGGACTTATTCCTAGATCCATGTATGTAGCAGAGGTGGGAAAACTGGAGACTGAACATGCCCCTCCAGGGTTCACTATCTGGCCCTAAGGGTTCTCACCAGGCCATGACCCTCACTGATCCTGATCCACACCCTCTTGACTCTAACTCCCATTGGCCTCAGTGAGGCTGACTTCTGATTAAACATACATAGGATTGCCCTGACAGTCCACACCCTTACAAGAAAATAAGCAGAAAATATGAAGGAGCAGACTCTCCTTCATTGGAGGTTTTAAGGAGAGGTTAGAATTAAGGAGAGGTGGAAGGGACCTCAACGGTCATCTGGTCCAACCTCCCACAATGCAGGAATCTTTTTTACATCTCTAATTCATGAAAGTACATGCCATAATAAATTTGTCAGTATTTGACACACCACAATTGTCATTTGTTTGTTTGTTTGTTTGTTTGTTTGTTTTTGAGTTAACTGTGCATCGGACTTTCTGCGCAACCCAGACTGCAAACATAGTTTTGCAATTTTAAAAGGTACCAGCCTTCTTAAAAAAAAAAGACCTTTAAATTCCAAAGCTGCATCTCACTGTGCAAATATCTTTTCCTGCAAAGAACTGGCATTTGTTATAGCAATAGTTCTCCCATAAACGTTTGCATGTATTTTCAGATCCGAGTGTAATTCAAGAGAGTGCCCGGTCTCTTCAATCACTATGAAATCTCAAGGACATCAAATAAGTCCTTATGAAACCAACAGAATTTAAATGGACGGTTAAGTGCATAAATCCCCTCAATTTTTACAGCAGGATGCGAGCATGCCGAACTCTGTCTGGAGAGCATCCAGTGCTCTTTGCCTGACTAGGCTTGGATGAGCTATTTATGATGCATACTTTATTTACTTTCGATAATTTAAATCATGGTGTGTTGCTATCCAACACATTTCAAGTACATAGAATATTTCCCCTCTCAAGGATTGACAAAATTAAACTAATTTTTCAAAACGGAAAGTGTAGCAAAAATTTGCCTGCATAGTAATCTGCTCATATGGTCCTCTCTTACAATACAAAGAGTTTTTTGTTTTGTTTTTTAAGCAGCAAATTATAGACCAATATCCACTGTACAGTGTTGTTGTAGTTGTTGTCCTCATATTGAACTCAGTATTCTCTTGAAAAAAATTCCAATAGTAGCTGTGATTTCCTTTTCACAGCTGAATTGGTTGTGCTGCAGATTTGAACTGATGGCTTATTATGAACACATTGGGTTGTTTTGGATTACAACATCCATCATTCCTGACCATGGTGACTGGGAGCTGGAGTCCAACAATATGAGGAGTAGACCATCTCATTGGTTTACAGTAGGAGTGGTCAATGTGGTGTTCTCTAGATCAGTGTTTCTCAACCAGTGTGCCTCCAGATGTTTTGGGACTACAACTCCCATCATCCCTAGCTAGCAAGACCAGTGGTCAGGAATGATGGGAGTTGTAGTCCCAAAACATCTGGAGGCACACTGGTTGAGAAACACTGCTCTAGATGCTGTGAGCCACAACTCTCAGGAACCCTTACCAGCAATGGTCAGGAAAGATGGGAGCTGTGGTTCACAGCATCTGGAGAGCACCATCATGGCTATCCCAGGTCATTGATGGACAGCGGAATCCAAGATTTCAGAGTGGGGTCTTTCACAGAGATGCCATGAAAATTGAACTTGTGACTTTCTCCACCCAAAACATATACTCAATCAGTGAGTTCTACACACACACACACACACACACACACACCTGAGCAAGACAGGATAAAGAGTCTAAAACACTTATTTCAAAAACCCAAGAGAAACTCAGAAAAGCCAGATCCATCAGCATGTACCTAATGAAATGCTCAAATGAAACATGTAGGTTTCCACAGATGGAAATTCCATTCCCAAAGGAACCGGAAATAAGGAATTCTACAGTCCAAATGAAGGCATAAAGCTGACCCTTCCCCCCCTGTTTTCATTCTTCTCTCAAATTTTAGAGACCATTTGAAACTTTGCCCAGCAGCCTAATTTGACCCCTGGTAAAGCAGAGTTAGGATATGCTATCGAATAACAAATACAGTAAAATGTTTTCATATTGTTCCTTTTCATTCAGCTGTGGGCACAAAGCCATGTTAACTCCCAGCCTCCAGAATGGGAGAGGGAGAGGGAGAGGGGGGGAGGCGGAAGAGAGAGAGGTTTTATTTTATTTTTATTCTAGCCAATACATGCACGCTGCCATTTGTCTTCAAACCTTTACTCATACATTAGTGCTCTGTGGTCCTTGGCGCAATCTTTTCCTTCTAATGACTTTGGCAGGTGCAAAATGCTGACTTTGTCTACCCAAATAGATAAATAAATAAACTAGCCAGGAAACATATGGTAGACTTTCTTTTTATATATATAAAAAAATCCCCAAAATAACCCCAAAATATGTTTCCACCATTTCAGCCAAAGATGAGTCTGCCACAGTCACAATATCATCTGTAGCCATTTTGAATTACATAAAAGTTCCAAGACATCAACAAGTTCGTCATCTTGATAATGTTTGTTTCATTTAGATTTGCCAATTGATTATTAAACCAAGCAAATTTGTTCCGTTTGGTTTAACTGTCAAGGAGTGAACATCATATGAAAATATGTTCTGTGCCTTGTTGTTGTTGCTTCAGGATCTGTCCTTCCAGTGAGCACTCGGGGTAGATTTCCTTCAGGATGGATAGGTTTGATCTTCTTGCAGTCCATGGGACTCTCAAGAGTCTCCTCCAGCACCATAATTCAAAAGCATCAATTCTTCGGCGATCAGCCTTCTTTATGGTCCAGCTCTCACTTCCATACATCACTACTGTGAAAACCATAGCTTTAACTATACAGACCTTTGTCGGCAAGGTGATGTCTCTGCTTTTTAAGATGCTGTCTAGGTTTGTCATTGCTTTTATCCCAAGTAGCAGGCGTCTTTTAATTTCATGACTGCTGTCACCATCTGCAGTGATCAAGGAGCCCAAGAAAGTACTAAAATCTCTCACTGCCTCCATTTCTTCCCCTTCTATTTCGCATGATGAATTCTGCATATAAGTTAAATAAGCAAGGAGACAATATACAGCCTTGTCGTACTCCTTTTCCTTGATATATAATAATGTTTAGAAATGAAATGGTTGCGGGGTTTAAATTACATTGATAAAGTGCAGTTCAATATATAAAATAATTTGCTAACAGCTGAATTGCTGGGGGTGAAGAAGATCTTCCCTGAAACTGAGCATCAGAGCATCTCATTGCTCTGCTTGGTGCCCAGAATTGCTATCATTTGAGGCCCCTAAAAAGTGCTGTAAATACTTGCCTAACCCGGAGTCCAGAGAGAGAAGATGCACTAAATCTTGCAGCTCTTGGCTGGGGGGGGTGTGCATCCTGCAGTCCTAGGATTCTGGATCTGCCACTGGCAGGGTTGCCACCAAAGGGGAAACAGTCAAAGGGAGTCATCCCTTCGGGTGTCCCTTGGGGAATCCCAAAGCTCAGGGCACTACCCTCCTATTCCCACCACCACCAACTTGGATGAGGTTGGATAGTGGGGAGTGCCTACAGGGGTCAGCTTCTCAAAAAACTTTGCTGGGGCCCGACACAACATCCAGATGTCATGTGCACAACACCACACAATGTCCTGATGTCACATAGAGCCAGGGGGTGGAGTTGAAGGCAGAGGCAGCACAGTCCCAGTGGCCGGTAGCCCCCATCCTTCCTCTCCCCTTGCCATGCAAGGAAAAGATGGGGGAAGCTTCCCCCAGCAGTGGCAACAGCAGCAGGAGCCACCGAATCTGTGTTTGCCCTCTGAACAATGGGAGCCACGACCCCCTCAACAAAACATTGGGGGGTCAAAAAACCTTGGCCCCTAGGAGTTGGTTGTAAGGTAAAGGTAAAGGGACCCCTGACCATTAGGTCCAGTCGCGAACGACTCTGGGGTTGTGGTGCTCATCTCGCTTTACTGGCAGAGGGAGCCGGCGTACAGCTTCTGGGTCATGTGGCCAGCATGACAAAGCCGCTTCTGGTGAACCAGAGCAGCGCACGGAAACGCCATTTACCTTCCCGCCGGAGCGGTACCTATTTATCTACTTGCAGTTTGACATGCTCCTGCTAGGTTGGCAGGAGCAGAGACCGAGCAACGGGAGCTCCCCCCGTCACAGGGATTCGAACCGCCAACCTTCTGATCAGCAAGCCCTAGGCTCAGTGGTTTAACTGAGTGTACTTCCCCTAAAAGGGGGTTCATAGTCTGGGGGTTCTCCTGAAGCCATCTTTATCACTAGAGGCTCCGGTGACCTCCGTAACTAGGTGTGTCAGCTTAGGGTGATGGAACAGCTACAGATGCTTCTGGACTGCGATAGCCTAACCACTTTCACCAATGTGCTAGCAACCTCTTGTCCTGATTACTGTGTGGCGCTACTTTTGAAGTTGGTCCAGAAGCTGCATCTGTTGCAAAATGCAGTAGCTTGACTGCTCACTGGGGCAGGCTATCATCCCCAGTGGGTCACTCCTAACGGAACTCAAAGCAGATAGGTTTTATTCCTATTTTATATGTTGACTCATACACAAGGAGCATGCTTTAGGTCACAACCACACCACACACTTAAAGCACAATTACCACACATGGCTTCCTCCAAAGTATCCTGGGAACTATGCCAAATAAGCCTGGGAGTTGTACTTTACAACCTCACAGGCAGGGGCGTAGTGAGGCAGGGGCTTGGCGAGGCAAATTGCCATTCCCCCGGGGGGGGGGGGTGGCATCGCTACGTAACGACGCATGTGTCGCTACATAGAGGGGGATCGCACAGACACACACACACACACACACACACACACCGCAAATTCAAAACAGAGCCTAAACAGAGCGTCCAGGCTCCAGGTAGATAGCCCACTGGCGCAGTGTGCCCACCGCACCAGTGGGCTATCTGCCTGGAGCCTGGGTGCTCCGTTTAGGCTCCGTTTTGAAGTCGCGGGGGGGTGCGATCCCCTCTACGTTGTATGTATGCACAGCATCCAGCTGCACATGCGTGCTACGTGGAGGGGGATCGTGCCCCCCGTGACTTCTAAATGGAGCCTAAATGGAGAGTCCAGGCTCAGGCACCGATCGCAGGGCAGGGGTGCAGCCCCAAGTGCCACCCCCCATCCAGCAGGCACCCGCGCGACGCCCAATTGCTTGGCTGGCTTGCCTGCAGCTTTTTTTTTTTTCAAGGCTGCCATGCAGAGGTGAAGGGCGGGGGCGCGGCCCCGAGTGACACCCCCTCCAGGGCGGTACCCAGGGCGGACCGCCCCCCGCCCCCTGCTTGTTCCGCCCCTGCTCACAGAGCTATGGTTCCCAGCACCCTTAACAAACTATAGTTTCCATGATACTTTGGGGGCAGCCATTTGTGTTAAATGTGCTTTAAGTGTGTGGTGCGCATGTGACCCTTGTTTCTGCCATTCTGCTTGGTGTAGGATAGGGCGAACAGAAAATTAGAATAATTTTGTCTGCGTCCTTCAATCTCACTGCATTTTTTTAAAAGGAATAAGCACAGCTCTTGACTAAAGTCCTGCATGGGGGGAAAACTTCTGCTTTGTTGGGAAATGCTGGATCTCAAGTGTTGCGGTCTTGGCTCATCTCCGAAGACTGAAGCTTTTCAATGGAAGCAGCATGAAATCATTGCACAGCTGAAACGTTATCTGTAGCAGGAAAGGCAGGACGGTGCCCAGACCAATGGATCACACTGTTTCTATAATTCACAGCCTGTTTTTTATATAAGCAGGATAATTAGAATCAAACGAATCACTATCAACTGTAATTCTGATGCAAAGAGGAAATTTGGCACAAGAACAAGTCGAGTAGGATCGTCAATTAGGTAAAGACATAATATCCCGACCACAGGATTTGGAAATTATGTGCTTCTAACCAGTTTTCGTTCTCCTTTTTATTGGCAATGGTTTATAATCCTATTGCAGCAGTCAGCAAATATCAAAAAGTGATGTTGTATTTTGAAAGTTTGCTTGAATGCCAGGGATTCAGATTATTATTCCCTGGCAACAACCAACCTACCATATATGCAATGTGGCATGTGGAACTATGTCCAACAGAAGATGCAGGAAACCAAAAGGAGACGTTATGGGGGGGAAGCAAACTGGGTACTGATTTAAGTAGAACAAGATGTAATTTTATGACCTGTTTTCTAGCTAACATATTCTGTTTAGGCGACAGGGCATGTTTTACCAATTATCACTTGCACAGAAAATTTAAAATATCCTGCCACAAGCTGAAAATTAATATGCAAAAAATGCACACACTATTATGTTGAAACCAATAGTTCTCAGTTTCAAAGAAGAGCTCTTGACAGCATTTAATGGTGTGAAGTTCACTGTACTGTATAGCCTTTCTTTGGACCAATTTCAATATTATATTATGCAATTTCAAGGTAAAACTGAAAATTTGAGGAATTTTAAAAATTGATCCAAAAATTTAAATTTGGAATATTTATTTTAAAAAAACATTATTTCCAAAATACGAAAATAAACAACAACAAAATACAAAATAGACAGAGTTTCATCTGGTGACTGCTAAAAGAAGGTAATGCATTTAATATATTTTTCCTCTGATCTATTGGAGATTTTCAGTATAATTCATCACAATTTTGCAGCTCATAATATTATCTGAGGAAAGACTGTGACAAATGTTACTGCATACATCCCTGATTTGTATATAAGATAAAATCATACCACTCTATACAACTGGAAATCTGAAAAAGTTTGACTTTTTAAAAATAAACTGGAAAAAGGGAGGTAGCCTCTTGACTGCTTGGCTTTTCACAACTCTCAAATAGAAAATATTGTTCAATGTTGTTTTTCAAAAACTGTTAGAATCAAATACCATTGCATTATGCCTACCTAAATCTTAAATAGTTGAGAAACAGCTTTCTCTGTTTCTGGTACAATATTATGTCAGATGTTGTGATCACATGACCTCTCTGAGAAAGGCCACTCCCCAGATGAAAAGTGGGAGTTGAACAGCAACAGAACAAGATTACACAACTGTGAGTCATCTCTTATGAGTGCAATGTATATTTTCATCTAGCAGTGGCTCCCTCTAGGAGCTGTAGTGTTTGAAACACACCCACACTATGCTGGCCACCCCAACCATATAGAGAGTCCTAAGCAGTGCTGGCATGAAAACTAGAAGTTACCAGTGATGTGGTTCATTAGGTGAAAGTACCAAGGCAACAGAAGGGGAGAGGAAATACTACCCTTACCTTCTGTGTCAGGGCGTAGTAGTGCAGTGTTTCCCAACCTTGGGTCTCCAGCTGTTCTGGGACTACAACTCCCATCATTCCTAGCTAGCAAGACTAGTGGTCAGGGATGATGGGAACTGTAGTCTGAAAACAGCTGGAGACCCAAGGTTGGGAAACACTGGCGTAGTGGTATGTGCCACCATCAGCACTATGAAAGTGTGTGGTTGTCGAACGTATAGTCACCTTACTGATGTCAACAGTCTGCACCTGTACCAGGTCAACCACCTACTTGTGTGGTGTTCGCTGCAGCATCCGCCCCACAACTGCACCACCGCCTACCAGTGCCGAAAAGTGAGCCCATAGTTCCCTCTTCCTCGCTGTTGCGATGCAGCAGATGCTGGTGGCATCACCTTGTGAGCCACCTCACCAGCCACTGCTGAAGAAAGTTCATAAGAACATAGCCTAGTAGGAGAGTAACTGCTTTGCATGCAGAAGCTTCCAGGTTCAATCCATGGCCTCTCCAGATATAGCTGGGAAGAGAGACTCCTACCGTATCTGAAGCCCTGGAGAGCCTCTGTCAATCAGTGTAGACAGTACTGAATTAGATGGACCAATGGTCTGTCTCAGTAGAAGGCATCTTCCTATGTTCCCTTGAGTGTATGTTTTGTGAACTTATAAGTCTCCTGGGGCATCTACATAACAAAAATAATGATCATCATATCTAATAGTAACAACAACTCACATACTCTGAGCTGTGAGGAATTTTAAAGGCCCTCGGCCGAATAGGTTGAAACACTCAATTTGAACCAGGTCTTACTCTATAAAACTCATCATATGCTTAACCTAAAAGCCCTGGATGCATACAACTGATGTATTGCCAGGAAATATTTTCTCTATTAGGGTAAGAAGCTGCACTGGGGAAGTTATCTTTCATCAGTCTATTCAATATGTCGCAGGAACAATACTGGAATTATACCGAAAAAGAAGTTACCATATTAACTGCTGAGAATGTGGATGATAGGCAACAGCAAATGGTCACTTGCAATCACTACCAGCAGATGGTGATGTGGCTGCTGTGGTTATTAGACCTGGACTTTCTAGGAAAGTACAAGTGTGGACTTTTTTTTTTTAATTAAAGAAGATAAGGATTCTGACATTGTAAGGGAAACTTGCCTGTATTTCAGGATGTGGTTTAGAGTGTGTGATGCACACAAAGGTCACCCCTGTGTTTTCACACCATGCATTTTCATTCCAATATTTCTCACCAGCTCACTGGTTTTCACACACTGAGCAACTCTTATTATAAGTAGCGAAGGGTGTCCAGGGGTCATAAGACATAATCCCTTCTCAGAGTTTCATTTTCTTATAACAATGCTCACTGGTACAGAGTACCACCATCTTTTTTTGCTGCTCATGGCAGCCATTTTGTGCTGCCACCCATGGCACCCTTATCAATATCAGCACTTCATTTTTTTTAAAATTAAAACTAAAAGCACTGTCTTCTGCAATGGCACCAGAGACAGAACTTCAGTCTTGCATTGCCGCTCCTTATTACTGCTGAAGCCACTGGTGTGGCCTTTTCCAACTGAATTTGGAGCTGTAATGTCAGTAGGGCCAAAAGTGGTTTGCCCTTTTTGCAACATTTTTAGAAGAGGACCAGCAAGTGGTTGAGGCCCTAAGGTTCCCCCTACATGCCTGCAAACTGTGGAGAGATATACATATGCTTCTGAGTGAGTCTTAAACCTCCACTTCAGCTTCCTGGGGTAACCACGAGTTCTAACGTTATGACAGAGGGAGAAAACCTATTCTCTATTGACTTTCTCCATACCATGCATAGTTGTTTTTTTTTAACTTCTAGCATGTCACAAAAATCCCAAACGCTGCAACCTTTCTTCAAAGAGGAATTGCTCCATCCCCTTCATCATTTTGGTTGCCCTTTTCTGAACCTCCCACTGGCTTACACAAGTGAAATATAAAATGTCAAGTCTTTGAGTAGTTTTTGTTGAGATTTTTTTTTATTAAAAAACAAAACAAAACACTCCCTCGTATGCTATGGAACCATCCCCCCTTCTCCAGGAAGATGATTTGTTTTGTTCGAAGAAGCTGCCTTTGTAACATTTCCCTAAAGAAAGAATTAAAGAAGAGGGAGAGGTGACAATCCCCAAACTCTGGAGCTTCAAATGAACGACCTTGCAGCACTAAACATGTGCTTTACTTCTGCACTGAGATGACAAACACAAGTCAGATGAAATGGGCAGCCCATGGCCAACAGATGGCTTTAGGCAAGATTCATTCTTCTACCAAGTGCCTTTCAGAGCAATATGCAGCACAGCACTTCCAGAATTCTTCAGAACCTAGACATGTATTTTAGCCCAGGATCCCATGGAAAGGACACACCCATAACTAATGGACACATTCTTCTTAAAACACATTCAGATCTATCAGCAATTTTGAGATATTGAAAACTCTAGCTACAGGGGAATCCTCTTATATTAATATCAAAAGCATGTACCCTGATATTATGTGATTGATTAAGAGAATGGAAAAATATTTCTGTAAGATAGTGACAAGGACAAAACTGTGATTATTCTGACTGGCCAAAGAACTGATACTACAGAGGCGGCATGTGGATAAAACGGAATGTAATTTTTCAGTAATAGCTTCTCTATGAAGAAAAATGGTGCATGCCATTCCATTGACATCATGCTACCCTAATATCAGCAGGGCAGTCTTCAAAACATCATTCCAGCGGGTAAGGTTTACATGCTTCATTTTTATTCCACCCTTTGTCC
Organism: Zootoca vivipara; assembly: GCF_965207765.1. Lineage (NCBI taxonomy): Eukaryota > Metazoa > Chordata > Lepidosauria > Squamata > Lacertidae > Zootoca > Zootoca vivipara. The sequence goes on along the minus strand of NC_142592.1, from coordinate 33,907,002 downwards.
AAGGTGTCCATGATGGTGAACACATCTCCACATATGCTGCCACAACCCCTTTACCCCCAGAACAACCTTGGGATGCAGGCTGAGATGTTGTGGCTGCTTCACGTACGGAATACCCTTCCCTCTGCCACACTGAAAGAAGTATCCATCATTTGCTTCAGATGTCTTATTAGGACTAGATATTTGCACAGGCTTTCCCTGATCCATAAGACTGTATCCTGTGCCACTGTATCCTGTAATTCTGGGTGGCATTTTAGTATTTGGTGATGTTGTTTTTTACAGTATTATCATAGTGTCTTGATGTTTATTTAGGACCCTACAGATTTCCTGTTTATTGGATAGTCATCTGGATTTGCTTGCACAAAGTTTATGCAGAGGTTGAAGTATATCTGGTCTTCAGTGATTTCTTGGCAGGGCAAACATTGGACATTCATCTTTCCAGTAGTGTAGAAAGGTGGGGGCGGTGGAAGCGGGCCGCCCCGGGCTCCACTCGCGCCCCTCCCGGCCCCTCGCCTCCACCCGTGCGCGCCGTACGCGGTCCGTGCCGGCTGCCCCGCGAGCGGCAGCCCGTTACAGGCTGCTGTGTGTGAGCAGTGGCCCGTGGGGCTGCCGTGCGCCAGCAGCAGTGCGTACTGACTGCGCATGTGCAGCATCCCAGCATGTATGGAGTGTGCATGTGCCGGGATGCTACACATGCACAGTCAGTACATGCTGCTGCTGGTGCATGGTGGCCCCACAGGCTGCTGTGTGCGAGTGGCAGCCGGGCTGGCGCTGCTGTTCCCGCGGCAACCTTACGTTGTGTTGTGTTGGGTTGGGTTGCGTTGTGACGTCCCGCCCCCAGGGGGTGCCTCTGTCTTTGCTGCCCCGGGCAGCCAAGCGGCAAGGTTCACCACTGCATCTTTCATGAATCCTGATTTGCTTGCCATATGTTTATACATCTTCCCATTGGTAATTCCTTCATCCCACACTTTTCAGTGCAATTCTCCATCGCTTTCCAAACTGCAAAGAAGTCTATTCTTTTTTTTAAAAAAAAAAAGATTATTTGCTGCATTCGGGCAACCAAGTGCTTTAATCCACCTTAATTGCTCAGACTGAAAATTCCCAGTACTCACTTGAGTCACTCCTGCAAAATAGAGACATCCTTACACTGATGTACACCACTTCAACAATTTAAAAATACCAAGCAGGTTAGGAATACTATAAATTGAATAAAATAAATGTCAGCTCACAAGCTTCAAGATTGAATATGCATGCCAACTGAGTCTTCCTGGTCCAATGCTCAACTCAGTGTACAATGTTTAGGAGGCACGCATCCCATGAGTGAAGAATACTGGTCATGTATTCTTTACGCAAAGTTACGCACTACATGGTGCAATACTAATATAAACATATATCAACACTCAGAGATTTCTCTCCTTCTACGCTGGAGTCTGTAAAGCTCCGGGAGTCCCACTGTTCCAGCAAACAATGAAATCATCACCTTAATGATGAACAGGGAGCAGGTTTTCTCCTTGTAAAGCTGGCTACATACCGTAGGAGATGGTGGTTTCAAGGCTTCAAATGGCTGGATAGAAGCCCTTGGTGACAAAGAACGCCATGATTAAGTATTTGCAAAACATAAAGCAGACGTATCAAGGAGAGTCATTAAAAGCAAAGACAATTAGTCAGACTAGAAAAACAATATGCAGAGATATATATGTCTAGCCTAGATACACACAGTAGCTACAGTCTGGAATCATTTACTCGTGGATTACTTTTTATCTATTAATAACATTTGAAAAATGACTCCCCGCCCTAAGCCTTGTTTCATGAGACAAGTATAATGTACAATGAGGAATGCAATCTTGACTATTCTTAATCGCCTTCCCGTGATCATAGTTCTTTAAAGCCTCTCTAAGCCTCTCTGTTTCAATGGGCGCTTTGCAGGACGGAGGGTTCCCATCGATCGAGTTTAAAAAAGGAAAATATAAAACGTAGCCCCTTTTTTTGATAGGAAAGTACCTGCAGATTGCTGGGCTTTTGCTTTTGGTCTTTATGCTCTGGGATACAAGAGCCAGGTTGATCAATCACACTTCAGAAACTTCCTTCATATGCTTTTATAGAAGAAAACGATAGCCACAGTGAATCGATAACAGGTGTGGGAAACATGCAGCACAATGTCTATGTGGTCTGAGGCTTACTTTCTCTGAATGGAGTGGCTTCTGCCTGCCCTGATTACATCTTTTGCTGCCTCCGATAGTGCTGGGTCGGTTCAAGATGTTTTGCTGCCTGAAGCAGATAAGAATCCTCCTTCCCCACAATTCTACATGCAGAAATTGACTGGGCTGCGAGCACTGCTAAAGGTAAGGATGAAGTAGCTAACAGGCTATCCAGTTCCACAAGTCACATGCATTTAAAATAAAAAAAACCAAGACCAAAGGAGAATGCATAAATCAAAGGGCCCTCCCAATTTGTGCCCCAGACATTAACTTGGGTTTTATTGCGACTCTGCTTTGTGGTGTTCCATAAAAACAGCATCTGCTGAACTAGCACCAGCATGTGAGCCATAAGCCATCTCCGAGGGCAGCACACTTTCGGAAAGAAATGTGCTCGCTATCAGGCAGCCTGAACCATTGAACTTGCGTTACCACATTTTAGAAGGGCAGGGGGAAATATGTTCTCTGTAATCCAATCATTCCCCAGCCCCTCTTCTTTAAATCAAAAACAGGGACAATGCATTAGAAAGGGAAGTGAGAGGAAAATATGAGAGCAGAGACAGTAGCCAAAGCCAGGCTCCATAATATTTACATTAATTGGCCAATTATAGCCTACGAGGGCCCGATCCTACCAAGCACTCCTTTCACTGAATAAGCCTTTCTCACAAAATTATTGGCATGGACTTTGCTTGTAGCGAGGTAAGGATACTGGTAGGTGGCCTTTGGAAGATTACATGGCTGGAATATTTGTGTGCTAGGGACCTGGGTAGCTGAGAAGCAAGCTTATATAGGAGACACATTCAAGCCTTGCATAGGAAATAATGTCTAGCCCATGGCAAAGCAGTTGTGATCAGGGTCCAGGAAGGCAAGGGCTCAAATGAGCCCTAATATGATTCTTTCCTGTGCCCACAGCTTGTCCTGGGCACTCAGGGTGTATAGTATGCTTCATTTTTATACGCTGGATTTTTAGCAGGGATGCAGTCTTTAACTGGCTGGTTAGGTTGAACAATAGAGGATGGAAGCATGGAAGAAAGCCTGTGCTTTCTGCCATGCTTCCATCCAGAAGTATTTTGGTCACATTTTGGTCAAACGCATGTTCGTAGCTTCGAGAACACTGTCCAACCATCTCATCCTCTGTCACCCCCTTCTCATTGTGCCCTCCATCTTTCCCAACATCAGGGTCTTTTCCAGGGAGTCTTCTCTTCTCATAAGGTGGCCAAAGTATTGGAGCCTCAGCTTCAGGATCTGTCCTTCCAGTGAGCACTCAGGGCTGATTTCCTTCAGAATGGATAGGTTTGATCTTCTTGCAGTCAATGGGACTCTCAAGAGTCTCCTCCAGCACCATAATTCAAAAGCATCAATTCTTCAGCGATCAGCCTTCTTTGTACTTAGACTTTAACAAAAATGCATGGTTCACGATCAAAATTTATATGGTTCTGTTGTATCTCAATACAATTGTCTTACTAGAGAGATTCTGCTTTTCTCGTCTAATGAGGTGCATTAGTCAAGAGCCAAAGGACCTCTGACCCTAAGATCAAGTGTCTACTCTGGAGGGAGAACACTTAGTATATGAGAGTATGGTTTGACAGCAGGCAGCTGGAAGGAATCACTGGAAATTCACAGAGAGTAATCCTTAAAAATCTGGCTGAGAGTATGTGGAAGTAACAACCCCGTCCTCTAGTGAAAAGTCTTACAGAGTTTGCTGGGGACAGAAAAGAGCTCTGGTTTCACTGCTAAGTCTACTTATGCTGTAAGTACTACGTCAACAGGGAGTGAGTAAAAGGCTTAATCGATGGTCAAGGGACACAATCCACCACCTGGAAATTCTTCTTCACATTCCCTGTTAAAATGAATGGAACAGTGCAAAAGAATTCCTGTGGGTAATAAACCCAGCAGAACTCTACAGAAAATGTCATGTTTTATGCCCTAATACCAGTCAGGCCCGTTGTCTTTGTCCATAGAGTTTTCTTGGCAGGGATACTGGAGTGGCTTGCCAATTCCTTCTCCAGGTGGATCACGTTTGGTCAAAACATAACTTCTCTAAGTTATTTAAGCCCCTTTGCCACGACAAGGCAGTGATCCATGAAGGGGAAGCACAAGACATCAAGAAGAGGTGGCAAGAATACACAGAGGAATTATACCAGAAAGATATGGAGGTCTCATACACCTCAGGTAGTGTGGTTGCTGACCTTGAGCCAGACGTCTTGGAGAGTGAAGTCAAATGGGCCTTAGAAAGCATTGCTAATAACAAGGCCAGTGGAAGTGATGATATTCCAGCTGAACTATTTAAAATTTTAAAAGATGATGCTGTTAAGGTGCTACACCCAATATGCCAGCAAGTTTGGAAAACTCAGCAATGGCCAGAGGATTGGAGAAGATCAGTCTACATCCCAATTCCAAAGAAGGGCAGTGCCAAAGAATGCTCCAACAACCGCACAATTGCGCTCATTTCACACGCTAGCAAGGTTATGCTTAAAATTCTACAAGGCAGGCTTAGGCAGTATGTGGACCGAGAACTCCCAGAAGTGCAAGCTGGATTTCGAAGGGGCAGAGGAACCAGAGACCAAATAGCAAACATGCACTGGATTATGGAGAAAGCTAGAGAGTTCCAGAAAAACGTCTACTTCTGCTTCATTGACTATGCAAAAGCCTTTGACTGTGTCAACCACAGCAAACTATGGCAAGTTCTTAAAGAAATGGGAGTGCCTGATCACCTCATCTGTCTCTTGAGAAATCTCTATGTGGGACAAGAAGCTACAGTTAGAACTGGATATGGAACAACTGATTGGTTCAAAATTGGGAAAGGAGTACGACAAGGTTGTATATTGTCTCCCTGCTTATTTAACTTATATGCAGAATTCATCATGCGAAAGGCTGGACTAGATGAATCCCAAGCCGGAATTAAGATTGCTGGAAGAAATATCAACAACCTCAGATATGCAGATGACACAACCTTGATGGCAGAAAGTGAGGAGGAATTAAAGAACCTTTTAATGAGGGTGAAAGAGGAGAGCGCAAAATATGGTCTGAAGCTCAACATCAAAAAAACCAAGATCATGGCCACTGGTCCCATCACCTCCTGGCAAATAGAAGGGGAAGAAATGGAGGCAGTGAGAGATTTTACTTTCTTGGGCTCCTTGATCACTGCAGATGGTGACAGCAGTCACGAAATTAAAAGACGCCTGCTTCTTGGGAGAAAAGCAATGACAAACCTAGACAGCATCTTAAAAAGCAGAGACATCACCTTGCCTACAAAGGTCCGTATAGTTAAAGCTATGGTTTTCCCAGTAGTAATGTATGGAAGTGAGAGCTGGACCATAAAGAAGGCTGATCGCCGAAGAATTGATGCTTTTGAATTATGGTGCTGGAGGAGACTCTTGAGAGTCCCATGGACTGCAAGAAGATCAAACCTATCCATTCTGAAGGAAATCTTCCCCGAGTGCTCACTGGAAGGACAGATCGTGAAGCTGAGGCTCCAATACTTTGGCCACCTCATGAGAAGAGAAGAATCCTTGGAAAAGACCTTGATGTTGGGAAAGATGGAGGGCACTAGGAGAAGGGGACGACAGAGGACAAGATGGTTGGACAGTGTTCTCGAAGCTGTGAACATGAGTTTGACCAAACTGCGGGAGGCAGTGGAAGACAGGAGTGCCTGGCGTGCTATGGTCCATGGGGTCACGAAGAGTCGGACACGACTAAATGACTAAACAACAACAACCAGTCAGGCCAATACCATTTTATGCACGGAAAAGAACACACACCAAGACTTTGCTGGGGATGACAGTACTGTGATTGAGAGATGGATTGCAGGAAGAAACAGCTCTCAAATAAATTATAGTATTTTTTACAGCAACTCATGATAATAAAATGACACAGTGTATGTATAATAATAATAATTCTGTGTTTTTATTTGCAAGGTAACTTAGATTATCTGGAGAAATTGTACTTGTGGTCCCACACTCTACAGAACAGGGTAAAGGTAAAGGTAAAGGGACCCCTGACCATTAGGTCCAGTCGTGACCGACTCTGGGGTTGTGGCGCTCATCTCGTGTTATTGGCCAAGGGAGCCAGCGTACAGCGTCCAGGTCATGTGGCCAGCATGACAAAGCCGCTTCTGGCGAACCAGAGCAGCGCACAGAAATGCCATTTACCTTCCCACTGTAGCGGTACCTATTTATCTACTTGTACTTTGACGTGCTTTCAAACTGCTAGGTTGGCAGGAGCAGAGACTGGGAAACAGGAGCTCACCCCGTCGTAGGATTCAAACCGCCGACCTTCTGATCAGCAAGCCCTAGGCTCTGTGGTTTAACCCACAGCGCCACCTGCGTCACAGGGTAGTGTGACCCAGAACAGGGTAGTGACCCAGAAATGAGGCTTTTCTTCTATTTTTTTCTGCACCCTGGGATGTCCTTCCCTATGCCATACAGGAAGCACCATCCATCATCTTCTTCTGGTGTCTCATAAAGACATAGTTTTTTGTCCAGGCTTTCCCTGACCCATAAAGATTGGGCCCTTTTATAGTAGATTTCTGTTTTTATTACACTGTTTCACTGTTTTTATAGATGCATTTTTGTACATTGCTTATCTGTTTTCAATATTAAATGATCTGGAAATGCTTTTAAATAAATAGGACAATGCACACAAATGCATTTCCTATTTATGTAATAGCAGAAATGCATCTATAATAATATACCCTGAAAATGGAATAGATGAACACTTATCTTATTGTACTTAACTTACTTCAGCGGCCAACAATTTATCGGCAAACGTCTGCAGTGCACTCTGCTCGCCTTATATCTGAACACAGCAAAGTCAGAAGAAGAAGAATTAAATCAGAATCAAATCATATTATATCAATTGAAGAGAATTATCCAGAAATTATCACTAATAAATTTGAATTAGAGCACAGTCATCAGATCTGCGATTCAATCCAGAATGACCCTATTAAAGTTGGTGAGTCTATCACCCTGTTCACGCATTTACTCACATGTAAGCAGCAGGAACACAGAGATCTGAGAAGGGAATCCCTCAAAACTATTTGACCTTTGGGAGGGGGTCAGGAGCTGGCTGGAAAGAAAAATGGCTATCGGGGTCTCCTAATTTGAAAACAGAGAGGCTGACATAGAAGGTGCACAAGGTGGATCTCTGAAAGCAGGAGACATAAAGATAGCAGAGAAAAACCTAAATGGACAATCTCTATCATCCAGCAAGAAGTCAGAGAAGGTAAAATGGGAATGGCTGTAACTGAGGGATGTAGAGAGCAAAACTGTTGAACACACCAAGCAATACTTCTCTTCAACATGATCCTTGTGAACTGGCAGGAAATGGCTACTTTCTCATGCACGAGAATTTCATCATCCCAGCTCTCTCATCCAATCCCCAAATTTCAAGTATTTTCAAAACACAATCGGGTTTTTGTCTGGAATGATAAATGGCCATCCAAAGCAAAGCAAACTTGTTTTGTGATAATCCTTAGAGATCAACGGCTGCCTTGTTGTCTAGCTTACATTGGCTGAAGAAACCGAAATGCAAACATTCACTCCCCCCATCATTTATAATTGCGGCAGTGAAACAGATCCTGCCTCCCTTCTGGAGGAATAAAATAAAGCTTTGCCTGGGACCCATATTTTATTTACAAATACAACAATCACATGATCTGCAACGAAATAAATCTTGCATGCAGTGCAATGATTCTGTTTATTATAAACTGGAGATTGCCTTTAAAATGCACTCCAGGGAAAAATTCCTGGACATCTGGCTAGATGAATGATTTTACCCATGAAATTTGGGCTTTTACTTTTGAAGAATGGGCATCAGGCAGCTCACATAGCCAACTCCTGGGGCAGTGATGGTGCAAATGAAATGTGGAGCTTCAAAGCAAATAATTGTAAACAAATGGCTTGCACTGACCATACAAGAGGCTATTGCAGATATTAATACTTTGCAGTTTGAAGTGACTGGGTGCATAAAAAACTAACTGCTTTTGGAAATAAAACATTGCCATGTGAGGTTTTAGGTTTTGATTTCACCTATTTTATTCTGCATTTGGGACAATGGGATCAGGTTGACTTTTAGACAGGTGGTGTTGGCTACTTGGGCTTGTGTTCCATAAGACAAATGTACCTTTACTGTTGTTGTTGATGATGACGATGATGATGATGATGATGATGATGATTACTTATACCCTGCCCATCTGATTGGGTTGCAACAACAGCTACAACAAGAATACCTGAAAGTGAACCTGAGATCATATGCAGACCTATCATATGCTTTCCTACAAAGCAATGAGTCTCCCTATGAGTTGACATCTATTGGCACCCAAATCCCTGGTACGTATTTTTCATTAACATCAAGTTTAGGACATTAGATGAGATTTGCTTATTTGAGTTATTGGGCTTTAGGAGTGGGGAGAAAATGAAGTCTGAATTGTACTATTCTAGCCATCTGATGGGAACATATTGGTTCCCAAGTTGCATCTGGAAACACTGCAAGGAAAAGATCTCCCCAAAAAGACACGTCCAGAGTTGGGGCTGCTACAGAGAAAGCCCTATTCCTGCATACCAGTCATTTTTTCTCTCTCTCTCTCTTGGAAGAATATCCTTCGATCGGAAGAAATTGACCCTTGGCTCCAACCCATTCAGAAACATTTATTAAATAATAATAATAATAATAATAATAATAATAATTCATGCCCCGCCCATCTGGCTGGGCTTCCCCAGCCACTCTGGGCAGCTTCCAACAAAAGAGTAAAAATACATTAAAATCCAGAAGAGGCTGCTCTTTGCTCAGACATTCAACCTGTGTTTTAAAATATTTTCCTTTCCTAAATTGTTTTGTATATTTCCTCTGCTAAATATAAATTTCTCTCTTGCTTTTATATGTTTTTCCTTTGGTTTAACTTATCAGGCTCTGGTGTCAGGGCAGCTGCCGTTTTCAAAGAGGAGCTCAGGCCACGTCTTGCTCACAGTTCATCCATCATGCTCAGCTGGAACATGATGAGGATTAAAAATGCAACATGATAGTGGACCGATCTTTCGCCTGCCCGGCCATAACTGTGCGGATGCTGGCACACAAATTGAGGCTGACGAGGAATGATATATTTCTGCAAAAACCCTCGAGAAATGTGTGAACTGGCTTTCCTGCTGATTTGGATTATGTCACAGGAGATGAAGTGCCAATTTTTGCATGTCCTGACAAAACCAGAAACCTGCGCACAAACCAGAGGACTCGTGGCTCTGTGGCTCCAACTTGTCATACCAACAAGGCCTGGTAGATTCCTTACACCAATGTTTTAAGAGTGGTATTTATAAGGCACTTTCTCAAATCACCCAAAGTCCTTTCTTTAGCATGAATACGCTCCTGTTGTGGGCTGCATCAATGGTTTTGAAACTGTTTCCTTGGGAATCTTGAAGTAAGAAGGGAGCTTTTTATGTGTTCTTGCCTTTGTTTATATTTACATTCTTATATGGCTCCTACAGTGGTGCACATGTTTAAGTGGGATCAGTACGACTTGTCATTAGATGAACATTTTAGGCATTTTGTATTATACATTGTTAAATCTTGTGGTTTAAATTGCTTTTAACTATGTTTTGTTTTGAGGATAACCAGAATGCAATGGGAATCTTGTATTTGATTTTTTTTAAAATCAAATTTATTTTAAAGATTGTTTTATCATACATCATGAGCCATGATTCCACATCCCTTGTCTTCTCCACAACCATTATGCCAAATCATCCCCACTCCATCCTCAGCCCAAATCCATTTCTATGGTATCTGCTGAAGGCAAGACTGGGAAGCCTTCGCCCTCTGGATATTGTTGAGCTACTACCCCAGTCAGCTCCAACTAACATAGGCAATGGCCAGGGTGCTGGAAGTCGTAGTTCAGTGCACCTGGTGGACCAAAGGATCCCCACACCTGGTTTAGGAATTACCACTTAACCAGTTTTTCTGGAGAAAATTAGTAAAACCAGTTTAACTTATTTTAAGGTGGATTTTCCACCACTTTACAGCCATTGCCATGTCATCTTGCATACTGTAGTTGGAACTACATATCTACCATTTTTAGCCTGGTTTGAATGCATTTGCGCTTGGTTTGGTTTTGCCATTTTCAGCCTCTAGCTGTCCTGGCTGGAAGCATACAAATTTTGAGTACGAATTACTGTGTTCTATAAACTTTATAGAAGGGGGCAGCTGCCAAACCCAGTTTTCAAATATGTACGAGGTTTTCTCCACTCCCACATGGTAAATCCTAACCTCTGGTTTCACTAATGGAAAACATGTCTATAAAGTAGAGATAGGGGGAAATCAACTCGAGAAAGGAGCTAACCTCTTTCTTTTTCTTTAATATCCAAGCCTAACAACAAGTCTCTCTTTGTGTCGGGCCTTTCGAAGTCCTTGTGTCTCCCTGCCTCTGTTAATGACTGCAGCACATTGTGAAGTGTCTAAGAGCTTCATATGAGACACAACCCAGAATCTACGTCCAGAAGGTAACCATTTGCACACATGCTTCCATTCTCGGAGTTCATTGCTTTCGTGAGCCATATTGCACCCTTTCCAATCACATGTCAGAGATTTGATAAGGTGAGAAATCTTTCTCCTCTGCCTTCTACAGCAGCAACAGCCAGGAGGAGATGAGGAACCGGGAAGGCAGAGTGCTTGATCATCCTGAGGAACGAGGCAGCCTATCCAAAGATTATCACGGCAATGTGGCGTTAGTTGTTACAGGAGTTAGAGCTCAGGATCAAAGGCTCAGAAGAAAGCAAAATTTGACCAGGGGAGAAAAAAATCAATCCATTGGGAGTGAGGGTCATTGAGCTCAGGATGAACAAAAGAATAAAGAGCCCATTAAAACATCTGCAAACTGCTCTGGAGGGGGGGAAGAAGAAAGGAGGGAAAGGAAGGAAGCCTCCTCCCCCACATGCTAAATGACTTGTATGCAGAAAGCTACATTTATATGTGTGCCATTCCCTCTTTGATTCTTGTCCACTGAAAGAGAGATAACCAGATTCCAGCCAAAATCCCCCCCCCCCACGGTAACATTTTCAAAATGATGTGTTTCAAACTATACTTCCTGGATTTGATTGCAGGGGGTTGGAGGTGCCAAAGATCTAACACTCTGCACTCCAAATAATTTCACGTGTCAATATTCGCTGCTTATTTTTTACAGCTTTCTCAACCTTGCTTTACTGTTAGTCCAATGTCTTCCCTGTTCCATCCGACTTGCTCACACGCAAACAAAGTTTATGCACTTGGATACATATAGATATATATATTTGTCTTTATCTGGGGGTTTTATTGGACACATGTTTCATCCAGATGTGCCACCTATTTTTTTGTGCTTGGAACTGAGTCTACACTGGTCCTCTACACCACAGCAGTAGTTGAGAACTTCCAGCCTTCAGGCCTATATTGGCCTACTAAAGGGTCCAAGTTAGTTTTCAAGGCCATTTCTCCAAAACCACAGTCACCTGTCCATCAATTGGCATCATTGGACGATATCAGCTGACGGTCAGGACAGTGGGTTTCAGTCCTGCTGGTGTCTGCTTCCCCAAGGCATTCCATCTTGTTAGGAGAGAGCAGCATAGGCTGTGCAGTCCACACAGTCTAGCTTACCATCTCAGAGCCAGTGTGGTGTAGTGGTTAAGAGCAGTAGACTCGTAATCTGGGGAACCGGGTTCGCGTCTCCGCTCCTCCACATGCAGCTGCTGGGTGACCTTGGGCTAGTCACACTTCTCTGAAGTCTCTCAGCCTCACTCACCTCACAGAGTGTTTGTTGTGGGGGAGGAAGGGAAAGGAGAATGTTAGCCGCTTTGAGACTCCTTCGGGTAGTGATAAAGCAGGATATCAAATCAAAACTCTTCTTCTTCTTCTTCTTCTTCTTCTTCTTCTTCTTCTTCTTCTTCTTCTTCTTCACCACTTTGATCAAGCCTTTATCTTAACCCATTAGTCCTTATTCTCCACTGAAACTGAAACTTATACAACTGCACCTGTGATAGGGGTTTTGAATGCAGACCTCACCTAGAGAGGGTGGGGGGATGTGGATTCCATCAGCGGCAGATTTAAATGCCAATTAACTTAGTTTGCACATTCTGAAACAATGCCTGAACCGAACACAGCATCCAGTTGAAATGTAGATTGTAGTCTCACTGATGCAAAGAGCTTCCTTGCTTCTGTTACCTGTAAAGTACCATTTGCACAGTTGCTGCTGGAAAAATCTATTCATCATTGCCATCCTAGTGGTTCCCTGTGCCATAGCATGCTTATTTTATGAAGGAACTCCTCTAGAATTGCAGAGTGCTCAACGGAGAACAAGAAAAACTTCCACAGAAACCATGTGCTCCTCTCGATAGAAGCGTAAAAGTGCAAACAGGTCCTTGAGAGATCACAAACCGGTAATTGGCAGTTTAGTTTTTCACTTACAAGATTTACTGAGGTGGGGGGGGGGGATACATGCTGGTATGTTGATGTTGTGTGGCTTATGTTTTTAAAAATGGGGAAGCACCCAAGGTCTTTGTAGAGCTTGAACAATATTACACCATCTTCATTCATCCTTATTCTCCCACCCCTTTTCTCTCTCACAATCGTAGGGTTGTAGCTACACTTCAGCATTTGAAGCGCTGTGGTTTGTATCTTTCTAAAAGCTTTTTTGCAGACATCAAAGGTGGAGCGGCTCTGTGGTTGGTGTGGAGATAATAATCTGGTCATAAATACTGCCAAGACCAAGGAACTGGTGGTGGACTACAGGAAGAAAAATGCAAACATTCAGCCCCTGTATATTGGCAGGGAGGGTGGCTGTATTTAAGTTTTTGGGCAGGGCAGTCTCGAGCAGGTCGGGCGCCCTGGCACTGAGGCGCGGAGATCGCTCCGGCGCCCCCGCCCTCGCAGCACGGCTTCCGCGCGGCTTCATCGCACAGCGCCCCGCCTGCTGGCCCAGCGCCCTGGTGCCCCGCGTCACCAGGACTATACCTAGAGCCGGCCCTGTTTTTGGGTGTTACCATCGAGCAGGGTATGACCTGGAGCACAAATACCACTGCTCTGCTGAAGAAGGCCCAGCAGAGACTATATTTCCTCAGACTTTTAAAAAAAGAACAAGCTGAGTGAGAGACTGCTGGTGTCCTTCTACCGAGGCTCCCTAGAGAGCATTCTTACATACTGCATCTGTGCTTGGTTTTCCAGCAGCACAGTCAGGGATAGGAAAGTGCTCCAGAAGGTGATAACCACAGCCCAAAAGATTATCGGTCATCCTCTCCCATCTCTGGAAGAACTATACAACTCCCGTTGCCTTAAAAAAGCAAATAATATTTTACAGGATTCATCTCATCCTGGATATAGTCTTTTTGCACCGTTGCCCTCGGGCAAGAGATACAGAACAATTAAATCAAGGACGAATGGATTAAAAAAACAGTTTCTATCCAAGAGCTATAACAATCTTAAATGCTGCAACTAAATAATATGATCCGGGGGAGTTGTGATGGGTGTGTATGTATGTGTGTGTGTGGCTGTAATTGTGCTTTTATTTTATTTTATTATGGGATGGCATTCAATTGCGTTGTACTATCTACAATGACAATAGTTTTTAAACCCTGCAAAGTTATTGATATACCAGCAGTCTGGTAGTACGTGCTGCACAGCCTCAGTTAGTTATATTGCATTCAGGCTTCCTACCATGCAATCAACTTCAAGTTTACATTTCTCCAGGGGTCAGGCACACTGCATTGTATACGTCTAACACCTACTCAGAATAAGCCCTTTAAAATTAATATCCCTGAGTTAGCTATGTGTGCTTATAAAGGAACACCAATGCACATGAGTCAGGGTAGCTTTTTCCTCCTACCTTATAAAGCAGAAACAATGCAACAATCAGTGCAGTTGCTTACTTTATTCACAGTTGCTCCAGTCTAGTAAGGGAGATCTGCCCAACGAAGCAGTCTTTCTACTGTTTGCACAGCTGCTGCAGATGCAGATACACATCTAGAGGCAAATCCCCATCCTTATCACAATACTCACCCAGGCCCCACTGGATTAATTACATAAGGGTAGAGATGAGCATCTTTCAAGAGAACGGATCACCTGTAGAGATTTGAAGCATCGCACAGGCACACGGACACAAGGTCTCCAAGCAACATGCAACATATTTAAGAGCATAATCAAAACACATGACGCAGGACCACTTGCACAAGAGACAAGCAATTCCTAAAAGATACACAGAAACAACTCCCAGCCTTATTATTATTAACATAGAAAGAATGAAACGGTGGCAGGGCAAGGTTGGTGTGGTGCAAACATGCCAGCAGAGTCAATCTAGCTCTCATTGCAGTGCCCTCGCACCATGCTGACTTTGCCACCACCTTGTTCCTCCTGCTCTTCATCCTTGTGTAGAGCAGCAACTTCCCCCAGGGGGAGGTCAGCTGAGGGGTGCAGCCCCACCATGCCATCCACTACTCAGAGTGTGTTAACTCCCATAAGGCCAATTTGAAGCAGAGTTAAGCCCCAGGGTAAAATTTACTTCTGGCATCTTTGTAATGTGGTTTGGCTTGTAGGTTTGGTTCATAATAGAGGGTTTACTGTGGTGGGCAGGGGTAATACAAGAATGGAACAAAAATCTATTCCGGCATTTTTGAAGTGGTATAACCACCAAAAACAATTGGAATTTACTAAATTGTTTTCTGGGTCAGTTGCTGGGTACTTAATGGAGTCCAGTTGGCTTATGTTTTTGATAGTTGCACTTTCCCATCCATTTCGGGTAAATTGGGACCCCAATAAATTTGCATATAAGTTGCAAACCTTTTTTCCCCACAAAGGGAGCACTACAGGACAAATGATCCCCTAATTCTTGAGGAATACATAGAATAGTAAATGTCTCAGGTTTGGCTAAAAAAAGAGAGTTCTACAAATATTTCAACAGCAGCTGGGGTCCAAAACAATCCCACTGGTTTAGGAGGGTGAAATTGCTTATCGTGGCTTGAGAGTGCATGATTCATAAGAGCAGGGAAGAGTCACCAGAGATCTTTCACTGCTCTTTTTCCCTTAGCTTGACTGCGCTTGACAATCTGACCCATTAATGAATTGAAACATAAATCTGCTAAAGAGCTATGAACAGTTTCCGTGTGGTCCTGTGTATCTGCTTGGGAAACTTTCTTTTGGTAGTGCTCCAGTCCCAACCGATGATATGGGGAGTAAATAGTGTCATCTTCTGGTCACAGAGCAGAGTTTAGATCCTATCTCTCCTACGCACTTTACAGATGGTCTACCGTATTAAAAAAAATTAAAAAAAATATAGTTGCTCATAACATACCAGTGGCAGAGAATGGAGGTCACCTCTTCTCTCATACCCTCTTTGATGAGTCCTTCTAAGATAACAAGCTGTGCATCTGAAACATTCCCATGGGATAACTGCAGGTCACATCCCTTTATCTATGTAGCAATGAACTCCTTATTAATCACAAAGTAGTCAAAAGTACCATGTTTCCCCTGCTAATACTGTAGTTTAATTGTAGTTTAGGGTCTATATATATATGATTTTCATCTACGGCTCCAGAGTAAGGCTTGTTTATTTATTTTGTTTTTTTGTTCAATTTCAGTAATATTCCTAAGCCACCATTCAGGGATTTGTCCTCCCATGGAGGATCACAACATATTAAAAACAAAAGATTAACATTATACAGAATAACAAGTCATAAAATGCATCCTATAATATGTTGAAGCAGGGGAGGTCAATGGGATACACTTCCAAATGTTGTTACAATTCCCTTCAGCCCTGACCCTCGGCCATGCTGGCTGGAGCTGATGGAAGATGAAGGCTAGCAACATCTGGATGACACCATGTTGACACCATGCACTAAAACACCCATAAAATATGTTATAATAGCAGCAGATGGACAATGTCAGCAGAAAGGCAGTATGAATACAAAAACAAGCAACAGGGCATAAAGCATTTTAAACAGCATCCGTTAAAGGCAGAACTTAAAACATCAAGTAAAAGCACTTTAGAACATCAACAACAAAAGTCTTCAGGGCCCATTTAAAAGTCATCAGTGTAGGACTCATCCATACCTATTTAGGGAGGTGAGTCCATATGGTGAGGCCTCCTTCAGCTTACCTGGACAGGGGTGGAGTGGAGTGGAAGCAAAATGGGGTTGTGCAAGTAAGCCAGTGAACTCAATCCAGCATTTACAAACCATTTAGGACTTTAAAGGCTTTGAATGTAACTACTAGTTTACAGAGAGGAGACCCATGACTCGTTCCCTGCCATACATCCATTGTATAGCCTTGGGCCATTTGTAAAGCAAACTTAACCCACTGTGGCTAAGGGGTTCCCTAATAAAGGTGATCAGTGAACAAGTAAATTAAAAGTGGTGAATCCAAAGGTCTCAACCCCAACTCAGAAGCTCACTGAAATGTCTCGCTGAAAGGCTCCCATCACACCTGTTTTCCAAGTAACTTGTGAACTGTGGTGGCTGGTATCCACTGGGGTTTGTTGGGTGGAAATTAGGGAGCCCAATCATAGGTGGAGCTAGAGCCAATGATAGGCAGAACCAGCTAATTATAGTTCCAACCTACCTCCTACAAGACAATTCTAGGACTAAGGTGGACAAAGGTGACAGGCAGTAACTCTCTTTGGAATGGCTGTACATAAGAAAGTGGGCAAATGAGGGCTGTCTCAGGGCAGAGTGATGTTCATGCCCCATTTGCCCTAATGGACCAGCCTCCACCATACCTGCCAAGTCTCCCACTGAAAAATGTGGGATCAGCAGCGGTGCGGCACCAGACGTTGCATAGAAGCACCTTCCAGGGCCGCTCTTCCCATGTGTGGGCACCGGAAATCTGGCAGAGCGGCACCGGAAGTCGCTTCTACGCATGCTCGGCCACCACCAAGATGGCTGTCGGGCATGCGTAGAAGCAACTTCTGGTGCCGCTCTGCCCAATTTCCGGTGCCCACACATGGGAAGAGTGGCACCCAAAATGGAAGCTGCCTGGCAGGTAGGAAATCCAGGGGATTTCCAGGATTTTTTTCCATTTGGGAGAACAGCGGGAAACGGATTAAAATCTGGGGGCTTCCCATGAAAAAGCGGGTACTTGGCAGCTAAGGCCTCCACTGCCTGTGGATTTTCTAGTACTGAGATGATGATGATGATGATGATCCCTAAACAGCACCCTGGGAAATATGTCCTAAGTAGGAGGAAGAACAAGCAAGTGGTAGGTCCTCTACATGGGGAACACAGAGAAATGCTATTGGGTGTCAGAGAAAAGGTGGAACTACTCAACACCTACTTTGCCTCTGTCTTCACCCAAAAGGAAAGTGATGCCCAGTCTGGTGATAACAGAATAAATAATGTAAGGAGGGAGCTGCAGAAGCCTATGACAGGGAAGCGGATAGTAAGGGAACACCTAGCTACTCCAGGGCCTGATGAGTTGTATCCAAGGGTACTAAAGGAGCTTGCAGATGTAATTTCAGAGCCTTTGTCTATTATCTTTGAGAATTCTTGGAGAACAGGTGAGGTCCCTACAGACTGGAGGCGAGCAAATGTTGTCCCCATCTTCAAAGGGCAGGGGAGAGGAAGACCCAGGTAACTACCAACCGGTGAGGTTGACCTTGATACCAAAGAAGGTCCTAGAACAGATAATTCAACAGTCGGTCTGTGAGCATTTTTAAAAGGATGCTGTGATTACTAAGACCCAGCATGGGTTTCTCAAAAATAAGTCATGCCAGACCAATCTAATTTCTTTTTTTGATAGAATTACAAACTTGGTGGATCAGGGAAATGTTGTGGACATAATGTATCTTGATTTCAATAAGGCTTTTGACAAAGTCCCCAATGATATTCACGTGAGGAAGCTGGTAAAATGTGGGTTGAACGTTAGGTGGATTTGTAGCTGGTTGACTGACTGAACCCAAAGAGTACTCATTAATGGTTCCTCGTTATCCTGGGAAAAAGTGATAAGTGGGGTGCCTCAGGGTTCTGTCCTGGGTCCATTGTTGTTCATTGTCTTTATAAATGACTTGGATGAAGGAATTGAGGAGATGCTCATCAAATTAGCACATTACACCAAATTGGGAGGGGTAGCTAATGCTGCAGAAGACAGGATCAGAATTTAAAATGACCTTAACAGATTGGAGAACTGGGCGCAAGCTAACAAAATGAACTTCAATAGGGACAAATGTAAGGTTCTGCATTTAGGCAGGAAGAATCAGTTGCATAAATATAGGATGGGGGACACCTGACTTGCTAGCAGTACATGTGAAAAGGATCTAGGGGTCTTGGTGGACCACAAGCTTAATATGAGTCAACAGTGTGATGCAGCAGCAAAAAAAGCTAATGCTATTCTAGACTGCATCTGAAGTATAGTGTCCAGATCAAGGGAAGTAACATTCGGCCTTGGTCAGGCCACACTTGGAATACTGTGTCCAATTCTAGGCACCACAGTTTAAGAAGGATGTTGACAAGCTGGAATGTGTGCAGAGGAGGGCAACCAAGATGATCAAGAGTCTAGAAACTAAGTCTTAAGAGGAGCACTTGAAGGAGCTGAGTGTGTTTAGCCTGGAAAAGAGGAGACTGAGAGGAGATGTGATAGCCATCTTCAAATATCTTAAGGGCTATCACATGGAGGAGGGAGCATGCTTGTTTTCTCCTGCTCTGGAGGGTAGGTCTCAAACCAATGGCTTCAAGTTGCAAGAAAGGAGATTCCGACTATACATTCAGAAAAACTTTCTGACAGTAAGAGCTGTTCAGCAGTGGAACAGGCTCCCACAAGAAGTGGTGGACTCTCCTTCCTTGGAGGTTTATAAGCAGAAGTTGGATGGCCATCTGTCGTGGATGCTTTAGCTGCGATTCCTGAATTGCAGGGACTGGATGACCCTTGGGGTCCCTTCCAACTCTGAGATTCTATGATTCTATGAAATGAAACACCTCCTTTCAAAGCTCCTTG
The DNA here is from genome assembly GCF_965207765.1 of Zootoca vivipara. Taxonomy (NCBI): domain Eukaryota; kingdom Metazoa; phylum Chordata; class Lepidosauria; order Squamata; family Lacertidae; genus Zootoca; species Zootoca vivipara. The sequence continues at coordinate 33,887,884 of NC_142592.1, read as the reverse complement.
TGGATTTTCATCCTGAGAGTCTCTTTGGGAATGCAACACTGAGCAGCAGCAGCAGCAGCAGCAGCACATATTTTCACAGGCAACTTATTTTTGCTGTTACAGTTATTGTTAAGCTAGCCATGGGCCCAGCTAAAACCCTGCTGGCTCAGGATGCGGCTGAAAGTAGCCTCCTCCAGAGGCGTTGTTTATAAATTACTTTGGTCCACTTGACAAGGTCAAATCCATTCTCTTAATGATGAATCTCATCTGCTCTGGCGCAGAAAGAAGTGTTTTCTTTCACTTCGACGTGTTGTAAGAGCTCATTCATCTCTGTATGTCCTATAAGAGAATCCCGCTACATCAGAGGGAAAAGGAGCAAGCAGAGTGCAACCGATGGCCAGAAAGATATATGGGATTCACTTTCCTGGGACAGACAGTCAAGTGGTAACAAGTGATAGAAAACAGCTCTATATTTCAGTGGGGATGTGTGTTCACTCCCTGGGGATTTAAACCCCTCTGTGGGCCATCTGCATTGAATGGATCCGAACTACTTTGTAGCTGCAGATTTTTATTTCACTTTTATTTTTCTCTCTCCGTGATTTCTGTTTATTTGAGTGGAGGCGCAATTGCCACCCTTGAAAAGTTCTGCCTGTAAAAACTGTTGCCGAAAGGAATTGAAAAGGGGGAAAGCTAACGCACGAGCCGAGCCAGTGTTGTTTTAAACATTTAGCAGTATAAATAGGAAGTGTCGATAAACGTGGGGATTTTAAGTAGCTCTCTGTCTATCTCTGCTCCATTGTTTGCCTAAAGTCCAGGGGAGAATTAAGTCAATTAATGGATTTAATGGTTCAGGTCAGCTTCTCGTCCAAGAACAGAGGGAATATGCTGGAAACGGTAAAGGAAACGGGAGTCAATATTATTTCCTAGAGCTGGCCGTCCTTAAAAGCTTAGGCAAATCCCTTGCCCAAGCCACACTGTAAATCCACGTTGGTGGATCTTACCAGCCACAACTGGGAACAAGAGTGGGGCCTGCTGCAATTAATTAGCTTGGAGGGGGGGGGAGAGCTAATTAAATAAGCTATTGAATTTTATTGTCGAAACTGTATGAGCAGAAAGAAGGGGTATAAATGGTCTTAAATAAATAAATAGTGTGTTTCAGAAACAATGGAGAGAACAATATAGCACAACACCTCTTGTATGTGTGTATGTGTTTGCCAAACTAAAACAGTCTCATTTAGTAAATAAAAAACCACATTATTTATGTAAAGCAACACAACATTCTGAAGTAGTTGATAGTTATGGAAAGGCTCTGCTCTACTTTTTTTGCACAATCTGAGCTTTGCTTGCTGCAGTCAGTGGGGCAGAAAGAGAGTGAGAGAAGATACTGTGTCCTCACCCTCAGGGTTTTCTGCAGGAATTGAAAGTAAGGGGCCTTTGAGCTGAGGGGATCATCCCCTTTGCCAAGGATAAAAGTGAGCTCAAGGGGTATAGCACCATGGCGGAAGGAACGAGAAATGCTTCACTTCGTGGCGTTGGAAGGGTTAACTTACATGTATTTTTAGCGTTTTATTTTTAACTAAAACAAGTTTTTTTGTTTCTAGTGTTTGGATGATTTGGTATTTTTAGTAACTATTTTAGATTGTGTGCTTTCGAGGTAGGAAAAAACACACAATCTCAATGTGCAGTGAATGTAGTCTGCAGTATTGTGTGTAACACAGCCTAGGTTACAGTCTGATGACTCTTGTTGAAGGAAGGACCTTTAAGAGCAAAGAAAATATGTTCCTAAGCCTGTATAATCAATAGTTTATATGCCAGTGTGTTGTTGGGGGTTGTGTGTGTGTGTGTGTGTGTGTGTGTGTGTGTGTGCTTGGTTTGGTCTTTGTAGATTTCTTACATTGGCCCAGATTGTTAAATCTGTTATAACAGGCTCCCCTGCAACTCCTCTCCTCTCCATAATGTTTATACTGTACTGTACCTCATAAAGTGCTGATTTCATTGGTTTATTTAAATTCTTATTAAAAACTAGTGGGGAAATATCTCATTTATTCATTGATACCCTGTTTAGATTGTGAATTGCTCCGTAAATGCCTTGAGTTTCTGAGTTGAAGATAACAGCCATTTCCCATTATATCCATAATTTAACAGGCAGTAATTGTAGCTGCTGGACCTCTGAGCAGGCAGATGCTAAAACATGAGCGTAATTGGTTACAGGACAAAACAATTCTTTCAATGAATTTTACAATGGCAACAACAAAAATAACATGGCTCGTAGAATTAGCCTATGTGTGTCGCTGCACTAGCTGACGGCCAGTCCTCCAATCGAGGAATCCTTGGGAGCGCAGTAATAATAATAATAATATCTTTATTACGGTCATAGACCAGCAAAAAAGAAAAAGAAAACCAATAATACATAAAATACGGTAGATAGTTCTTGAGTATCATCTTTGAACAATACTGTTTCATAATCCTATTTTAAATTAAAATTGGGTTAAAATTTAATGAGGGATAGTTCCCTTTAACTATTATCCACTGAGAATTAATAGGCGGCTTTATCATTGTTATCGATTGATGTCACGGCATGTCTTAGTCTTGACGCGTAGTAACAGAATTTAGCTACATTCTTAGCGCACTCTAGATTAAAATCCGCTAGTAGGTATCTAGTAGGCGTTTCTGTTGAGCGGCCTGGTAAGTTTTTTAACAAGGGATCAATTATCTCCTTCCTCATGTCTCAATACAATGTGCAATGGAGGAGGACATGACTTATAGATTCAATCTCCTTGTTATCACAAGGACATAGTCTCTGTTCTACCGGAATCTGCAGATATCTACCAGTTAACAACACCGAGGGTAGAGCATTGAAACGAGCCCTAGTGAAGGCCCACCGATATCTCGGATTTTCTAACATTTTTAAATAATTAGCTAGATAATTTGATCGATGCTCGTACAGTTGTCTATGTATTAAGGAAAGTCGGGTTGAGTTGTTTTGTCGATCAATATCCGAGATTCTTTCCTTAATTAGCTTTTTCGCCCTTTCCCATCCCATGGATAGAGTGGACCCCACCGGCAGTCCATACGAGACTAATTTCTTTTGGATGCGCAGTAAAAATCTGAGCATGTTTCTCACAAGTTGTTTACTATTTGTATACTTTCTGATATGTCTCCTTTAGCACTGTGCAAAAATCTGTCCTCCAATTTCTATGAGGTTTTCTGACACTGAGAGAGGGATTCTCATTTCCCTGTCTCATTCTGATGGTACTTCAGCTTGTTTGATTTTAATAATTTTAGCAGGTGCAGGGTTTAGGGCAGGCATCCCCAAACTTCGGCTCTCCAGATGTTTTGGACTACAATCCCCATCTTCCCCAACCACTGGTTCTGTTAGCTAGGAATCATGGGAGTTGTAGGCCAAAACATCTGGAGGGCCGCAGTTTGGGGGTGCCTCGTTTAGGGCTTACTTTCTCATTGTGATGTGGTTGAGGGTGGTGGGTGTGCCTTTCTTTCCTGGAAACATTTGCCCAGCATTCTGCAGCCTCCCCCAGCTGCCTGTGCTTTCTGATCTGGAAAAGAAACCCTTGGAGGAGCTTTCACTTATTGCTTTCTACTAGCCTTTGACTGAATCCTGGGCAGCTGGGAAGGCTGAAGACTGCAGACCACTATAGAGATGAAAGAAAGGACACACATACGAGCTCCTTTGCTGCATCGAAAAGAAGGTAAGTGCAGCAAAAGCCCTGCACCCCATTCATGAAAAGATCTACATGGGCTTCAAGTATGTTTCCGAGTACAATTCAAAGTGTTGCTGTTGACCTTTAAAGCCCTACAGAACTTCGGCCCTGAAGCATCTCCACCAGACATTAAGATCCAGCTCCGAAGGCCTTCTGACAGTTTCCTTACTGTGAGAAGTGAACTTACAGGGCACCAGGCAGAGGACCTTCTCAGTAGTTGTGCCCACCCTGTGGAATGTCCAGCAGATATCAAACGGATAAACAATTATATGGCTTTCCATAGACATCTGAAGGCAGCCCTGTATTGGAAAAGTTTTTAATATTTGAAGATTTGTTGTGTTCTTTTATATTCTGTTGGAACACACCCAAAGTGGCTGGAGCAACCCAGTCAAATGGATGGGGTACAATATTCATTCATTCATTCATTACCCGTGCTCATTGATCAGTCATCTATGGACTGGAGCAACTGAGTATTGCCCTGTGGAAAACGATACTTCCCCAAACAAAAATGTATTTTACATTTTGCTTTAAACATTTATATGGATTCATTTTAGAAGAGAGGGCCCAGTCATGAAATAATTCTTGATGAAACTTTCCAGCAATGTTTCACAGCCTTTTTCAGTAAGATAAGAAAGCACTTGCCTCACTCCCATAAATTTCCTTCTCACTTCAATATTTTCTGATAGCACAGAAAATAGTGAAAGTGTTATGGAGAGAATGTACATGTACTTACTCCCTTCTTTGTAGAGTATACTGTTTAACCTGTCCAGATAAGGAAAGGCTATCATGGTTCTGGGATGTGGGTAACAATTATGTGCTGAAGAATAATCTAAACATGGATGCATCTGTTGTAGACTAAAAGTAACATAAAATGAAAACCTGAATGCATTCCTAGGTAAAACGAGAGAAATTTTGGACCTGTGTTGAATGAGAGATTGAAGGCTTATACCAGGCATCCCCAAACTCGGCCCTCCAGATGTTTTAGGACTACAATTCCCATCATCCCTGACACTGGTCCTGTTAACTAGAGATGATGGGAGTTGTAGTCCCAAAACATCTGGAGGGCCAAGTTTGGGGATGCCTGGCTTATACTGTATTGAATAAGGAACAGAACCTAGGTCAATTGAGATATTCGGAAGTAAGAACAACCCTGGCCTTACAGTGCAGTCCAATACAGCAGCAAACCCCACAGAGAGTTCATGGGACTTGTTCCCAGGGAGGGATAAATAAATCATTGGTTTCTCAGGACAGGACTGGAAGCAACCAGTTGAAGTCACTGAACTGGAGATTAAGCTTGAGCCATGAGTAAAACTTTGGTTAGGAATGAACTAAGGCAAGGTCAATCGATATTGCAGCAATCTGTTGCCCTGGGGTTGTCTTCCATGAATTAAACTGGGAGCAAAAGGGTCTCTGGGGGGGAGAGGTGTGGAGTGTATGTAACATCATTGCCCAGTGCACTGTAAACCTTAATATTTTCAGTGGAGAAAGAAGGGAAGTTATATCTCTTTCTGTACCTGATGGAAACAGATGTGCATTGTATGAGTAGGCTGTACTATATTCGCAGTCATCTTCTAGCATATGGTAGACAAATGGTTAGGGCACTCTGCTTGGGGGAAGGGGGCGGTTTACTACAGCTGAGACCCTTTTCACATTTGTAATCTGTGTCTTGATAGGGAAGCAACCTGAAACACAACCACGGGGTGATGGCTTCACCTGGCAAATTGGGCAGGAGGCATACACCTGATTTCTCTGGAAATGTTCGGCCTTGAGAGAGGGGTGGCAGCAGTTTTCATTAAATTGCTGGAAGCAGACAGTGGTGTTTACATGCCACGCAAATTATGTCCATATGCCGCAAACCTACGTCAGTTGCATTTCAAGTGGCTACCATGCCACTTTGTGCAAGTCAGAATTGACCTCCTTTAAGACTGAAATAAGCTTCAGCATTAAGGACCCTAACTAAGTTGCATTTCACTGCATTGCCATAAGGATGAGTGGATCTATCTGTGTTGCTACCTACTTACGTGGCTACCTACCTGTATCTGTGTTGCTTTATCAATTTTCCAATCTTATATTCAGTTCACCTCTTTCCTCCAGGACTCGGAGATTATTATTATGAATTTTTTTAAAAAAAACCTCACAAAAATGTCAGCATTTTATAGTATATTTCTCCGAAATATGCACATTTTTTAATGCAGCTTTGCCTAATCTGCACATTTTTGCAAGCAATTTCCCTGAATACAACGTGTGCTGTTTTCACTAATAGATAACCTTTTTATACACACGTACCAATATACGCATTTTTGTACTCACAGTTTTGGCTGGAGAACTGTATTGCAGAATTTGGTAGGTTCAAAATTTGGGAGGTGAGCTGCATTTGGTTTGTGCATTCTTTCACAATATATTGAAATAAAATCAAACTAAATTTGATTTCCCCACCATTCTGTTGGCTATGTTCCCCACCTCCTCCACCCTCCACTGTTGAGGGCAGTTTGTGTTTGGGTACCAGTTTCTGGAAACCCCAGGAAGGAAGAGTGCTGTTGTGCTCAGGATCTCCTTGTGAGCTTCCTCTAGGCATCTGAATCACCACTGTGAGAACAAGATGTGGACTAGATGGGCTACTGGCCTGATCCAGCAGGTTCTTCTCATGTTCTTACATGATCCCTAGCTGTGGATTACTTTGTCTGTCACTAGTGACCTGAAACAAAGCTGTGGTTCTAGTTTCATAGTGTCTTTAGACCAGGCATCCCCAAACTTCGGCCCTCCAGATGTTTTGGACTACAATTCCCATCTCCCCCGACCACTGGTCCTGTTAGCTAGGGATCATGGGAGTTGTAGGACAAAACATCTGGAGGGCCACAGTTTGGGGATGCCTGCTTTAGACCATTGAAACTAATAGAGCTAAGCAACAGAGGCAGCGCTTCACATGATGAATGGGGAACCAGATAACCCAAGTCAGTTTGGAGCCATTAGCCCAGGGTAGCTCAGTTATCCTTCATCACGCAGGGCACTGCTTCTAAAGACTCTCATTCATTGCAAGTCCAAAGCTGGGCGCAAAGGCATGACAAGTTTAATACGGTGTCTGTATCTCGTCACACCTCTCCTTCAAGAAGGCCATGAATACCTGTTTGTCTAAGTGCATCGAGGGATGCCTGCAGTGTGTAATGGGAATAATTTCCACTGTAAATGCAGGGAGGAAAAGTTTAATTTAAGCACAGCCTTTCCAATTATGTGTAAATGGCAGGAAATCTGCTTCCATGCCCTCTTCGCTCCAGCTGAAATGACTTTATAGCGTGTGTTCTCAACATAAAGCTTTATTGGGCTGCAAAGTGTCCACTGCTGCCGTCCGCTGGCGGGGATTGTGCTGTTCAATTCCAGCATAAAATGCCTCGGTGCTGATGATGAACAACGGCAAAAACAGCACGACACAGAATTTCATGGGATGACCAGAGGAATTTCTGCTATTGCAATATATGCAAAAATGGAAGCGGAAGCCACATCAAAAGGACTTGAGATTGCCAAGTGAAGCCTGAGCTACTTCCCTACTGATGAATCCCTAATAAAAATTATCTGGAAATTGGCTTGGCGTGTACCACATGCTGCACCTTGAACATGAGTATGGGGAAACTTTTCCAAAAGATTAAAAACACATTTTTTCAATAAGAGAGCTTCACTGTCTTAAATTTAAAACTCTAGTCTTTTCCTTTCCTCTTCCATGTCTTATAAGGAAGTCTGGAAAACTGCTGTATTTACACATATGAATACCAGTACTTTATATTATCCTTGCATGTAGGTACAATAACCCTCTTTAATGTGCACATTGATGGCTTTACAGCAATTCTCTCTTAATCATGGTTTCAAAACAACATCTTCCTCATGACTCAGCCCACAAATTTTACAGTTAAAAAAAACACACTAAAGCATTTTACAAGCTACTATTCTTCAGCCTCCTTTTCCTTTCTCTCCACCCCCTCCCATGTGCAAACATTCCCAGTTTTCCAAAGTAACTGTGGACATGTTTTTGGCAGAAGTGAGGTGCAATTAGTAAATGGTTTGCAAAGGCATATCAGTGCTGAGTTTACGGTTACGAGCAGAGACAAAGACTCTCGCCATATAAGCGAATGATGCTTTATAAAAATCCATTTGCAATAGTTTTGTCATTGTTGTTTTCTTTAAGCCATTCTCACTTTCAGGGTTGTCTTAAAAAATGGAAAGAGCTCCAAATGGAAAGAGCTCCAAGCTCCAAGTTAGGGAGGCTGGTAAAGGATTGCTAAATCTGTCGCTCCCTGGGTGGATGGCAGACATTTATGGATTGCCAGACTCATAAAGCTAGAGTGACCATTTGAAATTCAGCAGGTGCCAGTGCGCAGGTGAGGGCCTCACACCAGATCAACTTGGAAATGATACAAGTTCTTACTGAAAACACACAGAACTCATGTCTCTCTCTTTTTAGCCAATCTGAGGAGTCAGCGGGGGGGGAATACCCCCCTGGCTCTGTCACATCCCTAAAGCTGTTGCTACTCAACCCAAGCTCTAAGGTATACTCTCTAAAAGAGCACTCGGCAAAAGGAAAGGAAGGGTGGGTTTTTTTCCGCCTCCATTGCTCTGATAAACTGGGCAACCTGGGCTGGTTCAATACATTTTAGCACCTGAGGCCATAGCTGTCAACTTTCGGATTTGAAAATAAGGGATCAGCAGCCTCACCTGTCTCGGGGACAGTCTATGGCAGGGGTCCCCAAACTAAGGCCCGGGGGCCGGATGTGGCCCAATCGCCTTCTAAATCCAGTCCGAGAATCAGCATGTTTTTACATGAGTAGAATGTGTCCTTTTATTTAAAATGCATCTCTGGGTTATTTGTGGGGCCTGCCTGGTGTTTTTACATGAGTAGAATGTGTCCTTCTATTTAAAATGCATCTCTGGGTTATTTGTGGGGCATAGGAATTCGTTCATATTTTTTTTCAAAATATAGTCCGGCCCCCCACAAGGTCTGAGGGACAGTGGACCGGCCCCCTGCTGAAAAAGTTTGCTGACCCCTGGTCTATGGTATATCTAATAATCCAAGATAGCAGTGGGAAACGGCGCTGGAATAAGGGAATTTCCAGCAAAAAAAAGGGCGGGTTGACAGCTATGCCTGAGGCAGACTCCAAAATGGTGCCTCCCTCCCAACCATGGAAGAAAGGCTGAGGGAAGACCTACCTCAGGAACAAGGGTAAGAAAGTTCGACATCAGGATCAGCTGCCCCGTGGATCCAGCCACTTTGCCTCATGGGTGGGCCAGCCCTGTGGTTAACAGTATTCCAGGGACTGTGGGAAATGTACTTCTCCCGAGGTTTCATGGGTTGGCTGGATGCAAAGGAGTGGTGGGAGGCACTAGCTGGGGAGCCCCCAAAGGAAACCCCAGAGGAGGAAGGCATGGGGCCAGTGAATTGGTTGTGGGACTACAATGAGTGGTCAGAGGGAACAGACTGGGAGGAAGAGGTGTTGGAAGCTGAAGAGGTAACCGGGTTTAGTGAGCAGGGAGAAGCTGTGGCAGAGAGCAGTCAGAGTCAGGAATGGAGATTGGAGAGGAGGGGTGCCAAGAGAAAGAGATCAGGCAGGCTGCTGCGGTAGCCAAGGAGTCTTCCCCTCCTGTATGGCCAGCTCCTTACCCTCCTGGTCTCCCAGAACACGAAGGGGGATGAAGAGGGCAGAGCAAAGAGAGACAAGATGAAGGAGCCTCAGATTGCTGGGGAGGAGGAGACAAGGTGGGAAAGCAATGACCTTCAGTCCTTGCAACTGCCTCCATGGGGCAAGATCTACTGGTAAAAGTGGCCATGCTCACTCAGTCTGAGGTGGTTTTTGTTTCTTTGAATAAAGAATTAACCTCCCTGACAGCTCATGAGTTATTACTCACCTGACCCCGACCCCTGTCCTGACCGAAGGGTTTTTAACAAATCTGAACAGGAAAATGATTCTGGGATTTCAAAGCTCAGTTGAGGTGAGCTTTTACCATGCGCAGGGGGCAAACCACGTATACCATCTTGAAGTTATTGGAGAAAGGGCAGGATATAAATGCAATAAAAATAAAATAACAAATCTGTGGTACTTGTTTGTGGAGGTGCTGTGTCCTGGTAGATTCTGAATGCTTGGTGTTATTGTTTTCATTCAGGGCACTTCCAAGAGGGGGCCTAGTTTGCAAATGGATGGAATGCCTTTCATACTGAGGGCCCCCACCTCCAGCCGCCCAGAGTGGTGGGGGAAACCCCGCCAGATGGGTGGGGAATAAATAATAATAATAATAATAATTCTTTTTACTCTACAGTCATACCTCAGAAGTCGAACAGAATCTGTTCCGGAAGTATGTTCGACTTCCAAAACGTTCGACTTCCAAAGCACGGCTTCTGATTGGCTGCAGGAAGCTCTTGCAGCCAATCAGAAGCTGCAGAAGCCGCGCCGGACATTTGGCTTCCAAAAGAACATTTGAAAACCGGAACAATCACTTCCAGTTTTCAATCGTTCGAGAGCTGGAACGTTCGACCCCCAAGGAGTTCAGGAGCCGAGGTACAACTGTACATTTATGGTGATGGGTTCATGGTAGTTTTGGAGCAGTTACACCTGGTCCTGCCTTCAATTCTGTGGGTGCCTGAATAATAATAATAATAATAATAATAATAATAATAATAATAATAATAATAATAATAATTTATTTATACCCTGCCCATCTGGCCGGGTTTTGAGGTGGACATAATGTTTCGTTTCCAATAAGTGCATGTCTCATAACTTCCTGCTGAAATCCTGTAGCTTTTCATACCACAAATGTTCCAAGTTTGGGAAGGAGCATACCCCACTTTTGTTGTGCAAAAGTGCCCTTCCAAATGGCAATAATATGATGGCACTGGGGAAGCATCGCAAAACAACTAATAAAGTGCAAGAATGGATGGATGGCCCAGTATAAATCCACTACCAATTATCCCCTTGACATGTTGCAAAATATACCATATGAAACAAGAGAAAAAATATCAGTCTAAAGGGGTCCTAAACAGTAAGAGAAACACCCATTGGATCCAGGTGGTAGTTTTATTGTGCATATGAACTTCTCTCACTTCCTGTCTCAAGTTTGGGGTTGTGAGAAAAATGCCAGCAGCAGCAGGCCTGACTGAATTTTGTCCGACTCAGTCTCCGTCTCAAGCCTTCCTTTATTTCAATTAAGTTTGAGTTTGCCTTTATGAACTTCGGAGCGTGAGTGCTTCTTTCAAAGAGGCTAACATTTTGTCCATCCAAAGGAGCTTGGAATGTGGCAGGGGAAAGGGAGGAGAAGTAAATCAAAGCAGATAGCAATTTGCCAGATGTAAAGTATTTTTCTTCATTCCTCCTCCCCACCTCCCTTCATCACCAACGCACACATACTCTCTTTTTCTTTTTTCTTACTATCAGAAATTTCAGAATGTTTGCTGACATTTTAATTCTTCCTTCATCTTTCAGAGGCACTGACATGTCATCCAGAAACAGAAGTTTCTCTCTCTCTCTCTCTCTCTCTCTCTCTCTCTCTCTCTCTCTCTCTTGCTCTCCATCTCACTCTCCTGCTGAAAAAAATCAGTGGGAGTTTTCCTTTGAGTCCTTGCAGCGATCACTGAAACTCAAAACACACACACCAATGTGTACTGCTGTCAGTTTCAAATTGTAACTGAGTTTGAACCGCAGCAGATAGGCTTCAGACTTCCCCAAACATTTTCCAGCTCAGCTCAGGCTGAAATTGCCTGAACCCCCCACCTTTGCCTTGGGGCGCAGATTAAGGTTGCGCAATCCTTTTACCTACTTTTCTGAGACATAAACAGGATTGAATTTAGCGGGACATCATTCTGGATAGACACGTCTGGGTTGCACTCGAAGAAAGATGCCCAATAGTTAAGGACAACTTCATAGAGGTATCTTTTAATACTGGTGAAGGTACAAAACAAATAAGAAAGGTATCATTCCTTAATAAATTATGGGTTGAATTCTGAGATCCCATGGGATTCACAGAACACTCCTGCTCATGGATGAAAGGAAAGGTGATTTTTCTGGAGTCTCTCTATCCCTGGCACATGAGCGTACCCAGCGAGGGGCAGCAAAAAGAAATTACCGTATTTTACAGACCATAACCCGCACTTTTCCCCTCTGAAAACTGAAGGGGAAAAGTCGCTGCGGGTTTTGTAAATCGGGCTGTTTCCGCCCCCTCCGCGGCTGCAGCCAGCAATAGGAATGTGGGAGGGGGGAGGAGCAGCCTGAGCTGGGGGAGGGGTGGACAGGAGCACCATCCTTCCTTCCTTCCATCCTTCCTTCCCCCTCTTTCTTTCTTACTTTTTCTCTCTCCCTCCCTCCCTCCCTTCTCTCTCTCTCTCACCCCTTCCTTCCTTCCTTCCTTCTCTCTTCTCTCTCTCTCACCCACCCACCCACCCCTTCCTTCCTTCCTTCTCTCTCTTCCCTCCCTCCCTCCTTCCTTCCCTCTCTCTTCCCCCTCTCTTGCCCCCCCCCAGTTTTGATCCTGGGTACGCCCCTGCCCTGGCACCCCCTATATACCCCAAAAGTGGTCGGACTCGGACTCCCTACACAGCTTGCTAAAATGTTTCCCTTGCAGCACTGTCATAACAAATGCATTTTCCACCAAAGACTTCCTGCTATACTGTGAATAAGGAATTCTGCCTTGACACAGCATTGACACCAAGCAACATAGAGCAGATGTCCTTCTTTAGTAGGTTTTATTCTTTTTTGCAGGTTTTACAATCATATTTCATCAACCACTCAGTACAACATATTGGGCTATTTTTTAAGAGGGCTTCTGGAGACTGGCCCATGGTGGTTCTATTTTGAGTCCTCCTACATGTTTATGCTTAAAAATGTGATTGTTAAATAGCATATCAGGCATCTGGCTTAAGCGGGCTCCTTTCTATCTCCTGATCGGTAGCAATTCTTCACACAGCAGCTTACGATTGGGTCCTTTAAATATGGGAAATAAGAAACGATGGTGAGCGGGTGTTTTTTTTTTCTTCTTCCTTTTGCCTGAACTCTGAAAAAGAAGGACATTACATGGCCCAGGAGATGTTAGCGGTATGTTCTTTGGCTTTCATTCGTAGAACTGCAATACTGGAAGACCTCCGTTCAAATTCCGGCTTGGTTTCAAATGCATGTCCATTGGTGGTTCCAGAAAGTAAAGAGTCAGTGAAGAAATTGTTGAGGGGAACATGGCTGAATTGGCTCTGGTGGTTCGAAAAACCCGAGTACCCAGAATCTGTCCGAGGCGAATGAGAGTAAGGGGTCATACAAGAGGAGGTCTCCCGTGGAAGCATGCAGGAAGTCACCACCGAACCGCTCGCTGCATTTCCTGCCCACAAATTGTTCTGAATCTGGAACATATGAAACAAAGAAGATTAAATGTGCACAATCGCCGCCACCCCTCCTTAACATAGCTTTCTGCTTCGTTTGGTCCGTTTTCGGGCAATCAGGTGACACACGTAACTGTAGAACGTTTATTTCTGTGGAAATGACAAACCTGATGCTAACAGGGATCCAAAGGGTTTGCTTGTTTAGCTGCACATTGCATGGCCTCTACAAAAATGTTCAAAATCAAAATGGGATAGGTTCCCAGGGAAAGGGTTTTTGCGGTTTTAATCACAAGACTGTGTGACAACCAACTTTTCACCTGGCTCCAGTGAGAGCAATGTGTCCATGGAAGCTGATTTATGGGCATCAGGTTGTCTTCTAGGAATAAGCCATGTGTGCTCAAAAGTCAGCTGAATTAGAGGACCCCTGCATGCAACATCCCAAACTGTTCTTGCAGTTCCAAATGTACAGGAAGTTGAAGTTCATTGTGCATCTTTCAGTATGAAAGAGATGCATAATTCTGCCCTTTGCACCTAAAAAGAACTGGATCAAGAGCCATCTATCTGAGCATCTTGTTTTTCAAATAGTCTCCAACAGATCCCCTGGACTTTTGCATCGGGGCATCAGTCCCAGCACCTGATATTCAGAGGTCTGTGGAGGTACTATAGACAGCAACCAGTAAGAAGTACGCTCCATGAATTTCCTTAATTTTTAAAGCCGCCTAACCTAGTGGCCATCAACACATCTTGTGGTGGTGAGTTCCACAAGCTACTTATGTACAGTGCGAAGAAGTACCTCCTTCTGTCTGTCCTGAACCTGCTGCCAGTCAACTTCTTTGGGTGACTCCGAGTTCTAGAATTATGAGAGAGAGAAAGTTCCGTCTGTGCTCTCCTCCCCATTTGTCATTTTATAAACCTCTATCATGTCAAATTGTGGGACAGTCCTGCACCTTCTGCCAGTCATCTTTATTGACTAAATTGTGCATGATACAGTAAGCATGCAGAGATGTCACAAGAATTACTCGTGTATCCTTTCTACTGCTGCTGCTGCTGCTTTTTGACATGCAAAACAAAAATAAAACAATTTAGCAATGTTGCTCTCGAACATGATATTGATGCTTCTGATGGCTTTCCTCATCCAATTGAACTAGTGCTGTGATTCTGTTTAGCGTTAATGCTCTGCTTCCTGGAATACCAGTCACTCCTATGGGCACAGCTCCTGGGGAACCAATTCATCCCCTTCCCCTCCATACCAAAATTCCAGTTTCACATTTCCATCCTGTCTTGCACGTGTCCACGTTCCACTCCTATTACTATTCCTTAATGATGTTTCTATCTGACCTTTCCTCAAATGAACAAGAGATGCATGTGTCCCCACTACCCACCCTGCTTTATCTCACAACAACCTTATAAAGTAGGCTAGACTGAGATATAGTAACTGACCCAAGATGACCCCCATGGACTTCAGGGCTGGGTGAGGGTTCAAACTTGTTATTTTCTAAATAAAATTAGGCCGATGAGAACGTGTGTGCATGCATATGCACCAACATTCAAGCACTCCCCAAACTGAAAACACCATGAGCTGTAATTTTGTGGGATTTGCCAGGCCAATGTGGAGGACTTCTGTTTCATCATATGAAGAAAGCAAGTGTAAAGTGAAATACATTCTGAGAGTCCATGGGCATTTTATTTCATCAATCTGATTTGCTTTTAATAGAAAGTAAAAGGAAAAAAAATTAAGAGCCCTTCCTCATATATATACTGTGTGTGTGTGTGTGTGTGTGTGTGTGTGTGTGTGTGTGTGTGTTAAAAGGATATATGAAAGAGAAATAGTGTGTGCTTTACTGCTGCGTCAAATCCTCTCCAAGTTTAATTTTTGCTTTATGAGGAGCTAAATGCCTTCTACCATTTTTTCCCCGGGTGGATGTTTGCAACGGTTCTTACCCGTTATTTTCCTAGTGAGTGTGCCTATGAAAGGGGCCTCATTCCTTAGCTCAAAAAGTTAGGTATGTGTGCAGCTGCAACCTTATATTCTGAACTCTGCATGGAGGTGCAAGCTGTAAAAGTTCAAGAAGAGCTGCGAAGGGAAAGCTTATCACTCTGATCTGGCCTCAGACCCAGCCCTGGACCACAGAGTGAATGGGGACGGAGGGGGTGGGAGGAATGCCAAATCATTTTGTCTAAAAAAGCAAAACGACGCAGATTCATTACAGTTGTGGCAGGACAAATATGCCCTCAGGCCTTTGTTTTTGCAGATTGTCGGGGGGGGGACAAAATTCCAAGCCAGGGTCACCTTAGAAGCACCAAATTCTATCGCCCTCCTAGACTCCCACACAAAGGAGGAGTGCCCCCCCCAACATATTTAGCTAAAGGTGAGGTGGCCTCTGCACACATACCACTGCCCATTCATAGGGGCTTTGGAGGCATTAGGGCAGTATGACCAGCTCCACCACACTGGGCGCTAAACCGAAGGGTCTCTCTAGGGCATTGCAACTATGACATAGTGAATTAAGCAGAACGGAAGGCAAGAGGCACACAGCACTACTGGAATTCGAAAGACCAAAGTCTGAATGTTCTGGCATAATTGGGAATTCCAAAGCACAGGTGTAGAGCTTTACGGATCCTGTTTCGGGAAGCTTTTGACGTTTGATATTTGCAGTCTCATATGAACAGCCCACAGGTCCATCTAGCATTATTTAACCTGGTTTTTTGTTTTTGTTTTATCCTGACCGGCAGTGGCTCTAAGGATTTCACATTGGGGTGGGGGTGGGGACAACGACAACATTCCCAGCCCTGCCTGGAGATGTCAGTCAGTGTAGACAACTCTGAACAAATTGGACCATTGGCCCAACGTGATGTAAAAGCAGCTCTCCTAGGTTCATTATGACGCGATTCCTCCAGCAATGTTGCATGCCAGGTTTTTGTCAAGCGGGATACTTGGAGTGCCAAGGAACAATGGGATGATGTTGGAAGCATACGAGGGGAGGATTAAAAGGAAAGAAAATGGATCAGTGGACCAAATTATTTTCATGCCAAAGTAAAAGGGGACTAAATCCTTAAAGAGCCAGAAGTTCCTGTAGCAACGCATGCTTTAAGTGCAGCCAGGCAAATGCTTTCCCATGTTTCATCATCTGCCTATCCCTTTAATTTGTCTTGAAATGCTAGAATTTAACCACAAAAGTCATGTCAAGCAAATAAAACTGAAAATTTATAAAGCTGGCAAGTAGGTTGTTTAGCTTTTCTTTACTTGAGGGAAACGGAATCATAAATTTGCTTGGTTTGTGAGCATGATGCAACTTTAAAAGTTGTCATCCTGTCTGTTTCACAGCACCACTTAAAAGCCTCATTCTCTGTTCCTCAAACTAGCAATTCTTTATTTTAAGTGGATGGGTAAAGATTTGCAGCAGGTTGACTGTTTAACAAGATATATGCTGTTAAGTTTCTCTAAATAAACTCCTAAGTGTAAAATATATATTGGAATTTTAAAAATAAATACAGCCCTGTTTTACAATACGTAGAAAACATCAGTGCCTCTCCTGGAATGTAGGGCAGAAAGGAGACAGTACTTGAATTTAAAGAAAATATTTTTCCTGTGATCTGTGTAGTATATAAAAGGCAATTCAAGGCGATTCTGAATAAGCCTATACATAGATCTCATCTCTGGTTTCTGTTAACATCACAAACATCTTGAGTTTTGCTCTTGTGGTTACTGTGAAATCACTAAAGAACCCTTCAATATTTTTTCCTTACTATAGTACATGTGTGTGAGTGGCAGTGGGGGTGGGTGGGGGTAGAAGCACTGTAAGATTCAATCAGATTAGCAAACACATTAATCAACTACAATTTTAGTTGATTAATAGACAGAGGTAACTTTAATCTGTGAGGGCACATATTAATTTTTGAAGCTGTTTTGACTCCTGTGTGTTACGATAACAGCAATGAAACAGAAAAATATTAAAGATGGTTTTGTTTTTTCTTTTGACAAGGTGGTCATTTTTCTTATTAGCTAGTAAATTATCACCTCCTTCAGTATCTCAGATGGCCACCTACGTTGTGGTAACTTGCACATTTATTTAGATGCATTTGATCAGAGCAATCTTATGCATGCCAACCCAGAAGCAAGTCCCATTGAATTCAACTGGGCTTTCTCCAGGTAAGTGGATATAAGGATTGCAGCCTTATTCGGTTAAATCAACTACAATTTCTTTAGCGCTAATTGATATATTTGCTAGTGGACAATATAAATAGGCAAACACTAGCAAACTTATACTAGTTAGGCTTCTGAATTTGGCCTGTCGGGTGCAGAGATCTGTTATCTCCAGCCCTTGGAATGAATTAGTTCAGTTGAACAAAGTTGACTTCCAACAGCTTGCAGCAAAAAGCACAAGTACAGGAACAAAGCAAATGAACAGGAACAAAGCTTTTAACAGCTGTCTGAAAGACAGAAATTAAACAGGATAAGTCTTTTCTAGTATGAAAATACAGTTATGGGGAAAGCGTCATCTGTTGCCATTCTGTCGGTCAGACTTCTTTTTTTGGTTTAGATTTGGTTTAGATTTACTTTTGAACCCTGAGCTTCAGCACAGTGCTTTGTAACATTCAGAATGTGTAGGGGGGGAATACTAATTTTTTATGAACTTCAAGAAGTTATAAATTTGGATAAACGTGAACTATTTGTTTTGTAAAAGGATGGGCTTTTTAAAAAACAAAGTTTCCAAGCCCTGGTTATCTCTGATCTAAGCACTAAGGATCTCTTCACTCCAGTCTTAGCACTAAGCACCACAGTACTAAGATCAGTTTATTTTCTCTCTTAGCGCTGTGGTACCTAGCAGGTAGCATTTTCCTTTGCAGGTAGAATTTTCTTTTGCAGGTAACATTTTCCTTATCTCTTACCTTACCACTGTAGGAACATAGGGGGGGGGGACTTCTGCCTATTCTTCAAAAGCCAGCAGGCACAAAAGGCCTTTCTCTGCTCTTTAAAAAGCTTATCTCCAGTCCAATTTAGCTGCTACTCTTTTAACATCAAAGAGGCTTATCTCCATTCTTAACGCTGCAGATTTAACAGTATTGTTCAGCTATGGCCCTTTAAAAATGTCGCTGATACAATAACCGCTTTTTGTTGCTACCACTGCAGACTCTCGACCGGGGCTATGTACACACTACACATTTAAAGCACATTTCCTTCCCCAAAGAAACCTTGAAACTGTAGTTTCCAAAGGGTGTGAGAAACATAGCTCTGTGGTGGGAAGACTACAGTTCCCAGGATTCGGGGAGGGTGGGTTAATGTGCTTCAAACGTATGATGTGTATACAGTCCTGATCTGCCCTTGAACGGTGCAGTGTTCTTAGTTTCTCCTCTTTTAAATAGTTAGCATTCTCTGCCTTTTTCTTGAAGTGCCTTAAACATGGACGGATAGCTCTTTCAAAGCATTTGTGCAAAATGCAATGCAAAGCAGACACTTAACCCCCAATGGTATTCTGACTGCCAACTTCTCCTGCTTATTTCGCTTTTGCTGCAGCCTCCTGAAAATGTTGACAGTGATACGACTATGGCGATTTTGAAGATGTTGAAGATCTCTTCTCTCTGCAGAATTTAGCAATGCAGGATAACTGGAGTTGCAAGCAGGGCATCAATCCCAAGGGGAAACTGAAACAGGGTCCCATAACCAATTGAGAGATGATCAGAAAATCTATATAAATGAAGGAATATTTGAATATTCCAAAAAAAAGGATGAAGAGATATTTCTGTATTCCGTGGCGGCAGCAAGAATTTTAATCGCTAAATTGTGGAAAACCCAGGGAGTCCCTACGATTAGAGATTGGCAAGAGAAATTAATTAGTTATATTGATCTGGCCAAATTGACAAATTCGATAAGGGGTGGTTCAAATAAAAAGTTTAATAACAATTGGGAAAAATTTGGAATATATCTGCAAGAACTTGGGTTTAAAACGAATATTTTGTAGAATTCCCAAGAGGAAAGCAAATGGATGCAGTGGGAAAGTTAAAAACTTTGAAGCCAGGGAGGAAGAGAAGGGGAAGTCAATCGGGATAAGATGATATGAATATGGATATTGAAATGAAGATGTAGAAGCTAGACCGAAAAATATGGCAGAAGATAGGATAAGTTTTATTTGAATGTTTATGATTATTTGTATTTTTTTTGGTTGTTGTGTATTTTTTGTTGGAATTTTAGTTGACTGTTTTGTTTTATAATTATTTTAAATTCAATAAAGGTTATTTTAATTAAAAAAATGAAGGAATATCCACTCCAATTCTTAACATGGTAGGTAAGCTTTGTTGTTCTTCTTGTTGTTCTGGGTTTTTCTTCACAAAGCCTAATTGCTAAATATAAATCAGATCCTAGTTCTCTCTGCGTCTCCCAGGCTGCTCCAACTGGAAGAGGGAGAGACCCCATCAAGAAAGGGGTTGGGGGGAGAGAAGGCAGGAGGAACATAGGGTGAGGCTGCAGTTACTCAGTGGTAAAGAGAAAACATTCTGCATATCTTATTTAAAGAATTCTCTAATGTGGATTCACTAATGGAACTTAGGATGGTTGCATGTTGCTGTACCTCAGTGTTTCCCATCTGTGAAATAGGAGCAACATGGTCAAAGTTGTTTAAATACAATGTATTTTTAATTGGTTTATTCAAATTTTTAACTACCCTCCACCAAATAACCCAGGGCAGTTATTCTGTGCATCTGTGTGCTACATGTATTTGCTTTGCCAGACTGCTTTTGCCACCTAAGCCATCGGCTGCCACGCCTTTCTACTTCCTCCTTTCTGCTTGCCGAACATCAGAGTCTGGATTCTGTTGGCTCTGCCACTGTTTACAAGGCTGTGCCCCTGAACACCTGGGCTCCATCTCACTCATCCAAAGCAGCCTCTTAAGTTAGTGGTTAAATGTATGACCCCTCCCCATGTATTTATGTTATGCTGTATCTCCTGAAAGGTCCTTTCAGTACGACACAGGCTGAAGATTCTGCCATTCTTCTGACCAGGAATCAGGCCCAGCCAGGCTTGATGTTAAACACACACATTTAATTTACTGAAAAAATGCAAATAGCATCTGCTGTTGGAGGGGTAGGACTAATAATGAGCAGGATCACAGCAGGAATGGGGGGAATTAAACCCTTTCCTCCCCTGAGGCTGTTCTGAAGAAAATCCCTGCCGGGTGCATTAGAAGGGAAATCCCCCATAGGCAGCAATTGGGGGGGGGTTGGTTGGATCTTAAGAGCTACAACAGGGGTGGGGAAACTTTTCTGGCTGATGGGCCAGATGTTCATCTCCCTACCACCACCTGTCAAATACCTGATGTCACTATGACATCAGATCGCACTGTGATTTGATGCCCAGGTTGTCAGGACTTCAAAACTCAGAACAGGGTTGTATGAAAGCCCTGTTGCAAAGAGCCCTATATTGCTCTTTGAACCTCTGAAACCCATCATGTAGGATGCCGGATGTATAGCAAGTGGCTGTGACTTGCCCAAAATGGCTTCATGGGCCAAATGGAGATGCCTGGGAGGTCATTTCTCTCACACAAACGGGAGGTTCCCAACCCCTGAGCTACAAGACAGACCAATGGCCTGACTGTATAAGGTGCTTCCTATGCTCAGTGTATAGACAAGTCTCCTAACAAAACTTGCAAGGGGGGGTTAATGATGCAAAGGCACATTATACTTGGAAGTTAAAATGACAATAGTAGCCTGTGTGTCTTGCAGAGTCAAGTGTTATGCAATATGAGTAGTCTCGGGGGACGAGTGCTGTGCAAAATATTCACTGTATGACCCTACCCAGACTAAAGGGCTGTGGTCAACATAAATCAGAATGGTTGGTTCCAAGAAGGATGGGGCGCCTCTGTGGTTATTTGTCAGCTTCGTGCAGAACAAAAACATATTTTAGTCAAATGCCATGTGGTGTGTAATATGCACCATATGGAGTATTTAATTTGAGCATGTAACTCTGATTATTGCTAATGGAAGTCCCCCATGTGCGCTCTGGTCATAAAGGGCCCCTATGTAAAATTAAGATGCAAGGTTTAACAAATAGCACATGCAGATTTATATAGTTCCTCACACCCTTGCTTTGTGAATCAGGAGCCCCCAAAGTTGCCCCACTGTTGGGAACTTTGCCATTGGCTGAATACGTCAAAGACAAGAAAATGCCTTCTGCCAAGCTCAATATTGTTGACACTGATGGGCAGCTACTCTCCAGGGCTTCAGTCCAAAGCCTTTTCCTGCCATACCTGGAGACACAAAAAACTGATCCTCAGCCCTTTTACAGTGGAACCTTGGTTTATGAACACCTCAGTTTACGAATTTTCAGTTTACAAACGCCGCAGACCCATCTGGAACAGATTAATTCACTTTTCCATTACTTTCAATGGGAAAGTTACAGGTAGGTAGCCGTGTTGGTCTGAGTCGAAGCAAAATAAAAAAATTCCTTCAGTAGCACCTTAAAGACCAACTAAGTTTTTATTTTGGTATGAGCTTTCATGTGCATGCACACTTCTTCAGATACACACTTCTTCAGATACACACCAACTAAGTTTTTATTTTGGTATGAGCTTTCGTGTGCATGCACACTTCTTGGTCTTTAAGGTACTACTGAAGGAATTTTTTTATTTCAATGGGAAAGTTCGCTTCAGTTTATAAACGCTTCAGTTTATGAACAGACTTCCGGAACCAATTACACCCATGCTTCGGGTTAAGTACGCTTCAGGTTGAGTACTCCGTGGACCGTCTGGAACAGATTAATCCACTTTCCATTACTTTCAATGGGAAAGTTCGCTTCAGTTTATGAACAGACTTCCGGAACCAGTTACACCCATGCTTCGGGTTAAGTACGCTTCAGGTTGAGTACTCCACGGACCCGTCTGGAACGGATTAATCCACTTTCCATTACTTTCAATGGGAAAGTTCACTTCAGTTTATGAACGCTTCAGTTTATGAACAGACTTCCGGAACCAATTGTGTTCATAAACCAAGGTACCACTGTACTTCAAGGCATGTGCTCTTTTGCTGAGCTGCAGCCTTTCCTCCAGTGCACATCAACTACCGGTAGGTGAGCATGTTTCCCAATCTCTGATGACACAAAGCCAGCTATTCCGTTTTGTTTGCCCTTTTCAGGGGAGATGCCATCTTCTTACTTTCGCCACTTTGAACAGGAGTAAGAGCAGCAGCTCAAATTCTACCTTCCTCCAGTCACTTGCTAATGCCCATTTCGTCACAACGCCTTTGCCTCTGGGGTATCTCTCAGTGAGGGAGACTTGGCCCAGGTTCCTCCAGCTGCTGACACCTACCTTTCTCAGTGCGTTTTTCTTTAAGATCTACTTATCATTGTTTTTTCCATCCAGTTTTTCCTCCAAAGAGCTCAAGGTAGTACAAGTAGTTCTCTCGCCACCCCATCACTACTTAGTTCAATACCCTTACCATGAAATCACATCATGCAGCTAAATGCTGGAGAGGTTCCAGCAATTCAACACCTTGTTCCTAATGGGACCCTTTGGACAAGTCAAAATGGAGTTCTTATCAGCATCCACTACGAAGAAAGTCATGCCCTGTGACATCCCTGTGTGTGACACAAGACCTATTCAGGCTTACTGGAAGGAATAGCAAACAGCTGGTGCAACTGGGCTGCAGGATCATGGATCTAGCCTGACATCCCAGGTTGCACATTCCTCCCAGTCTCTTTGGCAGTGGGGAACCTTTAGCATCCATGGAGGCTGCATGTATACTTGAGGACCTGGGAAGATCGGGATACCAGGAAATAGGGAAGGGCCATCACACGGTGGTAAGCATCTTCCTTGCAAGCAGAAGGTCCAGGTTCAATCCCAGGGGTCTCCAAGTAGGGTTGGAAGAAACACTTGCCTGAAATCATGGAGAGCCACTACCAGGCAGTGTAGGCAATATTAGGTAAAAGGTAAAGGACTTCTAGATGGTTAAATCCAGTCGAATTTGACTATGGGATGCAGCATTCACCTCCGCTTTCAAGGTGAGGGAGCTGCTATTTGTCTGCAGAAAGCTTTCCGGGTCATGTGGCAGCATAACCAAACTGCTTCTGGTGCACAGAACATCATGATGAGTGCCAGAGGGCACAGAAACACCATTTACATTCCCATCACAGCGATTCCCATTTATCTACTCATGCTGGTGTGCTTTCGAACTGCTAGGTTGGCAGGAGCTGGGACAAAGCAACAGGAGCTCACCCTATCGCATGGATTCGAACTGCTGACCTTCTGATCGGCAAGCTCAAGAGGCTCAGTGGTTTAGGCCACAGTGCCGCCTGCGTCCCTTCAGACAATATTGAGCTAGACTAATGGCATCAGGCTACCTTGAAGATCACGTTTAGGCCAGGGCACTGCAGGATCTAAATATTTTTTTAGAAATAGCTAAATACAAAGGCATGTCATGATGAGGATCAGCAAACCACTGACTTTGCTGTGGTGATCTAAGTGAAATATGCTGCTGTTGGCTGTGCTACTCTGAAAAATCTGCCTAGATGGATCTAGAGCTCCCACTGCTGCAACCCCTTGCTAAACTCAGAGATTCTGGACTCAGCTTCTCCTCCCCCACTTTTGATTCTCTGTAACCACCCATGTTTCCTAGACTCAAGCAAAAATTCCTTGAGAACACCGGAAACTGCCTCTGACCACTGGTCCATCCAGCTCTGTACTGTCTACATTGCCTGGCAGTTGCTCTCCAGGGCTTCAGACAGGAGTCTCTCCCAGCCCTACCTGGAGATGCTGGAGATTGAAGCTGGCACCTTCTACATGCAAAGCAGATGCTCTACCATAGAGCTATGGCTCCCTTCCAGTTCCTTCAGCCATTCCTGAGAGGAACTCTGGATTCCACTCTCTCCTATGCCACAACATTTACCAGGTAGCCATTGGCATGCCTTTTTCTCCATCTGACTTATTGCTTGGCTACTTGGAGGAAGGATGGACACACAGGCATAAACAGATAAAATAACAGAAATTGTGCCTGAATGTCTTCACTTAAGAGCACATTCTCACAGGGCCCTTAATTATATGTTTTTAGTGTACTTAGATCTGGCTACAAATTGCTTTGCATTTGCTATTACTGTATCTACCGTTATTCACTCATGCTGGTTTTGGTGTTCTTTAATGCTGCACTCTGTGATATTTGTGCTGAGATTGTTTTTGCACATCTTTTTGGTTTTGTAAGCCACCCAAAGGAAATGAGATAACAATAACTGGAATTCAACTAAGATTTATTCCGAGTAGACTCACTGAAATGAATTAATATGAAGTTAGGCCCATTAATTTAGTAGATCTGCTGTGATCACAAGTGTTTAAATGCTTGACAGCAATCACAGCATCAACTCTGAATTCTGTGGCCCCATTCAATGTCTATTAGTGTGTGTGTGTGTGTGTGTGTGTCTTGAGATGGACACCAACAACACAGAGAGAGGGAAACACACAGAGACAGAGTGCAACTGAGAGACTGAGAGACTTTAAGCAGCTCATGTTTTGACATCTATAAGCTGGTTTTATTTTTTGTACAGCTCCTAAGAATGTTAAGCATGTTATTATATTTTTTAAAAAACTAGATGATCATACGTACTAGAGATCATGGGACATGTAATTTTTGAGTGTCCAAGTATTCAGTAGGAAGATAAAGTGTTATGGAAATGATTTGTCCCACAACTCCTTGCACCTGGGACACCTCTGAGCAGGTTGATGGCAATATCCCAGGTGCCCAGAATCTTGGGACCTAGTTTACAGGGCACCTGCTCTTCCTACTGAGTAGTCAACAGATGATGAATGAATGAATGAATGAATGAATGAATGAATGAATGAATGAATGAATGAACTGGATCCCAGTGACTGCCTAGACGCCTGGAGAAGAATGGGGAACCTGTGACCCTCCAGATATTGTGACATTCCCAAGTCCCAGCTCCTATCAGCCTCAGCCAGCAAGGGCTGATCAGCGATTATGGGAGTTGTAGTCCAACAACATCTCTGAAGGACCACAGGTTCTTTGTCCCTATTCTTGGACTTGGAGCCTGTTAAATAGCCCCACACCAGTCACTAAAATAATCACTTTGCATTTAAATACATGGAGAGCTATTCCGTGCAATGCCCAGTTGCAGAAATGTACTGTAACCTAAAGGTTACTTGGGTTCCTTAAAGGTGGCGCATTTAGAGTGGCTCACCCTGACAATCTGCTATGTTGGCTGCTGCTAGTTCAGGCTGTGATTTATATAACATATAAAATGGACGCATATGCATTCTCCCTCTGCCACATGTTCACTGATGGCAGAGGGAGTGATATTGCAGATGCTGGTTTTCTATCCCAGTGTTCAGCATTAGTGTGCATACAGCAGGGATCCTGATTACGTACACACAGTTGTAGACATGTAGGACTCTTTCACACTAACACTGAGCATCCAGATATTAGGGACAGTGGAGCCAGTAGGAATTTTCCTACTCTCCCCCTGCATATCTAGTTACACATGTGGCAGGGGGAATATCCATCCACCTAGAAATTTCAGGAAATCAGGCTAACTGTGCAATTCTATACATGCCTACTCAGAAGTAAGGTATACATATGTTAGGGGCCATAGGATTGCAGGCTAAATTTCAAAGCTCACATTGAGATCACAAAGTTGGCACATGCCTCCCAGTTGCCACCAACTGTGCTGCCATTTACCCCACTGGTGTTCCCAGACTACGTCTACTTGGAAGTAAATCTCATGTATTTGAGACTTTAAAAAATATTAATAAAGGCGCAATTTTAGCTTTAAGATTACAGCAAAGTTAGATTCTGTTTTAGTGTGAACTAACTAACTTTTGGTTAGTTTTATGACATGTGAGAGGGCCTAAATCACCTTGAAGAATTGGCCAAATTAGCCAAAGAGAAAAATGGTCGATATGCCAGACAAATAGCAAGTGCCTGACATTTTACTAGCTATCCAACTTTGCGACTTTGGAAAGAGTTTATTGAATTTCCTCCAAACTGTCTTTTTAAAATAGGAATACATTCCCACAATATTCCAACAGCTAATTGTTTATCTTTGCGAACACTTCAGCTGCTCTGATTACAATGCCTTGTGACATTTACAAAGAGGGGGGAATAAAAAATGTGTGTTAAGGAAAATAAAATTATACAATTAACGGTCGGGCACAGAAAGGAATAAAAAGAAAACAGATGGTTGGCTGCAACTGCTGTTTTTATAGAATTCTTAGTCAAGCAGAGTATAAGTTGCCAAAAAAAGAAAAAACACAGCTAGGAATATTGTCTTATCATACTACAGGAGGTTAGATTTCTTCTAATAGTTAACAAATGCACTGAATCTAAAGAGCAAAACTGTACAATGGTTTGATCATAAGTGTAACACATTTACCATCTGGTTGCCTTTCAAGAATTTGTACTCATTTAGAAATTCTATTAAAACGCTTAATATATATTATAATCAAATCATACCTACAAATTAGGAAGCAATCATCCTAGCCACTGAAACTCCTTACAGCTAGAGAAACTCCAATAAACACATGGAGCTCAGCTCCTCTGACATGCAGGGGCTCTCCTGTTCATTTTAAGGCATGTTTCTTGGCCTCAGATCAGGAGGGAAGATTAGAGTTCCTCTCAAACTAAAAAGTACATCTTGAGCTTACTCTCTCTCCCCAGCGGATGTGACAGATTTCCATGCAAGAACCCCATGTTACACGCCAAAGTGTCCCGTGTGGCTCTGGCTTGGGTGTCAATGATGGCCAAAATGGGAGTGGATTTCAGAAGCGTCAACACAGAGAGCTTGTAGTTAAATACCTGCGGGTAGCTATCAGTCCTCGGTAGAACAGATATGTCATAGGTGGCAGCAAAATGACTTTTGGCTTGTTGGATTTGCCCGTACCGTTCTCTCTTTCTCCACTTTGCCCTTCGGTTTTGGAACCAGACCTACATCAGAGAAGACAACAAGGGTTAGACTACTCATGGGGAGGACCTGAGGCAAAGGGCAAGATAACATACACCTCCGCAACCGGACTGGCAACTGAATCTCACTTCAAGACTTACTTTTTAAGTTAGGAGAAAAGGTGAGTAAGAGGCAACATGATATAAGTTTTTTAAAATATGCATGGAATGGAGAATGTGGCTAGAAAAAAAGTTTTTTCCTTTCATAGAATCCTAGAATTGTAGAGTTAAAAGAGACCCAGAGGGACTTCTAGTAAGGAAAAAGGTAAAGGACCCCTGGACAGTTAAGTCCAGTTGAAGGTGACTATGGGGTTGTGGTGCTCATCTCACTTTCAGGCCAAGGGAGCCAGCATTTGTCCACAGGCAGCTCTCCAGGTCATGTGTCCAGCATGACTAAACTGCTCCTGGCGCAACAAAACATTGTGACGGAAACCAGAGCGCATGGAAACACTGTTTATCTTCCCGTTGCAGTGGTGTCTATTTATCTACTTGCTCTGGTGTGCTTTCAGACTGCTAGGTTGGCAAGAGCTGAGACAGATTAACCAGTGGCGGAGCTTCATACTCCAGCACCAGGGGGTGGAGAGCAGGTGGGGGCAGGGCTGGTGCACTGCCCACAGGGGCGTGGCACGCGTCCTGGGGGCAGGGCACGCCGCCTGCAGGGGTGTGACAAGCGTCCTGGGGGCGTGGTGTGCTGCCCACAGGGGGAGTGGCATGCATCCTGGGGACGGGGCACGGCACCTGCAGGATCACACCACTGGGGACAGTGCGCTCCCCCTGCACTCCTCTTTCTCCGCCAGTAAGAGTAACGGGAGTCGTGGGGATTTGAACCGCCGACCTTCTGATTGGCAAGCCCAAGAGGCTCAGTGGTTTAGACCACAGCACCACCCGTGTCCAACCCCCTGCAATGCAGGAATCTAAACTAAATCATACATGACAGAGGGCCATCCAACCTCTGCTCATAACACTAGAATTTGCGGGCATCCAATGGAGCTGAAGATTGGAAGATTTAGGACAGATAAACAAAAGGATTTCTTCGCTTAGCACATAGTCAAACTATGGGACACACTCCCCCAGGAGGCAGTGATGGCCACCAATTTGGAGGTCTTTAAAACAGGATTAGACAAACTCATGGAGGAGAGGGCTATCAATGGCTACAGGCCATGGTGATTATGCTCTACTTCCACAGTTAGAGTGGCGATGCTTCTGAATGCCTGTTGTTGAAAACCATGGGAGGGGACTGTGGTCTTGTACTCATGTTATGCTCACTGGTTTCCCCGCAGGCATTTGGATGGCCACTGCGATAACAGACTCCTGGACTAGATGGGCCATTGGCCCAATCCAGCAGGCTATTCTTATAGTCTTATGACCAGTGACAGTGCCATGTCCCTCTATGGTACACAAAATGGATAAAGTTACAGATTAAAATATCATCATAGCAGTAACATTTACAAAATGTGAATATAGGCCTACCCCTCAGCATGATGTCATTTTATATATAACACATTCAGGGGGGTAGCATACTGGAATAAACGTTATTTCATAGTCCACCAAAGACAAAGATGGAGCCAGGTGGGTCTCTTTTAAAAAATTAGATACAACCTTAATTTTGCTACCATAATGGTAAATGCTGGGAGAGCTCCTGCCCCTCATATCTCCAAAGGTAGAAGAACAGTCTCCAGTCTTCAGCATTCAGACCAGGCGGTGGTTCTTAAGCTATTTAGGGCTTTACACTTTTTAAAAACTGAGAATGGAAACATAGTTGTAACCAATGACAATTGCATAAAGTAGGAGTGGAATTAGGAACCTGTAATGTTGTTGGAATAGGAACCCAGATGTTGTTGGATTCCAGCTCCAGCCAGCATGGACAACAATCAAGGATATTGGGTGTTGGAGTTCAGCAATGGGCCACAGGATCCCCATCTCTGAAGCATACAGAGGATGCCTTCACTCCGTCAAATAGTGAACTCAGCTAGTTGAGTTCAGGGAAGTCCCTAGGTACTTAAAGAACTTGGGGCACAGGTCCATGGCACAATATCTGCATATGCTAATTTAGATGTAAATATGTGTATGGGGAATTAAGGTAAAGGTAAAGGGACCCCTGACCATTAGGTCCAGTCGTGACCGACTCTGGGGTTGCGCGCTCATCTCGCATTATTGGCCGAGGGAGCCGGCGTATAGCTTCCAGGTCATGTGGCCAGCATGACAAAGCCGCTTCTGGTGAACCAGAGCAGCACATGGAAACGCTTCCCGCTGTAGCGGTTCCTATTTATCCACTTGCATTTTGACGTGCTTTCGAACTGCTGGGTTGGCAGGAGCTGGGACCAAGCAACGGGAGCTCACCCCGTCACAGGGATTCGAACCGCCGACCTTCTGATCAGCAAGCCCTAGGCTCAGTGGTTTAACCACAGCGTCACATGGGGAATTAAAGTGGTGGAAATCTAGAGTCTCCTCTGCAAGGCACTTTGCAGTGTTCTGAGTTTTTTAAAAAGATTGAGTGGGGGCAACCTAAAAGGGAGGACTAAGCATGCTGAGTACAGTGACCACTGAAAACGAAAAACAGAAGAGTGGAATGCTTTCTTAAAAGGAATGACAAGTTTCCAAACTATCTTCAAAGGCTGCACCATGCCTAATATGTTACAATAGTCTACAGTAATGATGTGGAGCTCCTGTACTTGTGCTTTGCCCTTGTTCACTTCTGGGGAGAGGAAGCCCCACGCATATGAAAGAATACTCACACTCCGTTGAAGTGAAAGGGGAAGCATTTGTGATCAGAGGAGCTCCAGACAGACAGACAGACAGACGGACACACAAACAAACAAACACACACACACACACACAGCTCCTGCACCCAGAGAAAGTCATTACAGTGTGACAAATGTGTTTGAAACTTTAAATCATATCACTAGTCACATATTTATATAAATCATTGCCAAAAGGTTGTTCATGTGAGTTACACGTTATTACCATAGCATTTGTTGCCAACGCTACTCCCTCCTCTCACTCACCCTATTTCAAAGCCTCTGAATAAAAAAATGGATCCTGTTTCTTTCAACAACAACAAAACGCAACTTGAAACAAATATCAAAATAGCATTGTGGTGTCAAGTGGCAGGGAGGTTGTTCTCCTCTGTGCCACAACATTTCTGGTCAAATTACACAGTGTTAAACTCAGCTCAAAAATAGTGCTGTTCCCTCTGGCTCATGTTTAAAGATCAGCAAACGAGAACTAAAGCCCTTAATGCATTTCAAATCTAATATCGGAGCAGGAACTTTAAGCAGAAATGTTTCTGAAACTGATTTGAGTGTTAATCATTTGTGGAGGTTATTTATTGCTTTTAGCCCTTCAGGATACCCAAACACACATGTACCCGCCCCTTCCTAATATTGCCCAAAGCAGCAGGGACGGCCTTTTAATTTCCATAGACCCGTTGCGAATTTAATGCGTCAGTTTTGAAAAATGCCCCCCAAACAATCAAAGCACAAACCCGGCTCAAACCTGTTAAGCATTTCTTTTCTTTTTATGAACCTAGGCTGCTGGTGCAATCCTGCCCTTAGCGATTTGTGCAGAAATTCCACTGAAGTCAATGGGGCTATTCCAGTCCTTAACCAATTGCAGGATTGCACCTCTTGTGGGCAAATTTGTATTATCTATTGTGCCGAAGGCTACAAGAAACCATTCCCTCCCCCCCCCCTTGCTGTCTCCGCAGGAGGCAGAGAGAACATATTATGGGAATTTAGTAATGAGGCCCTTTCATTGAAAAAGTCCTTGACAATCTCCTTAAGCTAGGTGCCAATTAATCCACTGACATGCGGCAGGAAAGAGAACAACTCCGATAAATTAGGTTCAGGCTGACTCTCTCGGCATGGATGCAGGACGAAACTTAAATTGGATCTTGATGAAATGCCGCAGAAGGGAGACGTGCGGAGCATATCCAGCCAGTCATTTGGCTAAACTAAATAAAACAATTTGCTTGAATTTAAAGGAACTGACGGGGAAGAAACCCACATTTTTTAATGCTGACACTCCCCCAAAATGTTTCTGTTTACATCGATTTACTCAAAGCCGGCTCTTGGCAAAGATAAAGTAACCATTTGCCTATACAAAACAAGGCAGCAATCTGCTGCTTGTTATCCCTGCCTAGCCAGATGCGGGTCTCTAATGATGTCAGGCCTTTGAAAATTGCTTAATATTGTGATGGAAGACTCGGAGGAAGAAAGATCCCCAGTTTCTTGCATTGGCCTTTTTCAGTAGGCTGATCAGAAATGCAAAAATCCAGGGCATTTAGTTCAATAAGCACGGAAATCTCTGTGTACACAAAACATAAAATAAACATTCTCAAGGGGGGAAACTGAAACCAGCAATTTTGTTCCAAGGAGAGCACATAATATATACAGACTGTAAATCCACACTCTCTTTATCGTGCTCCACACAAAACTAGACGGATCTGATTCTGGCACCTTTACCCATCTTGGACAACAATGTGGCATGAGAGAGCCCAAACTTATTGCAACCCAGAAGATAAAACTGAACTCATCCCACTTACAGCCAGATCTCTTGATTCTACTCAAAGAGTGTAAAATGATGTTAAACATGGGCAGAAATTGCAATTATGTCAACATCAAGGTACAAATGAAGGGGGGGAATAACCTGAAAACATGATATCTGGATTCTGTGAACTTACTCTCAGAAACACACTTAAAAATAACCTCCAATTTGTTTATCTTTTGGCACCAAGACTTTCAAAGAGAATCCAGGGTCTAAAGAGTTGCTGAACATTCTATTTAAGGGGAAGGAATGCAATTGAAGGGATGTCATTTCAGAGTTCTTAGAATAGCCATATCGTTTGTTTGTTTGTTTGTTTGTTTGTTTGTTTGTTGTATGCAGATCTGCTAGTGAAGGAGCACATCTTGTCAAACTGACTTTTATAAGAAGTGCCAGTGCCCTGGAAAGTTCATAAACAGACACCTTTGTTCAGTTCCTCATGCCTGGATATCTGTTTCCTTTATTTCTTAGCAGAGCCTTTTCAGATTACAAAATTGTATTCAGTCTGAAGAGTAAACCTCACATTGACAATTATTCTGTTCAGAAAAAAAAATTAAATCCCGCTTCTATAGCTGAGGAGGCTGTAAAAATCTATCGCCTCCTAATGAAAAGCCATTTCACTGAATTTGACAGTTCATTGGTTTGCAAATTAGCACGCTCTACCGCATTTTCTGCATGTGCAAACTGTTTTCCCATTTTTATCTTGTGTTCAATGGGACTTGATTTGGATCAATGGGCAGGATCCAAAGAACGGAGAGGCTGTTGTGAAAGCTTTGCAGTGCAATCCTACACCCATGTCAACTTGGAAGCTCCCTTTAGACATTGGTTGCCTCCACGTTGCTAAACACGGGTGCAAAAAGTTTTAGGGCTGTGCCTCTGCAGCTGCCGCCCTGACCAGAGGTGCTCCCCATCCCACCTGCCCATCATACCTGAGCAGCATGCCAAGCAGGAGCTGGGAGAGGATGACTGGCAAGACTCATGGAGCCTGAGCTCCATGTCCCACCACTGCTCCGCAGCTCCACCCAGCAGCAGCAGCAGCAGCGCTGCATGAAGGTGCTGGGTAGGGAGTGCAATGTTTGCCTTAGAGAACACAATACTTGCTCTGGGTGCTGGCAACCCATGCTATGCCACTGGATGGCATTTACTTTACAAAGGTCTGCAATGAAGAGAGTTTTGTGCATAGCTGTGCACCCAAAGCTTTCAATGGAATCTGGAAGCATTCAGGTTCCATGGCACCCTCTCTACAAATGTTGGTGCTGTTAGTGTAGACATCAGAAGAAGGGCAGGCTGAACAGCACGGTGTTGGGGGTGAGACTGCTCAGCACAACTCCCACTCCTTGCCCCTGTTAACAGCAATGTGGGAGCTTGTCATGCCTGAAAGGAACATGATAAGAAACATTGGGAGTTGGCTTATGCCAAGTCAGAGACCATTCGCCCATCTAGCTCAGCACTGCTTGCTCTGACTGGCAGCTGCTCGACAAGATTTCAAGCAGGACCTTTTCCTCGCCCTTCCTGGAGACAGCAGGGATTGAAACTGGGACCTTCTAGGTCAAAGGCAGGTGCTCCATATCTGAACTACAGCCCTTGCCCAGGTACATGCCCAAAAGGGCTTATTCCCAGGTACATTGGTATAGGACTGTAGCCTCAAACTTGCTGTATTCTCCCCTGGCACATGGCAAACTAAGAAAAGTTTCAAGAGTGGGAAACACTGGGAAACAAGCAAATCCCTTTCCTGAGTCTAAGCAGCTCTTTGGACCCAGGCCAATAGGTACTAGGCAGTGATCCAGACAGCCAAGCCTAGAGGAAGGGTGGTGCTTCCCCCACCAAAAAATGAAAAGAAAGACCCACATACATACATATGCAACAGTAAAAAGACATAATCCAGATTGCCATCCTTCATGTTTTTGCATGAATCTTTTACACCCACACAGTCCCCGGGACTGAAGACTGAACTGAGACAAAGGGTTATGCATGTTAATTGGCTTACCAATGCCAGGATCTCTGTGTAATCAACAATTGTTTTGTCAATTACTATTTCTAATTAGGTCTGTACTGACCTCATGGCTAACACACACACACACACACACACACAACCCCATGGTATTTATACATACCTGCAACTCAGGATAGCACTCCATACATCGGATGAAGTGACATGACCTATAGTCCACGAAAGCTTATGCCATAATAAATCTGTTAGTCTTTAATGTGCCACAAGACTCTTTGTGGTCTTAGCTATGGTATTCAGGGTGTTTTTCTAGATGCAAATGCTTTTAAAATGACCTTCCCCAACCCAGTGTCTGCTAGGTCCAACTTTTTAGAAATGATATTTGAGGGTTGGAATCCAAAACATATAGAAGATGCCAGTTCAACGAAGACTGCTTTAAATGGGGACAGCAGTTATTTCTAAAAACTTCCATGGATTAATCTTTGGGGGGGGGAGGGTAGGAAACTAATACTTTTCTTTTTAAGTTACAAAAGTTATCCAAAGTATGCATGTTTAGTAAGTTCCACTGCAATCAATGTAATGTATTGCAGCACAAGTTTTGGTCTCTGAATTTTCAGTTTCTTAATTTACTTCTTCTCATTCTTTGATTCAAATAATATTCTCCCATCTTGTCTCCACCAATACACCCACAGTTGGTGCAAGAGTTTATTGGATGGCATGTATTTTTTTAAAAAAAAACTTCTATTATGTTTTCAAGCTTCTGAATATGCCTCCACTGACTTCTGAATATGCCTCCACTATGGGATTTGCTTCCGAGAACGTACACTGAAGAGCACATCTATAACTAATGTGAAGCCTTTTCATACATTACATAATGGTTTGGCCACAGAGTATATGCTTCACAGGCCACAGGCTGCCAGTCTTAGCTGTGTGGATGGTTGCATGTACAGGGCTCATAATTTGCATTTTTAAGTGTACAATTAAAATAGCTTAGATGTGTGCTTAAAATGGGGGGTGAGGGTGGGAATGTATTAAACAGTCCTAATTAGTCACCAATATTCACATTCAATGATGTATAAGGATATTTAAGCCAACAATTAGCATGGCATTGTTCATTAACAACAAAACCTAGAAGCCACTCAGGTTAATGCAATTAGATTAGACCATAGGCTACAAGATTCCATCCTTTAAAAAAACCACCTCGTTGATACTGATATGATGAAAGGGAGAAACGTGCTAAGTGGAAGGCACGTTTGGCAAACCCTCACCATGATCAACTCCCACCCGGAAACCTATTTCACTGCTGTGGAAGGATGTGTGGATTCAGAATTGGCCTCCACAGTCACTTACAGACTCACTGTTAAAACCATGTTTATGGAAGACAATCTTACTCGGCTATGAATGGTTGCCAAAGAAGAAGAAGTAAATTAGCAGTTAAAAAGGTAAAGGGACCCCTGACCATTAGGTCCAGTCGTGACCGACTCTGGGGTTGCGGCGCTCATCTTGCTCTATTGGCCGAGGGAGCCGGCATACAGCTTCCAGGTCATGTGGCCAGCATGACAGAGCCACTTCTGGTGAACCAGAGCAGCACACGGAAATGCTGTTTACCTTCCCGCTGTAGCGGTACCTATTTATCTACTTGCACTTTGACGTTCTTTCGAACTGCTAGGTTGGCAGGAGCAGGGACCAAGCAATGGGAGCTCACCCAGTCGCAGGGATTCGAACCTCCGGCCTTCTGATCAGCAAGCCCTAGCCTCTGTGGTTTAACCCACAGCACCACCTGCATCCCAAATTAGCAGTAAAATGCTACTAATGCCACACAGCAACCAGTGTCAGCTCACTGATTAGAATGGTTCGGAGATGTAGAAATTGTAATTATAACCCTTTAGAGACTGTGGATTGTTATTGTGCAACACTGTATAACCATTCTGCAGATGCAAATCCTTGTCATGTGTGATTGCTTACATTGGCTTTTGCATTTCCAGAGCCCATAATGTTAATGTATTGCGTGAACCATGTGTTCCTCTCCTCCACTCTCTAGCCCTCATTAACATCATCCACATCCAGAACGCAAATAGTGCAGCAAAGGCACAAAGGCGCTTTCGGCATCATACAAAAATAAAGCCCTGAATATGTGAAATAGGGCTAGTCTGGCTCAGTCCAAAACCCACAAATTTGGTAGATGTCCCTAAGCAAGCCGTTGTGCTTTAGTCTCAGCCCGTTGACCCTGGTCCACCTTACAGGACGGTTGTGAGAGTTGCTGAAACAACAGCTGCTAGCGGTGATGACTATTACTTATCAAATTTATTTGTCACCTAATACCTCGGCCTCTAGGTGACACACAACAAAATATTAAGAACAAGCCGAGGTAACAGTTACAAATATTACTCAATAAACAATGGCTATTACGCAACATATGGCAATGCACTGAGTTGCTAACCCTCTTTCCCCAATTCCAGAAGAGGAACTGACATTTAATATTCTGTAAGATTGCCAAAATGAGATTTAAAAAAAACTACTTTAAAGTGATGGGTTGTTGTTTTAAATAGGCCTGGGAGAATATGAAAACCTTCATCTCATACCACAATGACATAAATATTGCTGCAAGGTTAGCCTCTTTGCGGAGAGCATTCCACAGAAATGGGGAGCCACCATTGAGAAGGCCCCTCACCATCTGTTTCATGCCTCAAAAGGAGACCATACTCAGAGGAGAAAAACCACTTTGGAAGATCTTAAGACCCAGATAGGCACCTATAGGAAGAGGCATCCAGTCAGGTACCTAAAGCTGTGCGGGACTTGAAATGATGTGAAGCCCTTGAAACAATCTGTTCAGTATTACGACTGCTGACATGCCTTACTGGTTGAGTAGCAGAGCTACCAAAATAGACGCACAGTCAGCTGGCCCAGCCTCAGATCGAAACACAACATCCTCCTCTGTCTGAGGGATAATTCAGACAAGGCTCCTGCTCAACCTAATGAGCTTTTTTAGCCTCCAGAATGAGCGGCTTTGTTTTTGGATGGAACCGCGGCTCCTACCTGAACTCTGGCCTCGGTGAGTTCTGTTCTCAGAGCCAGCTGCTCCCGTACATAAACATCGGGGTAGTGTGTCTTCTGGAACACTTTCTCCAGCTCTTCCAGCTGCAAACTGGTAAAAGTGGTCCGGTGCCTCCTCTTCTTGCTGCTGGAAACGTTGCTGTCGCACTTATCTCCCAGTTCGTCCAGCTCGCCTTTCTCTTGCATCCCTTTGGCGGGGGACATGCGAAGGCTGCTGCAGTTATCCAGAGGTCTCCCCAGCTCGGTGTGAAGCGGCTGGCCTTCCACTTTGGTAATTCCATAGTTCACTGTACAGCAAAGGGGAAACAAGCTTGGTTTGGGGTTCCTTTCGTTTTAAACTTGGAAGCATTTTGTGGGGAGGTGGGGGTGGAATTATTATTGAAATGGCTATAGCTGAAGAGGAAGCTTCCATGCCAGAATCACAGACTGCTTATATTAACAACTGCCTTTAGCCATGCCTTTCTTGTCCCCTCAGCATGCCTACTGGAGTTCAATGTGACTTACTCCCAGGGAAAGTGCTCACCAAGTGTGGTGCCCTCCAGATCTTGTTGGACTACAACTCCCATCACCGCCAGCCAGCTTGGGGAATGGGCAGGGATGGTGGCACCTGTACTCCACCACATTGGCTAGCCCTGATCTATAGGTTTGCTGCTTAAGTCATGCTATTGGAATACAGTCTCACAAAGTGCCGGGTACCACATTTACCTGGAAGTAAGTCCCATGGAGATTCAAAGAGAATTTGCTTTGAGACGCCAACCGGTATATTTCATATCACAACTATGCATTTTGCAGTGCAAGCAAACCAAATAATAGACACTATAAACCTGAAGGAGCGTCTCCACCCCCATCGTTCAGCCTAGACACTGACGTCCAGCTCCGAGGGCCTTCTGGCGGTTCCCTCACTGAGAGAAGCGAAGTTACAGGGAACCAAGCAGAGGGCCTTCTCAGTAGTCGTGCCTGCCCTGTGAAATGCCCTCCCATCAGAAGTCAAGGAAATAAACAACTATCTGACGTTTAGAAAACATCTGAAGGCAGCCCTGTTTTTAAGAAAGTTTCTAATGTTTGATGTTTTACTGTGCTTAATGTTTAAATTTGTTGGAAG
Source organism: Zootoca vivipara (assembly GCF_965207765.1). Lineage (NCBI taxonomy): Eukaryota > Metazoa > Chordata > Lepidosauria > Squamata > Lacertidae > Zootoca > Zootoca vivipara. The sequence continues at coordinate 33,850,274 of NC_142592.1, read as the reverse complement.
CTGGGGAAACCCAATCACATGGGCAGCATATACATTATTATTATTATTATTATTATATTTATTTTTTATTATTAGAAGTATTAAACATCAGATCAAAATAGACTTGCAAAGGCACATTGCAGTCCTATGCATCTGTTCTTAGAAGTGTGCTTAGGTTCATTCCTGTCCCTACCAAACCTATTTCAGCTTTCACACTCAAGTACTTCAGCAATAGCCCTTTGCATGCTTACCTGGGAGTAAGAGAATTCCATCTGAGTAAATATGCAGAGACCGAGAGAATATGGCAATGAAACTTTTAATGAAACTTTTTATAAAGTGCTTTGCTTTGGATGAAGTTCCAAATTATTTCATTTTTAAGCCAGTATAGTAGCTTTAAATTGTTGGGGGGGGGAGGAGTGTATAAGAAAGGTATGTGGAAATGAAGCGCACTCGTGCATCAAGAATAATGAAGGGAGTGAAAGGAAATAAAAACGCCCTACTTTTTTTTAAATGCTCTTGGTTTTGTATAGTGGCTTTGCTTTTAATTAAGGTGTATATTTACAAAGTGGTGGGGATTCTCTTCAAAATCGTAACTCAGTCAAAGAGATTATTTCCTATATTTTTGCACTCATCCTACAAGAACCATTTATCTTTGAAAAAACACTTGCTGTCCAAGATAAGGATTAAAGTATTTTCCCCCCTTTAGCTTCTGAACTAATTCCCAGCTTTTTTTGCTAAATATTTCTGAGATAACTGATGCAGCCTGTTACAAGATTTGAATGATCTCCAACTCCCCCCCCCCTTTTTTTTTTGACAGGTGGGGAGTAGAGAAATTCCAGTCCTTCAGGGCAGTAAAACATTACAAAGGATGGCACCCAAGCTGCCCTTTCAAGATTGTTTTAATGCTCTCTGCCACTCCCTGTAATTTCTTTACACCCTCCTGTTCATTTGCTGTAATTTTAACCAGGCACAGGCTGCAACCCAGAACTGCACACTTACTTAGAAGTAAGCACCTTTGAAATCAGTGAAGCTAGCACCCAAGTAAGGCTGCAAACACATTTCCTTTTGACTTTAATAGGGATCTACTTCTGAGTAAATGTAGTTTGGGGCTATAAAATAGAACAGGAGTTCACAGTTGGTCAAGTCTTCTCAGCAATAAGTTCTTAAAAATATACAGTTAAGGTACCCAATTTAAGGAAGCTAACAGGCAACAATTTACACTCTACCAATAATATTACTTTCTGTTAAATGCTCCAGTACTGTCCACCAGCACTGACCCAAATTGAAATAAGAACCAAACCTATACAAATGATGGCAAACCTATCACAAACATGCAATGTTAGATTCCCATGGGATTATTTCACTTTTTCTGTACCTAAGGATCTTGTGGGTCTTTCCCCCCCCCCTTTTGTCCTACACACTTAAAATGATTGCCTTTGGAAGTTGTGTGAACTTGCTGTCAAACAATATTAAAATAGGAGTATTTTTAAAAAATAAAATAAAAAAACAGATTCCATTATTATAAGCACCAAGGGAAATATTGCATTTTGATATCAAAAAACCTGATTCTTAAGACTGTGATCTAAAAACTTACCTAGAAGAATATTCTACCACATAGGTTTGTGCTGTGCTCGTGCTTCCTACTGAAGTATTAATTCTCTTTTTTATTTTAGGTTTACTATTCCAACTGTCCTATGCAGCATTCCAATAATTCAGAATAAGAATCGTATTTACAGACTTCTTGCAGCAGGATAATAAATGTGTTGCTATTTAGACATTTTAAGGCAGATTTACGCATGGAATTACAAAAATTTCCTTATACTTCCCTCATTTTTATATTCTTCATTACTGTTCCAAATATTGAACTATAAACAGAGCTGATCGTTTTTAGATTTCATAGTCAAGGCAACGGGCAGGCAAATGTTGAGTCTAACGTTAAAGCAAACAGAATCAAAATTCTGCTGTGAAATCTTTGGCCCGGGGAACATTTGCTGGCAATGAAAATCCATCCCACTTTACAAGACATAAAAAAGTTTCAGGCTGGCTTCTTTTATCGTTTGGCTTAATTTCCTTTTTTAATCGCCTTGCTTTAACATACGCTATATATAATGGGTAAGATCTCCAACCTCGTTAAACTCAACGAGGTTGCAATAAACATTTCACATCGCATTGGTTTGTCGGCTTGAAAGCACACACGGCAGCGAGCAGGTTAAGGAGGAAAGAGGAAGAGAATGTCGCGCTGTATTCTGAGATGAAAAACTGGGTGTTTAAAAGCAGGTTTTTGTTGCTGTGCCTTTTGCGACAGTTTTTATAGATTTTGCTACATAATGTAGCACGCGCAGCACAGTCTTCTCTCCACCCACCCCCCCATGGAACATTTAACGAGCCCCATTCCAACCAATGCTAATGGAAATCTGTGGGGTTTATTTGCAAGTCACGATTGCCTCGAGGATCAGGAAGGTGTAAGAAAGCATACAGATGATGCCCAAAGGCAAGTGAATTCATCAAGAGCCGGAAGTATAAATGGCACCTATAAATAAGGGGCGGAAGTATAATTGCCACTGACATGACCCGCGGCAACAACTAAACGGGCACACTTACCGACGAGTAAGCCCCATTGAAGTCCACGAGATTTACTTCCGAGCAGACACGAGATTTTTTCTTTCTACTCGATGTGTCCCTTAGTTAACACCAAGTGGTATAGCTCAGCCGGCGGAGCATGAGACTCTTAATCTCAGGGTCGTGGGTTCGACCCCCAAGTTGGGTAAAATATTTCTGCATTGGAGGGGGTTGGACTATGATTCTATATTTCTATGTTATTACCAAATGTAATGGCTTGCAATTTTGTAGGACTGTTATATCATCATCATCATCATTTCGGAAGAGGAGGAAACTGACCAAGAACGATCTGAAAATTTGTGTGCTTTTTAAGACGGTATGGATTGGCATTTTGGTTTGTGATCTCACATTTTTCTGGAGCGTTGGCAGACTGGAGGGTTTCTACAGACACGACCAGATGTTTCAGCAAACTTAGCCAGCGCTTCCGGTGAGCAGAAAATTAAGCTAAAGGGCCGACGGGATTTGGGGAGAAAGCAGTCCCCTACTTGGTCCTTCCGTAGTAGTTTTTGTTCGTTTATTTATTTCTTTTGTTTTCAGTCAAGAAAAGTCTAAAGTAAAGAAAGTAGCAGCGGACAAAGATGGGGAGGGCGGGCGACTGATCTCCAAAAAGCAGATAAAATATTTGAATTTAAAACCATTGGCGTCAGATTCGAGCACAATGGTTTAACCGGATTATGGATCGGATGTGAAAGAATATTGTCGCTATAATGTATGGTGAGAGAAGATCAAAAAAATGGTGCTGCATTCAAATACACTCCGGCCGAATGCAGCCGATCAGAGGAAAATATGTATATTAATATTTGGTTGAGGGGGGGGAGAGAAGCAAGTCGGGCAGTTAAACATTTCGGCTTCCAATTTCCTCAATAATAGCATAAAGATATAAAATGCTCTGATATACCTAATAGCATTCATAATGGACATGCACACTCATTAGAGCTCTCTCGTTGCTTTGGGACATTTTAGCCGCTCCCGAAGGATCATTTTGGCTTATTCGCGACTCCCTGCGATACTTGGCTGTTACTTTGTCTGTTGCTGACAGTTAAATGCCTTCCTTGATTCCTTCTGTTGTGTAATTCGACTGCGCGCCGCCGTTTTGCCTGTCGTTATAATTTAGTCTATATGATGATATTATTAATTTATCCGTTTATGTTTGTGTTGCCACCTTTTATTATTACATATGTTTAAAACCGATAGGTGACAGACGGATTTAGAAGATGATCGAGATGATGACACATGGGTAAACGCACTCGCACACTAGATAGATAAAGGCATTATTGTAGTGTAATGTTTTATTGTGTTTTAAATATCTTGGAAGCCGTCCAGAGTGTCTGGGGCAACCCAGATAGATGGGCGGGGTACTATTAATAGTAGTAGGAGTAATAACAGTAGTAGCCAAAAGCCTTTGCAACCTCTCTCTCTTTCTACATATATGAACACATACACGCGCAAAGTTAAAGGCCCATTTTAATCTATAGCAGGGCAAGACCGAAATGTGCGTCCTTCCGCGGTTCCTCTCTCTGTTTTGCGTTATTGTCCCTCTTTCGCCTCCAAGACTCCGGCTGTAAATCCTTCCACAGATTTGGCTTTCAGGGAAGAGACGGAGAAGGAAAGGAGTCTGTCTGGGGAGTGTTTTCTTTTTGAAATGCTGACTTTGGGGGCTACCTTCTTCCTCATATCCCTAAAGACAGGGGTGAGCGGGGAAGCGAATCTGAGGTCCTGCGGGACGCAACTTCAGAGCTCACCAGTAAAAAGCCCTTGGCAAAAAAATAAAAATAATAATCTAAAAAAGCAAGGGCAGCTGAACGCCTCCAAGCTGCGTGACACCCGAAGAAGGACTTTAAAAGGGGAAGAAAAGGAAGAAGAAAAGCCCGAGGCCGTCGGAAGGTAAAATCCTCTTTGCAAACCAGCCGGCTGCTGGTGGGATGAACTGACGTTCGAGGGTGATCTTGGCGACTGCCGCAACTTCCGACCGAGGAATTACAGGCACGGGCGTCAGGTAAAGTCAAATCGGAATGCAACAGAAGAGGAGCATCACCTTCGCAATGTCAACTTTTTTCTCGTTTTCATCATTTAACGAGCGGCCCGTCTAAAAACACTCTCCCCGCCCCCCGGAAAGAAACCGGTTTTAGCTATCCGGTTTTTGCGGGCTTGCAAGTCCTCCGATCGGGATGTTTCTACCGGTAGCTGCCCAGGGCTGTTGGGATTGCGGAGAAGCTAATCTAAATTCTATAAAGTGGCGACCGTATTTGGCGAAGCTTCTCCACAAAGGGAGATGCGTCCCAGCTCGAGGTGCCTCCAAGGCGCCATCACATTTTAGGAAACCGCGTTTGCGCCCCAGATTCCTCTGAGATAAAAGAAAGAGCGAGGTGTTCTCCGGAGAAAAACACTCCAAATCTGCGGTGGATTGGGCCCCAATCTTGTCCGGCCTGCTGTGCGTGCGTGTGTATATGTGGGGAGCTTTGCTGGAGAGGAGAGAACTGCCCACCCACCCACCCCAAAAAAATTCAGTTTTCCCAAAAACATTCTGCATGCAGACGCCCAAAAGAACCCGCTTCGTTTCGCCGACCCGGATCCCGTTTACACAGAAGGCCAAGCCACCCCTTTCCGGAGGAGAGCCGCTCCAAGCAACGTATCCTGGACGGCTTTTCGGACACCCTCTCCCCACCCCGCACCCCACACACTACCCCCAGATCCTGGGCCGCCGTCCGGGCGGACTGCCTGCCGCGGTGCCGGCCAGCCCTTCACTCACCGGAGCCGTCCCTGCCCGGGGACGCCCTGTCCAGCCTGGCGTGCGGATTATAGGCGGCCTGGGCCACGCATTTGCCTCCGCCTTTGCCGTAGAAGGCCTCTCCGCCGTCCAGCGCTTCCATTACGTGCTCGAGGGGCCCCCCGGAGGCCAGGTAGAAGTCGCCTCCTTTGCCCGTCGCCGCCGGGGGGCTCTTGAGGCCGAATTTGTCGCTCAGGAACTCCATAATCCTCGACGGAGCCGCGGTCGCGCCTGGCCAGTCGTCGCTGCTGCTGCTGCTGCTGCTCTTGCAGTCGCTGGTGCTGCGGCGGAGGCGCCTCGACGGCGCTTTTATATCTTGAAGCGCAGCGGGGGCTTCTTGCGCAACCTTCCCAAACTGCGGCCTCCGCTGGCTCCACCCCGTCTCTGGCCCCCTCGCTCTCCACTCCCCACCGCAACCTCGGCGGCCCACAGCGGATGGGTAGACAAGCGAATGATGGAGGGAGGGGGCTCGGAGAAGAGTCCCTGGCCAACCGCAGCCAACTCACATTTCGCCCTGACTTCTGCAAGTCGAGAGGAGCCTTCCCCACCCCCTGCCTTCTCCCCCTCCCTCGCCCACGACGCCGCCGCAATCCGGAGGGACTCTGCTTTGCTTTCGGCCCGTATGAACGGGCAGCAGGAAACGGGCCGGCGATCTGGAGCACAAGGGAGGTCGAGGAGCGTGGCGGAGGAGGCGGGAAGGGAGGGTGTCCCGCGGTCTCTGGACTTCGCGGCAAACGAAAAACGGAAGGAAAGGGGGGGGTCCCGCGACGCGTTGCCAAACTGCAGCGGCAGCTCCGTGGAGTTACACTTGCGGGGGGGGGGTCCTGGCTGGGTGCGAGAAAGGTGAAGAAGGGTAATAATTGCAAACAGCGTCTGGAAAGCCGTTTCAAGGACGCGGAGAAATAAAGTCGGGTGGTCACCATCCCCGGCCGAAGGAGCGATGCGCCTTTAACTCGGAAGTAAGTCGCCCTTGGTCTCATTACATCCGGATTTCCAACTCCGGGTCCGATATGCGTTTGCTTGTGGAGCAGCGATTCCCCTCAACAGATCTGATTTCCGTACAAGGCTGCAATATATTCTCTACTTCCGAGGAAACGTTATTAGGACTTGGCCTACAGCTGGATGCAGATGTGTGAGCCTGCAGGAGAAGAAACCTTGGCGTTTGCTTCCTCGCGAGGAAACACGATGAGGACTGCGATGGGCTACTACGCGTTCTCAAGTCACTGACTCCAGAGGAGCCCCGTTGGCTTCAAAGAGAATATTTCAAAGTAAGCAATGGAAAGCAACAATTTGATCCGGATGGTTTGAGGAGGAGGGGAAGGAGTACCCCCAAAGTTTAAATACTGTTCTTTATTAATAGCCTAATATAGCAGGGTTCCGCCAACCAAAAGGCGGGGGCATTTTTGTTATATTAAATATATATTTTTAAATCGGCTCACATGTGTGTTTTAAGTTGAGATATGATATATTTCAAGCATGCGTGCGCATCAGGGTTTTCAGCAGAAACTGCAGATAAGGGAGCTACAAATTGTTAACCATGTTGTATACCGATTTTTAAAATTACTATTAATTCTTATTAGCTGTTTTAGTGCGTTGCAACTAGGACATTGAAGAGTCCTGTGGTACCTTAAAGGTTAACCAATTGATTTAAGATATGGGCAGGTAGGAAAGCTCATTCCCCCCCCCCATAACACACACAAAATGCCTCCAAAGTGTTTTATTATTTATTGCTAGGAAATGCACATAATTCTGACAATCGTTCATCTATAAAACCACATTGTCCGATTTTAACCCTTGTTCTTTCTTTTCAGAAGTGTTTGCTAGGAGGGGGCTGACATTCCAATGCTGCCCCCTTCCTTTTTCTCCATTCCTTCCCTACCCAACCCGCCCCCCCCCCCGTCAATAATTAATCTGCCAGCGTGTCAAATGATCGTCGGAATCGTGTGACGCTTCGTCTCCTTGCGGCCTTTCTTAGCAGCCTCGACTCTTGTCTGGAACGTTTCTTGAAGCACAGAATCGATGGGTTCGACGTGCCGAGATCTCTGTGTCTCTGCCTTTCTCCCCCGCCCTCTTTCATGGGGACTGGGTTTACATAAATAACCGAGGCTGCTTTCCTCATTGGAAGTCGCTGGAGTACTGTATTTTCTTTGCTTCGTTTTAAGCGGGCATCAGAAACGCTTGCGGGTCGGTGGCACTGATTAAGTCCATCACAAGCTTCCTCGCACTTTGCGACGAAGTCGATATGTATAGAAGAGGCTTCTGGGAACAGCTGTTGTGTGGAAGACGTCAGAAGGGATACACGGGCGATCAGGATTTTGCTGAGGGGTGGGGAGGAAGCCCCTGGCCTGCCTGAGGCACAAATCGATTCGCCAATCATTTTGCTAGTCGTTTCAAAACCCAGCCTTCATCTAACACCTTTCTTCTTCTTTACCGGGTATATAATCATCATCACCATCATTTGTATTCAACTAAGTTTTACGCACAAAAGACCCTTTGTATTTTCATCAGTTCTAAGGGCGATATTTAGCTAAGATTTTTACTCGGAGTAGACATTGAAATGAATAGGCCTAACTTAGTTATGTTCGTTTAAAAAGCGCAATTAATTTCACTGGGCCTAACAACGAATGTCACAGACAATTTAAAGAAGGGGGCGGGATTTCCTAGGTTGGGGTGTCCCCTGGACTAAACGAGACTGAGAATAGAAATCCAAGGTAATGTACTTAAAATTAGGGGGGGGGAATCAACATTGTAAAGTCCTCAGGGCAGGTTTGCTTGTGTTTTGCTTTGCTTTTGTTACACCATACTAATGAAATGACCAATATAAACCAATATGATGAGACCCGCATTAGGGGATCATTATGATCCACCAGCAGAAATGGCCACAATCAGCCTATAAATAATTCTTCGCGCAGGAGGTGGATTTCGCGCAGGAGGTGGATTTTAGCCCAGATTTGCGTGCGTTGTTTTAATAATAATAATAATAATAATAAATATTTTATGACACTATAAACAATTGCCGTTTCCCAGAGATTCTTCCAGGATTTCGAGGTCTATTCCAGCAAATGGTAACGTTGCCATTGGTTCAAGGTGCGAGGCGGCCCGGGCATTAGCCCGTCGGCTCCTGCTAGTGTCTGTATTGGATGTTCTCCAACGGAGGTTTTCACTGGGGGTGTGGTGTGTGTGCGCGCGCGCACAAACACACACGCCATTTTACACCACCACTTTGAATGGTGTGCAGATCTATATCTGTGTCCCAGCCGCTGGCAATGCTTGACTTCCCAAAGCCCAACCCTTTCTACACACCTAGTCCGGTTTACGACCAGAAGCTAGCTGCTTCCGTGTGCAGGAGATAAATAATTGCAACCGGGGAACCCGGGTGGTGGTGGCTTCATTCCAAATCGGCGTGTTTAGGAGAGGTGAGGTTGAAGAATGCCTTCTTCCACTGTGAAAAGTCCTGATCGAGAAGGGGGGGAGAGAGAGAGAGAATCAGATATGAAAGAGATCTAGCAGTTGGGACTGCAGCAAGAAAGCCACACACGGCGCACAAAATAATAGTGTGGGTGTTTTTTTTGTTTTGTTTTGGAGGCGTTGATCTTACGCCGAGTCGGGAGCTCCAATCGGCCTTTGCTGGACTCCTCCTCCTCTTTCTCCCTCGTCTTGAAGATCCCCGGCCCTTCGGCTATCCTTGGGGCCCCTCGGCCTCGCCTTCCCAGGGAGCTTGGAGAAGGTATCCGAGAGAAAGCGCGCTCGGCGCGGCGAGTTGCTGGCTCGCTCGGTGTCTCCTAAATGAAAGCCACGTGCAGGTCTGCTGCAGTTGCGGCGTGCCCCTTCTCCCAATACAAGGCAGTCAGCTAGCTAAAACTGCAGGGGAGGAAGGAAAGGGGATTGCGCAGGGCGGGGGGCGGTGGAGAGAGGGGAGGAATCAGCCTTCAGCCTCAGCTTTCAGCGCCACCACACAATATAGGCTCCCCGGGACCGCCGGGACGAGCGAGAGGACGTGGTTCAAACGGGGCCTCCTAAGGATACCCCTGCCTGGGCCCAGGGGCGGCCTCGGGGCTCTTCTTCGGCTCTCCGCGGCCTGCGCTCTGCGCGCTCTGCTTCCCGGATGGGATTTCCCTTTCGCGTCCCCCAGTCAAAAACAGAACGGATACAAGGCTCCCTCTGGTCAGTTTCCCTTGGCTGGTCGCCCCTTTCCGCCCTCCTGCACGCGTGTTTGAGCCCCCCCCCTATCGTTCCCAGTTTGTGCTTTGCCCTGGATCTGAGGCTGGAAAGCTCTCCCCGCGCCCCCACCATCACCAGACGAGCTCCCCTGATTTATAGGCCTCGGCTATTGATAAGATCGGGCCGCGCGGGTGTACAGCCGGGAAGGGAGACTTTGCAGCGCAGAAACAAGATCCTCTACACCAGGGAGAGGGGGAGCTACGAAGGAAAGGGGGGAAATATCCTCTGGCTGTATTGGGATGGACGGATCAGCCCGAGACCTAAGCTGCTTGCCCCCCACCCTCCAAAAAAAACCCACCCCACATTTATTTTCTTTTTTCTCTGGCTTTGCTCCATCTATGTCCCCAAAGGGTCCCAGCAGGCAAGCGGAGGCCACTGATGTCCATTTCTCGCAGCCTGGAGATGCGCAAAGCGGGGTCCGAAGATCTCTTGCAAAGAGAGGCGAGCCGGGGCCGCTTCCTTTTCCGAGAGGAGGATGGAGGAGGTGAGATCGCTCTGAAAAGCTGCTTTCTTCAGGACGGATTCCCGCGGCTACGACAGGCAACCAGCCAGACCCCCACCCAACCCAACCCAACCCAACCCCGCGCGCATTTTTTCTCTTTTTTTTATACGGGCCGGGCTGCAGATGTCTCTCTGTGTTTCGCGAGATGGTGCCTTCCCTGAACCGGCTGCGAGAGGGTGTCGGCTCGATCGCAAGACGGCTTTTGGCCAGGGGGAGCGTGTGCGCGAGGGGAGGGAGACAGTCCCCTGAGATAACCCCGAAAGAGAGGGGGGAAAAGAGAGAGAGAGAGAGAGAGAGAGAGAGAGAGAGAGAGAGAGAGAGAGAGAGAGAGAGAGAGAGAGAGAGAGAGAGAGAGAGAGAGAGAGAGAGAGAGAGAGAGAGAGAGAGACTTCCCGGGCAAAGGGCCTCCTCTGCTCCCGAGGCCGGCGGAGGGCTCGGGCTTGGATCCGAGTGCGCTGAAAAGCGCAGCTGCTGCGCTGCGTCGTCAGCCCTTCAGCTCGCAGGTCCGCCTCGATTAGGCGCCCTCGAAGATGGCCATCGACGGAGCTAGTGCTCTGCAGGAGGGAAAAGAAAGGACCCTCGCGCCGGGGGAGCGGGGGGCAGGTGGAGAAGGGAAGGCGGCGGACTCTTACAGGCCCAGGCGACAAAGCGGGCTAGAGAAAAGGTTGTTTGAAAGAAAGGGCGAAAGATCCGCACTGCGCGTGAGAGGGAAACGGAACAGGAAGCAAGGAGGAGGGAGGGAGGGCAAGGCAGCCTGGCAACCTGGCAGCCTAGGGGGCTTGCGTCCCATAGGGACCTCTTTTCCAGGTCGGCAAAAGTTGTTGTCGGAAGGAAGTCACTGCCTCTCTCTGTAGCATATGCTCCCTACGAGTCGTCTTCTCAGCAGCTGAGCTTCCCAGGGAGAATCGCCTGATCAGCAACGTAGCTCTAGATATTATTATTATTATTATTATTATTATTATTATTATTATTATTGCACCGAATTTCCTCCCACCACCAGATATAGTTGAAAATTTCAAGGGCAAGACGTCTTGATCAGAACAGGATGAGTACATATGGGGAGGATCATACCGTTTTTTTAGGGTCAACCGTTATCCGCCCCTCCTCCATATTCACGCAGCTTCGCTGTCTTAGAACATTCTCCTGCCTTTAGGAGCAATTCCTTGCAAGCTTGCAGCTTTAAAGAAAAGTCTATAGTTTCTAGCTGTTACGGTGTTCTGTGGCTATGCTTTGTATGAAACTGACAAGGTGCCTTTCCCAGGCACTCTTTGGTGTCTATTTCCTAAAATGCGTTCCTAGCCAGCGCCCTCCTCCCTTTTCTTTTTCAACGACTCTTTTCTTTCCTTGTTTCCCCAGAGCAGCCAGGGTACCATCCTGATTAGCATTCTGGCTATAGTTTTGGTTTGGCCCTGCGTGCTTAGCATCTCCTTCCCCTCGACTTATTCCTTACAGACAAGGAACTGGTTTTATTGCCTTCCCTTTCCAGGGTGGCGCGAGTATTTATGGAACTGAAAAGGCGCGCGTACAGCTCTCCTCTTTTCTTGTTTCATTGAAGGCGAACTCCGGGGAAAGCGCGCATTTCTTGCTACCGCCGGTTTGCTAGAACGTAAGCCTGCGATTATCCACGGAGAAGGAACTGAGCCTGACCAAGGAAGACGGGTGGATATTTTTAAATGCTCCTTTTCCAAACGGGTCCCGAAATAAGCCAGCGAATTAGGCGTGGAAGTCAGCAGCCAATCTGTCGTTGAACTTGATCGACTTGTCCAAACAATGACAAAAACGCTTCTACAATTAAACAGCATGTTTCAGGTGGCTTAGCTCCGTCTCCGCTTGTTTCGGTTCCACTACAGAGTTTACTCCTTTTATTACAATATTAAAACGGATTTAAACAACAATAACAACAACAACACCCCTGTCATTCAAACAATACAGGATTCTTCAAACCCAAAGGACATTGTGGGAACAAGGAGGCCTGAGGCACAAACGGGACATTCATGGATTAAGCCGAAATATTTGGATGTTTAGAGTTCAAAACTGACTGAACTAGGTTGTGTATAAAGCTGTGGTCGCGAAATGTACTGAGGGGATAATTTAGGCTGCAATCTTAAATACATTTGCTATTGAACCCAGTGGAGGGGGGGGCGTCTCTGAGGAAATGTGATCAAGTTCGCTTAGCGAGAAAAAGTACTTCCTGAAATACTAAATTCCAATGAATTGTAAGTTATTAAATTTTGTTGGTGGTATAAAATATATTTGAACGCATTTATTGATTTGTTCATCTGGTATATGTATTTATGGCTATATATGGCGCATGTAACTGGATTTGTCGGTCTGCTTTGCCAGAATAGACGTTGTTTTGATCCTAAACTCAAACGAATAAAAGAGGCGCAGGATCCCGTTGCCAAAAACGGCAAAGGCCGCTGCGATCCACTTTTCCCGATTCCTTCCACAGCACACTTAAACTGTTAAATCTCCAGGGATTTAAAGAGAGTCTCTATCCTCGACTTCAGTGGGCATATATCTAACCATACGCAGGTTTACTTGCAAGGAAGCTCAACTGCTTTGAAAAGATCTTACTTCCAAGTAAGTGAGTTCAGCATCATTTCAGTTAGTCTGCGTACTTCAGCCTTGAAAACTTTTCTGTAAAATATAAATCCCACTGGCAATAATAATTGTTTGTGTTTGGGGGCATATAAGTGGCACATCCGACTGTCTTATTTTCTAGAATTTCTAGGCACAAATCTAATTCCTGGAAGACGTTGATTTCAAACACAGAGGTTTATTTCGGGTGTTAATTTGTTGTGCATAAATAACACTGTGGGGCTCCGTAGTCAAAGCCTTTAAGGCGGATTGGAATCCTCATCCCGCCCCTTTGCCACGCATTGGCGACGTCTAGAAAAACCCAGTAGTTGCGAGCATGGACGGCTGCTTAAAACGTGTTACGGGATAGCTAATGGGCATGAAGTGTTCCTGTCTTGGATATGCAACAGGAACACCCCGATCGGAAATAAAAACACGGACTTGGAAATAAATTCCATTGAAATCAGCTTGGAGCTTGTTCCCAAGCCAGCGGTTTAGGATCTCCGCCAGCAGAGCCAGGGCGGCGCTCCTCATTGGTCCGAGTCGCATTGGAGGAATGTGGGAGCTCCTCGCAGCCTCTTGGGAGGCGAGCACAACATTCTCCCTCTGGGCCAAGATCCTGAAATGTCACGGTTCCCTAACAAAGCTCCTTTTCAGGACGGCCAATTTCACGATGCCTCCTTTTTGTTAATTTACTACAACAACAAACGACAAAAAAATAAATAAATCAAAAAAATCACCTGGAGCCCAGATGCGACTTCGCCGAGTCTTTGGAAGTGCAGCAGTCAAGGGATCTCAAGAGATCGAGGCTCCCCAGGCGGCTTGCCCCACCTGGCAAAAGTCCCAATCTTGATGGATCCAGGTTTTCTAGGTGGCAACGCTGTTGTCCAGGTGCAGAGTACGGGACTAACTCTGGGAAAGGGTGACCAAAGCCTCCGCCTTTGCCCGGGTGGGGGAAATCGGCCTCTGAAGTCTAGTCTCCAAGGCAAGGTCGCTTTCCCAGGTCGGGGAAGCGGGCTGAGAAAGACCAGCTCAGCAAAGCTTGAACGCTCTCCAGCCGTGCAAAAGAAGCCGAGAGTAAGCGCGTTACTTGGGCCCGATGCGGAAGCGGGGGCGCTGACTGACTGCTTCACCAGTCCAAAAGGCTCCTGCCGTTTTCTCGACAGCCTCTGCCCAGCACGAACCGTTTCTCTCTAGAACCCTCCTCCCCCCGCCCCAGCCCCGTGCGTCGGATCTGTAATAAAGTCAAAAGGGACCTATCATCATCATGGTTCCAGCATTCAGCCACTGCCCGACTCCTAATTGTGAGTCTGAAAAGATGAGTGTCAAATGAAGAAAAGGTGAAACTGTCCACACCTTCCCTGCCCCCGCCTAGAAAATACATCCCGGATAGGCATCGATGCTTAGGCTACCTCAAAAAAAGATCCATGGCATTTATGCACCCCTATATGCGTTCCGCAGGCCAACCCTGTGGCCAATTCGCCCAGGAACAAGTCTCCCAGTGGGGTTCAATGGGACTTACTCCGAGGGAAGCGTGCATAGGGTTGGAGACCTCCTCCAGCACTCCGGCTCAAACAGCAGTCCGGCAGATGCGCCGCGAAGGTCACAAGAAGGGCACGAACCCCTCCCGATTGCCCACCTCCAATCGGGTATACTGCGGCTGTACATGGATGTTCCATTGTGTAGGTGTTGGTAGACTTTGCAATCACTTATCTAAAACCTTTTTCAGCTGATTGCTACTATCGCCCGAGCTCTTTGATCATGGAAGACATGGAACGAACCAAGAGGGCATGCCAGAAAGGGCGCCGAAGTCCCAGCGAATTCAGTGGGACTTACTCCCTGACAAGCGGCAAAACACGGCAGCCGAAACGTCGTTTGCTCTGCTGCCTTCACTGCGCTGCCGCCACCCCTGGCTTTGGAAGCGTTGCATACACGACGTTAGCAACAATTCCTACCCAGCCTAAACCTATTCTGTGGTTTCTTAGGAAATAGTGAGTTTTCGAGTGTTTCCCCCTTCGATCCCAATTGACCTAGCTGCGTATTCCTTTCACCCTGCACCCTTTAAGCTGCTAATATACCATTTTCATTTTCGTGGAAAACCTCTGAGCACTTGAGGTAATCCACGTTACCAATGGGAAGCTAGATTTTAAATATTTGAGGCACGACCCAGCCCAGGCTGGACCACGTGCATCCCGATCCCGTTTACACAGCAGCAACAAGCAGGTCCCCTTGACTTACTCCCAGCATTGCAACATTGCGCTCTTACGCATCTGAGCGAGAGAAAACGAAGGCCGCCTCTCAGCACCATTGCGCGTGATATAGGGGTGCCAGATTTGGAGAGAGGAATGCGAGACCATGGCTGAGGCTCCCAGCCTGCCTTGGCTCTCCAGCCTGGTGTCAACAATCGCTTTATTTCCGCGACTGACTCGCCCAGCCATAATCATAGGGGCTGCTTGGCTCAGCTGCCATTCATGACACATGCCTAGAAAACAGAGAATGTTTCTTTTTAAAACCATGGCAAAGGCTTCTCTAGATGATCCGTTGATTACGAGGGCGATTACGCGCCGCTCTGTAGGCTTCTCGGCGTGCAAAGCGGTTTGAGGCCGACTTTAACGCGGAGCGCCATAAACCTGTCAATGTCGCGTCCAGGAGAGAGATTACGAGGGGAAATAGGGAGTGTGCCTGGCAGCGGTCGCTTTCCTGCTTTCGCCTCCTGCAAAAAGCCGAGTTGATTTCATAGCACGTTCGGCTTTTTGATGACTTCCTCCCCGGGATGCGGATTTGCGCGAGGATCTAAGGTCGCTCTCCAAACAGAGAGAGATGAGCTAATATTCCTCGTGTGGATTCAATCTTTGCTCCCCGCGAGATCTGCGCTTATCTTGATGAAAGGGACATAAGAAGGAACGGCTTTCCTGCATATTTTCAAAAAGAAAGAGCAAACTAAGGCAGAGACCCCAAGATCCTGGAAGTTGGTGTGCACGGTGGGGGGCTTGGGGCTTCACCTTTCAATCCCGCTTCACACCTGAGGCTTCAACCTGGCCTGTGTCTACATTGCAGAGATGGGGAGTCTGTGGCCCTGTAGATACTGATGAACTACTACGACTCCCGTCAACCCTCAGGAGTTGAAGGTCAACATAATCAGGCCCCGCGCCCCATGCTTTGGACTCTGCAACCAACACGATTACAATGGCAACCCCGGAAATAAAGCCCACTCGATTTGATTTATCCCGCATCGAGAGCCTTCACAAGTGGCACCCAAAAAATAAGTGCCAGAGGCGTAATCTCCCTTTACGCAGCAGGAGTTTACCCAAAATAAAGTTCCCCGGAGTGCAATGGGAATTACTCTTCAGTAAGTACCGTTGACCAAACTGCGGGAGGCAGTGCAAGACAGGAGTGCCTGGCGTGCTATGGTCCGTGGGGTCACGAAGAGTCGGACACGACTAAACGACTAAACAACAACAAGTACCGGTATGCATATGGAAGTCATGCTGCCTATGCAGGTTTACTCCAAGAAAGCCTTGCCTTCAGTTTGTCTTACTCCCAAATCATCGTGCATGCGGTTGAAGCTTATTCGGAAGTAAGCCCGGATATCTTTAACCTTCCAATAAAATGCACGTGGGGTCAGGACACTGCAAAACTGTGCAAGTGAACTCAGAAGTAATTCCCACTGAATTCAATGGGCTTGTTGCCACGATTGCTGTTTTAGTATGGAAACAGTGGGACAGGTGCTGGGAAGAGGCAGCTTCGTGAATAGAAACTTACCTCGGAGTGGATTTGGATTCTAGCTCCACTGGAGTTTGGAGTGGACCCATCCCTAAGCTGCCCCATGATGGCTGAAGGAATATTTCCTAGAGGAATCATAGCCCTGAGGCTACGTGGAGCAGCTAAGCGCTACCTCTTCCCACCTGGTCCTGTCTAATGTTCGTCCTACTCAGAGCAGACCCACTGAAATTAACGGATGGACGAATTTAGACCCTTTGATTTCAATAGGTCTACTCTGAGTTTAGCAAAGTTGGACAAAGTTCTCTCAAAGGCCGATCTATTCAAATGTGGCGCAGGACTGGTTGAGCCATCTCCCGGCCTATTTGCCCTTTCCATGTCCGGTTCCTCTTCTCTTTGATGCTATGCATCCCATCTTGAGCACACTGAAGCTCATTTGCTAGGTCTGATGGTGCTGCGCAGCCTGATCGTATTCAGGTGTTACGTCTCTCCAGAGTAAAACCCACAGAACGATTGATTAGAATGTGGTGCTGATAACGCCAAGGTTCGATCCCTTGACTGCATATTCCTGTGTTGCAGGGGGTTGGACTAGATGATCTCCAGGGTCCCTTCCCTATGATTCTATGACTACAATGCTAAAACAATGCGAGTTACTTCCGACTGAAACTGCATGGGACTGGATTTGAGCCCAGAATTTTAATACAGTACAGTACTACAATACCTAGATCGATTCTCAGTGCTAAACCCCAAGGACTGATAACATCCAGTTCAGCATTTGTAAGTTCTCTTCATTTCAATGGAAGAAAAGCACACGATTCACTTTCCCACTGAAATATCCAGTATCATTAAAATTCCTTGGAAAGTTGGAATAAACTCTAAGAATGACAGCATGAATACTGAACACTGTTGTTGTTGTTGTAAATAGGAGTTGCCTTTGAGTTTAAATGCTTCGATATGCTGTGTGCAGCGAAGTTCACTGTCAACCAGACGGGAGGTCGTGCTGCAAAAGGTTTTTTGCCTAGTTTTTCCATCATGTTTAGGATTAAGGTACAACGATCGTCCAACTTATGCTAAGGTTCTACAGCAAGAGAAAGTCAAACGGGAGAGAGAGGAAGAGAGGAAGAGCGGGAAGGGGAGAGAGAAAGAAAGAGAGAACTTTATTGAGTTGAAATTCTGGCTGTCTCTTGCTAAAAATGAGAGAAATATTTGCTCTTTCACACACACACACACACACACACACCGCCTAACCTTTGGTTTTAAGAAAATGATGCAATGTAGTAGGGACAGGTCTGCTGGCTGCGAGCTTAAGTGCCCTGACTCGCGAGTAAACCAGTCTCAGGCTGAGGGGAACGTGATATTCCTGTTGCTAAAAGCGTCTGGCGCAGTTCTGCGGGGCGTGCGCGCCATGGTGCGCTTGGGGTGGGCTTCTGTACCTGCGGCGTGGGGCGCGTGTGTTCCAGCGGAGGGATCCTGGTCAGTTTCAACCCGTCGGTTTCGTGCCTATTCTTGGCTCTCTCTCTCTCCCTCCGCCCCCCTTCAAACGTAGCCTGCCCTTTGAAAATACACCCTAAGCGACGAGCTGAATGCTGAAAAGGGACTTTGCGGTCATCAGGTCTGCTCATAATATTTGAGCAAGCGTGCCTCCTTTCGCTTCCCGCGGAGTCGAACATGCAGGCTGCCTTCATAGCTGCCAAGTTATCCCTTTTTTTAAGGGAAATTCCCTTATGCTGAATAGGCTTCCTCGTGAGAAAAGGGAAAACTTGGCAGCTATGGCTGCCTTCGAGGTACCAGCAAGAGCCTGTGGACTTCTTCTGCGGCAGAGCGCACAGTGATAGTTGTTGTTGTTGTTAGGAAAGCGACGTGAGCCTTTTTCAAAACACCCCCTCCCATTTTATAAGCGAATTGAGAAGAGGCCCCAAGGGAATGGGACTCAGCCTGGCTACCACTTCCATCTAGATCCTGAACCTGCTGAAATCCAAGAAACTGTGCAACAAACATGCTAAAAAGGGCAAACGGCATATCTGATGTGTTCTTAACCAGGTTTACTTCAGTGCCAGTTGAATGGGACTTACTTCCGCATAAGCATGGGTTGCGGCCTCTGGCAAAGCGAAGAAATACCACTGCGGCAAACTTGCTTCTGGACTGTGCCACTGCACAATGCTTGGGGGCGGCAGGGTATTTGTGTGGGGTGAAATCTCTCCACCTAACACCATGACCAAAAGCAGGGCTCTAACATAGACTTTCCCTAGAGATGTCCAACCTTCCACCCCCAGTTTGGAGGAATTTATTTTATTTCATTTGAAAATGTATGGAATAAATGGTCTTTCAGACGTGTGAGCACCTACCTGCGGTCTGTTGTGGAGCATGCCAGACACAGACCAGTAGTACAGTGACAACCAGGTCTCAGTGGGATTAGTCCTTAACGTGCCCATTAGACCGCCTGGCTACGTTTCTAAGCACACTGCTTAGGATGGCGTTAAGACTGCAGCATGATCGGGTCCATGGGGTCACGAAGAGTCGGACACGACTAAACGACTAAACAACAACATGATCGGGTCCCGTAGTTCATCCATACAGTGAACCCTGTCTCTCTCTCTCGCACATCCACACGAAGGAGTCAATGGATGAGAACTGGAGGATTAAGCAAGCGAAGCTAAACCCAGTATCAGTATAAGACTGCATTCATATGCCTACTTTTCTGGGAGTAAGATCCATTAAACTAAATGGGGCTTAACTCGTGATTTTTGTTTTTGTTTTACATTTATAGTGCGCCTTTCCTCCAAGGAGCTCAAGGCGGCATACATAGTTCCCCGCTTCCCCAGTTTATCCTCAGAACAATCCTGTGAGGTAGGTTGAGTGACTAGCCCATCGAAAGTCACCCACTGAGTTTCGTAGTTGAGTGGGGATTTGAACTCCCAGGTTCTAGTTCGACACTCTGCACACACGTGGCACTTTATTCCATTTTCAGGACATTTCCTCCGCATTATAGTTGAGCTCTCACACGAGGTGAAAGCCACTGAGCAGTAGTGGAATGTAGCGCTAGTTGAGTGCTCATTTCCATTTTATTTGAAAACGCGTTTTTACCCTGGAAGCAAATAACACGGAAACGAGCGCTAAAGTCGCACTGTGTTCCACTATAGTTTCAGAAGTAGCTTTTACATAGCGTGAAAACTCAAATATAGCGCAGAAATTAACAGTTAGGGGAAAGGGACGGAAACGGACTTAAAATGTCGTGTGAATGCAGCCCTAGTTAGAAGATCGCTCTGTAAAGCGTGTCTTTCACGAGGACTGCTCCAGAGCTCGCCCTCCTCGCTTCCTGCAGTGTTTCCTCATCACAGAGGAACAAAACCTGCTCTGGGAGGAGGACCATGGGACTAGTAGACATGCATTGTATAGGAAACAATTGTGTTTTCTTTTCTTTTTCTGTAAGAGACCCGCACCCATTGCGGTCTGTGTCCAAACCCTGAGTGGTGCAGTGCATCACGTTGGTTAATTCAAAGGCCGGGGTGTGTATTTGGTGAGTTCCCGATTTATTTACTAGGAAGCTCCTTAGATTTCAGCCGAGTAAGTTTTAGGGTCGCAGCACGACTGACTCAACCTTTGTTGGGTCTGGAAAGTTCCGTGTTAGTGCTTTGGGGAGGAACTCTGCATACCTAGAGATGAGGGGTGGGAGAGGTCAGAGAGGAGATGTTGACATGCCAGTGAAGAGCATAGAAGCTGATCAGATCGCCATTCCCCAGCCTGGACCCGCCTTAGACATCCACGCGCCCTCGGTTGCGATTCTAATTCCACAATCAATTCGGATTGACGCGAAGCTTTGGAGTGCCCTGCCTGCGCACGCACTGTTTCAAAGCCCGCTTCGCTGCATTTGAAATGGCCAAAGCCTAGCAACGCGGAATCGGAGGTTTTCTGCTTCAAAAGAACCTGAACGAATTCATCTCAGCCTGTCCCCAGCCCAACAAGAGCGGCCTTTGTGCGCTGCAGCCGCCGCTGTTTGGAAAGGGTTTCGGCCGCGAAGCTGCGCCACTGGCTGTAGTGGAATCACACGTCTCCGAGGGGAGACCCCGAAATTAGCGCTCTGCGGAGGTGGCAACAAAGCGGCCTCTTTAGCACTGAAGGCGAGCGTGCTGTTTTATCCTAAAATAAAACTGCCCAGGGACAGAATCCAGTTAGGTGAGATAGGACCCTAGAAGCAGGAGAGAGGATAGTTAACACTATCCCAATATTTTGCAGGGAACATAAGTTTTGGAAGGGGCGTTAAAATCTGCAAGGCAGCCGTGTGTTTCATTCAAGGTTGCGATCCTGTTCACACTTACTAGAAAGTGACAACTTGTTGAACCCCGTTAGTTTGTTGCCGTGGCGCGGAGAAGACTTTAACAGATTTTATGGAGTGGGTGTGGTAGCGCCGGCCCTATCATTAGCAAAAGTAAAGCGACTGCCTCTGATTTTGAGTGTCATAAAAGCGCAGTAAATTGTTAGTTATTTAATGTGTTGCAGTTTTACTGGTAGAGAGGGGACCCGGCGCTGCTGAGAATTCCTGTTTCAGGGGCCAACTGATTTCGACGGGACTTACTCCAAATTAAGTGTGCATAGGACTGCAACTTTAGCCCTAAATCACAATACAATAGAATGCAGTGCAGTGCAGTGAATACATCCTTTTGAACTTGGGGAGACGTGTTTCAGATGAACTATGCCCAGGATCGGACTGAGTTGCTGGAAGTATGCCCCTCCCCATATACTAGGGTTATTTATTATAGATTGTGAGCCTGTCGAACAGGGAATGCCAATAATGATGACATAAAATACAATATAGTTTAATATAAAATGCATTAGGCGCGGCGCAAAATTTAAAGGAACAGAACAGGTTCCTTTTGTCATGCCCACCATCTTCCTGGAACTTATTTCTTAATAAATCCACACAGTCTGCGCAGGTCTGGCCGTTCAGTTCTAACCGTAATTGACAGGAAAGTTGGATCACATGGGAAACGTGTTAGGAATAAGGTGGGGTACCAGATGTGATCATATTTTCGTTTGTCTGGCAAGGTCGTTTTTTCTTCGCTGTAGATCGCCTCCAGTGCGGAAAAGGGCGAGCTCAGTAGGAGAGAATTTTTTCCCTCTCTGCTCGTTTATACTATCACTGCTTCGAGCCCTTGATCAAAAGCAAAGCTCCCCCCCCCCTCCATCCAGGGAGTCAGGTGTCCGAAAGGTACACCCAGATCCTAAACAGGCTCCCTCGGACGCCAGTTCCATTGCGATCAAAGTCGGCTGGGCTGGCTAGCAGTGGCGCACTGGCTCCCGCTCTCAGCTTCACCCAATAAAGCCGAATACTTTGCTGTCACCCATCCCACATCCACGCCGCCCCTGGTTTCAATGGAACGGATTCCCCAGTTCCCAGACAGCGTGCTTTATGAATGCAGTCCGTTTCGACTGGGCCATTAGCATATTCTCAGCCAGGCACCAAATGTTCAGACTCCTTTCTAAGCGCAAGAGAAACAAATGACGCCCCGTTTTGAAATCGGGTCAGTGTGTTGTTGTTTTTTCCCAATTGCGGATGAGCCAGTGAATTCTACCGACGGAAGTAGATGCTCTATCTCCCTAACCCGAGATAGACTCTCTGACCATTGGCGCTTCCCGGATTCCATTGTTGACTGGAGACTTCATATGTCGAGCTGAGTTTTATTGCAAAGGGTCCGACTTGTCACCATGCATACTATTAAAACTTAATTAAAAGGGGCATCCACATACGCTGCAATCCTATACACGTTTACCTGGGATTACTTTTCCTAAGTAAACATTGCACTGCGTAGGTCCAATCCTATGGAAGTTTTTTTTTCCCCCTGTGCAAGCTCGATGGACTTGAAGGAGAGCTGCGCAAGGTTGATCAGCCTCAGGCTTCACACGACCAGGTCCTTATACACGTATTAAAAAAAGATCGTCCTCTTTGCTTCCAAATAAAGAAGCGTATAGGAAAACTGAGGTGGAGTAGCCGGATGTTTAGGATCGGTGTTTTGTTTATCCTTTTAAAAATATGGCTTGCTTGGAATTTTAGTTATTCAGGTTGAAAAGCCATCCCATTCTGCTGTATGTCTCTGTTTTGTTTCAGCTCTCATTCAAGTTAGCGAAGCACCCGCAGGGGAAAGAAACCTCGTTGGAGATTTGTGTTCTATAAGCCTATGCATACTTACTTGGGAGCAAGTCCTATTGAGCGCATCGACATGAACAGGCAGTTACCCCTCCCCGTGATGGAAAGTCATAACCCACAACCATTCAGTTCAATGGGACAAGAAGACATCCATCCTAGGGTGCATCGCGCGCAGCTCTCGCTCTTCCTCGCGCGGCAGACTGCCAGAGGGATGCAAGTTGCAACCATGCTGATTTGGGGGCAGCAAAACCCAACAAGCAATCCTGTGGCTCCCCAAACTCTCAGATTTGTTGTGGTATCAAAAGGCCTGTTCGTCAGCGGGCAGGCACTGTTCCTCAATCGTCCGTTTCAAAGCAGCCGAGGTCTCACTCGTGTCGGTTTCAGCTCTCCAAAGCGGGGGAGGGAAAGTTACTGGGTTAGTTTCCACGCAAGGCATGGAAAGCAGACCGGGGCGGTTTCGAAGCTCCACGACCCTATGACTGAGGTTTGACCTGTTAGGGCAAAGGATTTCTCACTGACAAGCTCCTCCACAGTAACTGGCTTGCGGTAGATCGGAGCCCCGATTTCAACGCAGGGAGAATCTTGCGTTTATTTCCACCCAGTGCGCTTAAGATCTGGGGCCCGATCCTCTCTTCTGCCCTGATTTGATGGTAATTTTAATTGGCTTTCATTGTAGTTGTTTTTGGACATCTGGGCTGTATTTTGGGCATAGTCGTATCAGTGCTGTATGTTTGGCATAGTTCTCTGGGCTTCGGCAGGCGGGCCAGATAAGTTAACAATAAATAAATAAAACAAATACCGTACTCCCAATATTAGACCCCCCACCCCCTCAGACGGTGAAGGAGCTATTTCTTTTTGATGTCTTCAGGTCAGGATATATACTACATGTAATTGGAAGCGGCGTGATCCGAAGCACGTGCCCTTAGAAATCAGAGCTGGAGAATCCTTCGCTTCCAGAGACGCCTGTGTCTTGGAACTGAAAGGGGCATTTGCTGCGGGACAGAGGTTTGTAACGGATTTCAAGCAGCCCAGATTTAGTTTATTAGCTCCAGGGAGTGGGACGGGGTGGATGCTTGAGGGCTCTTTCAGCTTCCGATCTCCAAGCCAATTTCCTTGGGAAGAAGGCCCAGTCGTTTCAGCTTCAGCATCAGGCTCCTGGGAAGGGGCCCATAGTCATAGGTCTTGTTTTTTAGATGTGGATCTTTGTCATTCGAGGCTTTATCACGATGAGGATAATTTTGAAAAACAAAACGGGAAGGATGCATTCATTGTATGATTAGAGGAGCCACCAAACAAGTAGCTTCGTCTTACAAAGCTACAATTCCCAGTAGCCTTAAAAAACTACAGTTCCCGGGAATCTTTGGGAGGAGGTCGTGCTTTAAATGTGCTTTGAATGTATTGGGTGGGCCTATATCACTTTGCATAATCCCCAAACCTTATTATTTGTAAGTTCTCCTGGTTTGAGATGCTAAAGGAATTTCTCACTATAATGGTGAGTCTTAAATCTCACGTCTAAGTTACAAACTGCTCCTATTGGTTAAAATTGACCGCCACATAGATTCATCAATGAATGAATCCCAACGATTTAACCCAGGCATCCCCAAACTTCGGCCCTCCAGATGTTTTGGACTACAATTCCCATTTTCCCTGGCCACTGGTCCTGTTAGCTAGGGATCATGGGAGTTGTAGGCCAAAACATCTGGAGGGCCGCAGTTTGGGGATGCCTGATTTAACCGAACAAAGTTTATAGCGCTGCCTAGATCTGCTTTCATAGATCAACACAGATGAGAACCTGTTTTGGTATCTCCATCCTCTTTAAAATGGACTCAGCCGGATCCTGTTCAAGAGACCATATTGTTTGTCAACATTCACAGTACACGAGGTACAAATAACGTGTGTGTGTGTGTGTGTGTGTGTGAGAGAGAGAGAGAGAGAGAGAGAGAGAGAGGGAGGGAGGGAGCCTTAGAAACACGAACACGCAGCTATTGGACGAAGCCGTCCACTCCGATCCACCTGGGGCCAAATCGGAGACCAGCCAGGCCCATAAAACAGTGCTCGACAAAAGATTGGATTTGGGATCAGCAATCCTGATTTGCAGAGAATATCAAGAACCTAACCTGAACGGCAGTTCAGCCACTTCCAGCATTGTAGCCCCTGAGGTGTTAGAAACGGAATCTTTGTACTACTGCTAGTTTTGCAGTTTTGCAGGTCAAAGAAAACAACGCCCTTTGCCACGAGTGGAATGCATATTAAAAGGGTTATTGTGTGCGTGTCTACACTGTATCCTGCCATTACTGAGGTCAGTGGCAACTTCCTCACACGATTTCCAGCCCTTCTCCTCCCAGAGATGCAGTGAACTAATAGATTTTATAACTAGAAAATAGCCAAGCATCCAAAACTGTATTGGATTGGGAAATAAATTGCAATGGAAGGTAATGGACAACCCCATTTGGATCACTTTCACGTGAATGAGCGACTGCTTTTAGCACTACTTAAAATGTGTTCTGGGTGACAATGTCTATACTGCCTTTCATCTGAGGATCACAGGGCGGTTTAAATATAAAACCACAAAAATGCATAACATAGTAACAAACAAAACACTGTTTTATATGCAAGGATACTGATGGCTCATCTCACCCACCAGTAGCAGAGTCAGGGCAAAACTTGAAGCCAGCACCTGCTTCTCCCTACCCCACAGTGCATATGCTGAGGATTCCAGTCTAGGATGTTTCTGCAACAGATCATTGGGTACAATTCTGGCAGCAAGATATTTCCGTTCAGTTGTTTTTTCTGATGTACAGTGAGGGGAAAAAAGTATTTGATCCCCTGCTAAATTTGCCCGTTTGCCCTCTGACAAAGAAATGGCCAGTCCATAATTTTAATGGTAGGTTTATTGTAGCTGTCAGAGACGGTATAACAACAGAAAAAAAACCCAGAAACCCAGAAGACAAAAGTCAGAGATTGATATGCATTATAAATGAGTGAAATAAGTATTTGATCCCCTATCAACCAGCCAGAAATAATTTCTTGGCTGTGATTTGCTTTCTGTGGTTCACAATTCGTATAGGTTTCTGTAGAATTTTGCTTATGAGGACTAGAAACCTGCTTTGACACAAACACGGTCTGAAGTCCAGGGATTCAAAGTTCCACAACACAGGGCGCTAGCATGACTATACAAATGCCTGTGCATATGGGAAGTGCTTGCCTGCCGCTGTTATCCCTCTTCCCACAGCTGTGTTTTGTTTGGATTGCACTGGGAATCAAGGCCATTGCCATAAATAGGCTGCAGAGGAGCAAACATGTCGAACTGTAATCACTCATGAAACAGGCACACAATATACAATTAACAACCTATTGGAAGTACAGTAACTTTACCTGGAGTCAAAGACACAGACTTTCAACGTCCCAGCCTACATGATGCTCAGTTTTCATACTTAGAAGCATACTTAGGCTTACAGCCAAAATGGGGTCCGGATCAAGGTATGGCAATAATGCACTGCAATCCTAAACATGGTCTACTCAACAGTAAATCCCATTGAATTCAGTGGGCCTTACTCTCAGTTAAGTGCGTCTAGGATTGCAGCTTCATTGAAGCTCTCTTCAGGCGTTACTCGTGTGAAGCAGGGAAGCATGTTGAATGGGGTTAAACATTCACTGTCTTTCCCCTTTCAAGCAAGTAATGTCTGAAAGCCACCTCATGAGAAGAGAAGACTCCCTGGAAAAGACCCTGATGTTGGGAAAGATTGAGGGCACTAGGAGAAGGGGACGACAGAGGATTAGATGGTTGGACAGTGTTCTCGAAGCTACAAACATGTTTGACCAAACTGCGGGAGGCAGTGGAAGACAGGAGTGCCTGGCGTGCTCTGGTCCATGGGGTCACGAAGAGTCGGACACGACTAAATGACTAAACAACAACAACAATGTCTGAAAGAGGGCTATTGGTATCCACCATTTTAATTTAGTAGCTTCTTCATGGGCACTTGTGTTGATGGACATCTATCAGATTTGCATTCCACACTTTCCCCAAGGACTTCAAAACAGCATACAGTATTGCAGGAATCCCCAAACTGCGGCCCTCCAGATGTTTTGGCCTACAACTCCCATGATCCCTAGCTAAGAGGACCAGTGGTCAGGGATGATGGGAATTGTAGTCCAAAACATCTGGAGGGTCGAAGTTTGGGGATGCCTGGCATATTGTATATAGCTCCCTCTCTTCTTTTAACTCCATCCCTGGAAGGTAGGTTAGGTTGAGCAAGTGGACTGTGGCCATCCTGTATGCTTTGTTGCCAAGGCTCCACATTCTAAGGTCACATCCAGATCCACATCCCATACAACTTAAATAGTTGCAGCTTCCCCCAAAGAATCTTGGGAAATATAGTTTGTTAAGTGTGCTGAGAATCATTGGAGACCCTTAACAAACTACAGATTCCAGGCTTTTGGGGGAGAAGCCATAACTGTTAAAGTGGTATAAGACTGCTTTAAACATATGGTGTGGATGTGACAAGTCACACACCGGAAATGGGAAACTTTTCAGAGTAGAAATGGCATTCCTCCTGAACAGAATTCCACTGCTGAGATTTTAACCTGGGCAGCTAAATTCTGAAAGGTCTTAAGATGATAATACTTTGACATCAGTTAATTTACACCTAGCTACTTTGCACAACTGATTTTCACTGCACTTTAATTCCAAGTGGGTGTGCTTAGGGTTTTGGACTGCATCTTCTTAAATCCAAGTGTTGGGCAGGTAAGTCTGAAAGCTGAAACCATCTGTTTAACGGCATTTTCATTTTAAAAAATGAATTATGACATGAGACATTAAAATACAGATTGTAATTCAATACCCAAATCTTTGTGTGCAGTAAATAGCTGGCAAGATGAATATGCAATTTTCTATTTATCACAAACCCAGCCATAAAATATATTAGATGTCCATACTGCTTTGGTTTTCCCTACAGTGGTCTTAGACAAAGAGAAACATTTCCAAACCATATTAACTTGATGACATTAATGAAAACAAACAACATGATAGGAACTTTACTGTGTCAGGGAATGTATAATATATTCTAAACACAGCCACAACATATTAATACATCTTTTTTTATTATTGACTGAAGCCTTGAGTTCTGTCTTAGCTTTTCTGTTTCAGCAGTGTTTCTGAGTGGGTCAAGGCTCCAGTGGCATGTAATGACACCAAAGTAAATAGAAGAGTATAAAACCAAAGAATTGTTTCTCCAGATTCTGTCAGCAATTTGTACCACACTCACCGAAACATTGCTTCAGTAAGAAAAGCACACATGCACTGAAGTAATGCAAACAACATTAGTATCAGTGGCATGGAAGGGGACGGACCCATCATAAGGCTACAAAAGGGTAGGTTCTGACCGATACTGAAGTAATAGGCTAGGACAAAATTGTTGTGTGATGAAATTTGGAATTTGGAATTATGAAACAGATCTTAATATCACATTACCGAATTTTAACGTGCTGTGAATGTGCATTCATTCACCCCACTGGGATGTGCAACTGCTGGGGAGAATTTGATGCATTTTTACACAAAACAGATTTACATCATTAATATGTTTGGAATAAGATGGACATTCCACATTTTACTTTTTAACAGATACATATTCCAATCTACAAAGCAAAGAAGCAAAATACCTAGATTTGAGCCAAATTGATTTTGATTTGTTTTGCTTGATTGAGAGGTGCAGTAAACGAGTTTAAACACATGTACTTGAGTCCAACTGTGGAGCAGGCTATCTCAGTCACATACCACTGCGTAATCACAAACCATTATTGTATGTATACATCCATTTGTTCACCGGATCATACCAGCCGCTTTATAATAATTCCATACATGCTTTTAAACCATACTGCAAAAATAAATTTCAGATACAAATATTGTAATTTCTCTGACATTTATAAAAGAACTTAGCCAAAGAAGAAGAAGAAGAAGAAAAGGTGGGAAATCATGCAGCATAAAATAAAATACAGCATACATGGAGCTGAGGAACTTTCCATCTGCAGAATCCAAAAAGAATGACAATGCACAGGCTCACCATATGTTTTAAATGCTGAAGGTCCAATGACTATTTCAAAGCTTTTGCCTTCTTTTTGCCACTTCCCCATCCACCGCTGAGCTGAACTGGATGGTCTCGAAATGATATCCGCTCTTTATGCGAGGGCCCCAAAAGTGATCTTTCAGGCACAGGAGCATCCTTTTCTGCACAAGCAGAAATTGGTATGAAAATGCTGTTGCTCAAATAAAGTCATCTTTTAAAAATAATAATAACAACAAAACAGCAGCCTCTCGTCATGCCTAATTTTGTTACTTAGTTCCTAATACAAAAAGTTTTAGCAGAAAATCTAAGCTAATTTTAAGCCTTTAGCTGATTAAAAACTTTGATCTCAATGGCAATTTGTGGATATTTAATATGTGTGTGCTCTCTCACACACATGTTTCTTTTGAATAAATGCAGATAAAACATCCATTGGCCGGGAAATCACACTAACCATATTGGCGGAAATAAGAGATGTGCAGAGTGACAACAATGTGATCAGCACTGAATACTATTTCACAAGGGAATGCCTCTGATTAAGCATATACATTTTAAACATATAGTTAACACATTCACAAATTGCGTTGATAAATCATTCACATTTACATGTTATCACGCAACTGAGATTTGTAAAAAGCATGGGCAGGAACGGTATAAAATAAAATTGACAAAAACCCAGACATATAATTTACATATTAATTGTTTCCTATTTGTGTCCAATTATTTCGTCGTCATCTGCACATATTCCATGAACACACAAATGGCACAGAGATATCTTTTTTATGGATTCTGGCATTTTTTAACCACATGAAGAAAATTCCAGATGATTTATAGGGCCAACGGGTTACTATTTTAATTTCTCAGCCCAACATACGCTAGCCAGACTTCCACCAAGGGAAATACAGAGGAAGTCACCATTTACTCCACTGAATCAGAAATGGGGAAAGCTGACATAAATATTGAATTTTTATTCAAATCTTAAGTCTTCAATGGTAACTATGTAGCTGTCAAGAACACCTTCAGAAATTTCTGACTACTACTTAGGGCTCCAATCAGCCTCAAACAGGAGCCATAAAGCACTCTCTGGGGCTTATCAGATGTACAGTAGTTTTATCACTTTCTTCCACTATACAATATAGTGATCATGGTAATGGGTTCAGGATGAGGGCTGGCTGCCCATCCTGAACCTGAGTGCTTCATTGCTTTATAACTGCTACTGTCGGTGGTTGAATAAAGCACTCTGTGTGTGTGTGTGTGTGTGTGTGTGTGTGTGTGTGTGTGTGTGTGTCCCTTCTCACAAAATGTTCCTGGCCTCCAGCTTAGCTTAATTTGACTAATTCCTCCAGCTTCTTCTTCCATTTTCATCTGCTTCAGCTGATACCTTCGTAATTCCACAGTCCATCTGCCCCCAACCACACTGTGATAACGTGCATTCTGTTGGATGCAGGTACATTTTTGGGGTGCTGCACACACATACGGTATCATTCCTGTCCCGCACCATTCATAGATATAAAGGTCACCCTGCTGGAATGGTTATATTCCATTTTGTGCCGAGAATGAACTTCTCAAGTGCTTTCTATCTCCCTGTGTACACAGAGAGCGCTTTTTCATGTTATCTCAGGTGACTCGGACATTTAAGCTGGTACATTCTACCTGAGAACCCCTTGCATATGCAACAAATAATTTTTAGCAGACGTGATCATGGTTTATTGTATCTGCAGTGCCTGATGTTTTTATGGTTATTGTTGCTTTTCTTTTTGTTCCCTTTGTGAATGATGCCATGGCCTTTGGCTAGTGCAATAAAGTTGATGATGATGATGATATCATCTCCTATTGGGGTGGACTTTCTGACATTGCAAGACCTGTGCCAATTCACATTTTCCAGTCTAGCTACATGCACCAGGAAAAGCAGGGAACAGACTATGGGTTTAGCCAGGATTTTTTTTGTTTGGGGGTGGGGGCAGAACCTCAGATTTGTATTGATTCAGATTGATGGGGGGCAGCTGCCCCCTTACCCTCCCTTGGCTACACCCATGGAACAGACTGTATATTGATAAATCAGCACATCAGTTTTTATGCTCTCTTTTTAGGGACAGCTAGCATTTTGAATGACCAAAAATAATTTCAAAAAAGTACTATGGAACAACATGTGCTCAGCTGCAGTGTGGCATTACATCATTTCTGCCCACAACCAGGGGGTGTGGGAACCCAAATTTAGGGGAGTAGATAACACCAATGTGTTGGTGTACATGTACTAGTTGGTATACATACCCACCTGCGTGTACAAATAACATGGACAGTGGCGGCTGCTTTGCCTAATATTATAATGATGTGAAGAGGTGTACAATTAAAAAGCAGTGTCTACAAAAGTGCTCTACGGAAAAATGACCCCGTGCGTTTCAAAGGCTATGTGTGAACATCGCCTAATTGTGCATTTCACACAGTGTCCCCAGTTTCTGGTTCGTGCAGACATTCAGCACTTCCCAAATTGGAAGTGAAAGTGCACATTGAAAACAATGCAGAAATGAGTCATTATAGCATAGTTGTGATTAAGGGGCACTGCACCCTCCCCCAAAACCAAAAGACAGGAGTTTCTGTCTTTTATTTTAAACGTGAGCCCAAAATTCCCTCTCCAGGCAATTAGAAGTCTTACTCATATTTTTCTCATCACTATTCTTTCGACATTCTACAGGTCATGGAAACTCACAACCCCCCCTTTTATACAAAAATCTTTCACATAAACTTTTGCATACCTAATTCACAAGTATGTGAAAACCAGTATCCTGGGTTGTATCCAAGTAAGTTCAACTCAGAGTAGAGCCATTAAAATTAATGTCTGGTCACTCTTAGTGAGTCTATGTTAGATACAGCCACTTGCTCTTAGGTGGTCTCATTTTGTTTTCAAACAAATAGACACTTGCCTACTTAGGTTCACTATTAGAAGGAATGTGTAATTTTAATGTAATTCCACATATTAAATTAGGAAAATATGCATCTTTCCATTTGAGTACACACCAGCTGATGCCAACTTCAGTTCCTTGAGATGCATAAGTCTTTTGCAAGTATATTTCACAGTATGCATTTTGTTTATACATTTGCAGTGTATACAACACAGCTCCTAAAAGTGGATATAGCCTC
Source organism: Zootoca vivipara (assembly GCF_965207765.1). Taxonomy (NCBI): domain Eukaryota; kingdom Metazoa; phylum Chordata; class Lepidosauria; order Squamata; family Lacertidae; genus Zootoca; species Zootoca vivipara. The sequence goes on along the minus strand of NC_142592.1, from coordinate 33,818,547 downwards.
TAGATGGATGTGTTTATAGTCAAAATCATCCAAAGCCTCTGATATGCCTTCTTCCAATAAATGAAGGTAATTCAGTGACTTTAAAAATATTAAGAAGAGTCCAGTTGTTTTCAACCAGTGTGCCATGGCACACTGGGGTGCTTTGAATGATGGTCAGGGGTGCCGTGGCCAACACTGGTCTCTGTCCCCCTTTCCTTCCCTCCCTCCTCTGATGCCCTCTCACGCCTTTGCCTCCCAAAGCCTTGCATGGATGTTTGTTATAGCAGCCCTGGCTACAAGCTTCCCAGGCAAATGGTGCCTCCGGGGCTGGCCAGGGGGTGCTTCCCAGGCGCCTGTGGGGAAGTGTGAGAAGGCACCTCTCTTTGGGGTGGGGTGGGCAGCTCAGAGACTGGGGAGGGGAGCAGCTGTGGCTGCCCAGAGGACTCCCAAGAAGAGGGGAGAGGAAAGGAGACTGGGGGAACACCCCACAAGGGAGGGTGTTTGCAAAAGCGTGAGAGGCTGCCAGCTCTGCAGGCAAGAGGTGACATAACTGTGCTCCTGAGCCCCACAGGGGTGCTGCAGAAAGAATGTAGTGGGTCAAGGGAGCCATGGACTCAAAAAGGTTGAAAAACCTCTGGATCAGTCCATTGATCTATCTAGTCCAACATCTAGTGGATATCTAGTCCAACATCCAGTGGCCTCTGGGAAGCAGGCTCCACAAAAAAGACCACACACAAAAGCAATTTAACCATTTGCAATTCCCAGCAGTTGCCATTGTAATACTTTAGCCCCAATCCCATCACTTTCAATTCCATCACTTTCAATGGCACAATGAATAAATCTGCTACCAGGAACATCATTTCCCCATAAGTTAAAAGCATGCGGGGGTGGGGTGGGGTGGGGGGAGGGAGGGAGATGCAACAGAGATGAGATGTGGAAATAAGGGTGAAAGCAGGGAGGCAGTTAACTCCCCCCCACCCAACTTGGTTTTTCTAATTCATTCTTGCCCTAAGGTGCGAATTATCCCATGAAAGAAAACATAGTCACAAAGCAAACAGCAACCTTGGGGAGTGTGTGAGATTCAAACTGTTGTGAGAAAAGGGTTTAAAAGTTGCACTCCAAACACCAGGCTGTGGGTTGAGTCATACCTCTGGGGCTGCATTTAATGCTTAAGAAAATGCCCTCACTGTAAGATGCTGATCACATATCGTGTCTAGTTTGAGCCTTAGTCACAATTAACTTTATCTGTGTCCCAGTCTTTGCTTCAATCCTCTGGCGCTTAGATGTAGGTAAACTAGATTTGTGTGTGTAAACTCTGTAACCCTGCTTCTTTAACAGCTTTCACCAGAACTTATACCAATTTCAAGAAGTTGCACTTAAGATTAGAACAGCAGTATTAAGAAAGAAAAAAAGATGTCATTCATCTTATGTGACTGAGTTGCATCCAGACAATTCCCTATGTGAATGGAAGGATTCCTTCTTGTACAAATGGTACTTTAATCCAGTGGATGCTTCCACTCACTGGATGCTCCTGCAGGAGGCAGCCTCCTGTGCCACTGCCTACTGTTCCGGAGTCCCGTCCCCCCCTGTCCCTATGGAGCAGAGGGCTGAAGAAGTAAGAAGGAATTGCTGAAAATTGTCTCCTCCCCTTTCACCCTTGGAAGCCCCCAATTAGTGAGACTCTTCTTCAGGCAAGCCTGGATTCAACCCACGCTGTTTGGTTAATAACTTTGGACTTATAGTGAACTTTCCCCATTAAAATTATAAGAACCAGATAAGGAACTCTGTTCTAAGAGCAACACTGATGTTAATCCAGTTATGCCTTTGGTGAGCTTTCTAATTAAGCCAAGTGAGAAAGCAACATTATTGAGTTTGTCTGCTTCCTTAACTGGAGGCGTAACTTTAAGGTTGGAAAATTGTGATGAGGAAAAAGGTAGGTGGGAGGAACAGCGTTAGAGTTTTTGAAACTGTAATTTTCTTGTGAAAGAGTCAATCCCTCATTTTGTGTTTAGACTGAAGAAAGTGCTCAGGGCTATTGTTTTGGTATGACATCCTTGATCCAATAATTGTCATTATAGGTTGCTGCCTCTTATAAATGTTATGAGGGTATGAACTATTTCTTTGTCTATCCTTATGAAATCTGTTTTCTTATCTTCCTTACTTCCTACCCAGCCTTTGTATCTCTGGGTCTGTTTTCATTTATAAAAAATATTGTTCTGAAGTGGTTTGGCACTTCAAGAGATTTGGTGAAAAGTGTTACAAGACTACCACTTAAATAGCAATAGGATGCAATCTATCCTGGGCATCTCTTCCAAAAAGACTGTGGAAAGGAATGAGAATTGTGCAAGAGTGCAACTGTGCTCTAAGCTTCCTTTCATTCTAATATGGCTTGGGTAAGAACAACAACCACAAAAAGATTCCTGCTGGGCTGCAAGGGCGTACCCACCACGGGGCAAGTTAGGGCAGCTGCCCTACTCTAGAAGCCAGCTGCCCGCCCCCCCCCAAGCTAAAAAGAAAGAAATCTCAATGCAAAAAGTGGGGTGCGCGGCCCCAGCCAGAAAGAAACAGACCAGCCCTCCCCCCTTTCCCCTTTCCATAACCCATCGCACTTTCTCCTCTCCCCCTCCCACTATCGAGCTGCAAAAGCGGTGGGGTGTAAACGTAAGAGACGGAGGGAAACAGCGCACCCGGGGGATGGGGCGAGCTGCCCAGAGGGGCGACCAGTGCCGTGGGCAGGGGGGCAGGAGGGGGCAATTGCCCCCCCCCAGAAGCAAAAGGCTAAGGGGCGCAGCGTGGCAGCCCCAGGCTCCGGCTCCCAGCGCAAAGCTCCAGAGGCGCGAGGGGAGCGTAAGCGGAGGAGCGCTAAGCGGGAGCGGGGAGTGTAAGTGGAGGAGGCAGCCACAGGCTCGCGTTCCCCGCGCACCTCTGGAGCTTCGCGCCGGGAACGGGAGCTTGGGGCCGCCTCCTCGGAAGACCTGGGAGGTGCGGAGGAGGCAGCCCCAGGCTTGCGTTCCCCGCGCGCCTCTGGAGCTTCGCGCCGGGAACAAGAGCCTGGGGCTTCCTCCTCAGAAGAGCTGGGAGGACGCAGGCCACGTAGCCCCGCCCATATTCCCACTGTGGCCCCTCCCCTCCCGCCCCTTGCCCCCGCCCCTTGCCCCCCCCTAATTTTGATCCTGGGTACGCCCCTGCTGGGCTGTATCTAAAACTTTGTATTAGGGACTTGAGGTTCAAAATGTGATTTTCATTTGATAAATAAAATAAAATTTTTACTTCTATTTAATAATGCTTTGACCATTACCTTTTCTAAAAGATACCCACTAATCTTCTTATTTATTTCATAAACCGTATCCTCAGTAAAGGAACCTGCATTATTAAATTTGATGTTAAAAGTCACAGTGTATCCTGTAGCTTCAAAATCCCACACAGAACTACACGGGGAAGTGCAAGTGTGACTTGCAATATAATGTTGCGGCCTGGGGTGCTCCTGTTCAGGTTTCAGACACACATTCCTCCATTCCCCTTATACCCTGGTTTTCTGTGCCCCTGCTTCACCCATCAGCTAGTGCTGGGTGCCCACTAAACACCAGTAGTCACTGGACTTCATTTTGCCATCTTTTAAAGATTTTTCTCCCCTCTCTGTGGTGTTATTTTGGCTACATAAGTTCCCGCATTTGAAAAACAAATTTCACTGTATATATGATGTAGCATTACCTCTCATAACTTCAGCAGTATTATTCAGGTGCTGGACAACTTCTTATTGCATTGCTTTTATAAATATATTTTTGGTGGAGAAGAGAGAGGACATTCTTAAGTGGACAGTTATGGCTTCTGGAATCATTGTCTTATTCCTTTCTGCCATTTAGAAAATGTATGTTGTGTACCAAGCATAATATGGGTGTAAATAGGTGTAGCAAGAGAATAATGATTTCTAGTGATCTTTATCCTCCTATCTGATACATCATTGTTAACAGAAAGTCGAAGAACTCTGGAAAAAACCAACCAGTAAATTCTCCTGTGTGAACTCCATAGAAACACACAATAATTTTGCTGCAGCAGAGCCATATCACTACTTCATCAAACAGCAATCTTAAGTGCTGAGTGCTGATGTCTATGTAGCTTAACTGGGCCACTGGGAAACAAAAGAGAGATACCAACATTCTTGGTGTAGCACTGAGGTTTGTAGGGATGAAAAACAAGAAAAAACCCTCTATGGGGTAAAACTCCAAAATAGCCCAATAATATATAAGCTTCACAATTGATGGGGTGATGAAAAAGGAAAGTGGAATATAGTACCCAGGAATAAGGAATGACTGGCTGGCTTGGACACTTCACACTATAACATTCTACAAATCACAACTTGCTGCATGGCTCTCATGCATTTCAGCTATGTTTACAGTACCAGACATATTGGTACAGCCCTCAACCTTCCCATCTCTAGTTTGTGTTGAGAGTTCTTCACGTAGGATAACCCTTAATTTCAAAGTCAACAAATGTGTTAGGAGGAGACAAAAGGAAACAAAAAAAGAACAGAGTTCTCTGCTTATGATTGTTACCAGAGGGCCGATATTTCATTGTAATGTTTCTGAGATCACAAGCCCTGTTCTTGTCAAACTAATGCCACAACAACCACACATTCATACACAAAAGCTACTCTTTATAAAACCACAATTACAATAACAGATAAATGCAGAATTTTTTTCCCAGTTCAACCTAGTACTACGTCATGTTTTGTGCATATAAACCATTACTGCCTTGATACGTTTTCACAGGAGCAGCAAGCCATAACCATGGAAGCTGAATTCCTGGAACAGAAGCACCATGTTCTTGAAGCACCATTCAAGAAATTGCATACATGGTGGACCTAGCAAAGGTTCTGAGGCTTCTGGTGCAACAGGAGGTCAATGATATTATTATCCCTTTAGCAGATCAGAAGCTTCAGGCATGTAATGTGGGAGCCTTGCATGCTTTGAGGACTCTGTTGCAGTAAGAGCACAGTCAGATGCAATAGCAGAGGCCTTACAGTATAGAAAAGGGTGCCCTCAAAATGTACCCAGGCTGCTCTACATCTGTGTCCTATGCATTCCCCAGAGCTGGCGTGAAATAACCTGAGTCAGCTCTTGAAATACTTCTACCTGAATTGGGAAGTCCAAGGTATTTGGGGTTGGGGTGGAACCATCCTTTATAATCTATAGCACTTGGCAAACTGCATGTGTGTTTAGTATTACAATGTAAAATTGTGTGACCGTTACAATGAAAAAAGTGTTTGCTAGACACTCAGGTAATTTAAATTATTTGTACCCAGCTATTCAAAATTTCAATAATATTTTGAGACAGATTTTAAGGTGCTTGCATGTACAAAAAAACCTGCAGAATTAAATGCGTGCTGAAAAGACTTATTAAATTTGAATAAATGCTCATTTCCCCCAGGTATTAAGTTCTCTTCTCTTTAATCTATTTTCTTTGCTAATGATTTGTTCTGTTCTCTCTCTCTCTCTCTCTCTCTCTCTCTCTCTCTCTCTCTCTCTCTCTCTCTCTCTCTCTCTCTCTCCGCCCCCCCCCAACTAAATCCTCTATTCTTTAACAGATGTCAAAGTTGACACACAACTCTGTTTTGATAAGTAATGTAGTATAGGAAATATTTGGAATTTTTATTGGAGGGGGCAGGAAGAAAGAAAAATAGAGACTTTGCAAATCAGTGTATCGGCATACCATAAAGTCTGCTAAGACGTCATAGAATTTTCACCAGTCTATCTAGAACTGTGTGACGTATTTAATAATTTAGCAAAATCCTTTACCATATTGTTTTACTTAGCAGCAAATACAGCAGGATTGTGTGTGGGTGGAAATCAGCTATTTAACAACAGTGACCAGAACAAATCTTTTGCTGCAAAATGTTTACATCAGTTTGAAGTTCTATGAAATAAGTAGAATTTAGCAGGTTGGGGTTGAAGTTATTTTTATTCTTTAAACGTTTCTTGGGTCTGCACTGAAATCATTTATTTAAATATTTAAATCATATGTGCATACAATGATAATTGGTGAAAGCTTTTTTAAAGATAATGTACGATCAACAACTGTAAGCCTGTTAACATGACATGTACACACACACACACGTACAGAGAGAGAGAGAAATAATCACAGGAGAGGATTAGGGTGAAGGGAAGCATAGGCCTCATAATCTTTTAGTGAATGAAAAACTGTCCCCCCTCACTGGCAAAGGGAAACTTTTATCGAGAAGGATGCACAATTTGCCCATATTTTCCGGCGTATAAGACGACCCCTAACTTTTCCAGTTAAAATATAGAGTTTGGGATATACTAGCCGTATAAGACTACCCCTCTTCCTACGATCGTCCGTGGGTCAGACATGCCCACGCTGCCCATATCCAAAATGTCTGCGGTGCCAGAAATCGCTTCTGCGCATGTCCGGAAGCCAAAAATCACATCTGGACATGTGCAGAAGCGATTTCTGGTGCCGCGCTGCCCATTTCCAAAATGTTTGCAGCACCAGAAATCGCTTCTGCGGCAGCGTATAAGACGACCCCCAACTTTCGAGAAGATTTTCCTGGGTTAAAAAGTCGTCTTATATGCAGGAAAATGCAGTATCTTTAAAAAAAGCAAATAATGGACCTCATTGGATTTCTAATCTACCGTATCTTTTTAAAAAGCAAATAATGGACCTCATTGGATTTCTAATCTACCGTATGCATTTCTTTCAATTCAGTTTGCAGAGTGTGTCTTTCTCCAGGTCCAAGTCAATGAATGATATTTACAAATAGATTTACTTATTATTGCAATTATTTATTTTGCCATGGTAGGAAAAAATGTAAAAGTGTTGTAGTCCTTTATATTATTATGAAAAAGTGTTTCAGAGCATGACTGTTGCACGTGTTGCAATCTTACTCATGTTTATTCAGAAGCAAGCACCACTGTTGGGCTTTCCCAGGGAGTATGCAGAGGACTGCACTCTTAGACTTTTTAGAATGTGAGACCAAAAACAAAAACAAAGGAAGTCAAGAGTTGCCATGCAAGAAATCTCTTTTGAAACTAAGAGGAGTTTCATAAAAGCATTCATCTTTGGAATAAAATTAAAAATATTAGCCAAAATCACTGGGGCATACAAACTCTTCAGTGCCAAAAGCAGCTAATTGACTCTCTAAACCAAAATTACACTAAGCTTGAAAATTGATTCTCCAGATTTCTTAGAAAAATTAGACTATAAATGAACATAGTAATGCAATAGACCTCAGCTTTATTCACTAATAAGTACCTTTGAAACATTATTATGTCTCAATCTTATTTTTCTTATAGTTTTTAAATACTAAAATATTTCTGATTACTTTTTCTGGTAAACCACGTATTTCTACCTGTCCCCCAATTCTTTATAAAAGCGCTATTTAAATATGGGCTTCTGAATAAAGGCTGCCTGGTTCTTGTATTCAACATACAGTTTCATCCTAAGCATTTGTGCCAACTCCACCAGACATTTTCTATGGAGGAATCATAACATCAAGTAGCGTGATCCTTTACTGGTTTAGTTTTGGTATGCCCAAACTTTGCAACTTCTATGGTACCAAAGCAAATCTTAGTGTTAGACTTACCGCAGTATGTGCTTAACTGCTGTTTGTGGATTAATTGCATACTATACTCTTTTTTGCCTTCAATTTCTGTAAAAAAAAAAAAAGTACACTAAACTGATCATGTCAAATTACTGATTTAATACTTATGGATTAAACAATTAAAAAGACAGAAGACTCTCACTTTAAATCAAAGCTGTACTACTAAAGTGAATGAAACCATGCCATTCGTCTCAGTGAAAGCTACCAATGAGCAAGTGGTTTCAGGATTAGGGCTTAAGTGGCAGACAAATGCCCATCTTCAGGAAACATCAGAGGGTTTGGTAGGACCTAGAGGAATAAGTAACTAAATTATAGGTTTTAGTTAAACAAAATCTCTGATGATTCTAATTTTCCATGTGGTTTTTGGCACACACATTATCATACACACTCTCTTTAAATCAATTTGTCAATCACTCTCCCATACATACACATCTAGAGATATATGTCTGCAGTGATTCCCCCCCCCCAAATGTTTAGGGGTACTCTCATTTTCCTACTCATATTGAAATACTGCCCCTCAATGAGGCCAAACTTAGATTCACAAAATGTTTCGGGCTATGCCTACCCTTGTGTACCCCCAGAAAAAAGCACTGTATGTATGTATGTATATGTATATGTATATGTATATACATACATACTTATCTCTCGCTCTGGATATGCCGGACACACACACACACACACACACACACACACACACACACACTTATGTAGTTCTATGCTATCCACATGCATACATTAACATTTCAATCTATCTATAGGCATACATTTTATATTCACATAAAATTTCAAAATAAGGGCAGAAGTAGAGACTAAACCATCACTGTCCTGGTAAGAATGTGTCATTTGATGCTAAGCCCTGTCAGGTGATTCAAGATTTATCTAGCTGATTATTAAAAGGAAAGTACAACTTACTTGAAGGTCCTGCAGAGTGTCTGTGTGGCTGATTATTTTTTTCTTTGTTCTGAGTCAAAGTACTTCCACTGGTCATGGAAACAAGCTCTAAATCCGTGTCTTCTCTCCTTACAGGGCTTGTCTGGAAGCAGTGAAAGAGAATGTACACAATCAAGAAACAAAATATGACATTTTCTGAATGCAGCTCACATTACTCTCAAATAAACAAGCCGGCTCTGTCAAACAATCTTCTTCAGAATGATCCCACAATCCTTTATTGCTGCCCAGTCTGAACAAATGCACTATGTCAAAGCATTTTTGTAAATAGGAGGCGATCTTAAAATTGTGGTTTGTGATCAGAATCAGTGCAGCAACAAAAGACAACATTTTAGTACAGTAATTTTGAAGAAAATAAATCTTGCAGACAACTGATGAAACCTTAAACAGCTTAAGATCATTTACGGAGCAGTCTATAATTTAAAGTCAGAGTTGAAAGCCAGAAATGTTACATTTGATTATTTTTTTACCATATTTGTGCTTAATCCAGAGCAAGTATCAGTTCTATCAATCAAACACTGAGTGAGTAATTTCATCTTTGCTACCTAACCAAACTTTCAGAAGAGTTTTTATGTGCAGCTTGCATAAGATAATTATATTAAAATGTAACATATTGATGGATTTAAAAGAATAGAACAGAAAAAAATGTTCTTTCATGTCAGTATGTTTTTAGATTTAGAATGGAGATTGAATAGAGAAATTAATTCAATGGTTTCAGCAATGCACATATCTGTACATTACAAATACTGGTCATTCAACCATAAATCCTTGTAAATAAGACTATTTATGTTTAGATTTATTTCCATGTATGGATCACATCCTATGAAACTGAAATGTACATACGAATTTGATTTTGCTGAGCTTAAAAATGTGTTATTTGTGAATGCAATGCTGTATTTAAGGTTAAAAACATAAATAAATTACAATTCATAAATGTACTACCATTTTTAGTGAAATTAGTAGTGCATCTAATGTAAAATATATTTACATCTCATTGAGGGAGGACCTAAGAATACAGTACAGTCTTTATTTCTCAATTATTTCAATGGACTAAGTGCTCTCAGCTTCTGAATTGTATCTGTAATGACTGTGGTGATTCCAAGATCTTGGCAGAACAAATTAATGCAGTCATTCAGTGTTTGTCCACTCTTAGAGACTGGAGTAGACTTCAGGTTTCTTGGATCTAGTTTGGTTTTGTTTTTTAATAGAACCCCAAGACCTACAAACTGGAACCATGTGCAGAAGACAGTTGGAATTAAAGAACAGGGGGCCTCTGAGCACACTCTGAGCCTATGAACTTAGTGGACACATTTCAGCAGCCTAATCTAGCTAGAAAAAAGTAATTATGGTGCTGTTGTTCCTAACAAAAATAAGAGACCTTTGCTGATCAACTATTAATTGCCAGAAATCTATGAGTTGACCCTGATATAAGTTCTCCCAATCTGTTAGACAAACATCTGTTTTATACACTTCATCTGCGATATAATCTCTCCCCCTTTTTGGAGAAGAGAGGTTTTGCCATGCCGATCCATGATTTTGTAATCTCTAAAATGTATTGCTGAAGTGTGCTTCATTGAAGGCTGTCCATGAAGATAAACCAGAAACTTCAACTAGTGCAGAATTCTGTTGCCCATCTCTTGGAAGAGGCTTACATTTGGGAATATATTCATCCCACTTTGCAAAGACTAGACACCTTCTGGACTTAATTTAAGGCGGCTCTTTTAAAATCCCTTTATAGTCTGGCACCTACAGGTTTCTTAAAGTTCACCTCTCCCTAGATTAGCCGAGTTATTGCCCTAGCTATGCAAGGCTGTTCCTACTCCATGTGCACTGAAGACATACTTTTATCTTAATGATTTTGAGGCTGTAGAACAGGAGTCTTTTGGGACCAGTGGGAAAATCTGGAATTTTGGGAAAGTGCTGTGGGCACCACTCACAAAATGGCTGCCACCGTAGGAGGGTGCATAGGAGAGGCCAAGACAGTGCAGACAGGGACTGAGCAGAAAGAGAAAAACATTATTGTGGACTTTTGAGGAAATATTTCATTGCACCAGATGGGGTCCTAGTGGGCATACTGTTGGCCATGGATGCCATGATGATGAACCCAAGAACAACCTCTTTGATGAGATACTTTGGCCTCGTGTCCTATTTATTTATTTTATTTGCAACATTTACATCCTGCCTTTCTTCCATGGACCTCAAAAGTGGGATAATTTAGTCCTCACCACAACTATGTGAACTAGGTTAGACTGCGTTTGCATGACCTGCCCAAGGTCATTCAGTGAGGCTTATGGCATAATAGTGTTTGAAACCTGAGTTCTCCCAGTCCTAGTCTGTGCTTAAGCACTAAAACATACCTCTGGCAGAATGCTTACGGCCACAAAGTGGACATTGTGGTGCTGCATTCCTGCTGCTGCAGAGTCTATTGTATTGACTGTTATTTATTGCTGGTTTTTATTCTTTTATTCTGCTAGGAGTCATCTCAAGCTTTCAATAAATGTTTTGAAAGTAATATAAAATATCCAGGAGGCAGAAGCTACCAATTAATATGCCTGGCTGCATCAAACAGGTCTTAAAGAAGTAGCTTGATCTCTTTGTGGGCTGATACAAATAAGTAATCTAGGTTACTAGACTGGGGGTAAAATTCATTCCTCAAACAAAATTCAGAGATAAATCAGTATTATACTGTGAACAAAACCCACCCACATATTTTGTTAGTGTATTATGTTGTTCGTCAGAGGGGATGTAGCATACATCTGAGTAAAGTCAGTTTGCTATTCATACATAAGTAATTATTTTTGAGCGGTACTCTGTTGTTCACACAACTGGATTCAGCACCCACCCTAATACATTGTCTATTCTCCCTGCACCTCGAAATCTGAGGTACTGCTGAAAGTCAGTGTGCAAAACAGCCCTTTACCTATATAGATCACAGGCTGGTTTACAAAGCAATCACATAAAATATAATGAAAAACTAAAATCGCAGCTAAAACATTTCCCACAATAGAATACTTCCAGTAATTTACTGTAGTAAGAATTTGAATGTTCATGCCATCTCCCTTATCTTCAAAAAGTCTTAATGAATAAATCAAGCTGGTGCCCAAAAAGAGTTACTGAGGGGGTTCATTGTAATTTCCCACAGGTGGGGTGCCATCACAAAGAAGGCCTTGCTTTGTGTCACCACACAAGAGGCAATATCTGCCAGTGGGACTAAAAGTAAGGCCTCCCCGCTGATCTAAAAGCATGAGCAGCATTGCAGAGGTGCTCCTTTAAGTATTTGTGTTCCTAGTCATTCTGGGCTTTTGAAATCAACACCTTACATTGTACTCGACAGTTTATCAAAAACCAGTGCAGCTCCTGGCAGACTTGTAATGACACATGCAAGTGGATAACCCACAATTGAGCGACAGATGACAAATGCAAAGGGCTTATGAATTATGTATATATGCAGATTTGATTATACACAGCTGTAGCATTCAAAGAAAGGTCTTACCCTGATCGCAGAAGCATTTATAGGACAATCATATGCATATTTATCCAGAAGTAAGTTACATTGTGTTCAGTGGGGCTCACTGCCAGGTAAGAATACATGGGATTGCAATTGTAATATTTTTTTAATGTTGTACACTGCCCTGGGATCTTTTGATAAAGGGTGGCATATAAATTTAACAACAACAACAACAACAATGTCCAGATTTTAAAAACCCAATTACCATGGTAAAGAAAAAACATCTTACCACAAGTTGAACTCTTCCTCCCTTGATAACTTCTGGATCTATCTCAGGTAGGAAATGCTTGCTAAACAGTGAATGGGAAATGACAAATATGCCAGTTACAGAATAAAATGTGTCAGAATACTAAAGCTAGTATCCACTGAACTATTTGAATTGCTCCAAGGACTTTGGTATACCCAGTGAGAAGTTTGCCTTATCTTTGAGCAACAGATTTAAACCACACAACACACTGCTTCTCCCTATTTCAAAAGTGGTTTACTAGGCATGTCAAGTGGGGTCTTGTATGACAAACTTAAGCCTGCTTCAGCACACATAAATATTACTATTAAACAATTTAGGGAGAGCATTTTACATTTGTCTCATGGCAATATATGAATACCATAAACACAGCCAAAAGTATTTTAATGGTATAAAAAACCCAACTAAATATCAGTTTGAGAACAATACAAAATAAACGCTTAAGGCAATTACTGGATCCTATCCTTAAGTGTACATATTTACCTGTTGGCGAGTTTAACTGTAATCAATGGGACTTCCAGATAAACATATCCTTCCAATTCTACAATTCCATGATTCTGTGATATTTAGCATCGGGCTGTATGACACCTACTGCTTAGAAGCTGCAGGTCGTCAAATGCTTAGCTAAATATCATTAAGAATTTTGGCTCTGATTTTCAGTGGGTTTAAGAAATATTATTTTTAACAATCTGGCTCAAACAGATAAGGAAGTCATTCATTGCCAGAAAGTTTAAGATAAAATTCTCAAAATGCAAGTTCTTTAATAGCTAGAAATTTATCGAATTTACTAGTGTATTGAAGGAGTATAAATTACACCTATCATTATCCAATCTTATTCAAGCAGTCTATTATAGAGCAGTAATCTTGGTTTTGGTTAGATAAGTCTATCAGTTATTTGACCACATGGCTTCTGATTCATTTCCAGTTGATGTTTTGCCATCAAGTTGAGGGTAAGTAGGATCAGTCATAATACCTAAATTATCCTAACAAATGCTATTAACATGAATGTGCCACACACATCTACAGAGATTTAATATGATTTAGACTGCAATAGTATACCTACTTATCTGGAAATAAGCCCAATTGAACTCTATGACTTACTTCAGAGTAGGCATATATATAGGAGTGTGTTGTTAGAAACAACTGAGATTGCATAAATGACATTTGATCTTAATTCTAAAAAACTCTTGTATTTATCTTCTCTAAATGCTTTTATGAAAATCAAAACCAGGGAATGAATGAATGAATAAATAAATAAATGAATAAATTGTAATATCTGGGCCCCTCTGCTAACTTACAGAACTAAAGATAAGGATTAAAAAATACTATAGTTTATGGTTTTATCTTTCAACCTGGTTTTAAAAAACACATATTTTTCAAGGGTAAGTATGGTACTCCTGTAATTTTATATATATATAAAAACCTCATCATTATATAAAATATTATTTAAAAGGTTAAACTATGAATTGAACTATCTTTTTCTGAAGACTATCATGAGAGCCTGGATAGCTCTGTTGGTTGGAGTGCAGTGCTGATAACACCAAGACTGCAGGTTTGATTCCTGTATGGGACAGCTGCATATTCCTGCATTGCAGGAGGTTGGACTAGATGATCTCCAGGGTCCCTTCCAACTCTACAAATCATTCTGTGATTCTATGATTACTTGAGGATTGTTGCTTTAAATAATATTCAATATAAGTGAAATTCATTTCTAAGATGTTCTAACATTGTCTGGCATCTCAGTCCTAAACATAATTAATTGAAATATACAATTTTGTTCCAAATAAGAATATTTTGGGGAGTATCTGTTGACACTGACTTCCACTTGATATGGTTACCATTGCTGTTAGGTAAGCAGCTGCTCACAATAAAAAAATTCCTTCCAGTAGCACCTTAGAGACCAACTAAGTTTATCATTGGTATGAGCTTTCGTGTGCATGCACACTTCTTCAGATACACTGAAACAGAAGTCACCAGACCCTTATATATAGTGAGAGGCTGGGGAGAGGTATTACTCAGAAGGGTGGTGGGAATGGGTGATTGGCTGATTGGTGTGGTAAACCTGTTGACGACTGTTAACGACTGCAATTGGTCTTACAGGAAAAAGCAAGGGGTGAGATGGCTAAAAATAGCTTTATCATGTATAATGAGATAAGAATCCAATGTCTCTATTCAGACCAGGTCTCTCCATGGTTTTAAGTTAGGTAATAAGTTGCAATTCAGCAACTTCTCTTTCCAGTCTATTTCTATTGGTTTCTCTGTCTTGTGATTCCTGATGTCACATTTATGTCCATTTATCCTTTGGCGTAGGGTTTGGCCTGTTTTTCCAATATAGAGAGCTGAAGGGCACTGTTGGCATTTGATGGCATACACAATGTTGGAAGATGAGCAATTAAATAGTCCTGAGATGGTATGTTTGATGTTGTTGGGGCCAGTAATGGTGTTGTCCGGGTGTATGTGGCAGCAAAGTTGGCATCTGGGTTTATTGCAGGCTCTGGTACCAGTGTCCATGTTAAGTCTGGTGGTTGTATTATTGTGGGTGAGGAGTTGTTTAAGATTGGGTGGTTGTCTGTAGACAATGAAAGGTCTTCCTCCCAGAGCTGCTCACAATGTATAATTCAATTTGGCATGGGATTGGCAGATAACACCCTACAAAATCATGCCATTAACATCCCTACTGAGAAATCAATTGTGGCACTTTGTCCCTCGGTCTACTGCACCATTGACCTCAACACAAACAGCTTGCAAGTAAGGGAAGGGAGGGATCTGTTTAGAGCTATTGCAAGTAAGTGGTATATAAAGGATGTTAAATAATAAATCAAAACTGGGAGGCACAGATAACTGTGGACTGCCAGGCTGCCTATGGACAACATGCTGCGTGACAGTAAAAAGGTAAAGGGACCCCTGACCGTTAGGTCCAGTCGCGGACGATTCTGGGGTTGTGGTGCTCATCTTGCTTTATTGGCCGAGGGAGCTGGCGTACAGCTTCTGGGTTATGTGGCCAGCATGACAAAGCCACTTCTGGCAAACCAGAGCAGCACACGGAAACGCCGTTTACCTTCCCACTCTAGTGGTATCTATTTATCTACTTGCACTTTGACGTGCTTTCGAACTGCTAGGTTGGCAGGAGCAGGGACCGAGCATTGGGAGCTCACCCCGTCGCGGGGATTCGAACTGCCAAACTTCTGATCAGCAAGCCCTAGGCTCTGTGGTTTAACCCACAGCGCCACCCGCGTGACAGTAGTGTTGGATTATAGTGCGCACCTGCTTCCTGGGGCAGAATTGTGTGTGCTATGGGCTGATGGCAATTATGTGTACTAGTTCCTCTGATATTCCACCAATTGGATCCTGTCTCTTGCACTTTAGCATCTTTATTAATTGTGACAATGTTTTATAAAAGCCCACCTGTAAGCTTTTTGTCATTCAGTTGTCCCCCCCCCCCCCACTGACAAGAAAACTCTGAGGAGTGTTGTTGTTTTCTGATCTGAGGGCAGAATTGCCTCACATCTGCAGGTGTCATTTGCCTGACAGCCTTGATAACTATCCTCAGAGAAACTCTCTTTTGACTTCTGAAGAACCACCGCTTACACAAAGATAAATCATTGAAGTTTAAAGGGAAGCATTTCCTCAAATGTACAGACCTGAAATTTTGTGTGTTTTTTTTAAAAAAATAACAATCAAAAGCTTTGTATTATTTCTGCTCCCTTTTTCCTTGTGCATTTCTGTAAGATATATTGCCCACTCTAGCCCATGCCTAGTTCAAAATACCATCTGCCATGTTTCAGCATTACGGTGCACTATTTAGTGTACCTGGTTAGCTATTAAATTACAATGATTTTGAATGCATTCTGTAACTTGAAGAATACAAGAAAAATACATGTTTTCCTGCATTTTTCATAAATACAACTTTTTGGGTTTCTGACAGGAAAAATATTCATGGATATTATGAAGTGATATTGCATGCTGGCATGTCATAGCAATTCACTAAGGTTTGTGGCAGAATGAGATGCAGAATTTATTAAATTAATTCTCAACGGGAGTGTGTTTGAAACTTGGCAATCTGGCCTTTGGCAAAAAAATAGCATATTTGTTTTAGGACAATTAAGATGGGTTTCATGTTACATGATGTGTTATTACAATCCAAAAATCTAATTTAAAGGCAATGATCTCACCATTTTTCATTTGTGGGGCTAGTTGCTTCAAAATCCCAAACCTGTGTATGAAGCCAGTGGTATGTACGTTCTTTGCTCCTTTCCATCTTCTCTGCGGAACTATAAGCAATTGCTTCTTCCTTACCTGTGGATGAGAGATATTTTCAAGTTCTAACTTTTTGTTGTGACAAATGCCAAACAAACAGCACTGATTTACAGCAGAATGCTATGCAGGTTTATGTGGCAGTGAGACAAAATGGCCTCAACAAGACTTCTTAATAAATATTCATAGAATTGGTGTTAAGTAAAAACAGAAAAAAAAGTCAGAGCCTGTATTTTCTCCCTTACTTCCTTTCTCTGTACTTTGTAGCACACAGAATATTTGCAAAATAAGGCTCCATATAGAAACAGAAAGTACAAAATGTGTCTGTGGAAGGTTAGTGGGGCTACTAGAAAAGACCAGTTAAGTAAACAGGTATGTAAATAAGCTTCTTTAATTGCCTTCCCTTTCATCATAACCATACAAGATTTGCCCCCCCCAAAACATTCCAAAGGGCAGGTCCCATCCTAGTGGGGGCACTAAATAGCTGGGGTTTAACTCTGTCTTCAGCCTAGGGATGGCAGAGGATTGCCACAATTCTCATGCTCGCCAGAATGGAAATGAAGCAAGCAAATATGAGCGGCATTACTTTTTGCTGCTTTCTTTTTAAATCCACAAACATTATACAAATTATCACATTATTTTCTGCATAGTTTTTGTGTTTCCTTTTCACTGAAATGCATTGAAGGTAATTGCCCAATTAATTGCACATAATTATGTTTGTTTCAGGCTTTCAGCCATAGCGGGTAGGAAGACAAATAACTTAGGTTTTAACAGGAGCCTAACTGTAACAGAACAGAAAGCTCTGATTGCAATGAACACTGGAGGGGACAGGAATTGCTGCCTCCTTATATGCCCATTGTGCCATTTCTGCCATTTTTATTGGTCAGTTTTATTCTAGGAGCCTTAGCTGGTTCCAAGGTGTGGTTAGCACTCAGACCGGGGCCCCTGCCTCTTCTTTCCAGGCACCTTTGATTGGATCTAACCATCCAGGGTCATTTACCTTTAACTTTTACCCACCAACCTTACTATACTGGTGAGCTTTTATCTCCCGATCCTCTCCTGTTCTCAAGGGATCCAGGACCTTACTCTGTTCTGCTTCTTCCTATTTTATGTTTGTCCCCTTGAGCGACATCGTTTCTACTTTTCATGTGCACCTGGGCCATGGCTAAATAAGATGGACTCTGCATTGGGGTGGCTTGGGATTTAGGCTGTAGATGATGGACTGCAGTGACAGAGCTTATTTAGAAGGTGTTGTAATTGCAGTTCTACGAAGATGTAAAAAAAAATATGTGGAGGGAGACGGGGATAGCTTCTGATATCAGAAACTAAATCCTGGTCAAACTCAGTACATGTACAAAAAAAAGATGACTCTGCAATACAGAAGGAACAGAAAGAAAAGAGCATCACATCTAAACATGTGTGAACCAAATACAGTACCAGACAGAAGTGAGGTAATCTCCTGTGCAGACATTGCTTCAGAAATGCAGCAGACACTCAAAAAGTTACTTTACCAACTCACAGCAGCTGGTAGAAGTCAACTTAGAAAGAAGAAATTCACATTGGAATATGTGATATTATATGTTAAAGATCTCTATATGTAGTGCAGGCCTCTTGTTTCTGGCCTTTTCAGACCAGAAAAGCCCGACTCTTCTGGCTGATTTTGTGATGTGTAGAAACACTTAGTGTAAGGTGGTGGAATGAACTTCCAAATTCATTCCTGATTTTTCATACTGTGAACTTGGAGCACTGAATGTAATCAAGTCATATCTCCAGCACCTGTTTCCTAAAATCTATGTATTATCAGGATGATCTGTTGGAGCATTTAATCCCTTGGGATGATTATGTGCCACGGGAAAGTACCCTTTGCGATCATTTTGATTCTCTAGAGCAAAAAGAAACCATATTCTTTGTACTTTAACCTGCTCTTAATTTTTTCCCCTCTCTTGCCATCAGCAAAAACATTTTCATAGCAATGATTGTTCTGTCTCAAGACATTTTGGGAACGTTCCCAGCCATTTTGTTAACAGAGTAACAAAATACACAGGCATTTAAGGCAGCAATCACATGCACTCTTACTTAGAATGACGCTCTAGAATAACTTACTTCTGCGGAAACATACACAGGATTGGGTTGTATTTACAAAAGAAGAAAACTAGCAAGCTTAGAAGTATAATATACCCCATGTGCAGGCTTAAATATTAGTCATCTTGTATTGTGTTCCCCACTTCCCCAGTGGTGAAAAGTTGCATAGGCAATGGTTTACTTTGGATGAGAGTGCCTAGACTTATTGTATCATTATGATGTTGGCTTTATTTACAAATAATTATTTACAAATATACAAATAAACCCTAAGTGGAGGCAAAGCTGATCTGGTAACCTACATCAGATTTGCAGAGATGCCAGCTCACACAAACACAAACACACAGACACACACACCCCTCTGCCCCCTCCTCTTAGTTGGTATCCCAATCAAAAGTATTCCCAACTATCTCATAACCATTTGCTCCAATCAGCTGACTATTCTGGGGTATTAACCACCAAATCTATCTAACTAAAGAATCGTTATTCAGGTAGGTAGCCGTGTTGGTCTGACACAGTAGAAATATATATATATAAATTGTCCAGTAGCACCTTAGAGACCAACTAAGTTTGTTCTTGGTATAAGCTTTCATGTGCATTGTGCATGCACACTTCTTCAGAATCGTTAGTCAATAGTTGTCACCATATCAATTATTTAGCAATATAGTTTCCTATCATGCTGTGTTTTAAACAGCTCATTGGTGACAACAGCCCTAAATGAATGTATCTAAACAGGCAAACCCTTGGAACATTTGCTTTAATTTAGTATTTTAAGATGTGACCATGACCACACTGTACACCAGATCATCTAGATTTCAAACCAAATCATAAGTCTTTCCATGTGGTTTTACATCTCAAAAACTAAATGATCAAATGACGTTCTTACAGTGACTCACTGGGAGACCTCTCCATCTGGGAGCTGGCCTTTGGAGTTTGTAACTGGTGCCAGACCAAAAGAGATTGGGGGTGCCGTTTCTGTTCTGCACAACCAGCTGACCAGTAGCCTTCCGCGCTGAACTGGCAGAGGCAGTCTCTGGCATGGTGCTGGAGTACACTAGGACCATTGCCCATGCTTTTGCAAGGCTACTTTCCCCTGATCCAGCTTGAGACTTCATTATTTATTTATTTATTCATTCATTCATTCTATTTAAATATGTACAAACTGCAGTTTCACAGAAAAATGCAGTAGAACGGAGTGATATCTCATGTGGTCATTGGCCTGACCCACAGGGCAGGACAGTCCCTGGATTTGCTGGTCTGGAATTGGGGTGGTGATGGCTCTACGACTCCACTGTCATGGTCAGACCACTTCCTGTTGAACTTTAGGGCAACTCTATCAATTTTCCCCTGCAGGGGTGGGAGACCAATTAAGATAGACTCTCCCAAGAGTCTTATGGATTTCAATGGATTCTTTAATTTTCCGTAAATTTTCCAGTGGACAGAGCTGGCGATCCTGTCAAGGCCCCTGTCTCACTGTATGGTGCTGAAATGCAGAGGGCTAGCAACACAATTGCCCCATAGCATCCCCTCTGATGCTGCGGTATGAAGCACATTCAGCCCCCTGGCATACTGGGGAACTGTGTGCGGAAAAACCAACCAGTTCACAAATAAAAGTGCAGCTGATTTAGCGCATGTATCCCTACTTATGATGGCAGTGAAGAGGGCCTGCTTTGCTGCCTCTATCATGAAATTAACTCTTCCAGCATATAGGTTGAAAAACATTGTTCAACACCATTCTAACTACAGTGGTACCCCTGGTTACAAACTTAATTCGTTCAGGAGGTCTGATCTTAACCTGAAACCGTTCTTAACCTGAGGTACCACTTTAGCTAATGGGGCCTCCCGCTGCCAGAGCGCGATTTCTGTTCTCATCCTGAGGTAAAGTTCTTAACCCGAGGTACTACTTCTGGGTTAGTGGAGTCTGTAACCTGAAGTGTTTGTAACCCGAGGTGCTTGTAACCTGAGGTTCCACCGTACTGGTATTTTGTGACATAGGACACTCATATGAATCTATAGCAGTAAAAATATTTTCTGGAATTTAAGTAGTTAATAAAATGACCAAATAATGTGACTGTGGAAAAAGGGTTGAGTAAAATGGGCATATGTGCTAGAGACTGAACAAATGCTAAAAAATTCAACTACTGTTTAACTTTTCTGATTTATAAGTATAATTCACCTCCCACACAAAGCATCAGTACTACTGCTGCCAGGGTAAGATTAATAAAGAAAGTAGTCATTCAGTCCATGCATCCTGGATGAATTTCAGATCTCTCTAACACTGTGCCAGCATTCAGATCTAATGTTCAAGGTTTGTTTTTTTTGTTTTTTGTTTAAACCGGCTTGAGGTTGCATTAAGAAAAATGGAAGACAGGTATCATGGCAATCTTATTTGTGGTCTGAAAGCAATGCATAGTAATTTGGATTTTTACTTAAAAAGGTAAGTGGCTTATACTTTGATCATAGTGATTTGCACCAGGCTGAAGTCTTAGAAAACAAAGCATACATTAAGGAAAGTACTTATATAAAAAGTAAAATCAGATTGACTCAGTATATTTCTTCTATTGTACCTTTACTTTCTAAATCACCGTATTTTTCTGTGTATAAGACTAGGGTTTCCCCCCTAAAAATAATGTCAAAAATTTGGGGGCATCTTATGCGCGGATACACCCCCCATTTTCTTAAATTTGAGTCCCCCCAAATATACATGGGGGCATCTTATAGATGGGAAAATACGGTAATTTTTCAGGGTCAATGAGACATACTGTGAAATAGGGACAATTACAATAAGGTATAAATATGCACATCATTTATGCTTATTACAAACAGCTACTCACATTACTCCAATATATGTTAATGTATAATTAAACCAGGAATAGCTAACCTGTTACCATCCCCGATCAATTCTAGGAGCTAGAATTCAAAGCATCTGAAGGGCCACATGTTAGCCACCCACAAGTTGAAACAAAATTGTGGATACCTCATGTACAAAGCATGTAGTGCAAATGGTTTTGGAACGGTGCACATTTTTGCACTTTCAGGAGTCACCCGTTTCTGAGTAAACAATAAAAATGCAGTGTGCTTGCAAGGGAACTTATGAATATTATCTGTGGATAGATCCCTGATCTTGGATATTCATGTTGAAATTTCAGAGACCATGGGTCTTATTCAAGCAGAAAAATATGGGAGCTGCTTCTTTACACATAACAATGCCCGTGTGGTGTACCCATCCCAAAGGCTCAGAAAGACTCCTGTACCTGCAGGAACAGCCAAAGCATAAGTGAACCAGTTGAAAAGCATAAAGACTTGACTAAAATATAACTGTTTATTAAATATAATTTCTTTGATAAAGAAAGCATTCATGCCAAACTGACCGCAGTGCAGCTTGATAAATCATGACCTAGAAAGTTGTGCGTAATCACTAGAAACACGGGCTCCCCCCTCTTCCTCCCCTCACTGGCATGCCAATTCTGGTTGGTTTAAACTACAGGTTTCCTTTATGTAAGAGGGAACTGTGGTTTAGTGTCACTTTACTATGGTTTGAATAGATTTATGGTTCTGGTTAGTGAACAGACATTAGACCACAGGAGGCAAAGGGAGGGGGTATGCTATGGTCTAGCAAGAAGGGAATGCATGTCTGAACTGGCCCAATGACACTTACATGCCAGTTTTATGATTTGTAACAACAGCAGATACTAAGAGCCACGAGAGCATCCATATTTGTATTGTCTATGCCTGGCATTCTTTGGCTGTTGTGGTGGAAGAGCCAAAGGGAGTGTGAAACTGGAGCGCATATGGTGGAAGTAGAAGGAATCATGATGAGAAAAAGTTGCAGAAAATCATAATGGAACCATTTTCATTATGCAAGAAAGAAGCACTTTATGATACAAGGTTAAACAATGAATGAGTAGCAGTGTAGCTAAAACATTGTAATTTGCACTTAGGCAATGTGGTTAGCTATACTATACTCAAAGATTTACAACGGACAGTGGAGTAAGTTGGATAATTTGCATGGCACCAGAGGGGATGGGTGCAGAAAAAGAGATGCATTTAGCAACATTTGAACTATAATACTTGGATGACTGCTGTTAAAGGTACAGATATTGCGTTCTATGCAGAATTTGAGGAAAAAGTAAAAACAAACAAACACACACATTAAAATCTTAATATGCATTTTGCAATGGATACCTAACAAGAAAGTTGTTTATATATTACATTACTATATTTCCATTTGCAAAATGCAGATTTAAAAACCTCCTCAATTTCAAAGAGTGCACCGGTTACAGAGCACCGTGACAGCTCAAGTAAATTGTAGCATATATAGCCTGGACTACGAGGAAAGTCTGACAAAAATCTAAGAAAGCAGACCTGGCTAAGAGTCAGGAGTCATGCTTATTATATAGAAGTCCCAGGGGTATCTTTCAATCAGAGGTCACAATCGAGGCAACAGAAGCAGTGTCACGATATCAGAGAAAGGGCCAATTCAGACCTGCTCCCTGACAGTCACTGAGGTCAGGGCTTGCGGCAAATCATTGTATTACAAGAGAATATTCCCTGTACACTTTTAGAGCTGTCATCTGAACAAACAAGGCCAGGTCATCTGTAGGTTAAACAAGAAACCTTTGCTGACAGCATAAACCATATATTCTCTTCAATTCCTTTTTAATTTTCTTACCTGCACCATACATTTTAAAATAAATATTCTTTGTTTCCACTTTGACACAAGCTGACAATTCCAAATACGGTATATGAATTTGTGATTAATTTATTCACTTCAGTGAGAAATATTTCCTTGCTATAATGGACGGTTCACCATCTGCATAACTGTTAGGCAACTATTTAAAAAGAAATGTGCATCTGCAGTTAAGGTTAGTGATGTGGAGGATAAAGGACAATAAACACGGTTGATATTCAATATATTTTGCAACGAACCTCATTGAAAGTTGGCCTAATGCAGCACAAACAATCCACATATGGAAGCAGGGTTCTGCACACAGAACTGGATCTGATACTCTGCATCTGGGGTCAGATACCGTCATATTTGGAAAGCTGTGCTAGACAGGTTAAACTCTGCCATAAGATGATTCATGTTGGATCAGGGTCCATGTGTGCATCTCCCAACACAGGGATGGGAAACTTGTGGCCCTCTGTAACCATTGGCCATGCTGGCTATGGCTGACAGGAGACGGATTCCAAAAACATCTAAGAGGGCCACAAGTTCCCCATCCCTGCTGTAAGAAATGGATAGTACACACTAAGGGTTGAAAGTGCTTATCACCAGATTGGAGAGGCAAAGTCAGTTCAGGTCTTCCTTATCCTTCCCACCCTTAAACATGTGAAGGATGTCAAAGCTGACCTTGCTAGTTCCCTTGTTTGTTTGGGGTTTGTTTGTTGTTATTTATCTCTTTTTTTTGCTTTTAGATTGCCCTTATATTGACCCTAAAGGACCTTAGATCAGTATAAAAATTACAACAACAATTATGTTAAACTGCAATTAAATTATAACAGCCAATCAATAAAAAAGGTTCAGCAGCAGAGGTTACACCTTTTATGTGCATATTATTATGTTGAAGATCTGTAGATAGTGGACATAAAAGTTGTTCAAGTGCAAATGAACTAGTTGATTTGGCATGACTTGCTAGTAGTTTGCTGACCGCACATGTTAATAGTTTCCAATGTGAAGAATTTAAATTCGGGAAGCATACGTTAGATATAATACATGCACTAGCACTTATTAGAGAAATGTCAAGGGGTTATACTGCTGTACAATCTCAATATTAAATATCTGAATCATTTGTAACCAGGCCTACAATTTCTCATAAAAGTTTCTAAATCTAGTGTACTTACTTTCTATTTGTGCAGATTAACTGAAAAGTGTAAAAGGTATATGACTTTGTTCCTTTTATTTAACAGCACCACATTTTCAATATCTAGGCTTCAATTTTGCAGTCTTCTCACAGTGTTTTGTTTAAAATAACACATCATCAAAAGGAATTATAATATGTGAGTGTTCCACAACTTTATTAGTTACAAAAAGAAAAAGAAAGAGAATTAGCTTGTGTTCAATATTAAAAACTATGTCAAAAGCAAACAACCTTTTGGGAATGCTGTAGCTCTCTGAACTCATTAGGACAATCAGTCCTTCATAATGCCATAGTTACCATCCAGGGGATAGAAAAGTCAGATCCACCCCCATAAAACTTGCAGTCAATCACATTATGATATGCCCATATAAGGATTGTCCATGTCCTAATCCATTCACTTAACGTTATTGTAGGTACTAAGGCAGGAGCATATTAAGCGGTAACATAGGAGGATTTTTCTAGCAAAAGAGATCAGGATTGGGTCATGTAAAGACACGGCATCGAGTACCCAAACATGAGCCACACTGGATGCATTCCCTGACAGATGGTCAGCTGACCATTCACTGTACATACGTGTGTGACCAGATGATTAGCACTAGGAAAGAAGACAATGCTGATCATGTTTGATCACTGCTGAATACAAAGATGTTTCAGTTTATGCAAAATGCAAGGATGTGTCAAGTTGGAGGAAGTTAAGTGTTCTTAAGTGGGAGGCAGACATTTCTTTCTGTGCTACATGGTAGCAGGGTAAGTGTATCTAAAACAGACCACAGACCAAGACAGTCGGATGATAAATGACACAATCTCAGCAGCAGCAACATGTCAATGGCAGCAATAAGATCTCAATAATATATGAACTGTTTGAGAATTTGTACACACCAACATATGTTTGCTAAATATATTTTCATCATTTATATGCTGTCCATCTGCCAACACTTTCTACGTGAAAGAATTAAGGTTTACACACAAGAATATAGCTTTCCATTCTAGATTGATTTAGTGCAGCATCCACATCATAGTTCTATATCCACAATCTCCAATGCAGATTAAAATTCTCATTCCACACAACCATGCTTCACACAGTGCAGATTAAAAGAGTGTGGGAAGTTCCACTTTTAAACTACTGTTTAGCTACCTTCTTTATGAATGTCAAATAATAGTTAATATGAACGCTAGGGTTACCAATATACTATTGGGAACTATATGTCTTTCTTAAATATGAATGTATATTTGGGGCCAAACTTGACAAGACACCATTCACATAAATAGCAACTGGGTGTGAAAAGTATAAAAAAGTAAATAGCAGACATGACCTCACCCCCATGTGCTGGTGTGGGTGGTAATGAGAATTTAACCCATTGCTCCTGCTACAGTCCCATCCATGGGCCCTACATGTCTGCTATTTGTGTCCTATTATGACACAAATGATCGTTGGACAGTGTTCTCAAAGCTACCAACATGAGTTTGACCAAACTGTGAGAGGCAGTGGAAGACAGGAGTGCCTGGCGTGCTCTGGTCCATGGGGTCATGAAGAGTCGGACATGACTAAATGACTAAACAACAACAATTACCACAAACAGGAGCTTTTTCTTCTAATACAAATATCAGGCACAGGTTTCCAATCCAGACTAGGATCAGAGTAAGGCAAAGGGGTTAAGCACCCTCATTCCATGCAATAGGATGATGCTCTGGATTAGGAACTGTGCATCACCATTCAAAGAATTACTAACTGCATGAATGATGTCCCGTCTACTTTGGCCCTCTGTTTTCTAGGTGGAGTTTCCATAACTGACCTTTATGTGGGGGGAAAGGACTTAAAATAACTAATCAAAACATTTCTTCATTCATTGAGACTGTGCAGAGTGTAGGAAGAAAGACCATGGATGAGCTGAGGAAAAATACAGTGACATTTTTATTTAAGAATAATTTAAGAATTTGTATTTAAGAAGTCCAAGCATTATAATACTTTATTCAATCTTTCTTGCCAAACACCCTATCCTTCCTCATCTGTCCCCTGCACATTCTCCCCTGAGCCAAACCTATTTGAATTTAAGTTGTTACTAAAATTATCTGTCTTTTGCACTCTAAGACCTAGGTCACAACCTTATTTAGGGGCAGGAAATAGTTATCAGGTCACCGACTGGTCACATGAAAAGGATTTGAAATGCTTCAGCACTCAGCGATTTATTTCTCCAAATGACTGCCTTATGGAGTATAAAATATTTTAACATTTTCCCTTCCCTTCCATCTATTCTTTGTGTGGGGGTATGGAAAAATCACTGAACTTCATACCATGAGGAACAAATTGGTGAAAAAAGGAAGTACATTCAAAACAATCAAAATCAAATCTTTCGTATTGCCTGATCTACAATATTTGTTTAAATTTTAAAATTGTGATCTGTAGTGGCTGGAAAAACCACATACACTCCTATCAATGAACATAGCAGCTTGTTTACTGAAAAATAAAAAATATGATTCATTTTTTAAAATGCAGCATCTGGCTTAAGTATACTTAGGATTGCAGGTGACTGTTTAAGAGAGTAAGTTCCACTGGACCTAGTGGGTGACATCAAATGCTGCCATTCTGTTTGATCCAGTAGACATCTACCGGTACTAGCATATGAGAAAGCTTTCTGCTTTCTGCTACAGTCTCCTCCACACACTTGAAAATAAGCTCCAGACAATGGGGAAACTGTCTGGAACACAATAGAATAGTATAGAGGGCTGCACTAGAAATTGACAAAAACTGCCTTCCCTTGTAGGCACTTCTGCTGGATCAAAGAACATTCTGCAAGTGGAATGGCAACACTGGATTTACTTCTGAGTAAGCATGCCCAATCTTGCATTTGATGGCAGAGCCATTGCAAAATGCAGAAGTATGCATGCTGGTCTTTCAGTGCTGATAGAAGTGCTCACTCAGTGGACATTACTACACCTGAAAGCAGTCTTTGTCTTAGCTTGACTGATATGCTACTACTGTATAATTAAGATAGATAATCTGATTTAACTAATCTTATGAATCCTCCCAGACACAATTTTGCAAGTCGATCCTGGGACAATGAGAGGTACCATCTTTATACTACTCATGCATCTGAAAATCAAGTACCACATTATAAAATAAGAGGTATGGGAGCATTCTCCAAGACTGATATCTGAAAATGTAATGTAGAAAGGTACATGTGAACAATACTGTGACTTCTTTGATGTATTTTCATGTAGACTGCTGAGAGAATAAGACCCACTAAATTTATATATTCCCGTAAATATGAAAACAATTAGGCTGCATGTGCCATCCCTTATTCTCAAACATGGAAGTACTTCTGTGTCACTAGCCAGTAACATAGGAAAGAACCATAGCAGGAAAATTTATTTTTGTTTTAAATTTAAAAGCTAAATGTCATAATACTAACAATGAAGAATCAACCAATTCATCGTCCAACTATAGCATGTCTGTCTGTCTATCTATCTATCTATCTATCTATCTATCTATCTATCTATCTATCTATCTAATCATCTAATCTTTCTGCATAGGAAGACATTCCATTTCCAACAAGCCTTTTAAGCAGATATCTTTCCCAGTCTACATCTGTATTAGCATTGTTTTTGCAGGCTCAATCCAGTCAAACTGCAACCTCTACTCCCTATATTTGTTGCAGTCACCCTTTCTTCTTGGTCTTTCATTAGCCTCCACAGTACTTTGAGAGTCTTGAGTCAGCCCTTTCTCTCCCCCATATTTACCTTTTGCCCAAGTTTCACCCCTGACACACTGTAACAGACTTTTTTTTATGACTTATGACTTCATTTCTCTTATGGGCAGGTTAGAGGTGCTGCACAGCCTAAGACATTTAGTTGTCCTCCCCTCTTTGAGGAAAGTGGATCCTGCCCATGAGAGCAACAAAGTGCAAAGGTCAGTGAGGTCCACAGGCACCTAACAACACACAGGAGTCTATAAGCTTCACTGAGCTGATCAGAGGGGGGGGGTGTTTAAGAATGAAAATGCTGTTGTTGCAAGAAACCTACCGGTAGTAATCCTAAGGCTGCAGTACTAAGATCACTAACTGCAAAGATAATAAATGGTCCCATAAACTTTTAAACAACCAGGCACAACTACCTGTTTTATAGACAAATGTGTGAGACTCCAAAACAGAGAGCCGTAAATTACAAGAATTAGCATGTAGGGCTCCACAAACATTTTTGGGGTTAAAAAGGGGTCCTCATTCTCCTAAAAGTTGGGAACCATTGTATTAGAGCACTGATTAAAATAACTTTTTCCTCAAACCACAATACAGTTTTATACTATTACTGCTAGCATACCATGATGATATTTTATTACTTCACTTTGAACTTGGTGCTTAAGCTACACTTCTGTTTTATTCTCTCATAATATCTATCTGAATATATATTTATTATTCACGGCCAGATTAGAAAATCAGGCACAGATTTTATTTTTAAATTTTGGTTTAAACAATGAGAAAGCAGACAACTTCAACTATGTAACTGAAGCTCCAGTGTGTGCACTGTGTGGACCCTGCTGTCTTACAACTTTTGAGAGCACTGCTGTTGTGAACTGGGTTTGCACTCTGCCAGCAAAGCAGCTCTGACCCATGGAGAGCACTCCTTCAGATCAACACTGCCTCAGGCTTTGCTGCGTTCTCCAAGAAGTCTTACATTTCAGGCATCAAGTTGAATTTCTTCTGGAGATGATTAACCCAAACCCATGACAGATTTTTTCCAAGATATCTAACTCCTTATGTTTATTTTATCCTGGCTCTTTTTGGATGTACTGGACACAAGTAGTCTACTCATTTTACATGTTAAAGGGCTGGTGGAGAGCCATTAATTCCTTAAAATGAGAAAATATTTCAATGTGCAGGGCTCTGTTGTGTGAGCTCACACTAGATAATAAGAAACAAAGCTACAGGACTGTGATTCTTGAGTAAAAGATTCCCTTCTGTCTTGGAAGGTTTCTTTAAAATGCTTTTCATCACATTCCAAGGCACAGATCTTAAACCTTATAGAAATGCTGCCACTGCAATATTAGAAATGGGCAGTTTCATGCAATTTGGCACACAGATCTGGAATCAACAAAGAATACATTTCTTGCCGTTTCCAGTAGCTAATTGTACGTTATAGATTTTGTGAACCATCTCTAAGTAAAATTAGATTTTGAAGATTCAAAAACAAGTTCTGCTTTTGGAGGAGATAATATAATAGTTTAGGAAGTCTAGTTATTTATATCTGAAAACAATAGCTGAAAGTAGCCATAATGTGTTATATCCAATGCCAGACATACTTGAAGCTAACAGACATAACTAACATAGGTTCATTGATTTCAATGGGTCTTCCCTGAGTAGAACTTTGTTGGATACAACCTAATATCTTTATTTGCTCTTTGAAGTGATACCAATTATACTTTTATAAAATGATGCATATTGATTTATAAAAGACACAAACCAATATGGCTAAATATTACTTCCAAATCACCTGAATAAGTGCTCTAAAAAAACAAA
Source organism: Zootoca vivipara (assembly GCF_965207765.1). Lineage (NCBI taxonomy): Eukaryota > Metazoa > Chordata > Lepidosauria > Squamata > Lacertidae > Zootoca > Zootoca vivipara. The sequence goes on along the minus strand of NC_142592.1, from coordinate 33,788,546 downwards.
ATGAAACAAAAAACTAACATCCAAAGATAATGTAAAATCTAGACTAGTGATACTTTTTGTCTTTCCATATTTTAAAAAAATCAACCATATCATTCTTTGAAAAAAGTCCAGAGATACTAATATTTATATTGTAAATCCAACCCCAGGTGTTGATCATAAATGCATAAAAACAAGAGTGGTTAGAATTCTAGCCCCAGCCAATGTTATTAGAAAGAGAGAAGGTAGATTGGAGCCCTAAATTCAAGAAAAACTCAAACTGTTTCATGAAAAGAAAGGGTGAACCGTACTAATCTCAGACATGTGGGGGTTGGTTTTGCTTCCTTAGAGGTATAAGAAAGTTTATCTGAGCTTTAGCATGTTGCAGGGCTGACTTTGGCACTAACACAGGCCCAGAAAGCTGTAGCTCAAATAAATAGCACAGAAAACATGCTGAAAACAGCGGCCTAGCTCCTTTAAGATGTTACAACATATCCAAGAATATTTTAAAGGGCACAAGCTCCTTTCATTTGATTTAGAGAATTAGTAAAACATGAGAATGGTCTCATTCCAATGGTCTACATTTAGAAGATGCCATCATATTAATCAGGCAGAAGGTTCAGGCAAAACAAAAAGTCATGACTTTGATAGTACTGGTATTCTTATCTTGCCAGTCCAATGCAGGGGTTCCCCAAATTGTGGTCTGCAAACCACCAAGAGATTCATTCAGCTAGTCTGAGTCCATATTAAATATTCATATTGATTTTTAATTGTATTGTTATTGCTTCTTTTATTTCTTATAATGATCTTAAATTATATTCTACGGAATTCAAATTGTTGTACTATAAAATACAATATAGGAAATAAAAGAAGCAATAAAAATAACATCTAGCACACATATTACAATTGCTACAACAGTTTATACTCATTAGAACAATCATACTACCTATATACCCAGATATTGTATTGTACCAGTTTCAAGCACTTTTCTTTCTTTTCCTTTTGTTTTAACTTCACCCTTTTCACCTTATTTCTGTACAGAAATTTTCAATAAAATATAAATATTTTAAAAAGCAATTACTACAACAGTAAGTAAGTAAGTAGCGTAAGTAAGTAAGTAAGTAAGTAAGTAAGTAAGTAAGTAAGTAAATAGATAGATAAGTAAATGGTCTTCCAAAACCCTCAGCAATCTTCAAGTGGTCCATGTGGGGGGAAAGTTCTGGAACCACTGCTCTAATCCCTTCAGTTTTTGGAGAAAGTTCTAGGATGTACATGCCCACTGTCCTGAGTTGATCACTATAAGAAATCCTAGGCTCAGATCTGCTTCAAGTCTTCAATCCCTATCTTGTTGTGCTTAAGATCACTGGGTGCAAATGTACTATGGATTCTACTCTTTTTTAATTTTTAAGTAACTTCTTCTCATTGGCAATATGGGCAGTTGTTGGTATTTCTGTCTAAAGAGCAAGACTCATGTCTTGCCAAGGAGTTATCCTAGATTTGCAGGATTTTGGAGATGGAATGGTTCCCAAGGGTCATCTTGTCCAACCCCCTGCAGTGCAGGAATCACAGCTAAAGAATGCCTGGCAGATGGTCATCCAAGCTCTATTGAAAAACCTCTAAAGAAGGAGTGCCCAACACCTTCTGAGGGAGTCTGTTTCACTGTCAAACTGCAAACAAAGCAAATGGGGTTCTTGCTCTTTTGTTCTGTTGTATCTTGAACCTAAGGCACTGTGATTGTCTTAACAAGAACGTGCAGTATAAGCCAACCTTTGCCAACCAGGTGCTCTCTAGATGCCAGGGGCTGACAGGAGCTGCAGGCCAAAACATCTGGAGGGTGCCAGTTGGCAGGAGGCTAGTATAAGTAAGTAAACTAAATTCAAGGTCAGCTAAATGTTTGGGAATGGACACATAGCCTATCCTTTGGCCTGATCCAGCAGGACAGATCTGTTGTTCTTAAAAGCTCAGATGTGAAAAACAAAAACAAACAAGCAAATACTTTGTTAGAGCAATGCAGTGCTGCTGCAGATGTAATCCTAAAAACCACATGTAAGCAGAAGTCTGCCTGTGGAAGACAGTGCAGTCATTAACAGGTTAGATGTTTTGAAAATACGAATGTTGAAATTCTTAGAATACCAAGCAAACTGTGGTCCCCCAGGAAAATGATTATATTTTCTGATCAGGAGGCTAAATATTTGCATAGTTCAACTTAAAAGCAAGAGAGATTAAAATATCTGCATAGCATACAACTATCAAAACATCAACTTGTTTATTTATTACCATTTTATCCTTCCCTTCTTCCATGGAGCTCAGAGTATAAAGCATGGTTTTTCATCTTAAGCCAGGTTTGATTTCCTCAAGAACTGGCATAGCTGGTATGTCAGCCTAAGCTGAGTAAAGGCTCTTCTGGCCCAACTACCAACTGGTAATTCAGATGTAAAGCTGAATCCAGGAGCTTGCTCGAGCAACAAACCTGATTTTTTAAGCCATCTAAGGCAGGTTGAATCCATACTCCAGGGTAGTTCTGTCCTGACCAGAAGCACATCCATTATATGAAGTGAGCTTCAATTTGTTAGTCCTCATCCAGCCCAATACCACCCCATCATGGGTTCAGAACCATAACAGCCTGCTTCATATTAGATGAAAGGAAAAATAGAATTGTGTGTCATTTACATATTGATGACAATATACTCCAAATCTTTGGAATACCTCTCCCAGTGGTTCCATGTAGACAATGAACAACATGGGGGACAAAACTGATCCTTGAGGGACACCATACACCAATGACACACTGAACAAGAATCCTCCCACAGTACCTTCTGGGGGGGGGGGAGACCAGAATCACTGCAAAACATCTCTGCCAGTCAGTCCAGAAGGATATCACGGTGAGTGGTCTCGAATGAGAGCAGGAGAACCTACCAGGACTTATTCCCCCTCTTAAGTTCCCAGGTTGGATTGTCTACCAAGGCAACCAAAGCTGTTTCAGTTCAAAACCAGGCCAGAAATGGAATTCAAAAAATAGTTTGTTTTCCCCCCTGTGTGTCTGTGAACTTGAATCACCTGAATTCCCCCCCCCTTTTTGCATGTTTTTATACTGCTACTTTATTGATTTTAGACTGTACATTTATTTTTATGATATGGTTTGTTTTTATATTGTACATCACCTAGAGAGATATAAAATATTCAGTGGCTTTTATGTCTTTATATTTGTGTCATGTGTCAATGATACCAAGTTTAGCTGTGGATCTTGTACTGGCAAGGAATGGAGCTAAATATCAGATGGGGCAGTAACAGTGCTGGTGAAATGGTAAACTGTGATGTTCCATCATATGAGATCAGTACGAACCTGGTATTCTGGTAAAAGCATGCCTTTCCCATAATGAATATTATCTGCGCAACATTTTGCACTACACCCCATATGGCAGTTTTGCTGGCTTACCATACACATTGAAACAGCTTTAGCTGAATCAATGTGAGGTCAAGACTGCAAAAGTATGACTTGGCATCTATCTCTAGCTGTTAGTGAGCCACTGGTGCATTGTTTCAAGTACTATCTGTGCTGTTACAGTAGATGGCTGGGATTTGTCAGAAATTCTTTGTGTAGATCTTCACAGAAAAAATTCATTTCTATAACTGTTGGTTGCAATGTGCTTCTCATTATGATGATTATCCTACCCTATTCAAACAAATGTAAAAAAGATGCAGTACATGACATATTTGTGGTGCATTTTCATATCCAGCAACATCAAAGTCTGATTACGTATATAATGCATATGTATACACATAGTTATTAGTTAAACAGTAGGATCTCATACATGTAATTGACATTATATACTGAATAAGTATTCCCCACCCCCACCCCAAAAATTAGCCCTCTTTTGCTGATGGGGGTCACTACTGACCCCATAGGACTATACAAAAGTTATAAAACATTTTCTCTTCACTTCTGCCATTTCATACTCCATATATTCTCCAACAATAAAGGAGTTAATCCTTCCATTGTGTTTCAATCTTGCCTATCCAGAATAAGCTTTTAAATAATTATGTTTATTTTAAATATTTATATTCAGCTTCTAAAAAAACAGAACAACCAGTGGTCTACATACAAGTTAAAGGAATAAAATATAAAAGTTAAGATAGATCACTGATCAAGAATGCCTGGGTGAGTAAAAAAGTCTTCATCTGCCACCAACAAGATATAGATGCAGAACCAGAGATTCCAAAGAGAGACAATGGAAAAGGCCTCATCTCTGGTCAACACCACTGACCTCACATTTGAAATAAAAGGAGGAGGAAGAGAAGTACTTTGGAAATTAAAATTCTATTTTCTTGCATAAAGAATACAATGGGCCAGTTTACACTTAAAAGTAGGCCAAATTATGGTGAATTGTGAATGAATGAACAGTGGAAAAATTGCTGCTACTTCTGCTGCTGCCATGCTTACTGCCATGATTACTGGATGGCAGCTATAGTTCACCGTAGTGACAACCAAACCTAGGCTCACCAAACCTAGGCTCACCATTTGTCTTGTCTCCCCCAGGCAGAATACAAATGGTAAATCAAGAATTACAACTCATGGTTTGATTAGGGTGATAGAAACCAGAAGCCCATGTTCAGACATAATGCTAAGCCAAACCATGGTTTAGCTCCAGGCAGCATGACAGCAGCATGACTTGGGGAGGAGTGAAGGAGTAATGCTTTTGAATCTGAGTACTCACACACTCACTCTTTCATAATAAGCCATGGTTTCGCTTAGTGTTGTGTGTAAATCAGACCGGTATCTAAACAATACAACCTATTATTAAAGTGGGATCTCATTGACCCAATATACTGGGTTACTATGCTGGTCTCCGACCGTAATAAATTACCTATCTATCTAAAAAAACTGGGTTACAACATCCTTTATCCATTATAAAAATGTTTCATAATTCACTAATTGGACAATACATTAAAAACAAACACCAGAGATGTCTTTTCCTCCATCATTTCCCCATCATTAAATAACAATGCATTTTATGGGTATGATGCTTGCTTACTATAAGAAGATGTATATGCTGAACTAAACTGCATAACATGTGAAAAAAATGGCCATGGTAATGGCATCTCCCAGACAAAAGGATACTGTTCCATACAGTATAACAAGTTTATATTGAGGTTGCTGCATTGACTTCTATTGCTATTTCTGCATACTCAAAAGTCTGCACGTGCACAGGAACTATGTGGATTTAAACCATGGATACCACCTGCATCACTTTCTTTCTTATGTCCTTGTCAGAGAAAGATACCTAAGGAAATCATTTGCTTCTATACTTCCCTGTTGTGTCAATTCACCAGTTAGAAGTTTGTGCACTATACTATTTTCTAGAATCTAGAAAAACAAGCATTGTCTTAAAGAAACAAAGCAATGAATTCATGCTATCCTGCTTTGCAACAGGGCATAAACGTGCACAGAATCTGAAAAATAAGGGTAAATATGTGGAAAACAATAATAAATAGTTTTTCATGAAGTTTTGAGTAGGCTTTAAAGGAAACAAATTTTCAATTACTTCTTCGGAAATTTATTTCAGCTTAAAGTAAGAAAAATGCAATATTTATGGAAGACAATAAATAAATAAATAAATCACACTGTTTAAACTCTTCAGGATAAATATGCCTGCCCAGCTGTCTCTATTCTCCTACTGAGTTTTGCTGCTATCATCCTACAAAACCTAAAGTATGAAAAAATTGAAGCAAGGCAAGAACTGGATGTCAGCTCAAAATAATTATTTTGGCATATTATAAATCTAAGTTAAAATTAGTTTTAGTCTGATCCATTCACTGGACTTTTTAGTACGGGTACTAGGTAAATGTTTCCCCACTACAATTTCTATCTGTTACTAGAAGAAGAATATTTAATTCCTAAAATATGAAATACAAATGTGTGCAATATGAAAATAACAAAACAAGTTAGCCACATATGATTATGAATACAGTAAAAAACCAAAACCCTTGCATATCTAGAAGCCAGATACAATTTTGTATATATTATTTTTCTTCCTTATTGTGTCAGGATTTATTTTAACACTGAAAATTAAGTCAAAATGAGAAGAAACAGTCAAGAAACATACTATGTATTTGGTAGTCTCATTTCTTATACTTTTTCACTACTGTGATATATTCCAGTTTAACAAAAATGAAAAAGTGTTCTAATTGTTTCACTTCCTAGGGCATCCCCTTTCAAAACTAGCAACCCTTCTAACAGATAACATATGTGTACTTGCTGCCCGATGTTAAATTCCACTCTGCCTCCTGTGATTCCAAACATTCAAGAAATAAAGGAAATATATTTTCTATGAAGATATCACTTTGTTAGGCTCTCTGATAAACTGAAGTTTAAAATTTCCACCTGGGTACTCTCTCTCTCTCTCTCTCTCTCTCTCTCTGTGTGTGTGTGTGTGTGTGTGTTCAAGAGAGGGGGGGGTGGACAGCAGATTTGCATTATCTGAATTAAAGTGTTTGCCATTATAAACCTAAAAAGAAGTACTTTAAGGAAATTGATCCATACATCTGAATGACTTTCATAATTTTGAAAGATCTGAGAAAAAAGTCAAACATAAAATGAAACTCCTTTGCATACCTTCAAAGTAACCAGTTTTTGCAGTCTGTGCCTTCTTTGGTGGTTTCACAGGGGGATGTTTATTTTCATTGTTTTTGAACAACGCCAGGCGCACAGCTGGGTCTAGACGACAAGAACAAGTTAAAATCAAAAGGTCAGATCTTGCTCACTCATTCCCTAAAAGAAGTATTCGCCTTTTAGCCATTTATTAAGGGGGGGGGAGATCTATATGTAGGTTTTACATTATCAAGGGAAAATATACCATTCCTAACATTATAAAGTTAAAAAGAAAGGAGAAAGGAAATCACTTTGATTTATGTGACATATCTTAAACAATTATTCCATGGCCCAATTATTCTCTGGGCCAGGTTCCATGGTAAAGCAAAATGCCAATTAAAATCTGTATATTTAAAATAATATTTGATTCTTCTAGCTGGAAGCTGCACTTTCTGTTGAGTAGGCCCAGCCTACATATTCTATAACTAGAACAACCAGTTGAGACTGCCGAGGATGTTGAATAATGGTGTCTATTTCAAAATTGGAAATTATAAGCATCCTATTATCTGGTACTAACTTTATAGAAGACCTATAATAAATATTTTCAAGTAATGTGTAGCATAAAGCGTGTTACTTGTCAAATCCACCCGATGAAAACAGGCTTCCATACATTTATCATAATTCTACATCCCCTTGCCCATACGTAACTTCCACTACATCCAGTACCTGAAGTGTGGGAAGTATCAAACAGATGGTGGGTGCTATCTGCTGCTTGTGGGCTACTCAGGGGGAAGGTGGCTGATTCCACTTACTGCCTCCCATCTCAATAGATGATCAGTGCTATCAAATATATCATAGAATCGTAGAGTTGGAAGGAACCCAAGGGTCATCTAGTTCAACCCCCAGCAATGCAGAAATCTCAGCCAGTCATCTGGAAATGGGAGATTTCCAGACACAACACTGTACATGTATCACACTCCTATGGTCAAGGACACCTGGATAATGCCCATGGTGCGTCTCCATTTAAACATATTAAGCTCCCTTCACACACACAAACCCGGATGGTGTGGAAAAGTCTCCACCATTGTTCAGAACTACATGTTTGTGAATAATAGTTACGTTTGTGGGGCCAACTGTATGGACCTTTCCCACTCGATCAATACCTGTAGGGCATTGAAATAAGCAGAACTGTACTGAAATATCTATGCCTTTATTTCTATGGTTTACTCTTGTGGAGCAAATGTCTACAGTATTTTATTATATTATGCACTGGTAACAGAAACGGGAATTACATATGATTTAGTCTAGATGTTAAACCCTATTATTTGGATGATGTGCCATTAAAGATAAGTTGGCTTGGCTCTTAAAAAAGTGCTTAAGGCTGTAATGTAAAATTAGACAAAAGCCCTTGACAAAATTTATATATTGTTTGATTTTAGTGAAACCTTTAAGTGGTTAAAGTTTGTTTAAATAGGTTTTTTTTGTGGGGGAAGAAGTATGACAGACTATTTGAGAATTACAGACCAATCCAATCTGTGAATTGCTGTGCTGGCGGGCATTTGGATGGAGAGGAAGTGTTCCTATGCCCAGCCCAGCCTTGCTTCACCACCCTCCACTGACAGCAGCCAGTGGAAAACTCTGAAATGTGGCAGGGTGTGGGGTAACACACACGATCCTGTAGTTATGAAGTGTGCCTTGTTGCAGTCACATGATAGCACTGGGCTCTAACTAGGCGTCTTTGCAGCACCCGTCTGAGTGCTGGTGCAGGAAAGGGGCTTTAAAAAAATCCCCATGTTCCACTCTGAGTGGCGTGAGTGGCAGGGTTGTGGATTCACTGATTGCTGTGCTTCTCCATCATGCCTAGCCACTGCTGGCCAGGGGTCAGGATTACAGGCTTAAGAGGATAAATATTGCATCTTCAAGAATCAAAGTAAAATGAGGAACACAGTTCCTATCTTGTCAAGACATGGCAAATAACACTTTGTGACCATGGGTGTTTAAAACCAAAGTGATACATTGTGGACTACTGCTTAATTAAGACTGTGCATTCTCTACACTTAGAAATCTTTTGACGTTTGGCCAGTTCTCCTTGGCTGCAAAGTGTTCTAGTATCCTGCCCACACTTTTCTGATTATCTCATATTAGAGAAAAGTAGTTGGTGTGGACACAGTAGATGAATAAATCACAGCACACATTTGGTATGGTTAAACTGTGGCCACAACTTATTTAACTGCTTGAATAAACATTCATAACTGTAATGGATTAAAGCAGAACAGCCCTCTGAGCCATTACCTGACAGCACTGGTCCAGCAAAGTACTCAGACACTAGTTGTCTACAGCACAACATATATCGAAAGCTAATCCTGAGTCCTTTCTTTTGATAAAAGCCACAAGACTTGGGTACTTGCCAGAACCTAATTTCCCTTCATGCAAACTTTCAGACATCAACACAGACAGACTTCGTAAAAGAATACAAACATGCAAATAGCCTGGGTCGCCTTCTTTCTAATCTGAGTTCAGGATAGTGCTCACTATGTACCTAGACGACGACTCCATATTGTGCTGGAAATGGGGAAATGCTTTTCAAAGAGAATATATAGCAGATGTCAGCAAACCTGGGGTATGATTCAGTTATAATTTGGGTCTGTGGGGCTTTAAACTGGTAGGCAAATTTGGTGGACTGCAGAAAATGGAGAATTTAGCAGTCCCTTCATACCCAAACATTATACTTTGCATAAGAATCTGAATTATTCCAAAGACCCATTAAGTCCATTAAGTCTGAAGAAGTGTGCATGCACACGAAAGCTCATACCAAAATAAAAACTTAGTTGGTCTTTAAGGTGCTACTGAAGGAATTCCATTAAGTCCAACATTCTGTTTTCTACATATGCCCCAGAAAAGCTCACAATCAGGGTAAGATGACAATAGTCATCACCTGCTCTTTCCTTTCTCTCTGATTGTGCTGCTTTGAGCCATAGAATATGGACAGCAGAGTTACTGAGCAGCCTATCACTACATAGTCTATGGTCCAGGGCAACGGGCAGAGAGAAACATGGGGGAAGTCAATATAGCAATACAGCCAGAGCTGCCAGAGGCCACACTAGGAGGGCTGTTGGATGCCATCCCCTCCTGGTACAAAGGCTACAGACATTGAAGCAGTGTACAACACACATGCCTACTAAGAAGGTGGATGTGAAGTATCTTAAAGGGCTTCTTACCGAATAAGCTAAGAGAAGGCTTCCCGCTACTATCCACCCTCTGATGCCAAAATAGTCGGCCAGAATATGGGGAGGGAAGGAGAGGAGACAACAGAAGGGAGAGGAAAGGGCTTTTTTATTTTTCTTTCTTTTTTAATAGAAAGAACAGAGTAAACGGGAAAAGAAAACAGGTGGGAAGATTTCCAATAAGGAAAAGGGTGGTGGTCATGAGAAAAGGGTGGAGGCCATGAGAAAAGAGCTGAGGGGGGGGGGAGGACAGCAAAGCTGCGCTAAGGAAGAAATAGGGTCACTAAAAGGCAAAGTGAAAAATTACCAGAGCAATCAGAGTCAGAGGGGGGGGGGTTAGGGGAAAACAGGCAAAAAGCTAGCCTGTGGAGAAAAAAAAGGAGGACTGATTTCTTTGATGAAGGCAGGAGCAAACTGAATTGTGGGAGCTGCCTAATTCCTTCAATTTCACCCTGCCTTTGACCACCTGGTGGAGCTGTTACTCAACCCTTTTTACTAGCAATGGGAAAACTCTGAGTATTATATGTATTGCACATGCGTTTATCTTAATGCACATGCATTTATCTTAATGCACATGCATTTCTTGGGAACTTGGCATCTGTCAGGAATGCTGTTGCTCTTAACCATTATACCAGATCAGTCCTCTGTTTATATACTGATTATATTCTCAGTTAGTTGTGAAATTAACACTTTTTAGAAAGCAAATGTACAAACACTCATTTCCCCAACCTTGTTAATATTAGAACATCAAGAAGTCCTTTATATACAACTAACGAATGGACAGCAGACTTTGATATGCTTTAAGAAACAGCCATTTAGGAATGGATTAATCATAAGTAACATAAAGCAGACCACATATGGAGAAAAGATGATACACTCTAATGGGTTCCATTAATTACAAATGATATGTAGGCCACCAAGATGTATGTATGTGAAAAATTCAGCTGGACACCAGATATTCTGGATATTTTGATAGAACAGGGTGGGAGGCCATGAGAATCCCTGGACTTGCATGTACTCTTTGGGGGCTCTCTCCATTTTCTTTTCCTTTGTCACATTCACATGCTTAAGATTTTAAATTGCATTTCTTAAAGGCACACTTGATTTTGCCACACAAAATTCAGCACTGATGATACATCAAAACATCTGAAAGGGAGTTTCAAATAGCTTTCAAAATATCAAACTGGCATCATTAATAACTTGAAATTAGAAGTCAACATTACTGGGCATTTCAATGTTTTCAAATTGTTTTTTTTTAAAAAAATTCACAAAATCGAGAATTGCCTTATTAAATAAACAATCTAGAGCAACCATTGTCCACATATATTTCCAGATGATATAAAATGAATATGTCTACATTATAAAAAAATAAGGCTGATAAAATCAAAATAATTCTGTTACCTGACACAAAAGTGCTTAGAAGTGCAAGTTACTTTGAAATCAATGACACTTAAGTAGCAATCCCATGAACATCAATCAGTTTTGGGTGTGTCAACCTCTCACTACACTTCAATGCTGGGCCTCTTTCCAGATGTAGATCAATAGACCAGATTTATTTTTGACATGTAACTTCTATCACAGGCATCCCCAAACTTCGGCCCTCCAGATGTTTTGGACTACAATTCCCATCATCCCTGACCACTGGTCCTGTTAGCTAGGGATCATGGAAGTTGTAGGCCAAAACATCTGGAGGGCTGCAGTTTGGGGACGCCTGTTCTATCACATAATTCAACAGGAATGTTTACTTACCAAACTTATTAGATTTCTTTGCTTTCATTTTATGTGCTCTCTTTAGCATCAACTGTGCCGTAGAAATGTCTTTAAAACCCCTAAAAGAAAGGTGATTTTTAGTCATCAGGCAACAAGAAATATGCATTTACTGATATACCCAGAAGAGTTGTCAGTTTTCCTCATATCACATTGCAGCCCTCGCATCACATTGAATATTGGTCTTTGAGGGCATTTTGACACTGAGGGGTGAATTCAGGGACAGCAAAGGACATGTGAGAAAGGGATGGACCTAAAATGTTGCATTACATGTGCAGACCACATGCAGGGCTGTTTGGATTCTATATAACACAATAGCAAAGCACATATTACAAATAAAGTATCTGCGCAGAGCTTGGCATGGGCTGTAGTCCTCTATATGGTTCCACTAATGTTAGCCCACTAAAATTAACAAGAAAAGTGCATGCAGAATTGCTCAAGATTACATTCAACACTGACTGCTGAACGGGCAACTGATCTCCGGGATACACAAACCATATTTCATAAATGTATTACTATGGACCAACTTGATTCAATAGAATCATTCTTATTGCCAACAACTGCACATTATGTTCTTATTACCATCACTTATGCTGATTCAGTCTCAGAAAATCTAACATGGTGTCCATCATGATCCAAGAATGGTATACAAAGTTACAGGACACACCAGCACAAATGTTTCAGATTAGCTGTGACAGCCACTAACACAGCTTTCACCTAAATGAGCAAGTCCTGATAAATACAGTTACCATTAAAAGTAGAAGTATGATAAACTGAACATACCATTCTTCTGAAATTTTTTCTTCTTTTTCTGATCTTTGTGATGACCTTTGGGGGAGTTTCAGGTCAGAGAGCTGTGAGAGAGTGTTCTCTGACCTGAGGAAGACAAGCAAAAGTTCTTGAAAGTTAGCCCAGTAACAGAAGTAAGTCCCCACAATTTTTTATAGTGCTACCAAGCACCTAAGCCTTCTGAAACCCAGAAATAAAACCTATGGTATTTTAATATACCAGGAACTTTATCTTGGAGAGTAATAAAAGTCAGACTTCCGCATGAAATGTTTACACTCCAATTACTCAAAGTGTGTTTCAAGATTTTTCTACAAAGGAATGCAGAGCTGTAAGAAATCCTTCTGCTCTTATCTAGCAAATATCTGCATTTTAATGTCTAATTCATACTTTACTTTTTTATTTTATGACTTCAGTTTATAGCACTTTGATTTTATGCTTTTTAAAAAATTTAATGGCAAACACTGGCTCATTAAAGAGTGATTATTAAACTGGTTAGTTACAGAAAGCAACATTAAAAGCTATTTATTTACTTACCTGTTACTATTCTGACTGCTTTCTGACAAGAATGATTTGGGTCTTTCCTTAAGCTGCCGAGTTTTATGTGGAAGCAACTTTAAATGATGTGAATTGTCTCCACATCCTGTAGGTTCATTATACTTTTAAGGAGAGGAAGAAAAATATTTAAACAAATAGTTCTCTTACTTCTGCTTGGACAATAACATAAAAAGGGCTAGTTTACACATTTATAAAGCAATAGTATACATGCTTACTCGGAAGTAAGGCACGTGCTATATAATCAGAGCCATCAACATTTATAGGAGAGTTTTCTTTAGCATCAATGCAGTCTACAAGAAAAATAATAAATGCTCAATGCGTAATAAAACACTAAGATTGTTTTCTAACAACCTGCTCATTGAACGTTTATCCTGATTTGTTTGCACAAAATTTGCAGGGAAGTTATACAGCATCCACATTCATTCTGGTAGCTTGTGGGGAGGTTATATGATGTCACATCAAGCAATTGTTATCTCACTTGCTAGTGCAATTTCCTATCACTTTCCATACTGCAAAAATTCTCACCTTTTTGGTGGTGGTGGTGGTAGGGAAGTGCTGTGCAAGAGCAGGGCCAGCCCTCCCATGAGGTGGACTGAGGCAGCTGTCTCAGGTGGTGTAATCCCTAGGGGCAGTGCCCTTGTGGGCACATCTCCCCCCTGCTGCTGCCACAAGAGAAGTGAGGAGATGAGAAGTGAGGCAGCAGCAGCTTCTGGCAAAATCTCATGGGATCTCGTGGAGCTCTCGCAAGATCTTGCTGCTGCTTCTCCTCCTCACTTCTGTCATGGTGGCATGGGGGTGGGTGCCCAGTTGGCCCCCCATGCTGCCACCAGATGAACAAGGAGAAGCAGTTGCAACTTCTGGGTTCTGGTGAGATCTCACTGGAATCCAGAAGTCACAGCTTTGCAACCCCAGTAAGCAAGGCTTCAGCATGGGTGGGAGTCAGGACTTCTCCATTTCACCTCAGGTGGTGAAATGGGGCAGGATTCTACTTTAATCTACTTTAATTGTGCAACCTAAATTTGCTAGCATGCAATTGGATCCAATCCACATAACAGCAACAGTCTAGAAGTGGCCTAAAACAAAGAAAAACATGATTGAAGAAAACAACTTCTACTTGCTTTCAGAATTTGACAGATGCAAGTCATAAAATCTGGCAACCAAAATAAGAGCCTTGATACTTTTTCTGAGACAACTCAGATTTTTGAACAATTGTTGTCAAGTCTTTGCTTCAAGCACAGTTTCTCACTCCCCACAGAAAAAATTACAATGCAGGGGCTGATCTGAGAAATATAATTTGCATGAGTGCAGCTATAGGGAGAGATGACTTCTGAAATATATGGCTCTCATGCCATGAAGTGCTTTCAAAAGATAAATCCAGCACCTTTGATTTGGCCTAGGAGTACACTGCATTGCAAAATATGGAGAAATAGAAAATAGAATATAGAAATAGAAAATATGGAGAAATGGAAAATTTTCACATTAAAAATTTCTCAGTGAATGAGTGATGCTTTCATGAATATCTAGTGCTGGTGAATGGAACTCTACATGGTATGATAGACTTATGTGACAAGCCATGTTGACTTATAATCAGACAAGGAAAATTAGCAAACAAAAGTATCATTCCATGAGAATAGCAACATGCAGACCATCCTTTTTTATTTTACACAGACTGCACTCATAGGCTGTGCCCAAGTAAGCTATATGCACAGGAAAGAACCCTGTGAGGTCGGAGGTTTGTTTGAGGTTTCAACCACAGCTGCATCTTGCAAAGAGAAGATGCATTTTAAACCAAAAAGCTGGTCTTTGTTGCAGCATAAGCATCCTTGGTGGAAACTTCAAAGAAACAGTCGTCTGTGTGCACAGCTCTCCCCCATGCACACATTTTGTTTAGTTGGATCACAGCCACAGACTTTAACAAGATCCAGTCATTTTGCAATAATCTGGAATGCACTTAACCACCTCAATGTACCTAAGACGTGAGCAGGTTATGATCTGGAAGCAGTTTGAAATTCAAATTAAAACTACATTCCTGAAAGCATGGCTGGCACCCTGAACTTAAACACATTTAATTGGAGAGGAATCCTACTTGAAATCAGTGAAATCACTCCGAAGGAAGCATGCTTAGGACTAGAGTGTAAGGCTTGCATTTAATTACTCCAATGAGTGAAAAATTAACATGCTTAAGCACTACTGCCTGCCATTTATGACTATTCTCTATCTTATTGCTAGTACAAATATTGTTGAAAACACATTGCATATAACAAAGAGAATTAAACATAACATAAAGAAAGCTGAAACTTCAAAGTTTATCAAATAGCTAACAGACATTACAGTTCAATGATCTTTAGCCGCTCTGAAAATCTTCAGCTGTTGCCATATATTGCAGGCTTCGGTGTTTTTGAAAGCGCTGTGTCAACTAGCAATTTTTAATCCACTGCCAAATGTGCAGCTGAGGCACATCATCATATATATATATATATATTGCTACTGTGAAGTAAAGTGTTGAAAGATATCCAAAAATAAAGGGGGGGGAATTAAGCAAATGAAAGAAAAGCAACATGAAAAATTACATCTGGGGATGAGGAGGAAGTCAGAGGCTTCTAAAAGTAATTATGTTTTTTCAGTCAATAAATTGCAATATTAATCACACCAAGGGTAGTGAGATCCTTAAGGAATGAACAAAGGCCAAATACAAAGAAAGTTTTCATGACATGTTACCTTTGGCGAGGGCAATTGGTCTGAGAATAGCAGTGTTTGTGAAAGGAAGCGGGTGGAATCCAAAGCTGGCCATTCTTTTTCTATGACAGCCTGGTTTAAAACAACAACAAACCAATGAAGTCAATAGTGCAGGGATAATATCAGTTTCGTTTTGATAACTTCTATGAAGTACCATTTTGACCATGCTGCATGCTGCTTTCAGTGATTCTGGGCCATTCTATTCTAATATAATAGTCACCTGTAGGGGAGCCACGATGAAGCTAAAAAGAAGTTTTGGATTAATTTATATCATTTTATTTCCTCCATAATAATTCCAATGGGAATAATCTGCACTAAATTGTTTCAAAGTGCTATTCAGAAGAGTCAGAATTAAACCCAGAAAGCTGCCTTCTGCACATTTGATTTTTAAATGCAAATGGAATTTTTGCAACATCTGGAATTGCAGAGCTAATCTTTCCAACTGGCAGCCAAACTCTGCCTGCAAAAGGTTGCTGTTGCACCACCAAACACACTATTGAAGCATACAGAACGTCCTCTTACTTTTTGTAATTGCCATTATAGAAACATGCCAGACAAATGCTGAAAATTTGTACAGAAATGTTTCTGGATGCATTTGCCCAACCACCCTTTTCTTCCTTTGCTTCCTTCTTAGCTCCCTTGCCTCTGTCTGTAGTCTTCTCTGTCCCATTTCTTCAAGTCCCTGCTGCCTCCAAACCACTTTCCTTTTCCTAGGTCTCCTAAGTAATCCAGCTCACTTCCCTTCCCTTGACTCCTTGCCTCTTCTCTTCACCACATCTTTTCTCTTCCCTTAAATATCTTCTGCTTCCAAAACATATTCAGCAAGTCCCCAAGGAGGTGGTCTGAGGACCAACTTCTACACGAAGGAGGAAGGCAATGGGGCTAGATCATGGTGTAAACACACTTAATCTGGGGGATTCCGAGGCTGAAAGGACTTGTAGCATCCTAGGAATGTGCTGCTTCTCTCAAGCAGTAACCTTTTAGTGAGGCAGCTCAGAGTAGGATGTACACAGGCACATGGGCAGGCACAGAATAGTACAGGCACATGGGGAGAAAGGGAAGAATGGAGATTGTCATTCTCCTCCCTGTAACCCGTTTCTCCTCTGCTTGAATTACTATAGGTATTCACTGCATCAAAAAGTATTTAAAAACTAATAGTGATTATAAAATCAATTACAGACTAAGATCACCTGAAAAAAGGAGAGAAAAAGTACAGGTAGTCTATCATTGCACGGAATTAACTGTGCTTTGTTCATTGAAAGTTTCAGAGAATTTATCTATTTTGAATTTTCCTTTTCCTATATAGTATTATTATGATGATGATTATCATTATCACCATTATTCCCCCCCCTTTGGTTTTTCTCCCTCAATATTTACACAAAATATCATGCTGTGGACCCACTCCCCCCCCCCCACTTTTGGTAGCAAGACATGTGAGATGGGTGGGTTTGAGAAGGAGCATACATATGGAAATATTAGCAGCAACTGTATGAAAAATGCCAAAACAACATATTGTTACTTCCTTCACCTGGGGACGGGGGTAGAGAGAGAGACTTGAAATTTTAAACACTTTAGGCATGTGCTGTGGGAAACACCAGTGTATCCACAAAAAATGGGTATGCTGCATAGAGCGTGTGTACCTGCCCTTAGGAGCTGAGGCTGTTTCTATGTCAGCAAAATTTTGATGTTTCATTTTGATTTAACACCTTTCCCTCCCACATATAAAGCCTCTAAATGGTGTGGCTACAACATCTTGCACCCATTTATGCACTACTGCTAGGTTGCATTTATTTCTCTGAGATGATTATCCAAGCTTTTGGATACCAGAAGATAAGATTACCGAAATTCTATATCGACCTATTTCAGAACAACCCATGTTGGTGAAAAGGGGGACTACTAGGTTACTTCCCCCTTAATGAAAAGTAAAGGGACAGAGTCATATTTCACCTATTTTGAAAAACATTACATTTTGGATGCTGGTCAAAAACTAAACTGATTTTTAGAACTGCTCATATTTTAACAAAAGCTACATTTTGGAGCATCAGTCTTAGCTATACGGTTCCACGTTATTCTGAAGCCACTAGTATTTTTTAAAATTAGGATTTCTCAAGCCTTACTCCTTGAGATTTACAATTGTGAATATTACAAAGATTGGTTCTGGAAGTGGGGGAAGATTTGGATTGACTAATCTTTTAAAAAAAATCCTAGACAGGAACGGTTCAACTTCCCCTAAAGTTGTGTGTGTGCTTTTTTTCTTCATTTTCAGTTTCATAGCATGATCAATATTTCCCTTGTTGAACACAATTCAGAAGGAAAAATGTGCTGAGACACCAGAATATATTGTTGTTGTTATTTTGCAGTTTCACATGCTTCCTTCTCTATGCAGTAGGATATTTGACTTCAGGAGAACACTGGAGACGTATGTAACAATGTTGGGCTACAATATACAGATGGATTAAGTATTATGAAAACACAGAAGCAAGCATATCAAGTCAGGCAATACATAGTAGATTTACAACAGCCCTCTTAATTATTCTCCACTCCCACATTAGCCTCTCAGTTCAGAAACCCCTTAGCTTTTTAGTCAGTCAGTGTGTTTAATGCATCCTGAAAAACATGGCTCTCGGTGACTAGGAGCCAGTGTGGAAATAGCACAATGAAGGAGCAGTTTAAATCCTTCTCCTCTATATATACATATAAGCCTCCACATATGCTGGGGCTTCTACATGAATGCTGATTGCACAGAGTCCCTTTCCATGCAATTTTGGAGAGCAGACTCACAGGGCTTCCCTGCAGTATAGTTGATAAGGATTTCCTTCAACAAAATATGGGTTTTCTCTAGTTCAGTTCATGATGCAAGCTAGGCAATAGCAAAGATAAAGAGATTTAAGCTTTAAATAGGAAACTGAGAGGGGTTGCTAATACCTCAGAATATAGATGCACAATTCAAGATGACATTAATGGATTGAAGAACTGGATCAAAACTATCAAAAGTATTTCGCGATCTATGGGTCTTAGTAGACCATAAGCTTAACACGAGCCAGCAGTGTGATGTACCAGCGAAAGAAAAAAGCTAATGCAATTGTAGGCTGCATCAAGAGAAGAACATGATAGCCATGCTCAAATATATAAAAGGATGTCATATAGAGGAGGGAGAAAGGTTGTTTTCTGCTGCTCCAGAGAAGCGGACACGAAGCAATGGATTCAAGCTACAAGAAAGAAGATTCCACCTAAACATTAGGAAGAACTTCCTGACAGTAAGAGCTGTTCGGCAGTGGAATTTGGAGTGTGGTGGAGTCTCCTTCTTTGGAGGTATTTAAGCAGAGGCTTGACAGGCATATGTCAAGAATGCTTTGATGGTGTTTCCTGCTTGGCAGGGGGTTGGACTGGATGGCCCTTGTGGTCTCTTCCAACTCTATGATTCTATGATTCTAAGTACAGTGTCCAGATCAAGGGTACTAGTCTATTCTGTGTTAGTCAGACTCTACCTGGAATACTCAATCCAGGTCTAGGAACCATAGTTTAAGAAGGATATTGACAAGCTGGAACATGTGCAGAGGAGGGCAACCAAGATGATAAAGGGTCTTGAAACCACATCTTATGAGGAATGGTTGAGGGAGCCGAGTATGTGTTGTTTGACAGTGGAATGGATTACATTTGAATATGGTGGTCTGTCATTGGAGGTTTTCAAACAGAAGTTTGACGGCCATCTGTTAGAGATTATTTTACTGTGGTTCCTGTATCGAAGGGAGTTACCTGAAGGAGCATCTCCTCCCCCATCATTCTGCCTGGACTCTGAGGTCCAGCGGCGAGGGCTTTCTGGCAGTTCCCTCACTGCGAGAAGCAAAGCTACAGGGAACCAGGCAGAGGGCCTTCTCAGTAGTGGCGCCCACCCTGTGGAATGCCCTCCCATCAGATGCTAAAGAGATAAAAAACTATCTGACATTCAGAAAACATCTGAAGGCAGCCCTGTTTAGGGAAGTTTTTAATGTGTGCTATTTTAATGTATTTTAATCTCTGTTGGAAGCTGCCCAGAGTGGCTGGGGAAACCCAGCCGGATGGACGGGGTATAAATAATAAGTTGTTGTTGTTGTTGTTGTTGTTGTTGTTGTTGTTGTTAGACTAGATGATCCTTAGGGAACTATGACAAGTTCTTGCTTAGCTAGCCATATATCCATGTGTACATGTACACACACATATACACACACATTTCCACAGGTGCCCTCCCAGCATATATACCTTTTCTATTTGGGTACAAAAACACCAAACCTGAAATTTGCAAATGTCAAGCACATAAGCATAGCTCTGTTCTTCACAATTAGATGTTCACAAACTCTAAACCTCAAAGCCAGTGTTGCGTGTGGCTAGAATAAGTTGGATGAGGATGTAAGATGTCTGAAGTCCAATCCCTGCTTTTATGCCTATAAAACTCACTGGGTGGTCTTAGACAAATAATATCCCCCCTATATGCTCCTCTGAGCTCCATGGAGGAGAGAGGAGTATTGTGTGTAATATAAATTGCATACTTTCTTGAATACACCTATCCAGCCAAGGAGCTCTGCCACTGTACTCCCTTCATTCTTAAATGAATTTTTGATCTGGTTCATAATCTTACTTCATCATCTTCATGCTACTCTTGAGCTAAGATACCAAACTGTGGACAAATCTATTTCTTGTGCGATAAAAAGCCGAGTTAGGTACTCAGTGAAGACAATTCTCCTTCAGATACTCATGATCAATATAGAAAAGGTGAGAATGCAAGTGTAGAGAACTTGTTGCTCAGGTAAAGGTTTCTTATAAACCTGAAGAGAAGAACCAATTCCTCATTTTCCTGATGACAGGAGTGGGGAAAACCTCACCAATTTGCTGACACTATCTTTACATTTATTTATTTAGTTGTTTATCACCCTAGACTCCTTCCAGTGGAGGGTGATTTATATCAAAAATAAGAAAACAATATGGTACACAGAGCTAAAAACATACATACACTAAAAATGTAGAAGAAAATACTTGAATTATGATTATGGTACTGTATTTATTTATATCCCACTTTTTATATCCCACTTTTTCCCTGATAGGGTGGCTCATAGTTAAAACAGAAAAAGCAATAATTAAAACAGAATGAAACATTCTTAAAATCTATAGAATCAGAAGTACACACAATACTAATGAGGAGTGCACCTCTTATTTGAACATAAGAATAGACTTGATGGATCATGCAATGGCTCATCTAGTCCAGCATCCTGTTCTTATAGTGTTCAGCCAAATGCCTACAGGAATCGCAGAAGCAGCAGGGCTGGATTAACCATTAAGCAAAATAAGAATGTGCTTAGGGCATCAAGGGAAGGAGGGCATCACAGAAATTTTCCATTGCTGGATTTACCATAAACGATATGGTGTAGCTGAACAAAAATAAACACTATTTCTGTAAATATACAAAAATAAACATTATTTTTCATCTTACTGTAGCTTTCGTTTCGTTTTGATACACACACACACACACACACACACACACACATATATATATATAAACAGTTCATTATTGTCTCTATTTTGAATTAGATATATATGGGGGCACCAAAATATTTTATGTTCTAAGAGTCTCATAATCTGGGCCTGAGAAGCAGGACCTGAGGGTAACACTCTTCCCGCTAGTAATTCTGAGCAACTGGAATTCAGAGGCATATTGATTGCCTTGTCAAACTGCAGCAACCTGGGTAAATAGGCCTTTCCCCTTCTTAGCATGGAGAAGGCAGTTCCCGCCTACAAAAAGAAATATAGTCTCTGGTTCAAACAAGCAGGAGCTTCATGTATCCCATGTTCAAGGACAACTTGAACACGGGATACATCTCAATTCTCTCTCATTTAAAGCTATGAAGTGATCTGATGACTGCAGTCTATAGGCAGTGTATGTAGAGTTGCTGGAAACTCACAGAAGTTCCCAAGAAGCAGGGGAATGTCTATATTCATCTGCCTATGTGTGCAGGGTATTTCATTTAATAAAAAAGAACTGAAAGCACAACCAATAGCGTTTTCTTTCATCATATCAATGCTTTTAGGCTTCCCATAGGCATCTGATCATCTAGAGCAGGCATCCCCAAACTTCAGCCCTCCAGATGTTTTGGACTACAATTCCCATCTTCCCTGACCACTGGTCCTGTTAGCTAGGGATCATGGGAGTTGTAGGCCAAAACATCTGGAGGGCCGAAGTTTGGGGATGCCTGATCTAGAGGTATGATCCCGCCGGGCTCTTATGATGTGTGTGTGTGTGTGTGTGTGTGTGTGTGTGTAATGCGAAGAAATGCTGTGTTTTCCCTTTACAGTATATATCTGGGAAAATGGCAGCATCCCAGTCTTCCCAATAAGACCTATTAGATCTTACATATTCTTTCATTAACCAGATGCAAAAAACAAACAAACAGAAAGCAATCGGGTAACATTTACAACACAATTCTAACAATGACTATTCAGACAGTGGGGTTATGATTGCAGCCCTAGATGCCATTCAATATGCTTCTGAATTGTTTTGGTGGTCAGAAGGCACAAAGATGAAATTGGTGGGAAACATGCATTTGCCTTTCTTCTGCTTTTTACTACCAAAAAACCCCCTAGTTTATTTTTAGTACTGCTTTTCTGAATTTTAATATTAAAACAGAATAAAATACCCTTATGTATTTCAAATAACGTTTCTCCTACACAAGAAGGAAAGTGAAAATCAACACATCACTCCCTGCACTGGTCTTTTGAAAGGGATTGATCGATGTGTCAGGTATGATCTCAGCTGCACTGATGGCTCCTATTCACAAAGAAAGCACTTTGGAAGTCAATGCTGACAGAATTAACGCATTCTTGGCACATGGCTGTCCAAGCACTTTAGTGAGAAAATGACTCTCCAAGTTCCTAATTCTTTGGAAGTGGCTAAAATAAAGCCTGAAGGCTGTGTACTGTAAAAGATTAACTAGGTCCCAGTTTACCTCATATTGTGTATAAAGACATCATAAATGTCATGCTTTTTTTAAAAAGGGGTATACGTTATGATGGATTTACAATAGGGTTAAATCCTCTGTAATTGATGGCAGACAACAGGACGGAGAAACTTAAGAAGAGCACATTTTACTGGCCCTTTCTCAGAGGCTGAAATCATGAGGTACGAAAAGGAAATAAAATTGAAGCACAAGTCATCACAAACTCTTAGCAGGGATTATAATAAATTAGTCTTAGCCACCCTTTAGATATTACAGAAGTGGTTTTGGAGTTGCTTTCTGAGGGTTCATCCCAAAGCACCTCTGCTTATATTCATGTATAAATATATCCTACCATGTGCATAAGGTGAGCTGAACAGGTTCTGATAATTTCCCCTTATTCTAACCAGGGAACAATTGTATGGTAAGAACAAGTCAAATGGTTAAACCCAGTGGGTTTCAAGCATCCAACAGACACTTCCCCAGCTGTTATTGTAAGGTCTAAAGGGCACTAATGGTATATTGTGAAGAAAGGAAAGGCCACCAGAGATACCCAAATAACTGATATTGCAACAAATGGGTGGAAAACATGCCTGAATCTTGCAAGTAAAATTCACATGAATTAAAATGGAAAGGCATAAAAAAGTAATTCAGCCACAGGTGGGGAACTTGTGGCCCTTCCTACGTCGCTGGACTACAGCAGCCATCATCCCTGAGCATTGGCCGTGCTAGTTGAGGTTGATGCGAGTTAGAGTCCATCTTAAGGGACAGAGATCCCGCCCTCCTAAATTAGACATGAGTAAAGTCCCCAAATTCTAGTTATATGTGTACAACTTCTTTCCCATCTAAATACCAAAAAAACCCCTGTCTTTAAAGTGTCTTTTTGCTCAATGTCTAGAAAAGGAATTCAGGACAGTTAATTGTGAAATGACCTTCTCTACAGAGCCTCTTGGGTGTTCATATCTGCAGAGGAGGCCCTTTTGCTTGTTCAGCCTCCCTCAGAAGTTTGGGTGGCAGTGACCAGGAATTCTACACAGATGTTTGACTGCCACCTTTACTTTATAGTTTTAGGGGAATGCTGTTTACTGTGACCTTTGACACCTGATATGTGTGTTTTAAGGCCCCATCATATTCCTGTGACTGTCTTCTCTTTTAATTTGTTTAGTACCGAATTTTAAATTGTTACAGCCCACTATGGAACCTGCTGGTGAAGGGCAGGAAATAGTATACATGATCAGTAGCCAGGTTTTGAGATTGTTATCATTGTATTATCTTTGTACAATGTTTTTTACATGGACAGGCAATCCAGCCACACTCCTTTGTTTGCTACCTCTAAGTCTCCATCACTGTGAATTAGCTGTGAGTTTTGAATGTCACTCTTATCACTGACTATACAATTAACAGCAGTGGGGAAAGAATCCCATATTAAGAGTGCTCTGTTGCTGGGAAAGGTTGTCATCTAGGGAAGGGGCGAGACCTGGCAGTAGTTTTGAATTTTTGATTTATACTCAATTGTAGCTACTACAAAAATACTAGAAAAATATTATCAATGTTGTGCAAATATTCTGTTTATATTAAAACTGAAATATTAGTGTGTTATTGTATTGCACTGTACTGTATTGTATTGTATTGTATTAATAAGCAATTCCCTAAACAGTTTTATTTTGGGAGGGGCATGTGTTTTACTTATCCATCATCAGAAATAATTTATAGCAATTTTAATCTATTCCATCTGAAACTCTCATATTACTGTTTGATCACATAAATATTCTGACTTTGCAGGATTCCACTTTCTTTTCAGCTTAAACTTTTTAAATTTAGAGGTAATTATACTCATTCATGCCTAAAGAGACAGGAGAGTTAAATTACTCAGAATTCAATTACTTCTTTGTTTTAGTCTGTTTAGTAGAATTTGTTAATTTTATCATTGTTGCTTGTAAAACAACTATCAGACCTGTTATCCACCATAGTTCAATATATCCTTTCTTGTAAATAAATAAGACTAAATAATTATATGCTAAAAATGGAATAATAAACAAAAGGGGCTGTATCAGAGCTATCCATCTACAGAAGCACGCCTCACCCCAAATATTAAAATTTCAAAACTGCAGTGAATGTATACATGCAAAACTGAAGTATTGAGATGCTAAAAATATTTTTATGATAAAAACAGCAGCTTTTCTATATGTACCTATTTACACATGGGTATTCTGCTGAACTGCTCAGCATTCCATGAAAAGAGTCACAATATTAGCACGATTGGCAATAGAACAGTTTATAGGGAAAGAAACTAATATAGCACAAAAATTACCAACAGGTTTGTATTTTAAAATTATGTAAACCACTTTTTGAAAGATTTTGTCAAAAGCCGAGTATACATTTTGCAAATCAAAGTAAAGAAAATGAAAAGTAAATTAAAACAAATAGATGAAATCTGCTTTGTTCTCCAGTTATTTGCCAGAAGACAAAACTTAAAAACCAATTCATTTCTTCTTACATTTAAATAATATTTTTAGCACCTGTACCAATTTAGCACCAATTAAATAACTTAAAATTATAAATTAAATATTAAACAACTCTACTTACTTCATCAAACATAAAGTCACCCACATCTATTTCTCTATAGTCATCATCAGCTTCATCAGTTTTAACAGCTGCCAAAGCACTGGCCAGTTTCTTTCGCAGACGGAAACCTTTCCAGAGTGCCTAAACAAAAATGTAAAGCATGTTATATGAGGCCATAGATCAAATCCAAATCCAGATTCTCTGTTATCCCATTAGGAAGATAAAACATTGTAGTTCTTTTTCTGTAATAGCTCAATGATCTGTTTTTTGAACTTTATGTGACATTTAAAACTACAAGACAAATTAAATATCAGCATATGTCTAGAGCTCAGAATACTCTGGAGGTTTGCCTCGAGTAAGCAGAATGGAATCCTAAAACCCTCTCAACTACAAACCAAGGTCAACTAATTAATTATTTGACAATCCCTTCAGGACCTACTATAAGCTTAGGGGAAGAAGATATACGAAAAAGAATTAAGTGTTAACTTTCACAAAAAATAAAAACACACTTAAATAAAAAATTCTACTGATTACACCTGACAACGTATGCAGACATATCAGCAATTAACTTAGGCCAATCATTTTCACCTTCACTAGCAATCTCTAGACTATTTTTTTTTAAAGGAAGATTTTAATTTATGGGAGAAAGTTATGAGAAGGGGAAAGGACAAAGAACAAAACAAACCCACAAAAAAATTGAAAGGGAGGAAAGGCATGAAGAGAACCACTAATAAGAGAACAAATAATGGCTTGTAATAAAGGAGATAACATAAAACCACATTATGTGGCACTGAATTTGAGAACATTCTATTTGCGTAACTGAAAATAGGCACTACCGTTGCCTCCTCCCTAAATCTGTATAAAAATAGCATATAAATAATGATACTTTATCTGTTTGGGCATATTAATTGTAGCATGACATATTGTTAAATAGTACTAACAATGAAACCCTCAAATAGAAATTAGGTTGTCCTGCTTAGCTGTAGTGCTTTACTGTGCTTGGGGCCGTGCATTTGATTTTGGTCCTTCTGAAAGTTCACATTCAGAATCCAGGGGGAAATATAAAAAAGGACTCAAATCTCTCTTTCACTTTTGGAACCCGGGTGAATTTCCATTACACACATTCTGGGTTTATTCTGGGTTTTAGATATTTTGAAGTTCTTGTTTCAACATTAATTTATCCCCCCCCCCCGAAAAAGATTAAAAGTATTAGCATACTCAAAAGGTTGTTTTAAGGCTAGAAGGCAGGGTGGCATTTTTATTAGCACCATAAGGTAATGATTCACAAAACTCTTTACACTAGTGAAATGTCACTGAAATTCAGTGGAACTAAATCCGTGCAAGTAGGCCTTTTAATCATATAGTGCCAGTAACCAGTAATGCAAACTTGATTGTCTAAAGCAGGGGTGGATAAGAAGTGACCTTCCAGATGTGACTACAGCTCCCACTATCTTTGAGTTATAGGGCTTCTGGAAATTGGAGTCCAACAACAGCTGAACAAACCATGATTTGATCTTCCAATTGCAAACTTAAAAAGAAACTGCTTTGTACCACACATTGGCCTTGTACAGACACATTAGCCCATCTAGCTTTCTTGTGCATACTGACTGGCATCAGTTCTCCAGTGTTTTATACTGGAACCTTTCCTGTTCCTAACTGGAGATGCTAGAGGGCATGAGACATTTTGTGTGCAAAGCATGTGTTCTACCACTGAGTTATGCCCCCCTTCCCTAGATCAGCCACAAGGCTAGCCCTGTCTCTCCCCAGCATGTAGCACT
Source organism: Zootoca vivipara (assembly GCF_965207765.1). Lineage (NCBI taxonomy): Eukaryota > Metazoa > Chordata > Lepidosauria > Squamata > Lacertidae > Zootoca > Zootoca vivipara. Next base: position 33,761,605 of record NC_142592.1, on the reverse strand, counting down.
GAATATGAAGTTACCATTTAGTTATCAGGCATGTGGCTCCCAGTCACTATTTTGAGTCCCACCACCCTTCATGTAATGGAAACAACTTTTCAAAAGCAAGCCCTACAGAAGGAATGGGCAACTCATGGGTCTGGCTCTCCAGATTCTACAGGACTCCGTTTCCCAGCAGTCCTAGCCAGCATAACCAATCATCAGGGATAATGGAGTTCCTATATTAGCCCTGTTGGAGGAAAGCAAGACAGGTATAATATGCCTGAATAGGACTTTACTCATTAAAGGACTACAAGACTTCCTTCTGTTTTTGTGTTTCTCTATGATTGTGGTGTCTAGTCTTAAGTCAGGTTGCTCCCATGGAGAACTACCGAGGAGCACCCAATCTGGGCTTTATTGATCCATTATATTGATCCCATGGACTGCAAGATCAAACCTATCCATTCTTAAGGAAATCAGCCCTGAGGGCTCACTGGAAGGACAGATCCTGAAGCTGAGGCTCCAATACTTTGGCCACATCATGAGAAAAGAAGACTCCCTGGAAAAGACCCTGATGTTGGGAAAGACTGAGGGCACAAGGAAAAGGGGACGACAGAGATGGCTGGACAGTGTTTTCGAAGCTACGAACATGAGTCTGACCAAACTGCGGGAGGCAGTGGAAGACTGGAGTCCCTGGCGTGCTCTGGGTCCATGGGGTCATGAAGAGTCGGACACGACTAAATGACTAAACAACAAGTAGGCAATAGGAGAGGGCTCCCCCACCCACTGATGTGCACACATATATGATGAAATTGCATCTTTAAATTTTATTGTATCTTTTAGTTTTGTTGTATATTTTAAAGTAAAATTGCATCTTTTAGTGGCAGGCATTTTAGAACCAAAGAAAGTTTGCTTGGTGGATTGACTCTGTGAGGTAATGTCCAGTGCTTGATTCTGTTTGCCTTTATGTTTTTTCAGGTTGTGTGGTGGTCCAAGCTTATGTGAGAGAGTTAGGCATCCATTCTCAAAGACTGCAGACTAACCTGAAGCTTGGTAGCAGCTTTATGCTTGGCCATGGAATCATGGTGATCTTCCTTCTTTCGGTTGACAATCTTTTTTCTGGTACAGTAGCTTCGCCAATAAGACTGGATCACAGTTGCAGCCAGATGTTGCCACGTATGGAAATTTATCTTTTTACGAACACAGTAGCTTCGCCAGTGTGATTGGATAACTGTGGCTGCCAAGCTGGAAATATCAGAAAAATAACATACTGTACTCAGCAGTTGTGACCAGTGCCAACAACAGCAAATGATTTTGGAAGTTTTAAAAATTGTTTCACCACCCACCATTTACATGCAACACAGAATGCAGAGGAAGACTGATGGATAAACCACTACAATATGGAGAACTATGGTTGTTTATTATTGTTGTTATGGTTGTTATTATTATTAGGAAAACTGGAGTATTAAAGAACAACAGCTGAAGATGATACAATGACTGACAAAATAACTAAGGACTAACATAAAAAGGGAAATATTTAGCCCAGTCCTATGCACTTCCTGCTGTGAGCAAAACTATTTCTAAATTGGGAGTGGGGTGGGGATGAAAAAGAAATTTGGTGGCTGAGGATTTCTTCATGCAGAGCAGCAGGAGCGAAAAGGGCGGATGAGGCAAAATGGCCAGATTATTCCAAAGGCATTCTATTTTAATATTATTTTGTTCAGACCCATAATATGATCCACACTTATTTCATGAGGTTTCTATTTAATTTATTATAATTAGAGTGGAAATCTACGTGATGTCAGATATTGTAAATGAAAATTATTTCACAATTAGGAATATATACCCACAGTCATATGGCTGCAACTGCAGATTTGCACATGGAAAACTGGACTTTCTGTGCACATAGCATTTTGTTTCTACCAGAAATAGCCACATTTAAGTCTCTTGGGCTATGTGCCTGTCAGCATGGTGGATATTATGTCTGATTTGGCACATGAAATTCTGTTCTATTATATTTCACATGCACATACTGAATTACTCATACAAAATTTCAGGGGAGTGGAAAGGGAGGGAATTATATCATGTATGTTGGTTTGGGTTTGTTGGAGACACATTATCACAATGTTGGGGGGGGGGCGTTGAATGATGTTTTTCTATGGCACTATTCGGTCCTAACAACAACAACAACAAATTATTCATGTATCACTTAATGCAAATATATCAATGTTCAGTTAGATGGAAAAAAGAAGCACAATGACGACTTCTCTTTGCCAAGGAATGAAATTTCACCAGCCAGTTCAAGTCTGGTAGTTTTGTATTATCAAGCATATAGAGATTACTGATACAGTAAGACCATATAGCTCACCATAAAAGTATGAGGTGTGACTAGAAAAGCAACAAAGAAAGCAGTCATGAAGACAAGCAGAGGTCTTCAGGTTGAGAAGGAGAATGACTACATGATACTACAGAACTCTTATTATGTTATACATCTTAAACCTGCTAAAAATAACTGCTTTTTAGAAAAATTGGCAAGATTTGTGGCATCTGCAGAAATTTACCACACACACACACACACACACACACACACATCCTGTGAGGGTTGTGGTACAGCCTGAGAATACATATTTTTGTTTTGGACAAAACATCCAATGCAAGGTAGAAACTACTGACAAAATATTAACAGAATCATAGAAATGGAACTGCCTGATTTGGTTTTTATGATGGTTTGTCTTGTAAACTGTAGTATGTTTTTATTATTAGTGATACAGCAATAAAACTGCTAGTCCAGTAAGGTTTCAAACTGGATGGAAGACCATGTGGTGAAATTCATAATTCCTGCATTGCATGAGGTTAGACTAGATGACCTTTGGGATAGCTTCCAACTCTAAAGTTCTATGATTCCTACTATATTTTATACTTATTTGTTTTGTAAAAGTGCCTAAAGAATTTATTATTAGAGGCAACTCATAAAAACAAATAATCATCATCAAGGCCTTGCGCATGTAGGAAATCTAAGTGTACAGTGCAGAATCACAGAATTAGACAAGCTTTAATATTTTTTTGTATTTTCCAATAATAATATTTAAAGCAATAAATGACAATTAAGCACAAAAGACTGAGAGTTCATGCCATCAGTTGCATCAAATTATTTTTGAAATATAGGGTATAGGTTAAGCTTTTGTTAGGAAGATCGCAAAATTGTTCAGCTTTTTTGGGGGGAATAAACCCAAATTGTTGAGCTTTCTTGGGGAAACCTCCACCTAAAACAGCTTTTTGAGCTTTCACTGCTTTTCTCATCTCTTTGGCATACATCTGGGTTTTCCAGGCATTTTGCCAATTCCTCGCTGATGCCATTTTTACATCCAAAAACCAGGACATGTCAGGAATTTTCCTGATGTATGGCAAGCCTAATCAAATATAAAGTTTTTGATATCACAAGCCCTTATATCCTTCTGGGTGTGTAAATTAAATCTTTTAGTCTTAAAAACTAGACTTTAACAAGTTAGTTCAAAAACTGATATTTTATTATAGGTAACATAATGAAAACACTTGTCATGCCTACTCTAAACTGTGTGTATGGCAGATCTAATTGCATGCATGGACATTTGTCTGCACTGTCTAGCCACAGGGTGACCCAAGAAGACCCACACATCTTTCTCTCTAAATTTGCAGGTTCTTATGGGACATGACAATTGTCTGTTCATCATGTGTTCAGATATATATATGGTGAGAGCCACAGAATGGGAAATTTTAAAGCAGCCATAACATGGTAAGTGGGTCTGTAATTTTACCCAACATAAAGGAACCAAGGCTCCCTGCTTTCCCTCCCACACAAAAAATCGTTTATAGATGAGTTACCACATGGCAACAACACAGGTCTGTGTAAACTCAGAGAAAAGCCTTGGGAAGACTTATTGCAACCATAGTACTGCCTATCCCTAACCCATTTCAAAGTCCACTGATTTCTAAGCCCCATATTTCTGCAAAACCTTTAGCACAGCTTTTGAAGGAGACACTACCAGCAGTGACACATGCGCACATATCCACCTTTGGGATTTTCAGTCACTTTCTGAAATGACTATCTACAGCCAAAAAAAAAAAAAAAAAGATGGCTGTGTCCTATGTAGAAGCAAGGGACCTGAAGTGATGCCCTAGCTCAGGGTCGTTCCTTCTGTGCTTTCAGATCATGATGTTGTGCTGGTAAAATAGACATAACAACCTTTCCTAATTATTTGCTGAATACTGGAGCAAAAGTATTCTTATTATCTATTGAGGGGAAAATATATAAACTGAGGGGAAAATAAGTTTTGACAATCACTTTATAGAATTATGATTATTTCTGAAAGATCATCTGGTACATGGAATCAGTCATGCCCTTATCCGCATTAAGATTACACAGTGATATGGTTATGTTTCCATAATAAAGTGTTTTGACCTTTGAATCTTACTTTTGTGAACTGTCAAAATGTTGAAGATAATTTCCTCCATTGCTTTCCATGATTTGCTTGCTGGATGTGTTTCTCTGTAGACTGATTAATACGTTATCTTTGCTTTCCTCGTTGTGATTAAGGGAATGTTGAATAATGTCCTCTTGTCTGTGTTCTTCGTTCTTCCCCATTCCAGACACTGTCATGAAAGAGTTAACGGACATAGCCTGAGTGTGGCCAAGAGCACTCCGTCTTTCAGCCATAATGAATGAGTCCTGATTATTTTGTTTTACACCAGTTATACATAAGTTATTTTGCTCTGTGATGTTAATGGCTTCTTGGTTCAAAGTATCTGTCCGTTTTCCTGGTTCCTCTCCTTCAGTTGCATTTAGAAGTCCATATTCATGTGCGTAACGGTGCTCACTACTTAGCTTCATCAGCTTCTTAAGATACCAACTCTGGAGCTGTACAGCATCTGTAGAGAATTCACTTCGGGAGGGGGGGAGTTAAAAAGCATCTATTAGTTTTAGAATAATAACTCATCAAACTTTCCCCATCTAAGTTTTAGTTATGCTGCCCCGTAAGAAACAAAAATAATAGCCTCCCTGCAATTTAAAAGACCAGAGATTGTTTAATTAGCCAAAGGTCAGGGAAAGAGCCTCCCTGGGGAGAGCAAAAGACCCCAAGGTTTCAACAATATCAGGCACAAATGCCAGTTTGGAACAATTTCTTTCCAAGCTGGACATATAACCAGCTGAGACCCTCAATGAATAGATACAAATTCTCCTTTAGTTAGAGATTACAGCCTTAAAAAGAAACATCTGAAGACATGAGAAATTTCACAGAATTAAGCTTCCTGATAGAAATATGTGAAATATTCTAATATACAGGGTAGCACCTATTCTATAAAACTATAAAACATATACTTTGATTTTGAAATTGTAGGATTTAAATGTGCATATAGAGCTATTTCACCAAAGCGGCTAAAATATTACTCTTCTCATTTTTACATGTCAAATTAATGGCATGTAATCTTGGGTTGGTCTTAATAGGGTATAATGTGTCACTGTGCCTGTTTATCCCTCCCCTCAAAAAATAGCATACCTGTGAATTAGTTATTTATGTACCTTTCCCTTTCTGTCTGAAGGAGCCAATGTGGTGGCTTACAAATAAGAAACACAAATATTAAAAACTAAAATAACCAGGAAAAGACACTTGAGAATCACATAAATTATATAAAATCAGCAGACAAGAATAAACTAAAAGCATTTTAATATCTCCTTCATATGCAAAGCAAAATCAATAGCAACTTTAGATTTCCAAAGCTTTCCTGCAAAGCTAGCTTCCAAATGTCTGCCAAACAGTGATAAAAGATTGGGCCAGTCGGGCTACCTTTAGGAGAGAATTCCGTAAAGGCTGTGGTACAACCAAAAAGACTCTGCCTTTGGAAAACATGGAGCAGTGATTTATTCATTTATTTTGTCAAGATCAACCGAAACAATTCGGTATTACTGTATTATTATTTTTGCAACACTGTTGCAAACAAAGTCTATGGTAGTATACAGATTTTCATAAACAGTTAATAGGATATGGTATTACTCCACTTATCTCTGCCTTCTAAGACTAGAGAAAAGGGAGTAGGTTTTTCTGTCAAACAGAAGAACTCTATAAGGGGCCAGACATTAGTTAGTTTGAAATGAAAGCCAGTTTGCATTAAAGTTGTAAAATTCACTAGAAAGTATATTAGAAAACATATTAAGTGATGCAATCTCAACTGAAAACATCCCAAATGTGACAGAAGATGCTTTGACACAGAATATTTCATCAATCAATCTTTTCTTATCTAGGGAGCACTTCTGCTGCCTTCTCTACTTCTCAATGTATTGCAGAATACATTACTGAGTGATACAGTAATGTAGAGACTGTAAAGCTGGTTTCACTCAAGTGAATCTCTAGAATTACAAGCCTAGTTTTAGTTATTTCTAATGTAAAGTATCCCAAGTTCAGTTTTTATAATGTCTAGGATTGCAAAGAACCAAACCTCTTGAGGACCGGATATAGCTTTCAGGTAATTTTGCCATACGAAATAGTTTTAGAGAATGATTCGCATCACCATTCAAGAATAAGACAAGAGGTGATGCTGGACTCTAACATTTCAGCTTAATATACATATTATTCAACATTAATTATATCATTATGTAAAGAAGCAATATTACTTTAAGTGAACTTGATATTTTTTTATTATACCTATGGAAATTCTGACAAACTTTAAAGTTGGATATTGTTTACTATGTTGTGCTTTTTTACTTGAAAGATGGTGAGATATTATCATGCTTCACAAACAAAAGCATTTTGGATTTGTTTTTTTTAAAAAAAGATAATATGCATTGTATAAAGAAAAATAAAAGATGTGACAAGTACATATTCAAAGAAGCATCAAGTAATGCTGTATAAATTGACATATACTTTAATATCATTATTGTTCCAATCTAGCTTGCAAAATGCCTTTAACTCCATAAAGAATTTTAATGTTTATATTTCTTCAGCTATATTTCCTTTTATAAGCTTTTATGCCATTTTCATCTGTTTAAACTATAACTGTTTAAAAGGGTTTCAACTTCCATTAGTGTCTTTTATTTCCAGGCATCTGTACAAGAGCCTGTTGAAAGTCAAAACACTGAAACGGAAGTGCATTTTAGCATAGCTACTTACAACTAAGTGTGAAAAGATTAACTGACAGACAGAGTAATTAATTTTTTTAGAGCACATAATTCTTAAACATGGGTAGGCAAGGCCTAGTGAATTTGAAAGCAGGAACAACACAATTTAATTGAGCAGCTCTGGTGTATGAAACATGGATTAGGAAACCTAGCTATGATTACCTTTGGCAGTTTACATACTTGAGGTCATACCTACAGGGCCTCATAACTTAGTGAGATGTCAAACAGACAAGAAGCTTGCTTAGTTTTTATGCTGTTCATTAGGCATGTTGCATTAAGGCTGCAATCTTATGCACTCTTATCTGGGAGCAAGCCCTGCTGCACAACCTGAGGGCTTATTTCAATTAAACATAGGATCATGCTACATGACACTTAATTTACATGAAATGGAGATGGCTTCAGGCACACATAGAAGGGGGGGTCATGTGTGATTTTATTATATGAATTTTGTTTTCCATATTTTAAAAAATATATACCACACCATCAGGAAATTAGAGAAATATGAGAACTCAGTAGCAAAGCACATGTTTTTCATGTAAAGTGTTCCAAGTTCAATTCTTGGAATCTGCAGGTAGAGGTGAGGAAGAATGCTGCCTGAAACTCTAGAAAGTGACAGGTCATCAATACTGAGCTAGATGGTCAAGTAGTCTAACTCATTATAATGGCAGCTTTCTATGGATTCCATTTTCTTTGTGGAATGGCACTATTTTTATTATGGTTCTCATTATTGTTGTTTTGATTGTTTTACAGTGCAGTCCCATGCATGTCTATTCAGTTTTGTTAGTCTCTGTGGATTCTTTTCAGAAGCATTGGGCACACATATGAAAACTAAATAAATAATGCTGGCCCATTTCAGAAATTAAAATGTGTTTTAACATTTTTCATAATGTAAAAGAACAGCTAACTGATAGAAAAGACACAACTGGTCTATCTTAACCAGACAGCTTCCCCTTTCCATTATAAATCACACCCATTTTGTTTCAGTCAGAATTTTACCTCATCACCTTAGAATTGTATGCTGTTCTCCAGATTACCCTTGCCGACAACATCACACAACTGAAATTCTGCCATTACCTTTTCTTTACAATAAGTCTAGTGCAGGAAAGCAGAGATTTAGCAAATGTGTCTCAAGTCTTCTAAGCAAACACTTTCCCAATTTGTTTTACAGCACTTCAAATAAGAACTCGTGTGCTTCTCCTGAGTGCGGTGAACACTTTAGGCTCTGTTCAGACACTTAATCCATGGGGTGAGGCATGCAAGGAAAGGAGTTACACCGCACACATGGTAAGAGCAGATGGGCACTTCACACCTACAGAAGACTACTTAAGTAAAGACACGGTCTTTGATAATACAGTACTAATTTCCTCATGCATATATGTCTACAATGGTAGATAGCATCCTTGCAATGCAAAGCAATGTCATGAAACAACTAATAGAGTCTTAAACACAGTGAGTGCAATCCAGCCACAATTAAGGCCCATTAGTTTAATGGAAGAGTAAAGCATGTGGTTAATTTAAAAACCTTACTAGTGGCTTTGTTTTATGAAACCTTGAGGAAGAGCTAAATCCATCTGGTACATTTTGAGACTGTTGTTTTTTAAAAGGTATCACAAGGAATGAATTAATTAAGTAAAAGAAAAACTGAAATAGATATTTTAGCAACTTTTCACCTTAATGTGATTCTGATGTATTCATATTCTCATATTTGGGAGCACAGAAAGACATATCAAAATGCTGAATATACTTACATTAACCTAGTTGTGGCTTTTTTGCTGACTAAATCAATTTTTTGAATCTGAGCTTGACAAAATGCTGCAAAGCTTCCTGGCTGTGGTTTGTTTATCATTCTTTCATCTGCATTTTCTGCATCAGACTTTATGTTTTCATCATTAAGCACATTCAAACTGGGAAGAACTTTAAGTAAAAACCGCCTTTTAAAATGAGAAAAAGCTATGTTAGTGCTAGAATAAACACAGTTTATTATCATCTCTGCTGTAAGGAAGATGGTTAGGAAGATGCATTTTCTTGTTTAACTACATAACTATTTACTTGAAAGACAATAAAACATTTTGTGATTCTTTAAAGATGAAAGAATGCACTTCATTTGATTATTGAACCATATATATAAAGTTCTGATCCAAACCAGGCAGTAGTTCAATACAAGGGAATAGATGTGGGAGAAATAAGTTTGAGTCTCCTGACATTTAAAACAACAACAACTAGAAAAGTAGCTATGGGGTTGCCCAAGTTGGATTGGGTGGTGATACTGGGAAAAGGGGGTATTAAACTCTCCTACTTCCCCCTTACTGCGTCCTCAATGGAAATTTCACCCTTGAAGCTTCAAAAAACCCAACTGAGGGGAGAAAAATATATGCGATTCCCTATCTTTTTCTTTCTCTTGTGGGCTGCTTCCCTGCTATGATACTTCCCTAATTGAAATTGCCCCTCTGTATAGTTTCAAGAAGGTCAACTGAGAGGAAGGGACAACAGGTACATGGCTACCTTTTTTCTTTCACATGGGCTGGAATTTTATATTTGTTTTATGGGAGAGCATGGCAGTCATTTTTGGCACTGCAATTTCATCCCAAAAAAGCACTTTTTTGGGGGGGGGGGGCTGTGATCTCGTGCAGGTCACTTGACTTGTGCAGGAGCATGGCCCTGGAATAACTGTCCCGGTTTTTCACCTTGACATGTTGGATGGTATGCCCATGATGAACTAAGGCAAATAAAGAAGCCCTTGCTTGTTTGGGAGCTCCTTATATGCACTGGGGATTCCAGATCAGGAATTCTGGAAGCACAGTAATTTTATGGTGGGGACAAACTTATATAGGATCCCCCAGGCCAGCATAAAAGTAACTACAAATAATAGCTATTCAAGCCATTTTCTTTATAAACAATTACAATATCACCAAATTTAGACTCAATCTAGCCAAGGATAAGCACTTTTAAGTTCCCTGGATTTCAGTGGAAAAGTTAAGTATATGTTGGACACTTTCTGAACTGAAATATACCATCAATCTGATGGACAGATGCCCAAGGAAAAACAATGAACTAAAACAACTTAATTTTGGCTGGCTCATATTCCTTACTTCTATAAATAACATCATAGCTACAATAGCAACAAAATGTTTCTTGTTTTTGTGTGTGTGTGCAATAGTATTAGGTGATAGCACTAAACTGATAAGTCCACACTACATGTGCAGGGCTATTAGAAACAATGTTGAATAATGATATATTGAAAAGATGCCATATCAAGTTGATTAATGTTGGAAAGTAAAGTTTGTTAGAGCCATGGGATCTTAACACTAGTTTTTCCAGCTGGGTTTCTCCTAGTGGCGGCTGAATCAATATTTCATTTAGTGAAAACTTCCTGGTGAATATTCTGTCACTTAAGAGGTTCTATTAATCATTACTGCAATGAAACACTTTCCCCCTAGGAGTGCTCAAACTGATCCCAGGGTTTAATTTCTAAAAAGTGATTTCTTAGTACTTCAGCTTCCTCAGTGTTATCACTGGCTGGACATGAAAGTAGGAAACCTATTGGGAAATTTTACAACTAATTCCTTTGTTGGTATCAAGGGGTTATGTAAAGTTCACTGAAACATATTGCCTGAAGTTATAGTGAATGCTGAATTCAACAAACCCATACTTTATAGTATCCCATTAGATAAATTAATCTCTTGTCCAATTATGAAAGCTCAGTTGGTCAAATAATGTAGGAGGACCTTGATGGCTCAGGAATTTCAAGGATTTTTTAAACTGGGCTTGCATGGAGCAACACTTAATTATATGTAATATCAACCATTAAAAACAATATAACTACAAATGGTAAGACAGTTATGTCGTCATATAACATGCACTGCTTTAGGAAAATTATTTTGTCTTTTACAATTACAGTACCAGTTATCTTCATCATGCAATAATATAGATACATATTCACAAGTAATGCTGTGCTAGTCAATTTCTACATTTTTCTGCATATATGTTGCCTCATCTGCACCTGTCATATAAAACATGTTTAGAACAAGGGTCTGCTCAATTGGTATGACTCTTTGGAACCAGTACTCATGGTAAGATCAGGAATGGCTCTCGGGTTCATGGTACCCTCCTTGCCTGTTCCCTAATTACATACAACAGTTAATAGCTGAACTGATATATTGTGTTTATTCGAAAGTTGGATCTCCCTGATCCTCTGATCTAAACACTTCTAGCATGATCCAAATTTTTGTGGGTCTCCAACTTTGTAGGGAATGAAGTTCCTGTGTGTGCGCGCTTGCATATATTGTAATATGACTTTCGGCTGAGCTGAAATTTAGAAAAATGGGTTTTCCAAAGTGAGTCAGCCAAGTTCCATGTGGAAAAAGAGATGACAGAAAAGAATCTGAAAGCATAACCAAAGCAAGCATAGAAAGGAATGTGAAAAAGGGAAGGAGGCCAATCTAGCTTTAGAGATATCTTATAATTATTTGAAAACCAAAAGAAACTTTTCTACAAGGTAGAATGAAATACAAATCATTACAAAGAATGGAAATGGACAACAGTATAGCCTAGTTATCATTGTTTGCTTCCACATGAACACAATTTGATAGGCGTTTTAAATTAGACTGGGAATCACCTAGCAATTGCTAGTCTACGTAAACAAGTATCAGCATTGGAGAAAGTGCTACCATCATGATACAACAGCAGTTGTACTTCCAAGAAACAGGAAATACCCTTTTACGGATGTATTTGTTGAGCCACTTGAAGTCCAAAATGAACATGACTTTTTTTGGGGGGAGGAGACCAGGGAGAAGCAAATAAATTAAATTAAATGGATGTTTGAAGTTGATATAGTTTTAATAGCATTGATTTTGAGGAGATAGGATACTCAGAAGATGCTTCCTAATGAGATGCTGATCTACCCTGTCAGTGCTGTTATTATGTGCAGGGTTTGTTTTAGTTTCGCCACTTGGTGAACTGGAGCAGAGGTAGTTTTAGGGTAGTGTGAGCAGTTTGGCCGCACCGGATGCCGAGCTGCATTGGGTGCTGCAACAACAATGTAGAACCAAGTTTGAGAGGCAGGGGGTGCCGAATTTTAGGCAGTGTTGCATAGGGCAACACTGAAAATTTAGAGCCCAAAGTCCACCACTGACTGGAGAAAGAGGAGACCACCATATTGGATGACTACAAAGGTGGCTTAGGCAAATTCATGGAGGATAAGACTAATAGCCATCCTCACTATGTAATACCTCCAGTTTCAGACGCAGTATACTTCTTGGCACTAAAGGATCCTGACTAGCTGAGTTGTGTAAAGTCTGCATAGGCTTGCAGCCTAAGTGAGTTGAACTCCACTGTTGAAATCAGTGGACAGGGCCGGCCCTACGGCCAGGCTGGGTGGGCAGGGAGCCACGGCGCCGGCCCGCCGGGGGGGCGCATCGCAGCTGCGCCCGCCCGCCCGCCCGCCGGCCGCTCTTCCGCACAGCAGCGCCCTCGGCAGTAGCTGCACGCTGAGCCTGCCCGCCCGTCGCGCAGCAGCGCCCTTGGCAGCCTCCCTGCGCCTGCCCGTCCGCCCGTCACACTGGGAAACGGGGCGGGGGGGGGGGGCGCCGGAGGGATCCGTTGCACCACGGCGCCAGAGGTGCTTAAGACGGCCCTGTCAGTGGAACAAGTTAATCAAGAACCACAGAAAGCACTAGGAATTAAAGGTAATTAACTTGACTTCTTTTCTGTGCAAATAATTATTGTAATCAAAAGTATTGGCAAATCTTTTTTTCAGAACAAGATACAATCATGGTTCTGTTTTCACATTCCCTTTCATCTGTGATGTATGTTGCTTCTATAAAATCTTGGGAAGAAGGGAGAAAAGGAGAGAGGAAGTGAAACAGCTCCCCAAAAGTACATTTCACTATTATTTGGTTAAAGGCATAGCTGGCCACCCTAGAGAAAGAAAAAAGAACAAAATCTCAGCTACCATATTGATACTTAGCACTTGTCACAATCTCTTACTCTTATCTGGTTACCTCCAGTTCTCCTCTTGAAGAAGTGGATTTCCTTGCAAGGATAATTCTCTTAGGCTATCACAACCATAAAGCCACTGAATGACACTGTTAAGATCTGCATTTGTTAAGAAAAGTACAAATAAAATAAATGGAATAATTCTTTTATTGCTGTTGGGATCACAACAAATTATTTTCAAATAATTGTCAAATTTGAAGAAAACTAATTAAATCAAGTTCATCCTTCCAGAGATTATGAAATGCCAACCCATTTCGCCCCTCCTAATCATTGCAACATAGATATATGGCCAGATTATGTTCACCATATTGGATTGTTATAGGGTGCTAATTTGGACAAATTTCGTTTGTTCATTTAATCACTCCATGAAACTTTTGCTCTCTTTTCTTTTGATTCACTGGATTTGCGTGAATGCTATTTGGTATGCTGTTTATCTTTGTTATATTGGTAGATGCCTGGGCCAGTCTTTTTTCTTGGCTAAGGACAGTTGTTACTCATCAAATTCAAAATCCCTTGGCTACTACATGAAGGCATAGAAACTAAACTAACCAAGGCTTAATATAAAGTAAAAATATATAATTACAGCAATATAGCAATATAAGGATACAAAGTAATTTTGATTTCCTTATCACAGTAAGACTCTAAATCAGAATGAATAACTTGAATTAGAAACACACATAAGTTGTAGATGCTATTAAAAAACAATAACTCATGGTGTTTTAATTTGAACTGTTGTCTATTATGTAGTAATATGTATTTAAGTATTACTTAGATAAACTGTCCTTTATCTATGATTGATGGTTGAGGAGAAGACCTTGGAATTGTCCACTTGCTCACTACTTTTCCATTGTCATTAACCATGTAAAGGCTTCTGTCAGTATTATTCAAGCTAAGCAAGATTTACTCTTAACCAGGGTTATATCTGGGTTTCAATCCTGCACAAGAGCAAACTCTCAGCACTGCTCAGCATCGCAGCCTCAGCCATGGTTAAGCATAGCAAAGATTTGTGTTGGTGAAGAGATAATGTGATTCTGGGAGTACAGAAAATTTGTATACCAGCTCTAAACTCCATGCTTAAGAACAGTGCAACAAACAATATAAGCATTTTATAGTTCCCTCTGTATATGTGTCAACAATGACCGCTCGCCACATCAAACGGGGGGCGATGTTTGCGCGGTCGCATGCAGCCCCCTGGATCCCAGAGTGACCCCTGGTAGTTCGGACTGGCATCCTCCCCAGGCTGGATACCTGGGTTCTTCGCCTACCTCAGCCAATCGGCCAATCCTGCCAGGGGGATTGGCCAGGTAAGGGGAAGGACCACACAGCCCACACAATAGAAAGTGAATCTTACCTAGGAAGTTGTAGTTGGCTCCAGAGCTTCTCCCACCCTCCACACCCTCATTTAAGTCTTCTTTCACAGGTTAACCTCTTTTCCACAGGTACACGGGCGCTGCTACGTCAGGGTTGCTGTTGAAGGGCCAGAAAGGAATTTCCCTGCATTGGCAGGTTTCACCTTTCCCATAGCAATACGTCACAACTTCAGCAGTTTCAGGATTTGGGCGGAATCCTAGTCTATCTTCCTAAATGGGGGGGGGCATGGAACGATGTCCACGCCCCCCCTTTGCGGCGGCGATAACGGGGTTCCCTGTTAAAGGGGTCTTGAGGGGAGGCATTGTCCATACACCAAGAGGTTGTCATTGCTCTCCCCTCCAGCGGCGGCGAATGGGGGGTGGGCTCTCTGCTTGAGCATATGTTCTCCAGAGCCAGCCCAATCCCCACACATTCTGGATAACCCTGAAGTCTCCCAGATCCCTGGCTGGGGACTGGGATGGAGAATGCCCAATGCCTGAGCCAAGGTCTCCCTACATCTGAATCTTAATAAAGTTGTGGCCAATTTTAATCCCATAGCAAGTTCTTTTGAGTCATTATTCCGCTCAGGGGTTGCCGGGGGTTTGGGGGGACTCCGCCTGTCCACGCAATCGGGCTCACTTATATTTTACAATGCAGCATCTGAAACTCATGACAACAAATGTCCCTCCCATTTATCTTTTAAACTCACCTAATAAGCAGTTGTTACTGATATCTAGCTTTTCCAAAGACACACACGAAAAAAGAGGTGCAAGTTCAGTCAAACTGAAAGAAAAACAACCAACATTTTAATAGAAAGTCAATGCAAAAACTATCTTAACCATGGGAGTGAAAAAGATGGAACAGGTATTGCAGAACTATACCTTCAAAACCCAAATATTTTTTGTATCATTTGGTAGCAAACTGCCTGTTAGCTATCCAAGGTGCTAGAAGGAAATTGTAACAGTTTTCCATGTAATAACGGATAACATTGATCAGGCTTCAGGAAATACCATAAGAACTATGGTTTTCAAAACTAATGAAATGACCTTCCTTAGAGAAGAACAAGCAATTCTGTGGAAGGCTTAGTTTCCACATAATCCCCTTTAGTGGATGCTACTTTTGGGACAGAACAAAGGTGATCTCTTCCAATCAGTGCAGTGGAGATACTGCACTCTTATCTTAATTATTAGAATGAGAAATAAATGATGCATACATTGATTATATGCAATCTATTTGGCACACCTATTCATACTTTTTTCTTAAGATTCCTTCCTCCACCCCACAGCTAAATATAAAAGCAACAACAACCACCTTTGTAGCTTAGAGATACTCTGAACCTACTCATACAGTTATTTACTGCCTTAAAGAAAGCTTGGTATTAAAAAGAAAGAACTCTACCCAAAGAGATTTGTAATTGTAGACATATTGCGCCTTGCACCATCTGTTTGTTTTATAGTATATTTAACTCAAGCGACACCTGAAGTTCTCAGAAACTGCTTCCCATGCAAAAGGTTCTTAAATGCATGACAACATAACCTTGCAGCCATTAAATTTCCAAGATGTTATTCCATTTAAAAAAAAAGGTACATATTGCCTTTCTTCTATTTGTCTCATTATTGCATGAGAGAAAGGCTTTCTTGTTATACTAACAGAAGGAGCATTATTGACCATGGTATTTAGAATTGAAGGCTGTAAGTAGGCAGCTTTGCAATTTTAGGTGGAAGTTTCACAGTAATGGGTCAAAGCAACAGCTAAACATTTTCCGGAACGCAGAGTTGACAAATATAGTCATGTCCTTTAACTTTAATGAATCTACTCTGAATTGGAAACCCCACCAAATCTCTGTCCAGTATACTGCTAACTTTTGAAATGCTCTGACAGACTGAGAACAGAGCACACAGTAAAATCATAGATGTAGAAGAACTCTGTATGTAATACATCTTATGTTGCTTGTTAATGATGGCATTTAGGGTGTCATAATTTTGAGAACTGGATGTCTTACTTGCCATTCAGATCTAAAATTCTTGTCCTGTACTATACAAGGCAAATCCTTTTTTTCCAGTCTGTCATTCTATAGCTTCCTTTTCACTGGCGGTCTTTGTCTTTTTTTTCCTTTTTCTTTTTAGAAAATTCAAACCAGAAAGACAAAGGACATTACAGAAAACTTAATACCACTTGACCTTGTCCCACTAGCCCTGGGCATTAAAAGGATATAAATTACAAAGACGACACAGAAGTAAAAGATATTTTTTTAAAAGTCCAATAGCTTCCTTTTTCTGGTATCATTTAAAGACAAATAGTCGCAAAGGCAGGACAAAGACAGTCTGGGAGACTTATATGAAGAAAGCAAAACTGAAACAAACTTGAAAGTTAAATGCATGTGGTAGTGGGGGTTGGGGAGGAGAAGCAGCAAAGTGCTGAAGTGTATACTCCAAAATATGTACACTAAATACACATTTTGTCAAAATCCATTTATTGCTCTTCTCTGCAATGCAGATAGTTTTTTATGGATGCTCACAGACTTTTCTTCTGTATTATCTTGTTTATTTTTCAAAATAAAATAGCAACTTTTGCTGAATTAAAGATGCACAAGTGTTAAAAGAAAAAGGCAACACTTCATACTGATAAAAAGTACCGGTAATAAAATAAAATGATACTTGATCATTACAAAGTGCATCTTGTAAAATATTTGTTTGGGTCATGATTCAGACAAATCAAAGGCAATTAAGTAAAAATTCTAGGAGAAGTTTAAACATATGTTTGAGGCTGTGATCCCATGCCCACTTACTTGGGAATATGTCCCGTTAAACTCAATGGGTCTTATTTTTGAGTAAACATATATAGGATTCCACTGTATATTTCTTAAACAATCAATGGTACTTAAAAGAGGCAAGTCTTAGGAGTGATCCAGAGGTTGCAGCTGGTGCAGAATGTAGCAGCTAGGTTGCTTATGGGGGCAAACTACCACCAGTTTATAACACCCTGCTTGGGGGATTTGCACTAGCTGCCAATCTGTTGTCAGGCCAAGTTCAAGGTGTGGGTACTAAAATATAAGGCACTATGAAGCTCAGGCCAGGTTACTTGAGAGACCATCTTATCCCATATACAACCAATAGATTGCTGTGGTCTGCAGGGGACTTTCTTCTGCAACTTCCAAAGATTTCAGAAGCCAACTCCACAGTAACTCAGAGCAGGACTTTTATTATGGTTTCCCCTGTTCTGTGAAATAGCCTTACTGTATACAACAGGTGCCCACTATCTGCATTTTCTGGAAACAACTGGAGACATTTTTGTACTGTCAGACTTTCCCAGCTGGATAAATGGGTCTTTCACATGTATGTCTACTTTGTTAGGGTTTAGTCTTGTTTTAATCATTTGCTATAGCTTGTGTTTTTAAACTGTTTTTAATTATCTGATGCATAAATCACATCGAGACAGTTGTTTAGAAGCTGAAAAATAAATCAGTAACAACAACAACAACAACAATAGTGTCCAGATCAAGGGAAGTAATGGTACAACTCTATTCTACATTGGTCAGACCACATCTGGAATACAGTGCCCAGTTCTGGGCACCACAGTTTAAGAAGAGTGTTGACAAGCTGGAACACTCAATAGTGCTAGAGCTGTTCGACAGTGGAACGGACTACCTTGGAAGGTGGTAGACTCTCCATTGGATATTTTAAAGCAGAGATTGGATGAACATCTGTCAGGGATTCTTTAGCTGTTGTTCATGCATTGCAGGGGGTTTGACTAGATGACCCTTGGGCTCTCTTGCAACTTTACAATTCTATGATATGGCTTATTTTGTTTGTATATGTATCTGTATATATGTTTGTATATGTACTGTACTTTTCTGTGTAGAATACAAGGTTTGTTTTTTTACTCTAAAATAAGTTTTGAAAACTGGGGGCATCTTATACATGGGTAGTGGGTAGGAGTGATGAGTGACTGGTTGCAGCCGCGAGCTGCAGATTGTCTGCAGTAAATGGGTATGTGATTCGTTGCTGCATCAAGGGCTGCTGAGGATTGGCTACCACTGTGGCAATAGTGATTGCTATTTACTTTCGCTGTTGGCTATCAGGCATACACGAACTATTTTCAGTGAGCAGTGAGAGCGATTGTAACCGTCGGGTTAGGGATTTACGGCACCTCCCCCAAAAGCTCAACAACTCCAATCCTACCCCCAAAAAGCTCAACAACTTTTGGCAATTTCCTGAAATTTGAGTCCCCCAATATAGGGAGTGTATTATATACGGGGGCTGGAAAAGTATGGTAGATGGTTCAGAGATGGACCACTTATAAACACCATCTCCAACTCCTCGAAAGATTCCATCAACGGTGTCTCTGAAAATTTTTACACATCACTTGGGAAGGCAGGTGAACTAATGCCAGTGTACTGGAAGAAGCAAAGATTACCAATGCCAAAGCAATGATTCTTCAACATCAACTTTGTTGCAATGCCCATGTTTTGTGGATGCCTGATTATCGTCTTCCAGAGCAACTAGGCCTATTCTATTCCGAACTTAAAAATGGAAAGCGTAATGCTGGTGGTCAACAAAAGAGGTTTAAAGACTCTCTCAAGGCAAATCTGAAAAAAAAGTAGTATAAACACCAACAACTGGGAAACACTGGCCTGCAAGTGCTCCAATTGGAGAACAGCCTTTACCAAAGGTGTCATGGGCTTTGAAGATGCTCAAACTCAGGACGAAAGGGAGATACATGCTAAGAGGAAGGCAAATTTGGAAAACCTCACCGTGATCAACTCCTCCCCAGAAACCTATGTCCCCGCTGTGGAAGGACGTGTGGATCCAGAATTGGCCTCCACGGTCACTTATGGACTCACTGTTAAAACTGTGGTCATGAAAGGCAATCTTTCTCGGCTATGAATGATCACAAAAGAAGAAGAATGCTCCCCAATCTCTTAACAATGGTTCAGAGATCTGGAGGACCCCTCAGACTTGCACACTTCCTTCCCTTCTCAACCTCATATGCTCCTTGGTCCCTCTTCTAATTATTCCTCTTTTCAGCATTAGATGAAACAGAGTTTGAAATCATAGTTAGAATCAGGTTTCAAATGCTTATTTTAAAGCTGCCTCTCCTGAGCTAACCATGGTTGGTGCTGAAATAGAAGGGTAGGGGAAAGTTTTGAAAGCCCAAGAACGAAAGAACAGGAGAGGGGTGCTATTGCTCTCTTAAGCACGGAAATTCCTACATGATACAACTTATAAAACTTAATGGACAATTACTTTGAAAAGGGGGAAGGTATTCTGCTGAATAAATATATGGTACATACGGAAATATTAGTATTGTTATTATATATTTTTATCCCATCTTTTCCCCTGATATGGACTTAAGGCACAGATAAATGAGGACAGCTTTAAAATATGAAAATGTGTTCTTCTCACATCATGCAGATATAATGTACTTCATTCTTTTAACAGGGGCGGTTATCCAGATAAACATACTGTTCAAATTTTTAATGTGTGCAATGCTTTAAAAAATATTATGAGTCACCTACCAGTATTTCATCTGCTAAAACTTTATTAGGCATCCATGTATACCTTCAAAAATTAATTATTCCTATTATAAGCTAAAGATGAAGACTGTTATCATCTATTAGTTGCAAATTAGACTTTCCTACTGGAGCTTTATTCTTAAGGAATATATGGATTCACAATCCTAACATTCATAGGGGCTTCCAGCAGTCAACAAAAAGGAAATGACACTCACTGCACACTCTTAAGAAGAAATCATACAACTGCATCAGCTGCAGGATAAAAGCAAAGGAACAGCTTTTCTTTCAACAGCTTACTTCATTACATTCAATCCTTCTGTACAGAACATCCAATCACTTATGCCATAGCAAAAGCATATGGAGCTGCTTAGAACATGGCCACATTGGTAAAGAAACTACAAATATCAACTACTGAACTACTACATTTTTTACTGCTTTAATCATCCATTCTGCTGATATTGTCATCCATTCCAGCTATATTTATTGTCATGCCTATCCACTTCATCTTCATTCTCACTTTTGCCCAAACGATTTATGTTAAAGATGTTGACACATACAGCAGAGGTACGGGAAGCTTTTCCTGCTAGAAATGTCAGCCAAATATCCGCTCAGCTATTATGACAGAGTGCTTCCTTCCACACAACAGGAAGCACTTCACCAGCTGTCGACTGCAATATACTGCAGCAAAGGGAGGGGAAAGAGAGAAGTCACACAACAGGGTTCAATATGTATGAAAGGCCCATGGCTGTATCATAGCTGCCAAGTTATCCCTTTTTTAAAGAGATTTTCCCTTATGCTGAATAGGCTTCCTCGCGAGAAAAGGGAAAACTTGGCAGCTATGGGCTGTATGCTTTGTTTGTAGAAGGACCCAGACTTGATTCCTTGTATTTCCAGTTTTAAAAGGGTCTGAACTTTATAATCCACCCCCTCAAAAATATATAATGTTATTAGTTTTACCTGTTTTGTGAGATAAAAAGTATCTGTAGCAAAGGCAGCCAATATGTAGAAAGCTTTCCCAAAGTTGAAATGCTGTTGTCTTCCAAGTATAATTCTCTTAGCAAAACATGATTTTCCAGGCTGGGGAACTAAGCATAAATCAATAGCATATTAACATATTATTATAGCACACTGCATATCATACTAAAACGACTAAGGCTGCAACCCTATTTGCAGTTACTGCAACATAGGTTCTTAATAGGTTTTTGAAATATTATTGTTCATTTAATATGCTGTGAACCACTTTGAGCATAATTTTGTGGGGAAATGGCATGCAAATCAACAATTGATGAAGTTACACACACAGGTAGAGAAAAATATATATATAAATGGGACCAAAATAAAAGACAGGAGGTTCAGTCTGTGACGTTCCTTTGAAAAACTGAAATGTATACTCAATAATGTATATAGTGACCATTCAACAGCAGCAATGGGGGATATGATTCTGTGTGTCATGCATGTGCATACACATGTGTGTGTGTGTGGATCTGCCCAACACTCCTTTCCCAACACATTATTTCAGAAATAAGATTAAATTTGAAGTCTTATAAAACAGGTAAGTGGTGACGCTATGTGATTCCCTCTCAGGATGATCAAACAAAACCTTATGCATTGATAAGAATGGGACACTCCAAGTGTCATCTTAGAAGAGGCACTGCACCTTCTCTATTGAACATGAAGGAATGTATTATGTAAAACAATGTATGCTGTGGCACATAAATACATCTTTAGAAACCCCAAAGTGTGCTTTTTATTCAGAACCACTGGTTTTTCTCATCTGCAAATATAATCAACAGATAGACTAAAACTCATATGAAGAAGCAATCTTAAGCTCCCTGCAAAGTGTGGTTGGGTGCTTCAGACCTTCCACCAAGTGGATAGAGCAATCCATGGGTGGAGGAGATCTGCTGCCAGAGATGTCTCGGGAACAGTGCACAGTATATTTAGGGGTGACTGCTATCACGGAGAAAGCTCACTGTTGCATTGCTACCAAGTAACAATCCAGCAGATTCTCCTCAGAAGAACATGTACAGTAGTTATCTGGTTGGGTACTGTAAGAATACGACTGTGTCTTTGGCCTGATCCCTGAATGGGTCTTCTTAAGTTTTTTTAAAAAACTACACCAAACTTAAAATTGGCACAGCTATTCTTCTTCTCATTTAAAGCAATGGAAAGAGAAAAATGAAAAAGCGGAAAGGAGAAAATCGGGGTGCCTGGCATGAGCCTAGAAAACAACAATTTCTCTACCACAGACTTTCCCCCACGCCTAGAATTGCTGCTTTAATTGGATAACAGCCAGGGTGTTGTTGTTGTTTTTTACCTCATTGAGGTTATTCCCTTGTAACTTCAGAATTTGAAGAAGGCCACAATTTTCAATGCCATCAATATGAGTAAGATGATTAAAGGAACAATCTATATACACTAGAGTAGGAGTATGAGATAGTCCTTTGGTGCTGATCAATTGATTGTGATCAACAACAAGTCGTTGAAGATTTTTCAATGACTCCAATCCACCTAAAAAGTAAAGTTACAATCTTTCAAAGCATTGAAATAGAAAAATACATTGGTTTTGACTTACGGAATCAGAAGTACAACAGGCATATATTATATACATAAAAAACGAGTATGTTGCCTCTGTTTCCATCATCATACTAAATAGTTACTAAGCATGAGAAGGACATACCTAGTCCATAATATGATTGTTTATCAAACTCTTACTTCTTTCTGAAATCAGTAATAAGTAATAATAGCTTCCTATCAGCACATTTTGTATTTTATTCTCCATTTGTTAAAACCATGTAGCATTCATAAACCATTCATAAACACCCCAGATTCTCTGTTCGAAGGGAAGTGGATTTATTTCTTTACTGAATATTTATGTTGTATTTCCATTCAACAAATTCTCAAGGAAGCTTGCATGGTCAAAAATACATCTAGACTACATAAAAAGACATATTAACAATAAACTATACAAGAGCAGCATACAATCGCATGACAATCAAATGACAAAAAATGAAAATAAAATCAGGACTGATAAAATAGAATGGTCTTTGCCTAGTGCTGGAGTGACATTAAGAAAAGTGCTAAGCCAAATATTGATATGCAGTTGTAATTATTTTTATTGGGACACATGGAAGGGATGGGGGGAAGTCAGGAGATTCAGAGTAATCTCAGTATTTGGATTCTGAATTGATATTTGTTGTGTGTTTATATTTTTAAAAATTTAAATTTTTATTTATGGCAAACATTGCTTGCCATACATCCAGATTTTCCTGGACGTTTCAGCAATTTCCACCTGGGCACTGTTTCCAACGACCGAATCCTGGCTATGTCTGGGAAATTCCGGGTGTATGGCAACCCTAGCTACAACGTACGAAGTGGTGTGTGATGTTGAGTGATGCTTTCCCGATTTTCTTGTTTTGAAAGGAAAACAACGTTTTGTGACATGGCATATGTGCTCGCTGCTTGCTTTTTTGTCTGCAAAACACTGATGGAGATAGAGAAAGAAACTAAAAGTCAGTATGCTAAACTTTCTCTTATTTGAATTCCAACTGTTTTATGAACTGGAAAATGCACAGTGCATGCTTGCAATATGCTCTAATACAAATGTTGCAACATATGGTCCCATATAACACTTTGATTGTCCATTCTTCAAAATTATTTTTTTGTTAGAATTAGGGACATGATCTAATGAAGAAATTTGCATGTGTAGCAGAGAACTCTGCGTGCAGCGGAGACTTCTTGCTTTTACTATAGCTGTTTCTACTGCCAAGTCACAAGATGTTCTTAAACTTGAACTACAAATAGGCTCATCAGCTCTGGGAATTGCAAGGATGAAAAGTTTACTGAAAGCTTATTTGGACTGAGGTCCAAGTTTCAAACCAGGAACTATGCCTTGAATCTCAGTTTAAAATACCGACAAATATTTCTGCTGACATGAAAAAATACTTCTAATATTAATATAGCAATCAGCAGAAAATATCCTACTATCTATAACCAAATGCCTCTGCACTGAGTACCAATCCTTTACTTACTTACTTGAAAGTAAATTGCATTGAATTCAACAGATACCCATAAGACTGTATTGCTAAAATGTCACAAGTTCTGCATTACATTAACTAAGTTTTCTCAGATTTTTTAAAACTAAGAATCAGACTACTAGTTAAAATATATTTCCACTAGGATGGATTTGGGTACCATTCCTCAATTACTAAAAAATAATTTCAAATATACTTCTAAATTTAAATGCAACATTGCAAGTCAGCGGTTTGGAATCTGTTGTTAAATAATTTGGAAAGCTAACCTGCACCACCTAGTGGATTTATGGAATATAAGAGAGTTATTTAGACTTGTCACTTTGGATTAATTTTTTTCCTTAGGAAAGTCCAGTTATCATCCCCTCCTGCTGGCATAAAGCAGCGGACTGATAATAACAGTATATCTAATAACAGGTTGAACTCTTGCTTGGTGCATTATCTGTTAATTTTAAAAATAAATTTTGGGATCACCCAAATCGCATTGTAAGGGTTAAACTACCGGTAAATATTTCATCAGGAGTGGCTGTTGTGGTGGTGCTCTACTACCATCCTAATATTGGGGTTGCTGCTGTTTATTGGAATGGTGTCAGGTGATACAGGGGGGTGGAAAGCATTAGGACTGTGTGGGCACACCAAAGGAAATATTGGATTTGGTTCTCCTGCTACACCACTGTCCTGGTAAGTGGTAGCAATGCTTCCCCACCCACTCCCATGTGCTATTAGTAATCACATCACAGTGATGTGATAGGGCTAATAATTGGTGTATGTGTGTCAAAAGTAACAGTGGGGAGGGGAGAGTTAAACATTTCCTTCCCACGGGCTCCTTGGCTGCTATTAATTTAAAAAAGAGCATCTGACAAGTTTCCCAATTACGGTACAGTATACATTTTGTGTCATGTGTAGTTTGGCCTGGTCTTTTTGGGAGGCATGGTTAGGGGCATGGTTGGCAGGTACTGAAGAAGGTGTGGAATTACTAACACTTCAAAAAAATAAAATAGCATACCTTTCTGTTTCTGATCCCCTGTAGGGTTGGAAAGGACCATGTGGATCATCTACCCCACGCCATGCAGGAATCCTTTGGCCAATGTGGGGATTGACCCTGAGATTATCTTTGAGCTACCTTTGATTTGTTAAGATGTTATTAAATCTAGTAAAGCCCACAACTTCTTTAATAGGTTGTCTCCATTGGTACAATAATATGTGATGCTTTGTTTTAAGGGTTCTGCATAACTCGGAAGGTAACAAAGCTTCATATTTACTAACTAAAGCTGGTTCCAAACGGAATATGTTTCTGATGTCAAAATTACCAATAACCTAGACTTTCTTTCTTTTTAGTTTATTTTTGTTAGTTTTCAAATTATTATACAATCATGAAGACGGAGGAAGAGTAACAAAAAATCAGAATATATCCAAATAAAGGCATATTTGTAAATCCGAAACTAGTTTAAATTATTCTGATAAATCAACAGTCAGTATTCATATAATGCAATACTTTAAAAAAACACAACAACCTTATTTTATCAACTGAGTTTAAACTATGTACTCTATCTGCATTTAGTTTTACATAATGTGGAAAACAAAAGGGGCACTAAGGACGAAAATGTTATATACAGTACAGACAGTGCAATTCACTGCATATTTACGCAAAAGGAAGTCCTACTATATTCAAGGAACTTACTACCAGGTAAGTGACAGCAATTTAAGCCTCATTTTAAAGAAACAGCCACAGAATCATTTGAACGGAATGTAATAAGGACTGGGGTGGGGTTGTTGCACTGCAACTTCCAAATCTACCCAGGGAAACTCTACAGGACTCAAAGATGGAAAAGGAGGGGAAACTCTTTAAAAACACAAGCCTATCTTTGTGTAATTCCATAAGGTGATTAAAAAAAACCTATCAATATGTGATTGTGTAACATGAAATGCAGCTTACAAACCAGACCTCCCCCAAGCAGTTGATGAGGACAGAAAAGCAGGCTCCAAGTGGTTTTCTTGAACATCTACTTTCTCATTCAAACTCATCTCATTTATGGGTAAGCACAGTGCTTTCATTGTATATACAGACAGGACAGGAGGCTTTTGCCCCATTGGCCCTGTAGTCTTCATATCCAAGACTCATCAATTCATATTATGTCACTCTCACATTAATCTTTCTGATATTCTACCTCAGGAAATCCATCTGAAACAAGTAATCCTTTACAGTACTACTGGCACCGAAGACAGATTGAACACAGATTCCAGCATTTCTGCTACCAATCAGTCCACCTTGTTGGTTTACCTTGGATTACTGATCTTTGAGATTTAATGAACACCAACAGTCACTATTCCAAGCAGAAGCTTGTGCCTAAGAAATCTGTCACTTTAATATAGAAAATTTAGCAATCTAAAACATAACCAACTGGATTGGGTGCATTGACATTATAAATGTTCACATTGAAATTAATATTTATATACAAGATTTATATACTAGAAGTAAAATAGTTTCTTAACCTTTCACTTTCAATGTTGTAACTTTTTTGGGGTGTGTGTGCAGAAACTTTGGTATGACATCATTTAAAGAGGCTTTACTGGAAAGAAGCATTCATTCAGCTACCTTGACACTATTTTGCATAACAGGAGACTAATAGCAACAGTTTTGGAAATATAAAATAAATTATAATGTCATTCTTTGGTTCATACTCCCCTTTGTTTATTATGTGCAGACATCTTATTTGCTCATGGGGCTTTTTGGGGCTACTTTTATTTTTTACCACAGTAAGATAGCCAAGACAGTTTTTGCTTTTATTCAGCCAAGTGCATGTTTCACTGTTGATTCATCAGTTGAATCCTCAGGTTTTGAAAACCAGTTTCCTAATATGTTACTTCATTAAATGAACCACAAATCAGATGTATACCTTATTTTACTAACCATACTCATGTACACTACAGCCTGGATTCTGTTTCTTTGTCTAGCCTGAGCAACAAAAGGAACCCTGGGTGAAACTATGAAAACAAGAGCAAAATATTCTCAAATGCTCGAATTGAAATCTATGAGACAACCAAGCAGATTGCAGCATGAGATCAGGGCCGGCCCTATGGCCAGGCTGGGTGGCGCAGGGCGCCACGGCGCCGGCCCGCTAGGGGGGCGCTGCACCTGCCCGCCGGCCGCTCCGCCGCACAGCTGCATCCGCCCGCTGTGCAGCAGCGCACACCCGCCGCACTGGGAAACGGGGCGGGGGGGCGCTGGAGGGATCCATCGCACCACGCGCCAGGGCGCCAGAGGTGCTTAAGACAGCCCTGCATGAGATGCACTGAGAGTGAAGGAGGAGAGCAGACATTAGGATCAACAGTGCGCCAAATGGAAGACAGGTCTTCCTTCAACTGTATCCGCAAATTCCTGTGAGCTTTCTTGTTTACTTTACCTTGAAACAAGTTAATCAGCAAGACTGGCCATTTATATAAAATCTGCTCTCCACCACAGACACTGAGTGCACCAGGGAATATGCAAATAGGCACCTATTTACTTTCCCTGGTAAATGAAAGTTGTTTACTTGTACTGAAGTGTAATTAGGAACTACAAGACTGCCCACCTCTGACCTGACTCTCAGTGCTGAGACAACCACCATATTTTTAAAAAGAGGAGACCACAGAGGCTACTAACCCAAACCAATTAACAGAGGAGTTTATTGTTAATCATATAAAAATATCTTATTAAGAAAATTTATTTACCTACTAATGGTTGCAGTACTATTTATCAATGGAAATAGTCAGCCCCTTACCAATTCGAGTGATTTTATTGTAGGAAAGTTCAAGATTCCAGAGATTAGTGCAGCCATATAAACCATGAAGGGATGAAATGTCATTTTTGTTCAGAATTAGAATGCAGAGATTTTCTAGATTCTCACAATTAATCCCCTTAATATTGTTTCCCTGTAAACAAAAAAAAACAATATTTCAAGTTTTATTTCATTTTTTGGATGAACTAAAAAGAATTAACAGTACAATCCTATTCATGTCTACTCATAATGCTCAATAAATTGAATGCAATTTATTGCCAGGTAAGTATTTAGGATTGCAGCTCTTGCCTCCGATCCTGGTACAAAATTCAGTTCGAGCCAGGCTGAATTGGGAGGGAGGGAGGTTTTCGTAGGTTCCCCTGGGTGAGAGGCAAAGGAGTGTAGTTATGGGATTACTATCTTCTGCCTACCACATGGGAAACACTTACTTGTGAGCTTTAGTTTATCATCTGTGGCCCTAAACTTTGTGCTGTACATAGGGTTATTGGGTGGAGGTGTTAAGATGTGTCTGGATGAGCCTTTGGCAGGCAGTTACAGTGATACTGCTTCAATTCCATTCATTGTAGGCAAGAGAATATTTAATCTGAATGGAGGAACTGACTACCACCTGGGGTGGAGGTCTAGATGTTTGGCCCTTTTCAGCTCCTCCAGCAGTTGTTGATGGGCCTAGCAACTAAGCCCTCTGTTTGTTGGTGCTATTACTTAATGCCAGGCCAGTCTGTAATTAAATTATGTTCATCCCTGATTTGACCTTGAAGGGGATGACCTTACATGTATTACTGCGACTCACATGCATAAACTGAGTGGGCATGGGGTAATTCAGTTGCACACATCTGGGTTCTTGGTACAGCACCAGACCAGTCTAGATGGTCAAAGGTGTGTGTGTTGGCATTGTCCATAGAAATATCATCTTTTACCAGAAAACCTATTGATTTGGGGAGGAGCTTAGAGGCGCTGCATCTGTGTTAGACTAGATAGAGAGATTTGGGGTGCTGTCAGTGTATTCACCACCCTGCTGATAAGTAGCCTCCCTGACCAGGCTGGTCACTAGCAAGATGCTAGATGACTGCAGGACAACAGTCCTGGGTGACTTCAATATCCATATGAAGGTTGCTATTTGAAAATATGATGCTGGACTAGCTAGACCTTTGGTTTGATCCACTAGGGCTCTTACGTTCTTATAGTATATGGAGTGGATGTGTAACAGCACATTTTGAAATAATTTCCACTTCAGCATAGACTAAAAAATACATAGTACCTCTGCATCTATGTATTTTAGATCTTTGCAGTTGCTGAGTCCTTCCAAAGAAAGCAATCCACAACGTCTGAGACTCAAAAATTGTAGCTTTGAACACTGTGACAACGTGGAGAGGCTGCAGCCCGGCAAATCTTGAAAGGTAACTGTGGTCACCTAGACACATGCAATAAGAAAAAGTATATACTCTTGCAACATTTGAAATATATTTGCAATGCATTATATAAACTGTGATTTCATACCATCCGAAATATTGTTTCTAGCTGCCAGCAAAAAAGTTTGGAAAAATCCAAAATCATATCAGGGGGTGGGGGTAGAAAACAATTCATGACATTCAACACACCACAATGGAAAGATATACTTCTTTGTGCCAACAATTCAACAATTGTTCTACGCTACTGTAACTCTCGTTTTGCGCATTCACTACTCTGCAGGCTGTGTAAGAGGTGTAAAGTCTCTTGGAAGGTTGTGATCAGGTTGCCTAACTGCACAATACTGCCATAGTCCCCACCCAACCCTTTGCATCAACAGAACTAGAGCACACAGTGAACAAGGAATGTGGGAAAGAGTTTCTATAAAAGTCAGTAAATTATTCAAGCATTTTTGGCAAACTTTATGATTCCACTTCTTACTTCCTCTGAAGGGAATGTTATGTCAGCACTAAGAACCTTCGAATAGCTCGCAATACATAAGCACTAAAAGGATTCACAAGATACTTGTATGACAGTTTTGAACTTGCAACTTTTACTCACCTGTTGCAGAGAATTCCAAGGGCCAGCCTGCATTATCATGGCAGCACTCAGAGGAGGCAACAGACCAGAGGAGCATTTCCGTGGCCTGCTTCTTTCAACTATTTTCTTCCCCTGATGTTCCCTATAAATTCTAGACCAGGATTTACATCCTTTCATCCACGCTAACCTCTTCTTTTCAATAGAATCTGAAAGCACGAGCGGTTGCTCAAAAGAATTGACTGGATTCTCATGTCTGGCCCGACTAGTGACTTCTTCATGAATTTCTTTTAAAGCAAGCTCTGTTTTAATATTTTCAGATGCATAAGATCCATCTGTCTGTCCAGTGCCTCCAGAATCTAGCTGAACATCCATGCTGATACAACTGCTATGCCTGCTGTTTTCCTGATTAACTATTGTAATAGTTTCATTATTGACAACATTTGTATTACCATTTCCCTGAAATTCCACAGTTGTCAAAAAACGGTCTCTGTCATCATTCCCTACATGCATCATTTCATGTATTTCATCTTGTTTCTCTTTCTCATACCATTTTTCCTGTGTTTCATTTTTCTGTTGCTTTTCCTCAATTAATTTCATTCTTCCATATTTAGCTTCCTCCTGTTTTTTTACCTTTTTGATTTCTTCCTCCTTATTTGCTATTTCTAAAGCCTTCTCTGTATTTGGGGGCCCCATTCCCCTTTTTATTGTGAGAGTTTCTTCTTCCTTTCGTTCTTCTACCTCTTCTTTTGCTTTTAATTTCTTTGTTATTTTTGTAACATTATCAATATTGTCCAGCTTCATTTGCCTTTCTGATTTTTCAGTTTCATCATCTCCTTTGACTTCTTTAACTATTTTTCTGTTTTTAGCCAGCAGTTTTTCTTTATCCACATTTTCAGACTCCATTTTCTTTTCTATCACAAATTCTAGCTGGTCTTTTTCTGTCCTTTTCAGTTCTTCCAATATTAGTTGTTCTCGCTGAAATCTCAAAATTTCTTTCTTCTTTTCATATTCTTCATGCCTCTTCATCTTTTCCTCAAGTTCTTGCCTCTTTTTTTCTTCCCTTCTCTTTCTTTCTTTCTCCTCTTGTTCCTTCTTCTCTAGGGCCCTTTTCATCCATCTTTCCTCCTTTTCTTTCCTTTCCCTTTCCATCGCTTCTTGCAATTCTCTTTGCTTTTCTAGTTCTTTTTTCCTTTCTTTCAAGACAGGGGAATATTTTTTGTACACCAAGAAGGCTCTAAAGGTAGCTTGGATTTTTACAGCAGCCATATTCTGCAGTTCTGCCAAGTGTTGTCTTTCCATAGCTTGTTGTTCTTCAAATGCCTTCTTTTCTTCTTCTATTTGTATCTGTAAGTTATGAATCAACTCCTAAGCACAAACAAAAAAGTAAGCTTTTTACCAAAATTGTGATGTACAAATCATATAAAATAGAAGCTGATATTAATGGTTGTATATTAAATAGGTTGCATATTAAAACAGGCAGGTCAGAGGGAGGTGATGCCAATCTATTTGTAACATATATATTGAACTGTTTTCCATTTATTGTTCAGTGTATTTCTGTTATATTCATAATAATATAAAATGAACTATTTGTAATTATCCTAGCAGGTGTAGGAAAAGAATGTTGCTATCCTGAAAGAATAAACTTGGGGTGGTTTTCAATGCTAGTATCATAGGTGCCAACTCCCTGGGTTCCTGGGTGCCCAAGCACCCACAAAATTCCCCATGAACGGGCCAGGCACCTTTAAATTTCAATGCCAGGGCATTCACGCTGCATGGCACCGACGGCCCCAGGCACCCATGGTCATGAGGCCAAAAATCAAAGTACAGGTAGACTTATTAAAGTTAATAGACATGATTATCTTAGATGCATTAATTACAATAAGTCTACCCTATGATGGTTTGGGCATGACATGTGGGCTGAGGATTATTTTCCTATACATAAGCTACAATAGAACAATCCTATATAAGAATGTCAACATTCTTGTATGTAAATTACCTCGTGCCGTCTCATTTGTTCTT
Organism: Zootoca vivipara; assembly: GCF_965207765.1. Lineage (NCBI taxonomy): Eukaryota > Metazoa > Chordata > Lepidosauria > Squamata > Lacertidae > Zootoca > Zootoca vivipara. The sequence continues at coordinate 33,729,811 of NC_142592.1, read as the reverse complement.
CCCAAGACTTCTCCTCTTTCATCAGCTCCTTTTCCATCACTGCCTGTTGTTGCTGTACATAATATAGATCATCAATGTTAGCACTTCAATGTCATTTATTAATGTTAGATATAAGAATGTCTGACAGAGAAGGTGCATGTAAAAAAGTAACAGAAAAGGCTGGAAAATTATAAAAACCAAATGACAAAAGCTGAAACATTTACTAAATTCTGTTCGTCTAGAAAATCATACAGGTCCTTTGATTGCTGGTATAATAAACAATAAAGCAACGTTTCTGAACACACTCTTAGATAATATGTGTAGCACCAAAAAGAAATTAGGTCCTCTTTGTACCCTAAAGGAGCTGATTGCTACAATATAATTCTTTTCCTGTAACATCTGAATTATAAGATATATCATGTCAGTGAAAAGCTTGTCAGAACTTATCAATGACTAGCATATTATGAAGTATCAGTTCTTTTATTTAAGCTGTATCTAGGTTAGCTACACATGGCACATTTATGTTTAAATTATTGTGCAATATTTGCATGATTTAATGTATTAAATTTAATGTATTTCATTAATGTATGTTTTATATTTTATTTTTTCTGATGTTTATTTTTTAATGCATTCAAATTAGTTTCAGTCTAAAAACAAGATATAAATAAAAGATACGACCCACAGGTCTTAAATATGCCCATTATCTACATTAAGATATTACCGCATGGAACATTTCTAACTTCATTCTTTCAGCTTCCAGTTCCTCCTGCCGTAGTTGCCTCCTTTTCTCCTCCTCCTCATTTTGCGTTTTTTCCATGCACTTCATAATTGTCAACTGTTTTATTCTTTCATTTTCTAGTTCATTTTGCTTTTCTTCCCAGAGCTCATATTCTCGCTTGCATCTTTCTTCAACTTCTTGGAAAGTAAAGCTAAGGTCTGTGCCACCATCATCTAGAAGAACACAGGCATGAGAACTTGAAATCACTGATACTATCCCCCCCCCCTGAACTGTGCTGCCAGCTCCTAGTGGTTTTAAGAATTTGCACTATACCATAAATACAAGGTGCACAATTTTTTTTCTGCCTGTGATAATCTATTTTAACATTCTGCACTAGAGGTTGCTGCTTCATCTTCAACATCACCAACAATATAGCTCATATCATCCAGGTGTAGAAAATACCATAGGTATGGAAAATAATTGAAGTCTCTGGCTAAACAATATTGATCTCAGAGACCTGGGCTAAGTCATGAAGATGAGTGATTTTCTGTGAGTCACTATCTTACAAGATTGTTTACCTGCCAAAGAACATCTATCAGCAATTTCACTGGAAGCAATGTCTCCATTATCATTGGCCTCTATTGTATTATCAGAAGTCACATTCATCTGTTGTTCTTCATCTTCTATTTCAGACAATACCTAAATAGCAACAAATATTTTCATGATAGTGTAGTTGAGCTTGGAACTATCAAACTATACATAGAAGCAGCTATGTTCTATGCTAGCCATCGTTTAAAATTGCAGGAGATATAGTAGGAGAAATATAGGTAATGAACAGATGTTATTTGTTATGGATGAAAAGCTTAGGAGCACTTGTATTGGCCAGAATCCAACTTGGTGTGTGCAGAGTCTTGTTGTAAGAGTAGCAATCTTACTATTCAGTTTTTTAATGAGGAGGAGAACTGAATTAAATTCCTTTACTTTCCTTCCTAAGCTGCTAATCAGAAATATCACCGATTTTCGAATGGGGGTTTGTGTTTACAACCACAGCTAGATTGGTGAAAGAAAATGTGAATGCAATACAGCACTAGCTTGCATTTAAGACTTCTTATTGAATTAGGGATGTCTGCATAGAAGTCTACTTCAACATGCATATTGCCACAAGCAAAATATGAGACAAGCTTCCTACCCAGCAATAGGTTTGTATTTGTATTGCAGTTTGTATTTTAACAGAGATATATTCAAAATATAATTTTAAAGGAAGTTTAGAGCAACCACCAAACTTATCAAATTATTTCTGTTATGACAATCAATGTAAGCTTATCTCTACAAGTCACATTTTCTGCTATATTGTTATTGTTATTGTTCTCTACTGTCAAAATCTAATCAGATCCTGAATTTTTTTCTACATATGAAATTTTATTTTTGTCATAACCTGCCTGTTTCTAAAAAGAATGTCACTAGGAACAGTTTTTTCTGGAAACATATATTTGAACTACGTATTAGTGCAAGGGGGGGGGGAGAAAAAGAACACACACACACACACACACACACACACACAGAGAGAGAGAGAGAGAGAGGGTGGATTTTTAAAAAAAACCCTATTAAAAAATTTCCTCATATTTGAACTGGATTTTTTTTTTAAAAAAGAGAATGGTAAATACTAAGGTTTTCTCAAATCAGGTGTGGGGAACCTTTGGCCCTCAGATGTTGCTGGCCTACAAGTCTCCTGACCCTTGGCCATCCATGCTTGTTGGGACTGGTGGGAGCTGTAGTTCAGCAACACGTAGAGCAGGCATCCCCAAACTCAGCCCTACAGATGTTTTGGGACTACAGTTCCCATCATACCTGACCACTGGCCCTGTTAGCTAGGGATGATGGGAGTTGTAGTACCAAAACATCTGGAGGGCCGAGTTTGGGGATGCCTGACCTAGAGGGTCAAAGGTTCCCCATACCTATCATACATAATAACCAGATTATTATTAAATAACATGTATATAAGCATGTTAGCCATAGCTGAACAGGAAATTCATGCAGGTGAGTGAGAGGGCTGGCATCCATTTTTTGTACCCAGTACAGAAGCCAGTTTGGTGGCTTGAGGTTGACACAATTGCTTCTGAGCATCCTCTCCAGCACTGTGCAGTAGATCCTTGATATTCTGAGGAGCTAGAGCAGGGGTCGGCAACCTAAGCCCCATGGGCCACAAGCGGCCAATGGGGGTTGTTTAACCGGCCCATGGACCCCCGTCACCCACTCGGGGACCCGCTGCCCTCTCAGTCGGCTCCCATGTACTGCGCTAAACCGGAAGCTCTTGCAGCCAATGGGAAGCTGTGCACACCTCCTCCGCACTGGAAGGAGCACTGGAAATAGTGTTTGCACGTGCGTGAATGCGTGTGCATGTGTACTCTGGCCCACCACGGTGTCTGCAGGACTGTGAACCAGCCCAAGCCACAAAAACTTTGCCAACCCCTGAGCTAGAGGCTATGCAGAAAGCCTGATGAAGATTAGTTAGTGCACATAACTGTGCCTACCCTGAGGCTGTGCTGGTGACTAAGGCACATTTTGCAGCCTGCATTGCACACCGTAGCAGCTGGCCAGTGGAGCTCTTTCACATGGTCCAGAAGTTGCTGACTCCCACGGTGAAGGGACATCTTGTCCACATCATCTGGTTGCATAAATGGAAGTCAAGACAACAACACACCACTGATCCCACAACATATCACAGACTGTAGGCATGTTTGGCAAGTGGAATGAGCAGTGGCAGTAGCCCTAGTAAATATATATAGAGAGAGAATACCCTTTTCTTTAATTCTTCTGGATCTTCATTATATTCAGAAGCCAACTCAGCCAAGTACTCTGAAGCATTATTAGGAACTACCTTGTATATATTACCTGCAAATAAAGAAACTATAATTTAGATGCTGCAGAAGAAGTTACTGTTCAAAGCTTCAAATAACTCATTTCAGTGAGACATCCTACTAGCACATATATTATATATAGATAAGATAGTACTTCTTTCCAAATGAGCAGGGGATTTTTTAGGTTGGATCATTATATATCCGATGCTAAAAATAAGTTCCATACAAGTTTAGGTTTGCTTATTCTACCTTTAAAAGACTCATTAAAATTCCAATGAAAGGAATAGGTAAGTGTTTTATACAAACTATACTTAGGATATCTTAATCATCAAAGCATAATTTGTGGCAGGGCAGGGCCAATGTTAAACAAGGGTTTCTATCAATCTCCTAAATTTGCACTTCCAGGTATTTTCCTGTTAAAATTTACAAAACAAATCTCCATAACAGTGATTAACAGCCACTGCTACCCAAAGTGAGTATTAATATTTGTCTATTTAAATATTTTGAATACTGCTAACTTACTTTTCAGTTACAAATAATTCTAAAAATGTTTGAGTGCTTTAATTTCTCTTGTAAAACATAAGCATCCTCCTTGACCAGTAGCACAACAAACTGACTAACTCACTTACTTACTTGATATTTCATCGTTTTCCCAATCTTGCAAAATGAACTTTTCTGCATCGTGGCTGCTCCTCTTCACAAAATTCAAATAATGGATAACTGATTCTGGTAGGTCATCTGAAAGCTAATATACATTTTAAATTAAATTCTACATTATTTTCATATCAGGGTTGTTTGCAGCTAAGTTACAACCCTAGATGGAACTACGTAAGGTAGAACTATTGGAATACAAGTCGTCAACAGGTTTACCACACCTATCAGCCAATCACCCATTCCCACCACCCTTCTGAGTAATACCCCTCCCCAAACTCTCACTATATATAAGGGTCTGGTGACTTCTATTTCAGTGTATCTGAAACAGTTTTGTGCATGCACACAAAAGCTCATACCAATGACACTTAGTTGGTCTCTAAGGTGCTACTGGAAGGAATTTTTTAAAATTTTGTTTTGTATACGCTAAGTTTGTCAAGTATGCAGAAAGATCACCATATGCCACCAAGTCCTGTGGAGTACTTACTGGTTCGCTGTCACTTGAAGCCTCTGCTGATAAATCAGGATCAAGATCAGGATCATCTACTTCAGAGGATGAAAAACTGATTTTGCTTAATTCAAGTTCTATTTCTTCTTCAATTTGTCGATCAACATCATCGTCCTCCATTCCTTTTATTGTTACATAGAAAAGGCAAAAAGAAAAGAAATGCATGTGCTGCTGAACTGTTAGTTCTACGGTTAACATTTTGTTGTTTAAGACCATTCTAAAATAATATGGCATGCCATCCATCTCAAGTAAAGGTGGGGGTATAACTAGTGATCTTGACAGTATGAGGAAAGGGCCAGGTAGGCAGCTGCTGAGGTTTAGGTTGTGGAGACACTGCCTACCTTTGTCTAGTTGTTGCCACTGTCATTAACTGTGCTGCCTCCTCACCGATTCATCTCCTTGTCCCATGCATAAAGACCATTGTGGCTTGATAACAATTGTAGCCAATGTATTTCTGTTGGCCAACCACTTTTCAAAAGCAACACTTTGCAAGAGCAATAGAAATGGGGATACAATGTGCCTGATTTTATTTATTTATATACGCTGAGGGATTGTTGTTACATATACATATACATATACATACACACACACACACACACATATTAAAAGGGAGGTTTTTAAAAAAACAAAAAACAAAACCCACTTTAGTGTCACCTCTAAAACTGCCCTTAATCTTTTACCAGGGCCAATTTACAGTTAATGGCGATTATTAGTTGTTTCTCTACATAGCCCTAATGAAGTACGTGGCATTTTGCAGAGAATTTTTTTAAAAAAATTAAATTAAAATAAAACCACAGAACACCGTCAAATAATAAATCTACCCAATACACACAAATCTCAGGATATATCCAAGTTTGAGGCACACTGGCTGTGCATTAATGCAACGGAGTGACACTTGGCAGGTCTTGGCTCCAAAAAGAAGCAATTTAAGTCGTTAAAAAGACAGAAATAGACAGCAGCCAGAGCCTCAAGCTAACAAGCGACACGTGCCCGCTAAGCCCTCAGAGCACTTCGACTACACGTCCCAGAGTGCATTGGGGTAAGCAAAGCATTAAGCATTGAGCGAGCAGCGCCCCGTTGCACGCTGGGAGTTGTAGTTATAGGCATCGCCCTTGCTCAGCGGCCGCCCCGCTCAATCTGAGCGATCGAAACGGGTTCCTCCCTGGCTGTCTTGTCAGGAGAGGGGATCCGTCCCTGCTCTCGGCGCCGAAGACCGTTTCAGCCCTCCCGCATCCCGCCGACGCTGAGCACTGACCTGCTTCAGAACCCGAGAGCTTAGAGCGGCTAACCTCAATGTTACAGGAAGTGTAGCCATGGCAACCGCGAACGGAGCGCAGGAGGACGTCCTCGCTACGGAAGCCGAGAAAGTTCGAAATTAATTCACCTGGAATCGGAGCCCCAGGAGGAAACAAGGGGTTTTTGTCCACTCTCGGAGGAGGGCACGGGGATGCAGAGGAGCCGGCTGCACTTAGGATGCGTGGAAAGGCGAGACGCTGCCCTGTAGCTAGGGATATCTTTCTTCATCGCTTTGCCTTGTTTTTCTTAGTGACACAGCTCCTGGGAAAAATAAAAGTGCTAGGCAGCCTCGTTGGTCCTTTAGGAACCTCCTCCCTCCAAACATGCAACAGTGGTGCAATACAGGGCTATGAAACCTATTTATTTGTTTTAACAAATCTGTAAAAGATTTGCAGCCTGAAGCCATAGAAGTGGTACAAAAAGGTAACAATGAAGCACAAGTCCTGAAAAAGCAATCAATTTCTACAGATTCTAACAGCAAAACAAAACAAAATAAAAAAACTTTCCCACAAAGTCTGAAAACAAAACCCTTTCGAAGGGCATACAATGAATACTTTACAAGTGACTCAGTCACACACACCTCAGGGAAAGCCCCAAACCGAATCAGAAAAGTTGGAGGTGGGCAGAGGATGGCGACCAAGATGCTCAAGGGCAGGGGTCAGTAAACTTTTTCAGCAGGGGGCTGGTCCACTGGCCCTCAGACCTTGTGGGGGGCCGGACTATATTTTTTTTTGGGGGGGGGATGAATGAATTCCTATGCCCCACAAATAACCCAGAGATGCATTTGAAATAAAAGCACACATTCTACTCATGTAAAAACACGCTAATTCCCGGACCATCTGTGGGCCGGATTTAGAAGGTGATTGGGCCTGATCCGGCCCCCGGGCCTTAGTTTGCCTACCCATGCTCAAGGGTCTGGAAACCAAGCCGGTTGAGGGTGTTAGGTATGTTTAGCCTGGATATGAGGAGATGGAGAGGGGCTATAATAGATATCTTTAAATATCTAACATGGAAGGTTGAGCAAGCTTGTTTTCTTCTGCTCTGGAGAGTAGGACCTGAACCAATGGCTTCAAATAACAATAAAGGAGATTCCAACTAAACAGAAGAATGTAGCTGTGATTCCTGAATTGGATTCCTGCACGACCCTTTGGGTCCCTTCCAACTCTACAATTCTATGATTCTACATTTCAGTAGGCTTGTAAACATCATGATGCTAAGCACTTCTCTAATTTTAGCTAAAAGCTCTGTTTCTAGACATGGGATACCTCTGGGGGCATGCTGGGGAAGAGTGTTAAATCATGGCGTATCCAAGTCTCCTCACTTCAGAAATTCTCCTTATAGGCTATGTGAGAGCAAAATCATCTGCCCTCATTAAGAAACTAAAATGGCACTGAAGGCTTTGTCACTTACAAAGCAATATCACTCACACAGAGGTATAATTGCAATAATTTATTTTGAGGTTTTATGTGATTTTCATGGCCAAGAGTTCAAATGGCAAAAAGTGGCAGGCCTTCTTGTTCCCTTCCTTAGGTTATTCTAGTGTGTCATTACTGAATGCTCTTGTTTCATGATACAGTGGTACCTCAGGTTAAGTACTTAATTGGTTCTGGAAGTCTATATTTAACCTGAAGCGAACTTTCCCATTGAAAGTAATGGAAAGGGGATTAATCCGTTCCAGACGGGTCCGTGGAGTACTTAAATCGAAAGTACTCAACCTGAAGTGTACTTAAACCGAGGTATGACTGTATTTCTTAGGTAATATCACCCATGGGTTAATAAGTTTTTCCCCTAAATTATATTTCAGCAAAGTAACCATTTCAAAACATTCCAGAGACAAGGATAACATTTACAGAGAGTACAATAATAAAACATTATTATTATTATTATTATTATTATTATTATTATTATTATTTTAAAAAGCTCTCTTAAGAGGCCTTGGAGATTATGTGTGAAGTTATGTATATGAGAACTATTGGATTTTCTGAACTGAATCCAATAAACATTGTTTTCTTAACTTTCCCCCTATATAGGAGTCTCACAAGTGTGGGTTTTTTTGTTTGTTTTTTGAGGTTGGGATTCATATGCAAGGTAAGTTGTAAGTGAGTGCGCTATGGGAGAATCTGGATTCTATATATTTACGAGAGGTAGAAATTAAGCCCAAGTGACTGAATTTACCATTTCCATGGTTTGGGCACATCATTGGATTTGTAAGTACCTTAACTCATCTCTAAGGTTGTTGTTTTTTTAATTGTAGAAGGGAGAGAAAGAGAGAGAATGATTCTTGAAAGCAAATTAAGTGTAATGTGAGTGTCAAACAACCTCAATGTCATTTACAAAGACATGTAAATAGTAACCTCAGTAACAAGGAAGTAAATCCTTATCAACACACCATACTGTGCGGCAAATCTAAACAGTGGGATTTGGAATTAACATTAAAATTGGAGTATCTGCGAAGAACTATATTGTGGGTTTGCTTCCTTAGAGGTGAGAGGAAAATAATATTGTGCTGTGTGTATTATGAGATAAGTGGCGCCAGAAGTTTCTTATTTGTTTTATTTATTAATAATATCTGTCAAATGTCTTATAGAACAAACTCTCTGGGTGTCATACAAAAGGATACAATTCTCAAAATCCACAATTATTCATGCATCTACCCAGTTTGATTTTGGGGCACATGCTTAAAACATTTTTGTTAAGCCAATCCTATCCAGACATGCAGAAGTTGCGTGTGCTTTATCCATTTGAATTTTACTGTTGAATTTTAATCTTTTCAATATTTTCAATACCTGTCTTTAACTGTTGTTGGGATTTTTAAAATATATTTTGATGTTTATTTTATATTTTGCAAACCACTTGCAATCCAACAGCATGTAACATTAAATAAATAAAGTCATTAAGATCCTCACTGGAAGAATCTGCTATTCCAAATATATTGTTACACCCAGTTGCTCCTCTCTTCCCACTCTATATAATGTTGCAAGAGCTTACACAAAGACTTAATCCTGGAACTGATTTGCTCCTAGAACATGCTTTCTTGTTGGATGAAAGGGGTGCAAAGTTTTGCAGCCCATCTTACGTACCATCGGCCCAGGAATAAGCCCCATTGATCATGATGAGACTAGATGGTTGCTGTGCAGTCCTGTTTTCTAAATAAATGTTTTCCTTTTCAGATAATACAGAGCATGGTGAAATCACAATAAATAAAACCTCCCCTTCAGTAGTTTCAAGCACTACTAGAGGTTCCACATAATATCTGCACTGCATTGTTTACTGTGACAACACCTGCACTTTGGAACTCCCTGCCTATTGCAACAAAGCATGTGCCTTTCCTAGACTCTTTTCGGGCACCTGCTAAAAGTATTCTTCTTTAGGCAAGCATACCTAGATACTTAGGAAGTTGAAGTAACTTTAATCTTAATATTTTAGCTTTTGTATGTTTTAAAGTAGGATTGTTAATTTCTTGCTGCTGTGGTGTTTTTTTGTTTTTTGTTTTTTTGTTTCTTGTTTTGGTAAACCACTTTGCAGGTTTTAAAAATAAATTTCATTAAATAAATAAACAATAAATAAAAATAATATAACAGAAGCCAAAACACAATCCATCCTGTAGATTTAAGTATCTGTATCTACTTGTTATCAGAGGCCCAGAATCCACATTCCTTTGAAAGAAAATATGAAATAACGTAAAACCATTTTTGCAGGCAAAAAAAATATCAATGTGGGGAGGGGGGTGACAAGAAATTTTCCACACCGGGTACCACCCAACCTTCCTACACCTCTGTCTGTGCCTAGATTCATTTCAGTTGAGGTTTAGGTCCTGTTTTGGCACAGAAACTGCTTTGATCACCCTGTATGATGGCCTGTGTCGGGAGAGAGACCGGGGAAATGTGCAGCTGTTAATTCTGCTTGACCTGTCAGTAAGAAAGACAGAAAAGTGGACAGCAGAAGACGGAATGTCCTTAAATATTTTCTGTTTTAGAAAACATGGATACATTTTACTGGCAATATCCATTTAAAACTAATGTGAAATATGCATTTCAGTTTGTAGCTATTTATATAAATATCACCATGTGCAACCATTGTTTCCAGGTGCCATTTAAATGAAGAGCAAAATGAGAAGAAGTGAAAAACTCTTCATACTAAAATACTTCTTAAACATCCTCAATGGAATTTTCTTGGTAAGAAGTTTTCGTGTACCGTTAGACAGGAATTAAACATTATAAGTTCTGTAGCATAATTCAGATACAAACAGCCATTATGTATTGCTTTCAGGTGTTAGGTCTTCTGCTTGTGACTTTTGGCCTTTGGATGTCGCTAGACAGAAACAGGTTTTTCAGACTTTTGTGTGAGTATAAGCGCCTGCCCATAACTTTCTCTAAGTCTAACCTTTAAATGAAAGTGTTTAACCATTTAACCATTAAAATGTTCACTTCCCACAAGATGGCAGCATCGCCTTAGAACATTTACTGTACAAAGCCAGGAATCAAAATATCAGTCTTGTTGTCATGTTATGATGCCTTTCATTATACAAACTTGAAAGAAAGCAGATAGCTTGAACTAGAGAATTGTAAAGCTGTAATACTTGGATTTAGAACTAACTTAGCCCTATTGGCTTCAATATACCAACCATCCAACATTGTGAATGGCTTGCTTTTCCAGCGTTTAGGTAGAAATCAATTCAGTCATTCTGAAAAGGAAAATAAACCATCATTCAAACTGGTACACATGTTACAGCCACTGTGTGGAGGCTGTTTTATATCACTTCATATTGCAAGCTATTTGGCTCAACTCATCACAAGTACCAGATAATTTTCTCAGTGTTACTGCGGCCATTGAGAAGAGTGTTATTTATGGTGCCCCACACAAAGCAGCAATAGCGTGTACACTGACCCTTACTGCAGGGCCAGTATTATCTAGAACACAGTTATACGGGCTATAATAAATAGTAGTAATGGGCTGATGGTAGAGAGTTCTGCCAAAGACAAATTTTGGCTCTTTGATAGCTAGTTATATTATAGCTAATATACACGGGGTAGGGCAGAGATATCAAACTCAAGTGGACTGGAATGGCACATTCCCCACGCAATAGATGCCCAGATGGCACATTCATTTGTGTGTGTGTGTGTGTGTGTGTGTGTATTCCACCACAATTCATAACTTCTAAAATGCACTTCACTCTTTTACACCTGGCTTTTAATTTAGAGTGATGGTGTGATATTGTAAGTTAATTGCAACTACTGGTGGTTTATTGCACTTTGCCTTATAGCAAGATGGAATATAACATTGTTTTTTACAAAATTATATAATTGCGATTACACAATTTGCAATCAGCTTTTTCCAGTAAGTATCATGGTTGCCCTCTAACGGATTCCCTATCGTGGCTCAATCTTCATAGATTCAGTTTATTTTTTTTAAAAAAATATTTTTTATTAAACATTTTATAACAAACAAAAAATACAAAAAATACCAAAAATACAAAGAACATCATTACAACAAAAAAAACATCAATACAAACAGAAACATAAACATATCATCTTTAATCAACTTTTTAAATCATTGTCTTTTTGGCTTCCCCAACTCCCCACTATCTGATTTTCATTTTGAATATCACTGTAGCAGTTTCTATTTCATCTCTTTTACTTCCTTCATACTATAATCACCTTAGTTCCTCTTAATCTCGTCTTTATATTTGCATATCAATTTTTCAACCTTATAAACTCCTCTTATCTCCCTATTGCCTTAACTTCTGTATTTCCCTAGATATTCAGATTTTCAACTTTCAAAAGTAGTTCCCTATATATATTTTAAACTTTCTCCAGTCTTCCTCCACTCTTTCCCCTGCTTGATCTCGGAGTCTTCCTGTCAGCTCTGCCAGTTCCATAAAGTCCAGCATTTTCATTTGCCATTCCTGTAAAGAGGGCAATTCCTCTTTTTTCCAATATTTTGCAATTAAAATCCTCGCAGCTGTGGTGGCATACATAAACAGATTGACATCTTTTTTTGGGATTTCTTCCCCTACTATTCCAAGTAAAAAGGCCTCTGGTTTTTTCAAAAACGTATTTTTATATATCTTTTTCATTTCATTATAAATCATTTCCCAGAAGCCTTTTATCTTGGGGCATGTCCATCACATATGATAGAATGAACCAGCTTCTTCTTTACATTTCCAGCATTTATTATCACCTTTGTGATACATTTTCGCTAATTTTACCGGAGTCAAATACCATCTATACATCATTTTCATTAAATTCTCTTTCAGCGCCGTGCATGCCGTAAATTTCATACCCTTCTTCCGCAATTTTTCCCAGTCCGACATCATTACATTGTGACCCAAATTCTTGGCCCAATCAATCATAACCGATTTTGTTTGCTCATCTTTCAGATGCCATTCTAACAATAAATTATACATTCTGGACAAATTCTTGCTATCTGTCTCTATTAACTCTGTTCTTAATAGATTCAGTTTAGGCTTGTTTTAGACACCACAGTTTTGCTTACTTTATTGATGTTTTCAAACCCTTTTAAAATGATGGTTTTGATGTAGCAATGAGTCACGACTTCAAATACACTTTTATCATATGAACTGGCTGCTGACACACTGCTCTGCTGCACAGTATAGGGTACATTTATGCTATCATCATAGGATAACTACCATTGAATTGTCCAACCTTGGTGCTTTTTTTGTTTTGCTTTTCCCAGCTTCAAAGAATGAATTGGGTCACTGAGAGTTCAGTTCCGAAGCCTGGCAAGATGACATAGTCTTGATTTACTTCTCTTTCATCTTAGGATAAGTGATCATGTAACTAATAGCAGGGTGGAGTTTGACAGCTCCACAGAGAAATAGTTACCTCTCAGGGTTTAGGCAGCTGAATTTTGAACTAGTTGGAGTTTGGACCACCTTTAAAGGCAGTCCTACATAAAGTGCTACTCTCAATGCAACTAGAGAATGAAACACTGTGGCTGCAGTTGGTATACCAACCAAAGCTGGAAAAACACAAACCTAGTATTAATGCTACCTGGGCTTCCCCAACCAGCACCAATGCAAGAGCATTTCCAAGCTGCAGATATTGAATTTTATTGGGGGGGGGGCACTATCTAGAAATAGCGGTAATCCTTCTTGAGCTGGAATCTCCCAACTCACAGCATTATCTTGCCTGGAGTTAACTTCAGCTTGTTTGCCCTCATCTATACAAGATGCAGGTGGCGCTGTGGGTTAAACCACTGAGCCTAGGGCTTGCCGATCAGAAGGTTGGCGGTTCGAATCCCCACGATGGGGTGAGCTCCCGGTGCTCGGTCCCAGCTCCCGCCAACCTAGCAGTTTGAAAGCACGTGAAAGTGCAAGTAGATAAATAGGTACCACTACAGCGGGAAGGTAAACAGCATTTCTGTGTGCTGCTCTGGTTTGCCAGAAGCGGCTTTGTCATGCTGGCCACATGACCTGGAAGCTATACGCCGGCTCCCTCGGCCAATAACGCGAGATGAGCACTGCAACCCCAGAGTTGGTCATGACTGGACCTAATGGTCAGGGGTCCCTTTACCTTTACCTTTACCTAGACAAGAATTGCCTCCAGGTAGGTTTAGGGTTTCAGTAGTGTGACTACTATTAGTAAACATGTAGGCCTGTAAAAAAATAATAATCCAGGAATTCATGAAGGTAAGATTTATTTTCTCCAAGACAGCAAACTAGGATAGATATTTCCAGAATGGATAACCTAATATCAGGAAAGGATGTTCTTGCACGGGTCAGTCTATGTAAGCAATTTGCCTTGTTTCAGAGTCTCATGTAAGCAATTTCACATATTCATGTATGGCTCCAGACATCTTATGTTAAGTGTCACATATTAAGAAATTAAAAGTATAAAATACATTTTAAAATTATTTTTAGTATCCACAGGAGGACATTCAGTGGCAGATTCTGTTTCTCATATGCTACTTGCCATTGGATCCATCATTGTTTTTATTGGACTCTTGGGATACTTAGGAAGCATTCGAGGAAACAGGTGTTTAGTAGCTGTGGTAAGTATAACTTGTGAAAATCCTTAGCACAAAGTTGTTGCTTACAATACACACTTCGCTTTCCCCACAACAATCCTCGAAGTGGTTTAACCTTTGAGATAGTTCTGCATCCCAAAGCAGAATGAGTGGTGCAAAATGCACAATAATTGATGGGATCTTACTGCTTGTACTACAGGTACACAGGGATATATCCTTAATAGAATACTGTATTTCAAGTGTTCCAGCACAGAGAGGTTGAGTGCTTAGCCTGCAGAGGAGTACTGTACAGAAAAGGAGAAAAACTGATTAGACTCAGAGCAAAGTCTAGAGATACTGCTTGCCAATTTCATTTTGGCAATAGCTCCCACTGAAGTCTCAAGGCAAAGTCAGAAGTCTCACTACAGGGGGCAGTAAAATTGTTCAGTCTTTTTCCACTTTGTCTTGGAACTGGTCAGATATTCATCAACAATGCAAGTCCCTTCTTCACTAGGTAAATTCTGAACATGTTAGGAGGGAAGTGAGATGCTAAGATCAGTACTAAAATCTCTTCAAATATCTCATCAAGTCTGTTAAGTGGAGCTTTTGATTCCAGTCTATCTTGGATTTAAAATCATTTTTACATTATGAAACTGTTGTTAATCTTTTGTATATATGATTCCCCCCCTGTTTATTAGGATGATGTGTGTGTGTGTGTAATCAGAAGTGATTCAGAATCCTAATCAAATAATTAAATAAATATTTTAAACCTAGGAATGATAAAAGTGTATTTGGCATTAAAAAAGAGAGAAACATAGAAGCCCGATGAGCCTTCTAAGGAAGAGCGTTTCCAAAATGGGGTGCCACCACAGAGAAGGCCCTTACGCTTGGTTCTTTCCTTAACTAAGTGGGCGGGGTCACCCAGAGGAGGGTGTTTGAAGAGTATTGCAGCAAATGTGTTGACGTGTTGGTAAGGGATAAGGTCCCAGGCTATGTACAGTGGCAAACCTTGGGGTCTCAAATTTCAGTGGCACCCTGTGCAATGCCAAAATTATTGCCCTGCTTCTCGTACTCTACATTCTAAATAATAGCTGAGACATCCCCTGGCACACCTGAGGCTCAGCAACCAATGCAGCTGAACTGCTAAAACACTCCCCTAAATCTGTCTCTGCTGTGTAGCCCTTAAAGGTAACGATAAAGTTATATTGCTTGTCACCTGTGATTTAATGGGATCTATTCAGTGGGTGTCCATTATATTCATGCAACTAGGTGACAGCATTCTAAACCACAATGACTTCCTCACTCGATTACATTTTCTACACAATATTGTCATTTGAGCATTAGAGAAATGTGATTTCTCTGAAGCAGATGTGAGAAAAAACCCACCTGGAACCTGTGCAATAAATGAGTAATGACTGTACGATTGTTGCATTATGATCATTTAGCAAAAGAGCAACTTATTGTTCCAATCTATCTGGTCATGCCTTGGACCCTAGAAAACAACAACATGTCTAACAAAAACACAAGGAACTATGTGTGTCCAATAGGGTGTTCAGTGGAAGACCTTTAAACAGCTTGGTTAGAAAACAAAGGCTCTGCCCAGATTTCTAGCTGGAAGGGAAGATTGTTTCTTTGTAGAAATATTTTTAACACTTTACAAAATCTCTGTAAAGAAACGAATGTATGTACCAAGGTGCCAGGGCATCTTAGGGAGATGCTCATAATACTGCTTTGCTTTTCACTGCACAACATTTACTCAGTCAAGAATAAGATTCTCTTTCTAAGATTTTGGTTCAGAACACACTCATTGACAAATGAACGCATTGCATTGCATTGCATTATAAATATATACATGCTTGGGGAAAGGCAAAATGCATCCCTCAGCATGTACACAGGATATGGTATCTTGAAATTTGAATTTCCAATTGAAATGCTATAGCTAAGTGGTAGAGCATGTGGAAAGTTTCAGGTTCATTTCCCAGCATCTCCATGTTGCACTACCAGCCGATGTAGATAATTCTGAGCTAGATGGACCAAGGAGTTGACTCACTATAAGGCAGCTTCCTATGTTCTTTCTACATTCCTAACATGATAGTGCAATTCATCACCCAGCAGCTGGTGCTCAGCTACAAAGCTGGTATGTTTTACAACGATGACTCATTCCTATAATACACATAAATTATTCTTGCAGGTACCAACATTTCTAGTAACTGAAATTCCTCTCCATATTAATCACACAGACCTTATTAATGCCATTTTGTGCAGCTTTCCTAGTAATATGTTTATTTTTATTTTCAGTACATGGGTCTTCTTGTCCTTGTCCTTGTTATCCAAATGGCAATACTTGGGGTCCTGTATACAGGAAAGGAAATGGTATGTATCCATTATTTAACCAAAGGTATACAGTGGTACCACGACTTACGAAGGTGATCCGTTCCACGGCGCTCTTCATAAGTCGAATCCTTTGGTTGTTGAAGTGTCCGTTTTGCGCATGCGCAAAGCGCGATTTTGCGATTCTGCGCATGTGTTGACCGCGCGCGCAGCGAAAAGACTTCCGAGTTTGCCGACTTCATAAGTCGAAACCTTCGGAAGTCGAGTCATTCGGATGTCAAGATACCACTGTATTTTGGCAAAGCTGTACACTGGCTCCCTCGGCCAATAATGCGAGATGAGCACCGCAACCCCAGAATCAGTCACAACTGGACCTAATGGTCAGGGGTCCCTTTACCTTTACCTGCACTCAAAGACAGGCTCTAGAAGATTGAATGGATGCAACTAAGAGTGGGTGCAATGGTCAAGAAGGTGGTTTCTGCGTGTGCTGTAGAGGGAAGTGAGGGGCAGATGCAGACCTTCCAACTGTCCCATTTTCCAGGGACGTCCCTGATTTAGAGAAACTGTCTGAGTTTCCAATTTGATCCTGGAATGCCCCGCTATTCCTTAGGACGTCCCTGTTCTCATTGGAGAAATATTGCAGGGTGTGGAGCTAACCGACCCCCGAGCCATGTGAAGGCAATCCTGTACCGGGAATTTTTTTAATGTTTAATGTTTTATTCTGTTTTTATATACATTGGAAGCTGCGCAGAGAGACTGGGGCAAGATGTGTGGGGCATAAAAAGTAAAAATTATCATTATGGAATGGAACGTCCCTATTTTCATTAGAGAAATGTTGGAGGGTATGCAGATGGGGCTCACCAACCTAGGAAGGTAGCCCATCTAAGAGAAGGAAAATTCCAATCCTAAATCTCCACGGCCTTGTGGGATATCTTCAGGAGAAGAAAAGGCTAAGGAGTAAACCCTACACAAATCCGAAGTGGAGTCCCTAAGCCGGTTGCATGGCTCCTTGCATGCCTCCTTCTGGCAACTCCTGCAGCCAAGTTGGTGCCAAACATATTGCTCTGCTTTCCTTTGGGCCACATCAGAGAGATGGAGAAGAAGGTCTTCTCATCTGGGCAGCCCAGGACCTCCATAACACTGCCCAGGCTTGTGCCCTGGGAAGGCCACTTCAGTACTGCTAACACAACAACAGTTTGACTTCACCCCTGGAGGCACACTCCATTGTATCTCAAGACAGATGTTTGACAACAAATTATACAGTGACCCAGAATAACAACTCATACAGAATGCAAGAGACCAGCTGCTGATGGGGCTTCTCATCAGCAATGTATTGCACCTCTTCTCTGGCTTCCTAGTATATACTACCGAGTCAAAATCAAGGTCTTGCTGTAAGAAAATAATACCCTGAATAGCTTAGGACCAGCTTCCTTGAGGGATCACTTTGTCTCATATATGCCAGCCTAAGCTTTACATTCAGCTGGAGAGATACTAATTAAGGATACCACATGATATTTGCCTGGCTTCTACCTGACAGTGGGCCTTTAGGGGTGGAACTCCTTGCACAATAATCTTAAGCAAGCAGAAGCATTTGATGTCAAAGGTACACACAGAGAAGGCTGACGACATGAGCAAACCTCTTTAATGGGACAGTAACCCAAAAGGGGCTTGGCTCTAGCTCAGGCATCCCCAAACTTCATCCCTCCAGATGTTTTGGACTACAATTCCCATCATGCCTGACCACTGGTCCTGTTAGCTAGGGATCATGGGAGTTGTAGGCCAAAACATCTGGAGGGCCGCAGTTTGGGGATGCCTGCTCTAGCTGGATTGTACCTATCACTTGTGAATGCTTGTTGTTAAGATATAAAGACTGACATGTGCAATAGCTTAGCCCTTCTCTTATGGTATATGCACACAGGGTATATACACAAACTCTGGCTTACAGAAAACTGTGTCATCTGTTTCTATTTTAAAATAGGTATTTTAACAGCCCTCAAATTTTGGCCTTTCAACGTGCAAGTCACATGCACTTTGTTGATTCTGTTTCCCCTGCCTGGTGGCTACTTTGAGACTGGGTCGCTTTATTTTAACCCCCACCCTTTTTTGCTTTCTTCTTTTCGGTAGTCTCCTTGCTGGCAGGAAGGGTGTCAGCAGCCTAGACACAGCCTTCCTTTGGGGGAAGCAGACTAGAGGAGAAAAAGGGGATGTGAAAAATATACAGACATTAGACAACAAGATGAAAGCAGAGGGGGAGTTTTCCAAAAAGTGAAAGCTCTGGAACTCTCATTCTAGAACAGCTGCATGCATGGCTGCGCTCTTCGATATGTGTCTATTTTCATTTTCCTTGAATACAGTGAGCATGAGTAGAACTGAAAGTCTGTCTGCATACAAAAACTTCTTTGTCTAGATATTCATTGATTCATACCATCATGAGGGCAAGTGGTGGCTGCTTGAGCTCTGTGTATATTTGCTTCCTGTCTCTGATGAGCCAGTCATGAGCACTGGCATCACTGCGCAGGCTTCAGCTCTTTGACCACAACGGAAAACCACCTGAATTTTTTTTTGTGGTTCAGGCATGTGACAAACATATTCCTTCTGTGTGCTGAGAGCTGTGCACAGTTGGCTTTCCATCAGCAGGAGCCCATGCATCTTGTAAGCTCAGTGTTGTCGCTTGAGGAACTTCCACGTGGTGAACTTTCCTTGGAGAGGCTGCAAACTGACTTCCAACCTAGCTTAGGTGAGTCAGAAAGTGTTGCAGCCTGAAGCTCATGCCAAAGAAACCAAGCAGATGGATCACAGTGGCACTCCCACTTTGGGGTATAGGTATTATGGATCTATATTCCCATGCAACACTGTTCCTCTGTAAGTGAGGGGAAAATGGAGTCCTGTTCAGATGCACATTTTTGCACTCATTCTCTAAACAGCAGGTGAACTCCTTATGGAAGAAGGATGTTTTTTTAAATCCCTTCCACTCCTCAGTATTCAGTGTGTGAGCACCTTTTGTCGAGAGCAAAGGATATCAAGAGGACTGCATTGAAAGTGCTGCTTGCTCAGCCTTAGTATGCATGTATACTTCTAAGGAGCTAGAAACATTGAAATCAATGGCAGCCTAGCTCCATCCCAGGTTCTTTTTAACTGTATGTAATGAACAATGGACCCCACTTTAAATGTTTTCGAATGCCACTGATTGACCATAGCAGATGGACTTCAGTTTTCTTAAAAGTGAAGAAAAATGATGACACACTAATGGAATTATTAACACTATTTGTAAACAGGCCAATGACTTGTGGAGAGTTCAGATGGATGAGCTTATTTCTAACTATGGCAATAAAGATCTATCTGCAAAGGAACATCAGTGGAATATTTTGAATGATATTCAGCGTATGGTAAGTCGTAGTGGTAGAAGACCAAACAAGCACATTGTTTTCTGTATCAGATGAAATGCCTAAATCCTGCAGTGCTTCCTTTCAAAGGTCATTTAGCATATGTTACCAAATGGAATTTTTAGCTGAAATCTGAAGCATTACTGCAGTGAAATTCTTTGGGAATCTAAAGTTAGATTAGCCATTATGCTGCCTCCTTATAGGAACCTGCTTTCTTCCAATAAGCTGTTTGTAAAAATTTAAAAGACATACCGGTAGATTACACAGGACCTGCAAAGTTTCGGGTGCATGCACGACCTTTTTCTGTTTCTTCCTCTCCTCTCCTATTAAACCCTATAGCAGTGCTTTGATTTTCTCATCACTTGGAGAAGTAAGGAGAAACTCCTGTTTTAACAACAGGGCTTCATTGTTGCTTTTACTTTATTACTTTATCATGCAGCTTGGCATGACTTACCTTTATATTACTCATAACACTGAGGACTTTTCTCCTTCTGCAGCTCCACTGTTGTGGGCGATACAATTCCACAGACTGGAAATGGAATAAGAATAAAGAACATGCAAATCAGGTACCATGTTCTTGCACAACATCTAACATGAAGAAGTGGTTTTGTGATGCACTGAAAAATGCAACATATACTAGGGTAAGCGTACAATGTATTGCAAGGCATGTTTCTGTACTCCCAGTAGAATTTGAAATATTTCTTATGTATCTCAGTGTGCTTGGAATGCTAGCTGCTGATTCTGATGAAAGCAAACAGTGCCTGCAGCAGGGGCTGGCTGTACTTGGAATCTCCTGAAAGGATATTGATTGTTCCTTTACAGCTGCAGCTGTACATGCCCACAGCTGATGTCTTATGATGTCAAGTGTAGGGCAGGTCAAATTGGGACCCCTGGCTACATTGGGACCCCTGGTGAACCTAATTAGGCCCACAGGCTGGAGATTTCCCACCCATGCTCTGTATCTGGGAAGGCTCATATTTGAAAACTGTTAAGCAAGAATAAAAAGCAGATTACCTAATTCTAGCCAGCATCCTGTTTCCTATGACAGCCTAAAAGATGACTATGAGAAGTCCACAAGCAGGACACGCACATTCTCTCCCTATACATGAGCATTCTCCATTCCTCTAGTAAGTGACAGAAAACATTTGCTCTTTGGCCTCCCCCCCCCAAAAAAAAAATTTGTTGAGCCCTAGGTAAAAGATAATAATTGAGTGTAACTTGAGAAATAAAGAGTTACAGTCATACCTCAGGAGTCAAATGGAATCCATTCCGGAAGTCCTTTCAACTTCCAAAATGTTCGGAAACCAAGGCGCGGCTTCCAATTGGTTGCAGGAAGCTCCTGTAGCCAATTGGAAGCTGCATCCTACGTTCGGATTTCAAAGAACATTTGCAAAACGGAACACTCACTTCCAGGTTTGCGGTGTTCAGGAACCAAAATGTTCGACTCACAAGGTGTTTGACTTCGGAGCTACGGCTATAATTTCATTTAAATATCACTTCTCCCCTCAGGGTTGCGAAGAAGATATTAAGACGTGGTATGAAGAAAATACATGGCTATTACTTTCAATCAATACTGGACTGTTAACAGTAGAAGTAAGGGTGTTTTTTGTTAAATGACGGTGACTTGTTTTTTACAGGACACTTAAGTAAGGTGTGTGTCACACATTACCTTCACAATAGATGGTGGCTATTTTATTTCATTTTTCACATGTGGGTGCAAAATTATATTACACCACATGTGGACAAAAATTCCAGTCATGTATATGAAACAGGTACATATTACAGAGAGTTGGGACTCCTTACTGAGTCTAAAACAAGCTGAGGGTGAAGAAACCTTCATTGGTTTGTTCTCAACATAGGGCTTAAAGATGACCCAGAAACTTCAGCTGGTCCAAAACGCAACAGCTGCATTAACTGCCAGTTTGTTTCTGGGTCCAAATCAAAGTGCTCATGCTAATATTTAAAGTCTTAAATGACTTAGGCCCCAAATATCTGAGAGATGGCCTCCTTCCCTACATACCTCCTTCCCTAGAGAGGGGCCTCTCTTGGTAGTTCCACCACCCTCAGCCTTGGGCATTCTCTGTGGCAGCCCCGGAGTTGTGGAATTCACTCTCCACAGAGGTACATTTGGCTTCTTCACTATATAGCTTTTGGCAAATGCTGAATACAAACCTCTTTAACCTGGCCTTTGACACCTGAGATGTATGTTTTCAGGACCCACCCTATTCCTGTGAATGTAATCTCTTTCATGTGTTCTTAATTCTGACTTTTCAATTGTTGTAACCTGCCCTGGGACCTGCTGTTACAGAGTGGATAACAACTATTAATAACACCATGGGCATTTTCTCCAATTTTTGCTACCTTTTTAGGTTCTTCAGTTCATAGCAGCAGCCTGGCTCTTCAGAACAATGAGGAAGAATATGGTTTTGCCCAGGAATTAGCAAAAGGCCTGCATCATCATTGCACATTGGCATATAGCCCTAAGCGCCTTGTACTCTACTATACAGTTTTCAGCTTCATGCGTCCACACATTAATTACAATATTGTAAAATGATTGATCTTTCATGTTAAGTGAAGTAATGTTGTGGTGGATCTGTGTTTGCATCACATCTCACATTTAAAACAAATATTTCTTTCTCTCTAGTTTTACAAAATTAATTCATCTAACTGCAGTAGGTAGCAATTATTGACTAATTAAACAATCTACAGCCTTTTAAACTATGTGTTGTTGTTGTTGTTGTTACTATGTTACATATTTTTGTGTTTTTATATTGTAAATTGCCTTGTGATTCTCAGATGAAGGGCGGTATAGAAAATAAGTAAGTAAGCAAGTAAGTAAGTAAATAAATATTTGTATATCCCTGTGAACATGAAGTAGGTCTCTCCTAGTTCATCTCCAGTCAGAATGCCAACTTCCTCATGTGGCCAGACATGGTATGCATTCATCTGAAAGCATGCCTGTGTTGTAAGCACTGCAGTTTTCGGGAAAATGAACTGCATGGCAATAAGTAGATTAAGTACAGCAATGGCTGCTCTCAGGCTGAGTCTACAATCCTAGGCATCCTTACCTGGAATTAAGCCACACTGAGAACACTGTGTCTGCTTTCTGAACAGACACAAGTGCGCCTTCAAATGCTCATCGCCAAGTTAAAACCCATCCCCATAATACATTCAAGTGTTTTGGGGTCTTTCCCCATCTCTTGGGAATAATGTAGTGATGGGATTTGCAGGAGACTGCTTGCCTATAGTGCCTATCAGCATTAACTCCCAACCCATCAAGAATGATCTTGGACCAGAGAGTTCCACTAAGGTGCACACACTGCTAGGCAGAGCAGACAAAGTCAGTTTCTCAGTTGATATAGCAGCATTGGAGTAGAGAAGCTTAGCAAGCAGAAGCCTATTCAAGAAGCCAGAAAGTAGCATTGCAATTCCCAGCGAATTAATCAGCTTTGCAGTATCCATTCCATAGCTGTGTAGGTGATCAGACAACATCACACATCAGTAGATGAAAACTCGCCCAATTAAGTGATAATTCACAATTTTCCCCCATTTCCTCCACAGCATTCTGGGTAGCTATAAGAGCAAGGCTTTGCAGCAGCCCTGCCTAGCTGAAAGGTATATTTTTTTGAAAATTTCTGTTGACCTATGTTACCACATTCCTTACCACTAGGTTTACATGCCAATGCCTCGTTCTCACCCTCCTGTGATGGATCCTAGTATTGCCACTTAAAAATGAGGGATGCTATCCATCAAAAACCATAATTCAAAAAGTTGACCGTGAGAAACAATTCTAATTGCTTCAAAATAACACAAAAGCAACCCAATTGTTTTAAGGAATCGGTTACTTAAGGAAGCCGACCCACCCCCATCATTTTTGGTCTACTGACACAATGTTCGCCCAATGTGAATTTTGCCTTTCAATTTTCATACAGAGCATGTATTTATCTTCCATTATTATCCACAACTTCACTTTTAAGGTTATGGCTCAGAGTAATAGCTTTATGTTTTCGTCCCAGTTGCTGCCCTCTGCCTCTGCAAAAGTTGGAAACACAATGGGGTGATCCATCTCCAGCTTGGCCTCAAAGTGTCCAAAGTAATTGTGTTGATAAGGAAGAGAGACTTTGCTGATGAAGCAGGCAGTCTCAAAGAGATTAGCCCCTTTCCCTTTCTTGCCGCTAAATGGAAAAGACCATAAGAACAGAGGAAACTGTCTTATACACTGACTGGCAATGGCTTTCCAGGGTTTCAGACAGGGGTATCTCCCAGCCCTACCTGAAGATGCCAGGGATTGAACCGTTCTGCATGTAAAGAAGATGCTCTGCCACTGAGCTCCAGCCCTTCTTTATAATATTATAGTCTATGCAGATGAGATCCTGAAGACATATAGACACAATTCTCCATGCTTCACAATGGTTGTCAAGGCTGATATACATGGAAGGAAATTGGATTTTTTCCCCTTTCCAAATTTCACCTGTTATGCTTTTACAGTTTTAAAGACATAATTGCAATTCCCAATGTTAAAAACAGTGGTCTCTTAACTGCATATTCATTCTTTTTGATTTGTTGGAGAATAGTATGGGGCCTGTAACTCAGCCATAGGCAACGTGGTGCCCTCCCAATGGTGCTGCAATACAACTTTCATCTTCCCCATGCTGTAGAGCAGGAATGGCCAACAGGTAGATCATGATCTACTGGTAGATCGCGGGGTGCCTGTGGTAGATCATGGTAGATCATGTGACCCCTCCCACCCCCTAAAAAAAACCCTGAACAACTTTGGTCAATCCAGTGGGTAGGTCACCAACAGTTGTCATAGCTGCCAAGTTTTCCCTTTTCTTGCGAGGAAGCCTATTCAGCATAAGGGAAAATCCCTTTAAAAAAGGGATAACTTGGCAGCTATGCCAGTTGTTGTTGTTGTTTAGTGGGAATAGATCGCAGTCTCTTGGAAGTTGGACAAGCCTGCTGTAGAGTTTGCTAAAAGGGTGAAGAGAGTCTGTTGTTGTTGTTGTTGTTTCATTCATTTAGGGAAGCTTTTAATGTTTAATAGATTATTTTAATATTCTGTTGGAAACCGCCCAGAATGGCTGGGTATAAATATATTATTATCCAGACAGTATAAATATATTATTATTATTATTATTATTATTATTATTATTATTATTCATTCCACACTGTTTTCTAGTTGCCTGGTGCAAAGCATAAAAATGATATTTACTAGGAGACCAGATTCGAAAAGAAACCTATTTTAGGCCAGTCTTGATCATCACCTACTCAGGATAAAATAACATTATTCAAAGGGACTGGGTTTTAGGAATAATGATAAACATTTTTTAAAAGGAAAATAACAATTTTTACAGGAAATTGTCAGTGCCCCTTTTAGTGCATTTTGGAGCTGATTTTAATATTACAGAGCTAAATTGATATGAGGCACCAGTAACATCAAGAGCTGCTGGTTCCATTTGATCAGTCATCAAAGCCCCGCTTTTCTCTTAACAATACAAACCTAAAGAGGGACTGCGGGAAAATACCTTGGTAATGTACACAGAGATGCTATCCAAACTTGGGTCTTTCTAAACTGGATTTACTACTGAGGGTCTAATCTTTGTATAGATCTGCTGTCTGAAGCTGTCTGCTTTTTGTCTGGATGTTTCAACAAAAGACCCACACACAAACTCATTTCTCTCCACTGGAAGACAGAAGCATCAGCTATTGCTAATTGGAGTGGACACCGCATGCTGATGGTTGGGTTTTAAGCAGTTGTATTTTAATCACATCTGATAGGCGTATTACTGTGATCATGATATGTGAACTGTAACACTGATTTTTTTTTTTAAAAAAAGACTAACCAGATAGGCTATTATAACTTTACTAGTATCATGAAGCCCGTTAAATTAACGGGTGCTAGAATTAATTAGCGGGGTTTCCCCCCCCGGTGACTCACCCACCGCCACCACCTCAGCCCCTCACTCAGTCCCTTCCCTGCCCCCATGCTCTCTCTCTATCCACACCCACCTACCCCCCTTTCCCTTTCGCCGGCACACGCCTGCCTCTTCTCCTTCCCCTCTAACGGAGAAGAAACCAGGAGGAAAGAGAGAGATCCTTCCGTAGCGCAGCAGAGGCAAGGGGAAGCCACACACTTTTTTTTTGTATGGTTGTGTATGGTTGTGTATATGCAAGCATGTAATCTCTCTCACGGTCCTGGTTTATCCCGTCCAAAGTCTCTGCGCTCCAAGTCCCAATGGCTGTCCGTGGGGCACATGCGCAGTAGCGCAATCCCATGGACACAGGGACTGGACGCAGAGACACTTGCACTTTATTATATAGGATAGCACTAGGCTAAGAATTGGGGGGGGGGTTCCATTCACATTTCTATGTGAACCTCATGGGAGTTCACATTTTCCCAAACCACATGTGAACCAAAATGCAACTACCCTTTGAAATTTGCACTTCTCCAAATTTTGCAATGTAATTCTCCAGGCAACAAATGTATACAAAAATGAATGTATTAGGGGGAAGTGCCCCTAAAGATTCATAAATTAGGGAAAATACCGGTAATGTAGGAAAATAACAGAAAAGGGGGGGGTGTATGCCGACATGTGTACATTAGGCAAAATTGCATACAAAAATTTGTATATTAGGAGAAATGCTGATGAATTTCATGAGGACCCTTTTATCTTTTATTTTAAAAAGCAAACTGATGTGAAATTGTTGCAAGCTGAACTTAAGTCTGGAAAGAATGAGAAAGATACAGACACTGAAACCAAGATTCATTCATTTCTAACCTCAGCTACCTTCTGAACCAGGAGGGTTCTCATATGCATATCTCACAAAGGATAATTTGTATAAATAGATGATTTCTCCAAATGGTTATAACCCATCAACCATTTTTATCTAGTAGAACAGGCTAATGAATAAAACCTTTGTCTCAAAATGGAGGTGAAAGAAGAGCATATGTAAGTGTTTTGGGCTAACTGGTGTTCACTGGAAACATATATACACATATAAGCCTTCCCTGAGAAGAAGAAGAGTTTGGATTTGATATCCCGCTTTATCACTACCCGAAGGAGTCTCAAAGCGGCTAACAATCTCCTTTCCCCTCCCCCCCCACAACAGACACCCTGTGAGGTGGGTGGGGCTGAGAGACTTCAGAGAAGTGTGACTAGCCCAAGGTCACCCAGCAGCTGCATGTGGAGGAGCGGAGACGCAAACACTGTTCCCCAGATTACGAGTCTACCGCTCTTCACCACTACACCACACTGGCTCCCATGAGAAGTCATAATACACTACACCTGCTCTTTTAAAGGTGGAGTCCTGTGTCGAGACTCATTAACATTGAGTTTGCTTTCTGCTATGCTGAATAGTGCTGTGTCAAAATCTGTCCTCCAGTTTCTTGAAAGTTCTTGAAACAGGCTTCGTGGTTGTTGGTTTTTTTTGTTAATTCCTAGGCCACTTCTGCGGGTGTGAGGTTTTAAGCTTGCCTTATTGTTGTGTGGTGTCTGAGGATAAAATCTCAGGAGAGACACTAAAAATAATGCTCGGAAACCCTCCTCACTGGCAATGCCTCTTGTGGAACAAGGGAAGGCTATGACAATCAGTTTCTACTTATTGCCATGCAGTTCAGTTTCTTCTTCAGCTCCATAAGCAACATATTTCTTACTCTCCATTCCCCTGATAAAAGATTAGATCTGGCTTATTGGAACTTCCTTCCCAAAAGAGAAAGGGTTGTTGTCCCCCCCCATCCCGCGCCCACCGACATGATTCCACATGGCCCCCATCCTCACTGAGATTTCTGAGAGTGGGTGAACTGACCAGTACAAACAAAGTAATATACCGGTACACAATAGATCAGTACTAGAACAAACTTCACAGTAGTTGAGCAAATGGAATGAAATGCATAGGATTTAGAGTGATTGCATGTGGGCCTCCTTTCCCCCACTCCGCCACAGCAGGTGTTCATCACTGTCAAGACTAACAATGAAAACAGTCTGATTGGCAGAGAGATGCATGAAAATACAGGCATGAATCTCTGCATAGAGGTGTGGAATTTCCTTGCTAGATATATTGAAGGGGACCCAGTGGGTTGATTGAGTGCACCTAAGACTGCAATAATATCAGGTGTGGGCATGGATAGGAAACTTCTGGTGCATAAGCAGGAAATGAGGTAGGTAGATAAGAGAAGGAGGTTGGATAAGAATAAGTTTGTGCATATACAGTACGTTGAAATGTAAACCTATGAGATACTGTCACTTCTAGATAATCCTTCAAATCCTGTCTAACACTGTGACTCTACAGACAGTGAGTAATGGCAGAAGAAATTATATAACAAGGCTGATTTTCCTGGTTTGGAAGCTATTGAGGTTCATTTAATTTCCACCCAGCACCTTGATCATCAGCGAGTAGCAGGATTTCGTTAATCCTAAACACTATGTTAGTACTTCAGTTTTTAATACATCTGGCAGAGTAGGGATCCAAAATACACACTGCTGTATGAAAATTGGTGACCCAGTTAAAAGTTCTCAAGGTTTAAACCTACACAAGAGGCAGTTATTGCTTTCTAAGAAAGTGTCTAGATGCCAACCACTCTGATATTTTATACTAATAGGATTTCATTTGATACCCTCCCAATTTTTAAAACTAGATTAACCATGCAAAAATAAGTGTATATTCTGTGTGTTTGGCCGTCTTTGTATTCACTAATTAGGTGAACAGGCATGACTGATTAATTATGCTGTCACTTGTTTCAAGTCTAAATCTTATAATGGAGAAATATTTGAGTCATTATAGCCTGGGAATGTCTTTCTCTGGCCCTCATCTTTTTTTCCTCCTTTCCACCCTTTTAAAATTGATTTTTAATTTCAAGTAGCAAAACATACACATGCATGGAAAATAGAGCTTAATGGTTGTACAGAAAATAAAGAAAAATAGTGGCTGATGGTTGTGGTTTTAGACATTCCAAGAAAGGCAATCAAATGAAAGTGCTTCTCCATAAGGTCCTATGAGTCAATGGAGGCTGAAAACCATGTTTGATGGAGAGTGAAAACCATGTTCAGTTGTCTTAACAAAGCCAATAAAAAGGATACCAGGTTGTATAGAAAGTGAGAGCCTTCCCCCTTTCCTGATCAATATTCATTTTGTGAAATGGTTAATCTGTCCATAAATATGATGTTTGTCTAATAAACACATAATTGCGAAATCCAGGCTTCAAAAAGATTTGCATTTGAAGTTTTCTGATGTTTTTTTCAATCTCTAATCCAGCTGCAGCTAATAAATGGAGGATGAGGTCTTTACAGGTTATGTTCTTGAGTAAAATGAGAGAGTAGGGCTATTTTGGGGTTTGGTTGTAGTGACTGTCCCATCATGTGATTAATTGTTTGAAACACATTTTTCCAAAAGGGGGAAAAAAAACTCCACTTGTTTACTAGAGGTAAAATGCATTCCTGCCAGCAAAGGTTGGATGTGTTGTGATTAATTTGTTTTAAACTGTTCAAAACTATAATGGAAATGACTGGTTAGTCAAAGAAGAAGAAGAAGCTTCAAATAGCTTCATAGGCTGGCGTGCATTTTTTTTTTTTTAAGTCTGCAAGAGACACCTGAAAGTCAAAATTGAAGATTTCAGATTAATTTCTGCTGGGGGTAGTGGGGCAAAAATGATCCTTGTATTGGCCAATAGAGGGCAGCCAACATTTCTCCCAATATGTAAACATTAGGAAGAACTTCCTGACAGTAAGAGCTGTTCGGCAGTGGAATATGCTACCAAGGAGTGTGGTGGAGTATCCTTCTCTGGAGGTCTTTAAGCAGAGGCTTGACAGACATATGTCAAGAATGCTTTGATGGTGTTTCCTGCTCGGCAGGGGGTTGGACTGGATGGCCCTTGTGGTCTCTTCCAACTCTATGATTCTATGATTCTAACTGAGGAGAGGGAAGAATCATGTCCACCACCTTGAACTCCTTGGAGAAAAAGGTGGGATATGAATGCAATAAATAAATAAAAATACATCATAAAGCCCTGCCTGTGCATTCAGGGGAACATGTGTGGGGAGATGGGCAAGGAAGCACATGGAAGCGCCACACCTCCATCCCAGAATTCATGCATAGTTTTAGCTCCACTTCTGTCCTTCCTGCATTGGGTGCAAAAGTCGGAAGGAAGAATCTTGCCATGTTCAGCTGAATGTGCCTAGAATCTGCAATGGAGCTAGTGCATGCTGTAATATGGGTCTTATGATTCTATGATTCTATGTAGCATCATTCCCAGGGCTGGATTTAGGTTTGATAAGTCCCTAAGCGACTGAAGATAATGGGGCCCTTTATCTGTCCTTTTTCAACAACAAATTGTCACTGTTTTTTGTGTTAAATATATGCTATTAAGCAGGAGGGGCCCATTACTTACATCACAGGAGCCTACACAACACAAAACACTGTTGCTGGATGTAGGTTTTATTTTATTTGTTTTTTATCTTATACTTTGGAAATGTACATCCAGGTTTTTTCCATTAATTTTTTTTGGGGGGGCAAGAGAGTGGGGTCCTAAGCTATAGCTTGTTTAGTTTATAAGCTTATATGTAAATCCAGCACTGATCATTCCCTTGAGGGATTATGCCAGGCATCCCCAAACTTTAGCCCTCCAGATGTTTTGGACTACAATTCCCATCTTCCCTGACCACTGGTCCTCTTAGCTAGGGATCAAGGGAGTTGTAGGCCAAAACATCTGGAGGGGCACAGTTTGGGGATGCCTGGATTATGCCCTAGGACCACAACTAAGCTGCTGGTCAAAGCAGCAGCAACATGTTTGTTGTTGTTGTTGTTGTTGTTGTTGTTGTTGTTGTTGTTGTTGTAAAAAGGAAGAAAAAGAACACTTCAAATTTAAAGCTCTGACCACCCTAATTCTTACAATTCAACTCCACACCAAAGCTGGCCACATTCATCGATGAATCACCACACAAAAATCTTTTGGGGTATTTGGTCCATTAGTTTTTCCAGTTTTCCTAGTTGATTTCTCCATTACCCTCCAGAACAAAGACATTTCAGTTGCACATCCTTCTAAAATTGGTTCAAGTGCTCCTCTATGGTGTTTCCTATATCAAATGTTGGGTAGCATGGCGAGAAATTTTAACGAGAAATTTTAATTTGCCCATATTCAGGCAGTTTTCACCACCGTCAAACCCTTAAAACTGACGTACCATTTGCACAAATGGATTATGAATTGGCAAGTTCTGACCTGAAATTTTTATTATGTTTCTCTTGTGGATTTATTACCCATATGACTATGACTTCTATTTAACCACATCTTGATCTCTTTCACGTGGATATTTCTTTCCCAGCCATTTGTCTCCGGACACACTTACGATGGAATAACTGTCAGGCAGAACTTCATGCGAAGTATAACTTCCTGATGAAATTCTGAACTAAATCTATGTCATTTGCTCTGGAACTGATACCGGGTAGTCAAAATGCACTTATAAACCTATCTATAGATCATTAATTATTATTATTTTGGATTTTTTTTCTCTGAGAGGCTTACAATAAATAGTAAAATAATAATGATATTAAGGTAAAAGAAATCACAGGTTGCACCCAACATTGCCCATCTGCTAAAGCAAGCCTCCTTTGCAATGGTGGAATTCTGTTTTACAATGCTCCGTTTCATTTGTGTTATACTGTTGTGTTTTGTTTTCATCCAGCTTTTAGGAAATTTTGTTGGATGTTGTTACTTTCCTTTTTCTTTTTTTATGTAAAAAGGCTCTACACACAGCTCTACTTCTCCATAACACCTGAATCATGAGAGGCTGGGAAAACTCTGGACTGATGTTGAACACAAGGATTGATGCTCTGTTGCAGGGGCGCACTGGTTGAGGGCTAGCAAACTGCGCTTGAATTCTGGAAAGATAAGAGGTTTTGTGGATGGGAGGTTCCGGTGTCTAGGACAGGCATCCCCAGACTTCGGCCCTCTAGATGTTTTGGACTACAATTCCCATCTTCCCCAATCACTGGTCCTGTTAGCTAGGGATCATGGGAATTGTAGGCCAAAACATCTGGAGGGCCGCAGTTTGGGGATGCCTGGTTTAGGAGATCAGTAAGTTAACAGAAAAGTACAAACAGAGCACAAAGATGGCAATAGGTAAGCCTCCTCAGGAGGTCTATTCATTGGAAGGTGATTTACACCCAGTAAGACCACGGCTCTAAGAAGTTCAGTATTGTCTACAGTGACTGGCAGTAACTCTCTGGGGTTTCAGACAGGACATTCCTGAAGATGTTGAGGATTGATTCTGGGGCCTTGACATCCAAAGCAGGTGCTCTACCACCAGGTTATTTTGCCCTTCCCTGTAACCAGGGGGCTACAACCAAAAAGGATCTCCTCTCCCTGGTGGTTCAAGCATAATTTGAAATTGCATGACTTCTTAATCCAAAAGGCTTTTCTTGCAGAACATCCCTCTGCTGAATCGCTGGCATAATATTATGCCCCAATAGCAATATCCTTGGATAGCGGCGTGGTATATTCAACAGGCAGCCCTGTTTAGGGAAGTTTTTATTGACTGATGTTTTAATGTATTTTTAACCTTCTGTTGGAAGCCGTCCAGAGTGGCTGGGGAAACACAGTCAGATGAGCGGGGTAGAAATAATAATTAAAAATAATAATGGTGGTGGTGGTTAGTTCTGCTCATAGTAGACCCAGAGCCACTGCAGTTTGCTAAATCAGCTGTCACGTTTTCAGGCTGCAATGGCTTGTTCCTTTCTACATATGCTTTGCAAAACGGAAGCATGACGTGCGTTTTTGGAGGCCAAAGGGCGAGACATTAAGGCAGGTACCAGGCCTGAGTTGCCCAAGTTGCAATGATACCATTAGTTGTGTTGAAGACCAGAGAGAAGGAAGACTGAATGGCATGTCTGCCTGATCAGTAGTCCCTTTCCCTCTATTGGTGGCTTCTGAGCCCAGTCTCTGAGCTCAGTGACTCTTTGGAATCAGGGCCTCAGAAAGTATACAAAGTTGTGGGGAAGATGTGAGACTCTGTAGCTTGCAGGTTACTCAGGATGTATTAAAAAGCAAGCCCTTTGTGCTTACTTTTTAAAAAAATAAAATAAAAAATAAAAAGCTGTTCTTAAAATATTTCCAGTCACATTTCAAATAATCCAACTCACCGAGCTTTCAATTTGCCATTTCCTGATTCCCTTCCCCCCGCCCCACATGTTTTGAAATAGTGTTTTATAAATAATCTATTTAAATGTGTGTGTCTCTTCCCCAAGGGGATGAAAAGTCTCTCTGAAGTTTAAGTAGATACTTTCAGTAGTAATTAGTAAC
Source organism: Zootoca vivipara (assembly GCF_965207765.1). Taxonomy (NCBI): domain Eukaryota; kingdom Metazoa; phylum Chordata; class Lepidosauria; order Squamata; family Lacertidae; genus Zootoca; species Zootoca vivipara. The sequence continues at coordinate 33,696,828 of NC_142592.1, read as the reverse complement.
ATTTTCCCAGCAATTATCTTCCCCTTCTGTTACAGTAGTACTGTTAATTGAAATCTGTGGGACTCCACGCAGACTGAAGTCCCACTTCCTGGCAGCACATTCTGACTCTGGGGGGAATAGGAACACACTGTGTTCTCCAGCACTTCGTTGCAGAGGTTTCATGCTTCTGCTTTGTTGCTTAGATTTAACACGAGGAGGCACGACACATACTACTTGGCATTGTACATTCAAGCAGAGAAAGTCTGCACCAAGGAAACCCAGATTCTTTGAAATCATGCATGGCAGCACAGCAAGCCCCTTTCAGATAATCAATTTGGGTTTAGCAAATGTACATTGTGTGTTCAGGGACTGAGGGAGGAGCTTCTGTTTCCAACTTGCATGCATCCACTAGACTAGAATGTGTGTGTGGGGGGGGGGGACCTGTGTGTTTATGTCTTGTACATACATAGGCCCTGTAGGCAGCTATAAAGCCTGGAAAAGACACCAGTTCACCACAAAATCAGATTTGCTTCTTCTTGGCTTAGCTGAATGGGTTGATCCCAGCCAATTAGGGATCATTCTATGAATAGAACCATAGCTGCCAAGTCTCCTGCTGAAAAATGCGGGATCAGCAGCGGCGCGGCACCGGAGGTTGCTTCTACGCATGTCTGGACATGCCTAGAAGCGACTTCCGGTGCCGCACTACCCATGTCTGGCCACCGGAAATTGGGCAGCGCCAGCACCCAAAATGGAGCCTCTGGCAGGTAGGAAATCCGGGAGATTTCCGGGATTTTTTTCCATTTGGGAGAACAGTGGGAAACGGATTAAAATCCAGGGTTTTCCTGTGAAAAACGGGAGACTTGGCAGCTATGAATAGAACCAGGTGGCTATGCTATGTAGCCAATCAGTTTTAACTGTGTGATGACTTCACTGAGGGCAAAATTAATTACCTGAGCGACAGAACAAGGCAGCAAAATGTGAATGAGCAGGTCAATGTGTTTGGTTTTTTGCTGAAATTGCCTAACCAAAACAACAATGTTGATAAAGGAAAGTGTTGTTGTTTTTTGTTTCTGCATTGTCAGAAGTGTTCCCAAAAACAGTGACTAGGTTTATGCCTAAATAAATGGACAATGTTAATGTAATGTGTAATTAGCATAGCTGCCAAGTTATCCCTTTTTTAAGGGATTTCCCCTTATGCTGAATAGGCTTCCTCACGAGAAAAGGGAAAACTTGGCAGCTATGGTAATTAGGCCCAGGACCAGCTCTTTAGACATTTTGTTGCCTGAAATGAAGACTCAGAAGGTGTTTCCCCCACCCCATTCCATGCATGGAGTCTGGCTAGAGTAGCAGTTGACTCTTACATCAACACTGGTGATGGGACATCTCCATCATACCTGAGGCTTAGGGGACTCTGGCAGGATGGTTGGTACCTCCGTCCATCTCCACCACCTGTGAGATGTGTGGCTTTAAAGGAGATAGGGCAAATAAAGGTTTCAGTTTCAGAGGCAGTATGCCTCTCTGCATACCAGCCACTGAGAGACGATAGCAGAATAATTCTGTGGGTGGACTTTGTAGGAGCAATTGGCTGGCACTGTGAGAACAGCATTCTGGAGTAGCTGGACTGTTGATCTGGTCCAACAGAGCTCTCTTATCTTCTTAAGTTGTCACACTGAATTTAACAGGAGTTAAGTCCAACTAACCTTCTTCGGATTATGGTTTTTTACTAAGAAAAATCACCAAGGATATTTGATCTTTCTTCAAGAAACTGACAATAGAAATTGGTCAGTTTAAGTCCTTTATGACATACTATTTCCTTTACTGTCACCATTGGAAAAATCTATCTTGTCTTACAATTGTCTTACCCTTTATGTTCCATACAAGAAGGGATAAATTATAAACTAGCCACAGGATTAAACTTGTAAAATTGTACCTTTGCTGGGAACTTAAATTAGAGGCCTGAATTTACTAAATCATGGTATTCTTTTTAAACATACAGTTTGCAGTTTGTTTTACTCCTCCTTCTGCTGCTGCCCAGAAGCCTTTGGCAATAACATAAAAATAATAATAACTTACATGTCTAATTATTATCATCTGAAACTATCCAGAATTACAGTTGCCCCCACAAATAAAAATTACTGTAGGACTTAATTATTTTGGCCAGAATGTTAAGATTCCTATGTTATGAGAAATATAAACAGATTTTATATTTTATGTCAGGGCATGCTGAGCTAACAGTAAGTCTTTTCATTATGATTATTATTTCACAACAATAAAACTCAACAATGTGGACTTTTAATAATAACTTTAGTTCCACTTTCAACAATCTGAGGTGTTGTTTCTTCGTTTGTGACTTATTTGGGCAACTAGCTGAATAACTATGAACAAAAGGTGCTTCTAGACTGACACCGTTTAGGGTGGGATTCAGTCACACATCAGCAAACTCAGGCTGTGCAACTGAAGTTGTTTGCCACTTTTGTGCATCAAACCTGTCCTCCCAATTGACTTTTCATGATAAGGGGAGTGTAGCAAAAATGCACTAGAAACTGTAAAGGTAAAGGTAAAGGGACCCCTGACCATTAGGTCCAGTCGTGACCGACTCTGGGGTTGCACGCTCATCTCGCATTATTGGCCGAGGGAGCCGGCGTATAGCTTCCAGGTCATGTGGCCAGCATGACAAAGCCGCTTCTGGCAAACCAGAGCAGCACATGGAACACCGTTTACCTTCCCGCTGTAGCGGTTCCTATTTATCTACTTGCATTTTGACGTGCTTTCGAACTGCTAGGTTGGCAGGAGCTGGGACCGAGCAACGGGAGCTCACCCCGTCACAGGGATTCGAACCGCCGACCTTCTGATCAGCAAGCCCTAGGCTCAGTGGTTTAACCACAGCACCACCTGGGTCCCTACTAGAAACTGTAGGATGACAATTAATGCAACATCAAATAACTTCCCTGCAAATAAATCAAAATGAATTCTGAATAAAGAGCCAACATCATCTAACTTCCCAGCAAAGCTTTGGGCAAACAAATCAGAATGAATGCTCAATAAACAGATTGGCTGGGAGTGACCAAATCTCCACGTTATCTTAAATTTATGCTTATCTGGAGTATTTGTGTTTCTCACTCACCTGGCATTTGTGGGCAGGGGATTTCATTGCTTTATGTAATTAGGACCCAACCATCTGACAGCTGTTTTTTCCTGAATGCAAATGGAAGGCACATTTCACTCTTTTAGGGTGTTCAAGAATAAGAACTACTCGCCGCCAGAGAAGCCCATCAGCTCTATTTCTGTGTGAGTCAGTGATCTGATTAAAACGAAGCAAGATCTGAACAGTGGCTCTTGAAGAAGCACAAGAGACAGCCTCCCCTAGTTGTAGGGGAAGGGGCATTACCACCAAGCTATGTGTTGTATGAAGAAGATCACTTGTTCATTTCCAAGTGTCTCCAGTTAAAAGCTTCAGGGGGTAGGTGATGAGAAAGCCACTGCTAAACTTGATCAGGGTGGGGAACTTTTTCAGACTCAGGGTCACATCCCCTTCTGTGGAACCATCTGAGGACCAGGGGTGGGTGTGGCGGAGGCCAAAGTGGGCAGGGCAATGAGTGCAAAATTTACCTTTGTATAGCAGCCTAGTTTTACACATACTCACATATTCTGTGGCCCATTCAGGCAAGTAAGAAGGATTATCTGAATTAAATGGCACTTTCTAGCCAGACCTCAGCTTCAGATTGATGGCACAAGGAGAAGGGGACAACAGAGGAAGATGTGGTTGGACAGTGTTCTTGAACCTACAAACATGAGTTTGACCAAACTGCGGGAGGCAGTGGAAGATAGGAGTGCCTGGCGTGCTCTGGTCCATGGAGTCATGAAGAGTCGAACACGACTAAATGACTAAACAACAACAAGCCAGGCCAGGATGCTCAAGGGGAGTCCCAAAGGGCAGAGGGAAATGTGCACAATTCAGTCCCCATAAACAGAATATGTATGCATTCTCCACGAGGTCTGGTGAATGTGCACAGTAGATGGTTGTTATGCACATGAACCCCTCAGCACAAACCATGTAATATAGCAGAATGTGTGTAAGCATGTCACTTAATATGCACGCTATCTCTTCTCTTTGTTATGTTGTTAAATGATATGCCTAGATGTTTCTGACACTACTTGAATGTGTGGAAGCACTCAGTTTGCTACCTCTCTAAGCACCTCACACTTTCCTAGTCAGCTGTTTCTCGGGGAAATGCTTGTTACTGATAAAGTGAGAATAATTCATTCTTTTTTTAAAAAAACACCCCAAAAACTGAATTAGTTAAACAGAACTTAGAAACAATCAAATTGCAGGTGCAGGGTTAAAGCTCAATGCTAGGATTCTGTCCTGGGATATATGTCTCTGCCCCTCTACACTGGTGTACTGGTGTGTGTGTGTGTGTGTGTGTGTTTGGAGGGGGGAGGAGAGCTTGCATTTAAGTGCAACCTGTTTGTTGAGCAATCATCCTGCTTTGTTTGACCCACATTTGCAGGGAGGATATACGGTACACTATCCAGTGTTTATGGAACATCTATTTTGATTTGCTTAAACAGTGTCACATCAATCAATCATTATCCCACCCTTTCCAAAGCATTACCCTCACCCACATTTCCTTGCTGCAAGTTGCCTAGGTTTTTTTTGGGGGGGGGGTTCCTTTAAAAACAAACAAACAGGTTTGTTGCACAAGGGCACAAAATCCACGTCAATTACACAACTTAAATGTGTTGTATCTAACAAAATCCCAATTGCAGAATAGTGACTGTCTTGAAGTGGCCTGCATGATAAATAAACAAATAAAAACGACCCCTGGGTGGTTAGGTCCAGCCAAAGGCAACTATGGGGTGTGGTGCTCATTTTGCTTCAGACCGAGGGAGCTGGTCCACAGACAGCTTTCCGGGTCTTGTGGCCAACATGACTAAACCACTTCTGGTGCAAATGGAACACTGTGACAAGAACACACGGAAATGCCATTTACCTTCCTGCTGCAGCAGTACCTATTTATCTACGTGCACTGGTATGCTTTTGAACTGCATGATAAATATCACATGTAGTTTAGTCTCAAAAATGAGGCTGTATTGGGCTGCAAATTTCACTGGAGCAGCAGGTGTGCGTGTAAGTGTGTGTAAAAGTGTAAGTATTTCCCCCAGATTGAAATAGCCTCTCATGTGCTATTCTACCCTCAAGGGGGAAAATATAGACAATGTCTCATCAGACTGGTTGAAATTGAATGAAGATATTCTTCTCCAATCTGCACTGACATAATTCCTTCCTTCTGAAAACAAAGTAGCATTTCCGTTAGCTATACCACTTGGCATGGATCCTGTCTTAACACAAACATACTGCTTGCTACATTATTGCCAGACTTATTTCCAACTGTAATGCAACCTATGTAAATGTAACTTGGAGCTGTCTTGGGTGAGTGGGGGTTAAGAAATACTACATCACAATCTGCACCGATGGTATGGCATAAATAAGCCAACCTTCTCCAACCAGATGTCCTCCAGATGTTTGGAATTATGACCCTCATCAGCCCCAGACAACACAGACAACAGTCAGGGACTATGGGAGTTGTCCAAAACATCTGATTGGTATCAGCTTGGGGTTTCTATCCTCCAACCCAGGCACCCCCAAAACTTTCATCCCTCCAGATGTTTTGCACTACAATTCCCATCTTCCCCAACCACTGGTCCTGTTAGCTAGGGATCATGGGAGTTGTAGGCCAAAACATCTGGAGGGCCGCAGTTTGGGGATGCTTGCTCCAACCCAAAGTTCATGTCTTCCATGATATGGACATGTTCCGCTATATACTAATTTTAAGAGCTTCTCCCATAAATGCAAGTTTCATCAGCCAGCTCTGTTGCTTTCCCAATTTGTGCTTTTTTGCTAAGGCTGTGTGCACCCTAAATTGTTTGTGGCACAAAAATGTAGAGGTTGGTTGGTTGTTGTTGTTGTTTCAATCTGGGATCATTCATGCTCATCCTAAACATGTAGCTTTCAATCTAGATTGATTCTAGAACAGACATCCCCAAACTTCGGCCCTCCAGATGTTTTGGACTACAATTCCCATCATCCCTGATTACTGGTCCTCTTAGCCAGGGATCATGGGAGTTGTAGGCCAAAACATCTGGAGGGCCGCAGTTTGGGGATGCTTGCTCCAACCCAAAGTTCATGTCTTCCATGATATGGACATGTTCCGCTATATACTAATTTTAAGAGCTTCTCCCATAAATGCAAGTTTCATCAGCCAGCTCTGTTGCTTTCCCAATTTGTGCTTTTTTGCTAAGGCTGTGTGCACCCTAAATTGTTTGTGGCACAAAAATGTAGAGGTTGGTTGGTTGGTTGGTTGTTGTTGTTGTTGTTTCAATCTGGGATCATTCATGCTCATCCTAAACATGTAGCTTTCAATCTAGATTGATTCTAGAACAGACACCCCCAAACTTCGGCCCTCCAGATGTTTTGGACTACAATTCCCATCATCCCTGATCACTGGTCCTCTTAGCTAGGGATCATGGGAGTTGTAGGCCAAAACATCTGGAGGGCCGCAGTTTGGGGATGCCTGTTCTAGAAGCATAGCTGCCAAGTTTTCCCTTTTCTCGCGAGGAAGCCTATTCAGCATAATGGAATTTCCCTTAAAAAAAAGGGATAACTTGGCAGCTATGTCTAGAAGCTGCCATCCACAAGTGTGGGTGCGGTTTCTTGATAACTGTTTGAAAACCCTCCACTTGGTTAGGTTACCCTTGCCTTTTCCTCCCTACCCTAGGTGAATAAAGAAGGAAGTGGTGGTTGTGATCCTGGTATACACCCAGCCACAGCAGCGTTGGGCAGGTGTGGATACTCCCCCCCTCCCCCAACACACACATTTGCTGGGACTGCTTATATCTGTTTTCAAATGGACACATTGTGGGGTAATGCAGAATTGCAAGGGGTTTTTATTTTTTATTTTTTAAAATAAAACCAGTTTCTCAAGAAGCACTGTTCACAGGCAGAAAATATGCAACAGATCTAGACTGCGTGTTAGCAATATAGGAAAAAAACAGCTGTCACCTCTCCTTTGATTCTGGAATGAAATGTTTTGTGGATGCAGCCTAAGTCACAAGTGTGCAGTTTTCACGATGCAGTGAATGAATGGCATGATACCTCTTTGTTGCTTAATGCATGCTGCAACGAACCAATAACAGAAGCAGGCTACTCTCAACCCATCCTATGTAGTCATTTACTTCTCTCTTGAACTCTCAAGCTGCATTATTTCTAACTGCAGAGCCTCATCTTTCTTTTGTCCAAACATTGGCACAGAAGCCCTGGCAATACGGGCAACTATTTTTATGTTTATTTCGTCTTTCCGACCGATAATTAAGGACCTGGATCACCCATGCAGTGCACAGGGAAATCCCAAGAACTCTGATCAATATTTCTCCCCATTTCATTGTGCTTAAAGCTTTGCGCAGCTGATCGCATGGCACCTACACCACATAAGAAGCATCACATGCTTTTCTGTTGCTAGGGGTAACTGAGAAGAGAGTGAGAACTGGCTACCGCCTGTCACATGACATCCTGCAAAATGTAATGCATTCGGGCAGCTTGTCCTTAGATTGTTTAAGCCTTGTTATGATCACATGATTACTCAAGTAATATATGACTGCCAGTTAGAAATAAAGTGATTTACTGCATGTTACTGGAACCAAACTGACTAACGTTGTTGCAAATGTAACCATGCCTGAATGCCCATCTCTATTAAACAGAATTGCTGCAAGTCAAGGGTATGTCTCCATACTATTTATTCCCAATAGATTCGACAACTGCTTTATTTTGTAGATTTTTTTAAGAAGCAGGATTTTTTTTTAAATAAATAAATAAGATCCACCAGCTTGAACACAAAGCTAGGACATATTAGGATTTAGACAAGCTAACAAATCATTATCACTTTCTTCTCAGCCACCTTCTTCGGAGAACAAGTGGAAATGACACCGTTAGCCTTATTCCAGCTTCTGAAAATTTGAGTCCCCACTGCTGTCATTCAGTTTGTGTCTCTGCATGTGCATGACAGTGTTTGCTTAAAAGAGGCTTAGGGGCTAATATAGCAGGGCCATTGCAGGTCAAGCTTCACAGGCATTGGCATAAATACAGAATACCTCTGGCCTCAAATGAACTTGGGAAGCACCCATTGAAGTAACGGAACCACGGGGAAAAATGAATTTAATGACACTTTAAGAACATAGGAATTGCTATGCTACAGAAGTCCTTGAAGACTGGTGCTAATCCAGTCTTTCCCCTCAACCCAGTTTTGGGCATATAGTTTTGGGCAATGATTCCCATCAGTCTAAGCAAGCTTGGCTAAAGGTCAGGTTTCATGGTCCAAGAGCATCTGGTGGAACAAGAACATTAGGTTGTTCTTTGTTCGAAGTTGTATACTGCCTATCCCTTCTACACATCCCTGCAGCTGTTCATACACCTCCCTCCCCATATGTTGAAGGCTGAACTTCAAGTGGACTCTGCACAAGACCATGGGTAGGCAAATTAAGGCCCGGGGGCTGGATCCGTCCCAATCACATTCTAAATCCTGCCCACAGACGGTCCGGGAATCAGCATGTTTTTACATGAGTAGAATGTGTGCTTTTGTTTAAAATGCATCTCTGGGTTATTTGTGGGGCATAGGAATTTGTTCATTCCCCCCCCCAAGGTCTGAGGGACAGTGGACCGGCTCCCTGCTGAAAAGGTTTGATGGCCCCTGATTTAGACCCTGGAAGATCAGGATTCTAAATTGCAGAGGAAACTTGAATACAACAGTTCAGAAGCTCAGTCCACAATATATAATAAAAATAACAATAATTTTTTATTTATACCCCGCCCTCCCCAGCCAGGGCTAGGCTCAGGGCGGCTAACACCAAATATGAATTACAATAAAACGTAATAGAAAAACAACAACAACAAACAAGCAATTAATTAAAATACGGCTTAAAATACAGCTTAAAATGCAGCCTTGTTTTAGTAATAGCCCATAAATCAAGACCATAAAGGGAGGAAACATCAAATACCAGTATTCAACTGAGCCAGCTATCCATGCTGGTCCTACATGAACCAGCAAAAAAGCCAAGGGAAAATTTATATACCAAATCCCATATAAGGGGTCAGAGTGGTGGAAATGACATTGGTTATGTACAGGGGGATGAAGCCAACAGGCCACCCCACTTTCTCTGTTGCGTGGTGGCAATATTATGTGTGTGTGTGTGTGTGTGTGTGTGTGTGTGTGTGAGAGAGAGAGAGAGAGAGAGAGAGAGAGAGAGAGAGAGAGAGAGAGAGAAGACAGAGACAGAGATGAGGACACAGGTGAGCCATACAAGTGCATATAGAAGGTCCTAGGGTCAATCCTTGGTGTCTCCTGGTAGGGTTGGGAAAGATTGTCTGCCTGAAACCCTGGAGAGCCACTGCTGGCCAGTGTGGAGCACTGAGCTAGGTGGGCTAAACCTAGGCAGTTTCCCGTGTTTCTGTAGTCCCTAAGTTTGGAAACTACTCAGATACAGTGGTACCTCAGGTTACAGACACTTCAGGTTACAGACGCTTCAGGTTACAGACTCCGCTAACCCAGAAATAGTACCTCGGGTTAAGAACTTTACCTCAGGATGAGAACAGAAATCGCATGGTGGCAGTGGGAGGCCCCATTAGCTAAAGTGGTACCTCAGGTTAAGAACAGTTTCTGGTTAAGAACAGACCTCCAGAACGAATTAAGTTCTTAACCCGAGGTACCACTGTATGTGGATTAATTGCTAAAGGAGCTGGCAGTAGACATTATACCCCCTCTTATGTGAATAAATTCAAGGGGCAGCTCTGTTATAAGAATGGCCTAGAGCAGGCACCCCCAAACTTCGGCCCTCCAGATGTTTTGGACTACAATCCCCATCTTCCCCGACCACTGGTCCTGTTAGAATGGGATCATGGGAGTTGTAGGCCAAAACATCTGGAGGGCCGCAGTTTGGGGATGCCTGGCCTAGAGTGTCTAAGTGTGACACTGCTAGCCCATCTGCACTTCTAAAAAGTTTCACCTTGCCAGGCGTATGAACATCCATTAAAAGAGAGTTGATGAAGATAGACGTAATTATGGTTCATGCTCTCAGAAGCCTGAGCTAATGAGATCATGGGGAAATGTGGCCAAGGTCCAGTTGGCAATGCTGCCAATGCCAAGGGCACGGCTCTAGATCAAAAGAAACAGGCTCGGTTTCTAGTCTCAGCATCAAAGGATCATGAAATGTGAGCATACTGGCAGTTTCTGCTTAGATGTATCATTTATTTTAGTCAGGCTCCTGGTGCTTGCTGAAGTATACAGATCAATAGATACATATGCACATTTTCAGAGCAGACTATGGATTTCAGCAACTGGAAATGAGTCTTTATATGAAGACAATTGGCTGTAATATCTGCAAACATATCACATAAATATTTCTGAAGGGGACATGTGTTTTCTCCAGGGATAGGCTGGCAGACTTTGGAAAGGTTCACCTGCAAGTAGTGAGCATAATTATCCTCCACTTCAACTAAAACATAGTGCAATTAGTCTGTGAACGCTAGTCTCAAGGCAGCCACAATAACAGTTCTGGCTACCATGGCTAGTCTACATATATGGGGAAGGCTCAGAGCTCAGTGGTAGAGCATTGCCTTTGCATGCAGAAGATCTCCTGGTAACACTGGGAATGAACCCTGCCTGAAGCCCTGGAGAGCTGCTGCCAGTCAGTGTAGACCAGGGTTTCCCAAACTTGCGTCTCCAACTGTTTTTGGACTACAATTCCCATTATCCCTGACCACTGGTCCTGCGAGCTCAGGATGGTGGGAGTTGTAGTCTAAAAACAGCTGAAGACCTAAGTTTGGGAAACCCTGGTGTAGACAATATTGAGTTAGATCAGGCATCCCCAAACTTCGGCCCTCCAGATGTTTTAGACTACAATTCCCATCATCCCTGACCACTGGTCCTGTTAGCTAGGGATCATGGGAGTTGTAGGCCAAAACATCTGGAGGGCCGCAGTTTGGGGATGCCTGAGGTAGATGAACCAATGATCTCAGTATAGGATAGCTCACTATGTACCTAACGGAGTTTATTGGTTTAGTTTTACATTTTAAAAAATCACGATGAGCCCTTTTGACACTGAACAGGCAGATCAGGGAAAGCCAGATCCTAATGGAAGGACAGGTTCTCCAACTACACATGCTCTTTTCAAGGCTGAGAAGGAGCCTCTATAGCAGGCATAGCCAAACTCTGGCCCTCCAGATGTTTGGGACTACAATTCCCATCATCCTTGACCACTGGTCCTGTTAGCTAGGGATGATGGGAATTGTAGTCCCAAACATCTGGAGGGTCGGAGTTTGCCTATGCCTGCTCTATGGCTATACTTGCCTCATAAGACCCATATCACAGCATGCACTAGCTCCATTGCAGATTCTAGGCACATTCAGCTGAACATGGCGAGACTCTTCCTTCCGACTTTTGCACCCAATGCAGGAAGGACAGAAGTGGAGCTAAAACTATGCATGAATTCTCGGATGGAGGTATGGCACTTCCATGTGCTTTCTTGCCCATCTCCCCACACATGTTCCCCTGAATGCAGGGCTTTACGATGTATTTTTATTTATTTATTGCATTTATATACCACAATTTTCTCCAAGGAGTTCAAGGTGGTGGACATGATTCTTCCCTCTCCTCAGAATCATAGAATCATAGAGTTGGAAGAGACCACAAGGGTCATCCAGTCCAACCCCCTGCCGAGCAGGAAACACCATCAAAGCATTCTTGACATATGCCTGTCAAGCCTCTGCTTAAAGACCTCGAAAGAAGGAGACTCCACCACACTCCTTGGTAGCAAATTCCACTGCCAAACAGCTCTTACTGTCAGGAAGTTCTTCCTAATGTTTAGGTGGAATCTTCTTTCTTGTAGTTTGAATCCATTGCTCCATTGATCCCCACAACAACCCCATGAGGGTAGGTTAGGCTGGGGAGCAGTGACTGGCTCCAGAGTCACCCCATGAACTTCATAGCTGGTCTCCCAAGTCCTAGTGCAGCACTCTAACCACTGCACCACAAGGGCTTTCATTCTTACAGTCATCAGATGAAGGACATGTGTGTGTGTGTGTGTGTGTGTGTGTGTGTGTGTGTGTGTGTGTGTGTGTGTACCAGCCTATAGTCAAGTGGCAAAGATGTGACAGTGACAAATAAAATTAAATTCTAATAGAAAATAATAAAATAAGACTTTATTGGGACACATCTGTAACTACAGAAAGCATGCTGACTGCGTATCATAGACTAGACATCACAGCTATTAATAAGTAAGAAGACTGCATGTTTTAAAGATGGATAATGCTGGCCTATTGACAAGCATAAATGGATAAAATAGTATTTTAGCATAGTAGTAAAGCAAGTTAAATTACTAATATAAAGGAGTAGTTATGGAGCACTGCCTCTGTCTTCAGAGTTTGTTCCTAAACCAAAGTTTAAAGCATCCACGGCAATTGGGAACACACCAGAGCATCATTATGACAATGGCACTTAGAATTCTAAGCGTGCCATTTCCCCCTTCTCTGTTAGCAGTAGCAAGCCAAAGAAAGAAAGAATCTGCCCATTAACTGAATAACCTGCTTTGTCTAGCTGCTTCATAATCCTCAATTAATAATGCAAGAACAGAAAGGCAATGAATGAGCCCAACCCAAAGATGCTTATATACATCCTCTCCCACCATTGCACACTTGAATCAGCTCTTACCATGCTGAGGATCTGTTAGGGGAGTGGGGGGGAAGAAAAGGGGGCACTCATATTCCATCCACTGATCAATGGTACTAGAGATGCCAGTGCCGAATTATTGTATGCAGTGAAGAAGATTGTATTGCTTCCTGCTGTCCCCTACTTCAGGCAGCTGATTTTGAATGCTGTGCAAGGGCAGCAAATTATTAGTTATTTACCGTGCAATCCTATGCTTGTCTACTCAGAGATGAACCCCAGGTAATTGTGTAAGGGGATCCAGCTTTCATTTATTATGAAGATAATAAGAATCTATATCATAGTTCTAAAGTCAATGTGCTCACAGCACATCTGAATTAGTGGTATTCCTGTGCAGTGTCTGGATTAGTGAATCCAGTGCAGTTGTGATTAGTGAATCCTGTGCAGTTGTGATTAGTGAAGAAGTTGTGGTCTCTGCATGCAAAATTCTTATTTTGTATCCTTAAGATTACACTGGCCGTGCACTGGATTTTACTAGCTTGTATAAGAGGGCAAGGGTGGCTAAAGGTAACGGTAAAGGAACCCCTGACTGTTAAGTCCAGTCGCGGACGACTCTGGGTTGGCCGAGGGAGACGGCATTTGTCCACAGACAGCTTCCGGGTCATGTGGCCATCATGACTAAGCCACTTCTGCCGAACCAGAGCAGCGCACGGAATGCCATTTACCTTCCCGCCGGAGTAGTACCTATTTATCTACTTGCAGTGGCGTGCTTTCAAACTGCTAGGTGGGCAGGAGCTGGGACCGAGCAATGGGAGCTCACCCATTGTGGGGATTCAACAGCCGACCTTCTGATCAGCAAGCCCTAGGCTCAGCAGTTTAGAGCACAGCGCCACCTGCACTACCTGGTAAGTAATAAAGCAATACATTTCCCCTTCCTCCAACAATTTCTCTTAATCCTTTCATTGTGTGCCTCCTTGATTACAGCTTTGCACATTTGTAAAAATTTACCTGGCAAGCCAACCTTCCATTATAAGGAAAAAGAAATCCCACTGTGCGCTAGATGCCTAAGCTCAAGGCAGAACTTAATTAAAGTTCAAACGAGCATGTAAGGTGGTTAAAAATGTGCGGCATACTTTTTTAAAAAAATGCACAAAGAAAATGTTGCTCATTCATCGCATCACATATTTTCTCATATTTCAGTCAAATGATGTCCCTCCACTTCTAGGTAGTTCCTCCCCCCCCCCCAAAATGCTCCAAGTAGATTAGCACTGGCACACATAATTACATTTAATTTTTGCACTTATTGTGCAGTTTCCTTTGCATGTGACAATTATGCTTGCTGATTAGGAAATTAATTCAAGACTAACTCGCATGTTGTTTCAAATAGTGTTTGCAGCTGCTAAAGAATCTGACAGGAGGTACATAAAAGAAGCTCCTTTATTATTATTATTTAAATGCCTATGCTAAACTCCTCACATTTTGCGTTGCTTCAGCTATGTCTTTTTGCTGCTTGCTGAGTTAATTCATGATACAGTGGTTGCCCACTAAACCTGTGCCTTCCATCTGGGTTACTAGGTTACTTTCTCTGTCTGCTGCTACCCCATCTCTGCTGCCTAGTTCCTATGCTGATACACCTTTTCCTTTAACAACTTTAACAAAGACTGCTATTTTAAAACTGGCGACACGGGGACCAGACCCTCATATACTCAAATGAGTTTAGACATAGAGAACACCCATTTAAATCAAGTCCACTGCTTTCAATTGGTCTCTACACGGAGTATGATTTAGTCGGCTATCACTCAGTCTTACAGACAGATGATGGGATTTCTGCAATCAACCTACCCATGTGTTAATCTGTTTTGTGGCGGATTATCCCCTGGTGATAGATGGCACCTGTGGAATCTAAAGGAGCTAAGATTTGCTGGGAGTCATAATAATAATAATAATAATAATAATAATACAGTCAGTTACAGCTGCTTCAGGTTGCGTCTTTTTGGGTTGTGCTCCACGCAGACCCCGGAAGTACCGGAACAGGTTACTTCTGGGTTCCAGCATGCGCGTGCATGCCATGCGCAGAAGTGCTAAATCGTGTTTTGAGCATGCACAGAAGCGCCGAATTGCGACCCGCGTGTGTGCAGATGCGGGTTGCAAATGCTGCGGGTTGTGAACGTGCTTCCCGCACGGATCATGTTGGCAACCCGAGCGTCCACTGTAATTTATTATTTATACCCCGCCCATATGGCTGGCTTTCCCCAGCCACTCTGGGCGGCTTCCAACCAAATATTAAAAACAATACAGCATCAAACATTAAAAACTTGCCTAAACAGGGCCACCTTCAGTTGTCTTTTAAAAGTAAAATAGTTGTTCACTTGGGCAAGAGAATCTGGGCTCGCTTCAGTTCATGGGCATAGCCAGGGGGCAGAGAGGGGCAGCTGCCCTCCCAAATCAAGTAAATCAATACAAAATACTTAACTGAGGTTCTGTCCCCCTAACACAAAGCCTGCCTCCCCACATAAACCCTAGCTACTCCCGTGCTCCAGTTTGAGGATGAGCTATGGCATCTCCTCTCTCCTGAAGTTGGCTCCCCGCAGCTGGTTTTCCTGAGTGTGCAATGGGAGGCTGCTGCTGCACAGGTTCCTTTGGTTCTTTCTCATGGCTTGTTCTCTAGAGTCATTACCTTGGATCAGTGCATGTTCACATGGCTTTGGACCTCAGTTTCCTCTATTCTGCAATTCTCTTTGCTGTATCCAAACTTGCTCACCCATATTCCACTTAGTTTGGGTAGGTGCCTTACTCACTTGGGCACCAAAGTGTTGACCCATCAGTCCCTGTGCTTGACCACAAACTTTGTGAAGGTGCATCCAGGATGGCTATATATAGATCAGGTGCCCATGATATAGATGGCTAGATATAGATCAGGTGCCCATGATACGCTGGTTCATGGGATGACTTAGATATGAACCATTCCTTGCTCTCCTGGCTTTCTTCAATTTTTTCTTAGCCATATATTGTTGCACATATGTGAATATGCAGAGTGTGCTGCATGTTCATTACAGTTTTCTAATTTGTGTTACACACACACACACACACACACACCACCACCACCACCAACAATTGTGTAGTAGATCAAGCTGGAGGAGCAAATCAGAATGAAAAATGTACTCATCCATGAAACTCACTGGGCAGTCTAAATACTGTAAAATAAAGCCTTGTTGGATCAGATCAAAGGCATGTCTAGTTCAGAATCTTGTTTTCACAGTGGCCAACCAGATGCATATGGGAAGCCTGCAAGTAGGACTTGAGAGCAATAGTACTCTCCTTACTTGTGATTCCCAGCAACTGGTATATAAAGACACACTGCCTCCAACAGGGGAGGCAGAACATAGCCATCATGGATAGTAGCCATTGACAGCCTTATTATCCATGATTTTGTCTAATTCCATTTTAGAACCATACAACTTGGTGGTTCTGGGAGAACATTCCACAATTTAACTATGTGGTGTGTGAAGAAGTATTTTCTTTCATCTTTCAACATTCGGGATGGCCTTGAGTTCTAATAGTATGAGAACTATGGTTATCTCCACAACCATTATTTGAGGAAAACAATGTACTGTACTGGTAAGCCCCCTGCTTTGCCAGGATGCCCCCTCTAACTTAGAGAAAATCTGATGAAGCCTCTAAATTGGCCAAGTCAGGTATATAAATACCAGGAAACTGGTTTCATCTCTTGCCTGATCAATAGCACAGTATCCTCTACCTGTTGCACTTCAGTTCTGAGTTTGAGTTATGGGTTGTAGAAACAACCTGGACTGAAAATATCCATCCCACATTGGGATTTGGATATGATTGTCATCCAAATCACAAGTGTGGCCCCAACACTACTAAACAAATCTGCACTGATTTTAAAATAATGATTCACACACACTGAGTGGTGTAATAGCAGGGTAGTTGATTAAGAAACTCAATGGATGATAAGTCTATATAGCAACCAGTGGGCAAATCCACAGTGTTCTTCATTTGTAAGATTTTCTGAATTATTTTCACACATTTCCCTATGACTAATTGATTTACTTGTGCTGGTGAAAAAGGGCCGGTAAATTATTACAAATAATTTTCAGCTAGGAAGCCTTGGGAAATGTAAACAATATTTTTGACCATCAGTTTGTTTTGCTACAACAAACCCTCTTCCTTTCATTAAGCCTGCCTTTAAAACCAAGTGTACATCCTCATAAAGCAGATAAGGTTTTATTATGGCAATTCACCATATTCACACAGAGGGTTGCATTTGGTAGATAAGGTGCCAGAAAATCAACAGATGTTCACACTAATTGAACTGCCTTCCTGCTGGTGCTCTCAGTCAAATCCCATACTAATTATCTCTTTATACATATTCTAAATAGGATCTATTCTTTTGCATGCTAAATGGCTTCAGAACACAATAGGGATTTACAGTCTAGTGTTGCCTGGTTTCTTAGTTTTTGCCTCACTAAGTGATAAGACTGGTTCTGCCAGAAGGGGATGGGAGGCCACTAGCCTCTGAGTAGGGGTGGATCCGCCACAAATCAGCCTCTCCAGACCAATGTATTACTGATATTATTCTTATATGTTGTATACTTCCCTGACATATTTGCATGGAAGTGTGGATTATATACTGCTTGGAATGAAGGACAAGATGGCAACCTCACCATGTCCTAAAGCCAACGGA
This sequence comes from Zootoca vivipara, assembly GCF_965207765.1. Lineage (NCBI taxonomy): Eukaryota > Metazoa > Chordata > Lepidosauria > Squamata > Lacertidae > Zootoca > Zootoca vivipara. The sequence goes on along the minus strand of NC_142592.1, from coordinate 33,679,431 downwards.
ACTAGTAGTTGAATCTTACTTGCCAACACTTTCCACCACCCTTGAGCAGCAGTTCAGATGGGAGGCTACAGAGCAGCCTGAGCAGCACACACAGTGTGTTCTCCAACAGCTCACCACTGCTGCCCCAAGTCATCTGCTGCCTCAGTCTCCCCAATGGAAGAGCTGCTCCTGACCTAGCTGGAGGAAAGTTCTCAAAGGTGATAGCTGCACAAGAGCGAATTCATTCATGCATATGCAGCACTTTTCAATGACTCCCTACAAATTTCTTGCTACTAAATCCACCGGCCTCTTCCGTTGAATCAATACTTAATCCCCGCTCTGGTTTGTTGTGTTCATTTCTTCCCACCAAGAAACAAGGATTCGAGAACTGACCAAATGATGACCTGCCATTATCAAATCTATTGTTCCTGAATATTAAGGGATGGATGAAACACATTCCGGTACACACACTCCTCTTGGGAGAATGGGAAAACCAAGAAGCGCCAGCAATGGGCCGATATGCGTAAAAGGGCCTTCCGAGGCAACCTTGAATGCCAGCCTTCCGCCTCTCTTCCTCGGCTCCTATCTCTTTGCGCGCAGGGCTTCCTTCACACACAGACGTCTCTCTCTGTCTCTCTCGTCGAAAGCACGAGAGCCGGCCTGGGCGCGCGCGCGCTCCGCAAAGGAGCCGCGGCCGCCGCATCTCCTCCGCGAGCACATGGCCCGCCTGGAAAGGCGGAATGTGCCGCAACGTCCCGCTGGAAGAACTATCTACGAGGGTGGGGTGCGGCTGAGGGATCCGGCGGCGGGGAAGTCGCGGCGGCGGGGCGGGAAGGCGCTTCGCTTTGTTCTCGAACAAAAGCCTCCGGGCTGGGTGGCGCGCTACCAGGGGTGGGGGGCGCCTCCGGGCGGCGGCGGCGGAGAGCCTTCTCTCCGGAGGGAGAGAAGGCACGCGCTTCGCGCAGACGGAAGAGAGGGAGGGGGAGAAGATGCCCGCCGCGCTCTAGCGTGCTGCTGCTGCTGCTGCTGCAAACTGCGCTGCGCCAAGGGAGGGGCGGCTCTTTTCGCCCTGCCTTTCCGCGCCCGCCCCCTCCCCACCTCCGAGTCTTTAAACGCCCCTGCATAGGAAGAGCCGCGCACATGTCCGTTCTCCCTCGCGCAGAAATATATATTTAAATAGCTATATACATACACACACAAGCGCGCGCGCGCGCGTCCCACCGACCGACCGACAGCCTGCCGGCTCAGCCAGTCGCTGATTCCTCTCGCCGACCTCCGCCACATTGCAGGGGCTGCCGCTTGTCGAGTCGCTGAAGCAGGCGGGGCACCCCGGGCACGGAAGAAGGTAAGGCGAGGCGGGGGTGCAGCCAGGGCCCCCGGCCCTGGGTGAGAGGGGCAAAGGGGGATGGGGTGGGGTGGGGGCAGAAATGGCTGGGCTGGAGGAGGCGAGCCTCGTGGTCGCCAAGAAAAAGGCTGAGCCGCGCGCGCATAGCGCCACAGACAGGTTTCTTTGATGGGAAGGAGGAGGGATCTTTGCCATCCGTGGACTCTGGATCGAGCGAGTGGGGAATAATAATCTTCACCCCCCCCCCAAAAAAATCTCGTTGGTTTCTGAAGAATAGGCATGGTGTATATTGAGCTAGAGAGACCCATGGTTTGACTCGGTCGATGGCATCTTCCTCAATGGGTAGTGGCCGGTGCCACGCGCCATCATATGCAGAAGAAGCCCCCGTGTGTCTGCAAGGCAGGGCTAAGTAAGGCAACAGGGATCGCGGGATGAATCCCTAACCAGGCAATAGTCTGGATCCATGGTGGGCACTGCCTGTCGCCCTCGCTTGTTCCAGCACCGTCTCGTACAAGGGATTCTAGGCAAGAGATCCCCACCCCCTGTCTCGATCCCTAGTGGCATAGAAAGGTGCAATGATGGCCTCGGCGAAGACACGCTATGGGGAAGTAGACGCGCAGGCTACATAGATGGACCCTGGGACCACAAGCAGCAGACGGAAAGATGAGCAGCGCATCCTGGGCTCCGGATACCCAGCATGAACTGAGCATCCTTCTTGGGCGAGGCGCGGCGAGGCAGCAGGGCTGGAGGCTGGCCAGAGAGGAAAAGAAGAGCCGTGTAGGTTAGTAGGATTTTGAGGTAGCGCTGCTGTCTGTGTTGTGTCCCTGCTCTCCACCCCCCCCCCCCCAAGTATATCCATCTGGCCAATGCAAATCGAATTCGTTCCGATCTGGCGATCCTACTATAAGAAAGCAGCAGCATCTCCATACCCTCTCTCACCCTCTTGGCAGACTTGCCAAGCGTGGCCCGAAATCCTCGTGCTCGTTTATTTTCCTTTCGTGGGAGGAGGTGATGTGTGTGTTTGGATCGCCCGGAGAAGGAATCCGGCATTTTACGCAATGACGCGTGGCGGGCATTTTACTTCCTTTCACTGCCATCAGGTGGGAAAGCGTGCCATTTCAACCCCCCCTCCCCCACGGGCTGAACTTAATGTGTGCTGAACTTGGGTCCCCCACCCCCAATCCACACCGCTTGTGGATCTGTGATGGTTAAGGAGAGGTGCACCCCCCGCGCTTCGCTCGCTCGGAGGAACAGGGGCTCGTACTCAGAACTATTTGGGTGTCTCCGGAGCTTATTACGAGGAAACGGGCGTAAATTGGGCAGGCGATCCTTGTCGATCCTAGAGGTTGAGGCACGCCACTCCAAGGACGCCTGCATCGCTTCCCAGAGCTTTCATTTAATAGCAGGTGGAAAGTGGAAGAGAGACGATAACTAGGCACAAAGGGATGGGGTTTGCTTTGTTTTTTCTGGAATCGGGAAAAGGAAGAGGAACAAAGACCAACCCTTTCCGAGGTGTCTAAAGGGGAAGAGCTCCAGTTGGTGATGCTCTGCTCTCCGTGACATGTTACCGGTTGCAATTCGCTACAAGGACACGCTCTGCTTTCCTAGTGCGTCCCTAATCCCAGCCTGCTTGGAGTAATTGTGGGCGGGCTCAAGCCTGGCACGGGGTGACGTCACCATGTTTGGGTGGGTATGTTAATGAGGAGCCCTGCTCGCTGTCTACAGAGATTGCTTTTTCCTTTTTTGCGGTATTGTGAACCTCACCCCTTTTATGGTTCCCAAATATTGTAAAGGGAATTGTTTTTTCTTTCTTTCTGAAATTATCATCTTGCTATAGACCCCGTTTCTTTACAGTGATGCCTGTTGCCTACATAGGGGTATTCCAAAACAGGCTCGTGTTGCTATTGTTTGGCATGACTTGTAAGCCTTTAGAACGACCCAGTACGGTATGTATTTGCTATGAGCTGTGCTAGTTAAGACAGTGCCTGTCTTATTAAATGATATATTTATTATCGAAGGAACTTTACAATACAATACAATACAAAAACACACACATATGCATTATCTTATCTTAGAATGCAATTATATAAATCAATTTAAAATATACACAATATATATTCTCTCTCTCTCTTGGATACATATTTGCCACCAATAAGATGAGAAAGACTTGACTTGAATCCTTATTGCGCAGTCCTGTGAATGTTAGAAGTTCCATTGTGCTCAATGAACCACACTTCCTAGTCTCATTAAGGTCATCTGGGCTTACTTCTGAGTAGAGATGTGCAGGACAGTGTTGTTAGTTGTTTCTCCATTCACACAAGGAAAGGGGCAGTTTCTGCTCAGTTCTCCTTCCACTTGCAGCAGCTGCTGCACAATATCATACACCATTCCGAAGGGCTCCCCAGTCTGCAGGAGTAGATTTTCAGGGGATACAGGTTGCTTCAGGGAGGATGTGGGCAATGAGAGAGCCTCATCCTGTGGTTGTGTGTACCACTGTGCCATTCACAGAAGGGAGGCTACAATTGAAGCTGTTATAAATAGACCCACCTCTCACTAATAAGCTGAGAAGGTGTAAAATGGTTCAGTTTATTAAAAAGTTTTTATTTTCCTGGGCAACATTAATGTTTTGTTTTTAAGTTATTGCATTCAATGGCAGTCAGTGAGGGACAAATGAGCCATTTTAGATAGTATTTAGCATCGATAAATACTAATCATAGTGGGTATATTTAGATGGGGTTATAAGATGTATATGTTGAAGAAAATTGACTTGAAAATAAGAAGGTACTTGCTATGTCCATCTGAAGACATGGCAGTTAAAATTTGCCTCTCCTGTGATGTGTTTAAAGTAGAAAATTGATGACATAAGTCTAAGATATTTCATCAGATCTTATGCTATGCTGTGACAATGCACTAAGATTTGTTGGGGATTTCCCTTACTCTGTAATGGAAGGAAATTGAAAGGGAAAGATTTTACTTCCTATGAAAAAGCAGATTATTCTGCAAACACAGCATGAAATTGCATCAGCAGTTTGCTTTCATCAGCTTATATACTTGCTTTTGCAGATGCTGTTTACTAGAATTATAGCATCAATATTCTTGGGATCAGCATGAATATATGGTTACTAATTGTTAAGCGTGATCCTGCCAAAATCTGACACTTTGCTCTTCCCTTGAAATTACAGGTAATTCACATAATAGTTGTTAGGCACTATTATTATCTGGAATACCGGGAAGCGTTGTGTGGGGTTTTTTTTTATAAAAAAAATACACACCCACATTCCTTTGAGCCTGAACAGTTGCAAATCCAGGAAGCAATTTCAACTGTTTTTAACCTAGGAAACAAAACTGCAAAACTGTGAGCTACTGTATGCATGAGCTAGTGAGCAACTGATGCAACAGTCTCCTCTCCACCCCAAAATTATTTGTCTTCTTTTGAAATACAGAATCTAAACTGTTCCTTTCCCCCAAGCTTTCAAAAGTTAGAAACAATGAATATGGCCTGGTATAAGTAGTGATTCGAGTTGGACCCTTCTACAATGCTAGTTTTATTGTTATGTTAGTTTTATTAAAATACAGTGGCTCAGTAATTCCCTCTCCCCCTGCAAAAAGGAAGAGAAGAACAGAAGCTAACAGGCTCTAGGGGAGACTTGACCCTTGTGATAGGCGTGTTCTCCATCCTATTGGATCACTGAACCACTGCTTCTCTGGCAGAAGCCAAGTCACCTAAGCTGATTCTTTTCTAACTCCATCATCCAATTGATATGATGGAGTATCTCAAATTACTTTCATGCGCTTCCAGGCACCTTTCTCAGCTGGCTTCTAGAACAGGGGCAGGGAAGCATTTTTAGTCTGTGTTACCTATTGGGCAACCTTCAGAGCACGGGTGGGGCAAACCATGACAGTGGGAGGCTCCAGATGCAGAAAATGGGTGGTTAAATGTGGGCAGGACCGGAAGCAAAAAGTGGGTGGAGCAACAGATATAACTCTTAACTATGTGTTGACAGCTACATCCCAGCCATGCAGAAGTCATACATTTCTACACACAAACCATCTCTCCACCCATCCAAGCAAGAAGCATTATCCTAGTTCAAGGATGCATCCCAGCCAGGCCAAAGCTGTTGAGTGTTGACCAGTGCCTTTAAGGGGCATGGCTTGGGAAGAATTTGGAGGGCCAGATAGAGAGGCATTTGACCTCTGAGCCTGGTATTCCCTTCCTCTTCTCTGGAGTGTAGGCATGAATATCAGTGTTTTTTAAAGAACAAAAAAATGGGCACTTTTAATCAGGCAAATACGTTTTTTTATCCTGTAAAAATACATATTTCACAATAAAGCAATGCTGTGCTAATAGTTGGATTCTAATTGTAATGGGAACTGTGTTTTGTCCACATTTTGATTAGGTCTTCATTGCTTTGTTGGAGGTATACTTCCCACCCCAATTTTGTAATTCCTGAATGTTTTCCCCTGAAACAGCAGGGGGAGAGGCACAACATGTTTCTTAATTTAATATATTTCGCAGCAGTGTCTCTATGCTTCAATTTTAGAATTTGGCATTGTGTGCACCACTCACACGAGCTGCTTTGCTGCAGACTTAATATCTTGACTCAGATTTAAAGCTGGCCTCTTACTCTACCCTATGCCTTCCCACCTCTCACATGCAGCAAAAGCGGGCATAGAGTGGCTTCCTTGCACTCTGATTGGCTCTGAATACAAGTTCTTCTGTATTGGCCTTTGAGTTGCCAGTGTATTCCAGGATATGGGCAAGACCAACTTGTGGAGGGGGGAGATTATAGACCACTCCATAATCTGTAGACTAGGAGGAAAGGGGTATTAGTAAAGGGTACAATATATTAGCATCTCTATAGTAGATGAAAACATTCAGACTCCCTCTTTTCCACTTGACATCCAAGATAATGTCTATAAATAATGTACAGCCATACCTTGGTTTTCAAATGCCTTGTGAGTTGAACGTTTTGGCTCCCAAATGCCACAAACCCGGAAGTGATTGTTCCAGTTTGCGAACTATTTTTGGAAACAGAATGTCTGACGGTGCTTCCATGGCTTCTGGTTGGCTGCAGGAGCTTCCACTTTGGTTTTCAAACATTTTGTAAGTCGAATGGACTTCTGGAATGGATTCCATTCGACTTCCAAAGTACGACTGTATCGCAGAGGAAATCTTCAGCAAGACACCCTTTAGCACCAGGGTACAAAAGCCTGATTGCCTGAGGGAATTGGGGAGCCATTTAGCTGCTGGCATCCCAGAGTCTTTTCTGTCCACTTCCTATTCTAAGATAATTATTCAAGTAGGCAGTTAGCATCGCATCTAAAGGTAAAGGGACCCCTGACCATTAGGTCCAGTCGTGACCGACTCTGGGGTTGCACGCTCATCTCGCATTATTGGCCGAGGGAGCCGGCGTATAGCCAGAGCAGCACATGGAAACGCCGTTTACCTTCCCGCTGTAGCGGTTCCTATTTATCTACTTGCATTTTGACGTGCTTTCAAACTGCTAGGTTGGCAGGAGCTGGGACCAAGCAACGGGAGCTCACCCCGTCACAGGGATTTGAACCGCCGACCTTCTGATCAGCAAGCCCTAGGCTCAGTGGTTTAACCCACAGTGCCACCTGGGTCCCTAGCATCGCATCTAGTTCCCATCATATCTAGCGTTCAAGAATCAAGACAGGGCAAAGGAGCAAAGCTCAGAACTAGGAAAGATGTGATGGAAACTAGAACAGCAGCTTAATTTCTATCCATCTCCCCAGTTATCATGGCCCTTGGAGGAGACAGAGTTAGAGTTCCCTAAGAAAAGGCACTGGATGGGACCCAAATGACGGGCAGGGGACCCATGTTCTCAAGGGCCCTTTGCTGCTGGGGAATTCAGGATGATGGGTGTGGATGATGGGATGGAATTTCCTTATTATTTTATATGTGCTTTTTTACATACCTTCACAGAATTGGCTGCATTTGCTTTACTATGCATGGATTGTGGGTATGGAGACACTTTCTTCTTGGCTGCTGTGCTTCTGTCATGCTTTTGAAAGGAGGAGGGGTCAGTTTAGACTGGGCTGAGGCAATATCTCCTAACGGTGCTGGTAGAAGTTTTGTGGAGCTGCTGTTGGCTGTGGTATCCATGTTCTTCATTGTCCCTCAGGAAAAAAAACTACTTCAGAAGTCTCCATAGAACCTCAAGCTGCATTCAAAGCTAAATGACAGAACCACAACCCGTGATGCTGAAATCGACATATGTGTGCCTTTTTGCATGCAAAAGTTGTGGGCATCTGTCAGAACTGTTACATTCACCCAGCTCCATGCCAGAGGCAGTTTTGAAACTAGAATTACTACGCTTACTGGAATTATTAACTATGCGATAGCTACCTACGTACTCACAGAAGTGTTCACAAAGCATGTAAGAAGAAAACAAAACAGCATGAGACTACTTTTCTCCCTCACTGTTCAAGAAAAGGTTTCTTTCTTAGTTTCTACTAGAACTGAAACTGACATAGATTAGAAGATGTGTATGGGATTAGTCACTAGGGGAGCTCACAACATTTTGGGGGCCCTGTGGTACATTTGCAAACCAGCAAATCTTTCATGTGCATCATGCGCACACCACACCACACCACACCACACACATGCACGTGCAGATACTGCCACACTCACTCTCCCCAAACAACATAAATTAAGCTTGAAATCAAGCTTTTTCAAAGCATAATGGGGCTGAACTTTCTGGAAGCTGCTGCTGCAGCAGTTAACCTTCTCTCCCCAGCTGTAATCTTCAGGAAGTTTACCCCACACTGCAACAAATAGGCTCACTAGAAAGCTTTCTGTTGGGATGAATAGAAGGTTTTTCCAAGTCTCATTAAAGCAGGGGAGGGGTGATTTGGTCACAGCTGGGGACATAAGGGCTCCCTGTCCCCTCCCATGCCACAATTGGGTCTGAAGGCCTCTTTCAATCCCCATTTCAGCAGGTGGTGGGCTGGGAGCAGGATCCTGCAGGCACGAGGGCAGGCTGATTGAAAGCTGATGCAAGAGAGTCATCAAGTTCCTTCACAGTTGTGAGGCAGCTATGGCGGGTGCTCTTTGGAGAGGAATCGGTAGCATGAGCAATGGGGATTATTCTTAACCAAGGTTGTCTCCCTTCTCCTTGCGTTAGACAAAATAACAACAACAACAACAACCCCCCCATTTGTTCTGGACCTAAAGAATCATGCCCATGCTCCTGAGAGAAACGTGGGAAGCACCAGATCCTGCAATTTCATCCTCACAGTTATAGTGAATGAGTGCTGATGACAGAAGGAACTCTGCTCTTCCAAACTGGAATGATGGGCATGGAATTTGTATGCCTGCTGTCTCATTCCCAAGGAAAACACTTGCAAGTGGAGATCCTGCAGTCTCCTAAGAAACCAGCTGGACTTGCCTCTTGTCTTGACAATTTCATGGGTTTATGCTCTCGTCTGAGTGTCCTAACCTGGTTCTGACAAGGGCCCATGACCTATGATGGTGGTTTCAGCACCACAGAGAGCTCTGAGTGAGCAACTTGCTCTGGCTATGGCTGGAGATAGAGTGAGGTCTTGAGCCTCTGTTTCCCAGTTTATTGACCAAAGGTTTGCTGTCCTTGCAGAAATACTGGAGACTCTTAAGGGGTCAAATGTTTGGACCAGAGATGTGTGCTGCTTTCGTGTTCCGTGGCCTGCTACCTGCACCACTACCTGCACAACCGTCAAGTGCAGGCTAAGAGAAGGATGTTTGGTGACTTTGATTCAGTGGGCTGTGGTTCAGTAGGCTGAGGTTCAATGTCAGGAGCTTGGGCTAGCTCTTCAGCCGGTGGCCCTGCAGTCTTAGACTTGGTTGGCTCTTTCTCCTCTGATTCTGAGGACAGAACCATGATACCTTAAGGGTTTGACAGGGTGGATGGAGACCATTGTTGCTCAAGCTGCAAATGCAGTGCCTGGTATTCAAACCCTTCCAAACCCCTGGTTGCTTTTGAGAGGTCTGAGACTGGGGCCAGGGTCTGGCTGAGTAGGATCCCTCACATAAGCCTCCAGTGATGCAATTCTGTTATATATGGAAACATCAAAATTCTGTGTGGAGCAGAAATGAACAGCTGCAGTTTAGACAAACAATTAGTGCGTGCACAAACTATGGTTTTCGTTTTCTGATTAAAAGTTTTGATACTTTGATTTGTTTCTGCCATAAAAGTATTGGCATAAAATTACTATTAGTAGGAGCAGGTTTTCCCTTTCTTTTCTTTTAAAGGCAAATGCACTGGCAGTTATGCAGCTCCCTGGAGGTCTTTCATGTGACTAAACTATTTCTGGTTATTAATGTAGAGTGTTTTGACTTTGCCTACTGCATTTTCCATTTTAATCTCTTTTAAAGTATGAGAACATAAACTGTTCTTTTAAAAAGTTGATTCTGTACTTTTTAAAAAAACCCCACAAACTTGAGTATTAATGTGTTTGAAAGTTACTAGGAAATTGGCTACATGTGAAACTATTAAGATGACTGTCAAATGAAGCACATCAGCCTTCCATTGATGATAGCAGGCTATTTTTTTAAAAAAAGGGGATTGTCTATTTAATTTATGTTGATCTTTCCTCCCACCTAAAAAATCGGTTATACTTTATTAAATTTTTCATATGATCTTTGTAAGGTCTTGACAAACTTGTAAGGTGATTGGGGGCAAGAAGAAACCCTTCTGAATTATCATGGCAGTAAAGTAGGAAACTTGATTCAAAACCATTTCACATTCATCAACACTTCTTAATATCTGGTTCAGATACTAACTTTTAAAATGGTCTAATAACACATGAAACAATAAATGGCTCAGACATGGTTTTATGAAGATGAATGTCATGATGTGTCCAGGTTCTGGATAGAAATGTTTTCAGAAAATTTCCATTTCTTAAAAATGCATTGCTTCATTAAAAATATATATATTTACAAATGAGTAAAACAAATGGGGTTTTCAAATCATCCCATTCACATTCACATGAGGCAGGTAATTTAAACAAGCAGGTCAATTAAATTAAAACAAAATAACATATTCAAACATGCTAAACCATATTTAAATTAATTTAGGACATTTCCAAAGTTTTCCAGAAAACTCATGTTGAAAGGGTTGATGGTTTCAGTTTAATTGTATTTATGATAACAGTTTTGATACACTAATATAAAGAGGTTAATTTTGCTTCAAAGTAGAAGCATGTCAAAGTGAAGTTATATAAGAAATACACTTTTATCTGGATCATTTGCCATCTTTCATTAGTGAAAGTTCACATCACATGCAGCTTGAGACTGCATCTGTTTCTAGCAGGTTGGGGGACAATATGTTTTGGAGTGTAGCCTTGGAGACAGTATGATACGACTATATCAGGTTTCCATAGCAGATTTTAGATAGTAGTGTAAGTGGAAATTTTAATACAATGAAGAAAAGGTCTACAACATTCTGTGCTTCAAAAAAAGAGTATTCTAGAGTAGTCGCACTCCAGAACTGCATTAGAATTTGTTTGAGGTATCTGCATACAGACATAATTCAGAAGACAAACTGAAAGTTTGGAGCTGACATAAGTGGACTTATTATTCCCTAACAGTGTGAACTTATCCAGAAGAAATTGTCATTGTCTCTGTAATAAAGGGACCCATGACCACTAGGTCCAGTCACTAATGTCTCTGGGGTTGCGGCACTCATCTCGCTTTACTGGCCGAGGGAGCCGGCATACATCTTCCGGGTCATGATTAAGCCACTTCTGGTGAACCAGAGCAGTGCACGGAAACGCCGTTTACCTTCCTGCTGTGGCGGTACCTATTTACCGTATCTACTTGCACTTTGATGTGCAAACTGCTAGGTTGGCAGGAGCAGGGACTGAACAACGGGAGCTCACCCCATCGTGGGGATTCAAACTGCTGACCTTCTGATCAGCAAGCCCTAGGCCACCCACGTCTCGGTAATAATTTCTCCTAAATCCCGTAGCACTGGTAGAACACGATTCTACATTGGTGGAAATACTGACAGCCAGTGAAGTGAAGTGGCTAAAGTGCTGGGCAAGGACCCGGGATACTAAGATTCAAACCTTCACTCAACCCCCAAGCTCATTGGGTGACCCTGGGCCAGTCGTTAGTAGGAGGCTATCTCCTGTGTAGCCTCTATGCTGGAGGAACAACATTGGTATGGAGGGGGGTGGGGAGGACTTGGTAGATTCCTGTATTTCTGCAGGGCGTAATTTCAACTGCCAATGATGGCTAAAAATTAAGTGTGCATGCACACGAAAGCTCATACCAAAATAAAAACTTAGTTGGTCTTTAAGGTGCTACTGAAGGAATTTTTTTATTTTGCTCTCTATGGAGTTAAAGGAGAGCCCAAGATGACAGTCACAACAGAAGATAAGATTCTGACTAACACACATGGAGAAGATGTGAACTGAACTTGGGACCTGTTGCAATCAAAGCAGGTGCTTTACTAGTGATCTACAGCTCCTCCCCTAAATTATTAGCAAACCAATTGACATTAAATACTTTATTTTAAAATGGTACTTTCTGTGCTTATATTTATTTTCATGATTATTTTACACTTGTGTTGTTATTTAATTTGTATCCTCCATGCGGTATGTGTGTGTTTACAATGCTGTGTCATTGGAGAAGGTAGTGTTTGGTTTTCACTTTCTTTTTCTTTTTTCTTTTGAAAAGATGGGCAAATTGACCGAGGAAACTATTTTTACCGTTCCTATAGCAAGGCATGCTAATTCTGTTTTGGCAGCAGAGAGCAAATCACCGGTGTGCTCCAAGTGTGGGCAATTGGGATTAGCATGCCTTTGACTTGCCTGGGAGAGAGGAAAAAAGTTGACCCCCTGTATAGCTATTAATATTTTTTTAAATAGGCTACTTCTGTTTCCTTCCCATATATTAAATTGCAAAATATCTGTGCTCTTCTAATATTTCATCAGGCACATCTCCCATCTCAGAACAGACATTTAAAAAAGAAAAGGTATGCATATTCAGCTTTTTTGGGGGGGCGGGAGGAAGGGAAAAGAGATTGTTAGCCGCTTTGAGATGCCTTAGGGAAAGTACCCCCAAACTTCGGCCCTCCAGATGTTTTGGACTACAATTCCCATCATCCCTGACCACTGGTTCTGTTAGCTAGGGATCATGGGAGTTGTAGGCCAAAACATCTGGAGGGCCGCAGTTTGGGGATGCCTGCCTTAGGGTATATCAAATCCAAAGCAGGATATCAAATCCAAAACTCTTCTTCTTCTCTTCTGTTGGCAAAGCTGCTCTATAGAAGTTGGCTGGTAAATAGCTCTACTTTCTATTATTTTTCCATTATTAGGCTTTAATGCCAGCTTTTAGTAGGTTCATCCAAGTTATCTAGAGGCCACATTGATCTAAATGTACCAGGATCTAGCATTTATCAGTGTTTATGAAATGAGATACTGTTTTCATCCTTGTTTTTGATGATCTCCCGTGTTATGAAAATGCTTGATTGGTTTGGTACATTTGGTACATTTCCCATTTATATTAATCAGGCAGGTTTTATTCATTCTCCTTTGGCTGATGTAATTCAGACTAAAAATCCTTTATCTACTTACTATAGAGGTTTTTTTTTACTAGAAATAGTCAAATAATGGAATCAGGATTTTCATTTTATAGGGGCAGGTGCTTCTGAAACTTACTGGACTTTTCAGTTATTATTAAGGTCTGGAAGCTAGAAGATAAATGGAATAACCTTGGAACAGCTTAATTTGCATTTTTCTTGTCCTTATAGTAGAAATGATGAAGAAGCCTGAAAACATTCAGCTCTTCAGAAATCCAAAGAGCTAAAATTTCAAAGCCAAGATTGGGTGAATCTTAGAGTTCAAAACACTTGCAAAACCATACCTGTAGATCACTTCATATGAAATAACTTCCATAGTTTCAGGACTGTAGCTTGAAGGGCATGACACCTGCTTAGTAAAACTGCAAAGTTGCCCTGGGAAATTTGACTACCCTTATCCATTATCTTGTTCTTAATGCAAGGCAGACCTGCATTAAGAATTTAAATGAGGCATAGTGACATTTCAAGAATCTCAGGACCAATGCACACGATCAAACTGATAATAGAATTGTAGAACTGTAGAGTTGGCAGGGACCATGTGGGTTATCTCATCCAACTCCCTGCATTGCAGGAATCTTTTGCCCAAGATGGGGCTTGAACCCATGACCCTGAGATTAAGTCTCATGCTCTACTGACTGAGCTGTTATAATGTTGTCAGCATGTAAGTGGGATTTGGCTAAGCGGATTCAGGTACTGGTAGCTTTCTTCCTCAGTCCCTTTGCAAGCTGACCCACATTCTCTACAATACACTTTGTACACTACTTCAAATCCACCCAAAGTGGGTTAAACTATGCCATTATTCATTTGGACTGTATTGATTTCTTTGTAGCACATGTTGAAGCAGTTATGCGAGTATACCTCTTCTTGCCAAACACAGACCTCTGAATCTACTCAGGCCCCTGATGGAGGAAGGGGGCGTGCAGGGGTGTGGTTTGCCCAAGGTGTTACCCCTAAGGGGGGTGACATCGCCGCCGCCGCCCCCCCCGGGATGCTTGTCACAGGCGGCACCCTCCAGAACGCTCGCCATGGGTGGCTTCCCCCTGGGAGGCTTGCTGTGGGCGGCACCTCCGGGACACTCGCTCTACCCCCATGGGCAGCTAGCCCCACCCCCAGGTGCACAGCATGTGTGCCACTCCAGGTGCCAGAGCAGCTAGCTCCACCTCTGACTCGGGCAGCATATAAACATTGGCAATTTGGTTTTTGCAAAGTACTATTTCTGAACAGTGAAAGATAATAATAAAAAACAAGTAAGATTTTAAAGCAGGCATCCCCAAACTGTGGCCCTCCAGATGTTTTGGCCTACAACTCCCATGATCTCTAGCTAACAGGACCAGTGGTCAGGGGTGATGGGAATTGTAGTCCAAAACATCTGGAGGGCCGAAGTTTGGGGATGCCTGCTTTAAAGCATACATCTACTCATAAAGGGTGATAAAGCTATAACCAGTCAATTCTACCATGGGTTTTGAATGCTTGTGGCAAAGATGCAGCTTCTCACTGGACATGACATATAATAAATATTTTGCTAAAGCACATTACATCTAGACCTCCTATCTAAAAATGTGGCATTCGCACAATTGACGTCAAATATCCGCACGTTTCCCATTTTGTCACAGAAATGTAAATCTTACATTGTCCTGTGATTAAAAATTATTCATGTACACGTTAATAATATTCACACATGAAAATACCAGGAGAGATACCAAATATGGTCTTACTTGTGACACATTTCAATTAACATTCATATAGGAATTACCATATGGCTTCCTAGAAGTTGAAAGCAATACATTTCAACTTTGAATGGCATTTCCACGGTTAAGAATGCTCCATTAAGATAAATTTATCCAAACGTGCAAGGCTCCAAACGTACCCCCCCCCCACACACATGCAAGAGCTCTTCTTGCACACATCTGTAGGACAATGATGTGATCACACAATCTAGTTGGGTCATTTATTTCTCAAATTTATCACATAATGTTTTACTTTTTAAAATATATTTTTATTATTTTTTGTGATGAGTAACAATAGAATATATATATATATATATATATATATATATATATATATATATATATGGAGAGAGAGAGAGAGAGAGTCAATGTTTTCAAGTCATAGAACCATTCAAACAAAATCAGTCATATTCAGAGTGAGACATTAGTGTTGTAGGAAATACGGAGTTGAGGGGAAGAAAGAGGGAAGGAACTGGGGAACAATGAGATTTTATTCTTTTACATGTTTTCTTTTGCAGTCTTGGGAGATTTTTTTATGGAATAATGCAGCCAAGAAATATTAGCAATGGATATTTTATCCATCATTTGGGTAAAGAAAAGAACTAAAAAGAGAACTACCATTTTTAACAGAATGAGATAAGTGCCCTTTTCTACTGTCATCTGATTAGTTGTTGTTGTTGTTTTTACAGGTATTTATGTTAACAACAAGCTATTACCAACATCTTGATTACATTGGACAAGGGACACTGTTGACACTTCCTTCACTCAACCAGTTCAAGCAAACATTCAGATATTTTTGACTTGGCAGAACAGAGATAATAACTGAGGCTGGATAGCCTGTCTGAAGAGAACGTGATCTGACATTTCCGCTTCTTTATTGCAAATGCCTAAGAACAGCAAAGTGGTTAAACGAGAAATAGATGATGATGTCATCGAGTCAGTCAAGGATCTCCTATCAAATGAAGACTCTGTGGAAGATGCTTTCAAGAAAAGTGAGCTGTCAGTTAATGACTCGGATGACAAAGATGTAGATGTGGAAGAGGGATCTGACGTGGAAGATGAGAGACCGGCTTGGAACAGCAAACTTCAGTATATTCTGGCACAAGTTGGATTTTCTGTAGGCTTGGGAAATGTGTGGCGATTTCCATATCTGTGCCAAAAAAATGGCGGAGGTAAGGCTCTATATTTACTCGTTGACTTTGGTTATGTAAAGATTGTGGCTGTTGGTCCCTGTAGTCTGTGAATCCCATTTCTACTCTTATAGTAATCTATGCTGTCTCCCAGACACAAACCAGATGCAACACCAGCAGAGCAATCCTTCTGGACATATATGGTGAGGGTAATGTTACTACCATCACTGTTGCCCTACAGGTTTGCTGTGGGCAGGGCAGGAGTGGGGGAGCTTATTCCTTTCCATTGGCTATAATTGGAGGGAATTACGTAACTATGCCAGCCCCAGATAGAGGGTTGGACTATTTCTGTGGACCAAGGGACAAGAGCGGTAAGACTCGTAATCTGGGGAACCAGGTTCACATCTCTGCTCCTCCACCTGCAGCTGCTGGGTGACCTTGGGCCAGTCACACTTCTTTGAAGTCTCTCAGCCCCACTCACCTCACCGAGTGTTTGTTGTGGGGGAGGAAGGGAAAGGACATTGTTAGCCGCTTTGAGACTCCTTCCGGTAATGATAAAGCGGGATATCAAATCCAAACTCTACTTCTTCTTCTTATCCATTTCTAGCAGTGTTCCACCCCACTGGCATACATACTTTTCTTGCTGGTGGGGAACCACTAATTTCACTTCCTATGGCTCCTCAGTGGGTTTTCTAGTGGAACTTGGATTGTATGCTAACCTCATATTTAAAGTTTTTTTTTAAAAAAATTGCACTCTAAATATTTGCATTTAGGGCACATTTTTTTAAAAATTGCAAATAGCAGCAATGGGGGGGGGTGATAAGTATCAGGATCACAGCAGGTAAGTATCATGAAAGTATCAGGATCTCTTTCTAGACACTGGTTACAATGAAAAAAATCTTTTCTGTTCTTGTTTAAACCATTCCTAAAAGTAATACATAATTCATTTGATAAGTTTTTTCTAGACCTTCACAGATCGAGATCGGCACTATTAACATGCTTTTTGGCTTCAATTAAGTAAATCAATCAATTCATCAGCTGAAGACAAAGGATTCATCACAGGATGAGCCTGACAAGTTTCTTGAATTAAGTGATTTTAGACTGGAGCACACAAATCTACCATTCTGGATCATGAATAGATTAAAAGGTGTCCCCGTTGCCATGTGGGATCTGGAGTAAAAGAGCTAAAAGCAACTGCTACAAATCCATAGCACAAGTAAAGGACAGAAATAAAATTACTTAATGAACAAATTCAACACTGATCAGAATTACATTTATTCAGAAACAAGCTGCATTGTAGGATTGCAGCCTTAATTTTAGTGCTGCTGCCATGGATATGCTACAACTGATGCTAAACCTGCACGCTGTCCACAACAGTTTGTGGTCACCAAAGAACAAATTGGGGTTGCCCCCAGCCCTGAATTAGCTCCCAGAGTTGTGGGGTGGGGAGAGAAAGTAAAACACACACATTAGGATATGTCAATAATTGATTCCCCCCCCCAAGTGCATTTCCAAAGCTTTACAATTTATTTGTCAGTTCTTTTCTTTGCCAATATATGAACTTCTGTTTGTCCTGCAAATTACTAGCAATTATTCTTCCTGTAGCTGCAAAAAAGGGCTTCTAAACTTCCTGTTGCTCTTCAGAGTTATTGGATTTCTCATAATTACTGGCTTGCCCTGACATTTCTTCAAATGGGGACATTTGCAGATCATGTTGCTTGGTTTGCAGTGTGAATATGTGAAAAATTGTGCCTGGATATCGGAGCAATGCATGCAGGCATGTAGAAAGAAAGTACCGTATTTTTCCATGTATAAGACTAGGTTTCCCCCCCTAAAAATAATGTCAAAAATTAGGGGGCATCTTATACACAGATACATCTTTCCCCCATTTTCTTAAATCTGAGTCCCCCAAAATAGGGGGCGTCTTATGCTTGGGGGCCTCTTATAGACGGAAAAATGTGGTACATTTATTTTTACATTACAAATACTGGAATATAGTAACTAAATATCTAATCCATGGGAAGTATTGTGTCAATTCCAACTTCAGAGTAGACCCATTGAAATTATTCAACATGACTAACTTAGGTCCATTAATTTTAGTGAGTAGGACTAGGATTGGGTACAACCAGTCATGTTATTATTAGAGAGTTGATCCTAGAACATTTTGATCATTCTCACTTCATGTTTGAAGCAGTCCATTTTCAGCAGAAGAAGAAAGGACAAACTCTCTTGAGTTTGGCCCTGCTTACCCCGGCAAACACTTCTGTTACTCTGGCACCTGCTGCAGTTCAGCAGCACAGGAACTGTAATGAAACAGTCACAGGAATTGCGAGCAAATGTGCCACAGGGTTACTTACTCACAAGAAGATCCAGGAAAGGTGATGCTGCTGCTTGAGTTAACAAACTGCAATGATCCCTCAATTGAAGACTGATATGGGAGTCTGAAAATCGAAAGCAAAAGCTTCGAATTAGCATCTTTTACCCCATGGTGGCAGACTACTACTATCAGCCTTCCACTGATGAAGCATCACAGCTTTTTATTTAATGCCACATGAAGGCCTTTACTGCCAAAGTGATTTCCCCTACATTATCTCAGCAAGCAGGTTGGCATCTTTATATGATGCAGTCGTCAAAGGGTGAGTGCATGCGCGTGCACAAGGTAGCCACTTGTCAAAACATCCACAGCTAAGCTTGTCTCCCCACAATATTATTTCCAGCAGTGATTGCTTTGCATGGTTAGCGGTGAACAGCTGATAAAACTACATAAAAATCAAGATCCATTGAAACAACAGCCATCAAGAGTTCCGTATGAAAAGCAGTGTCTAAAAAAATAACAGCTGAAATAGATAACTGTCGGCTACCTACCAAAGGAAGCAGTGATGGTGCTTGGTGCATTTCCATTTAGCAGGGCATCCTATAAAATCAACACCATGACAGAAATAGCTGTGTGCCCTGTATGTACACTCAAGATATTTGGGACCACCCTCCCCTAACTTAGTGCCCTGCAGGTGTTGGAATCCATCAGATGCAGCCAGGGATGATGGAAGTTGCAGACCAACAACCTCTGGAGGGCACCAGGGTTACAGACATTTGCATTAGGTGGCCAGGGATATGGAACAGGGCATTCAAAGAAGATACAGTATAGAACAGACATCCCCAGACTTCGGCCCTCCAGAGGTTGTTGGACTACAATTCCCATCATCCCTGACTACTGGTCATCTTAGCTAGGAATCATGGGAGTTGTAGGCCAAAACATCTGGAGGGCTGCAGTTTGGGGATGCCTGGTATAGAATGTTGGGGGAGCTGATTAAGTAATCACTTCTCTTTCAGATCCTGAATGCACATGGAAAATGTAGCACCATCAGGCTTTCTTTGGCTACATTTAGACGAAGGTCACATATATACATACAACAGAGTACTTTAAAATGTGTGAATTTGTGGCTTAATTTCCAAACATCTCCGAAACTGTGTGGTTGTTAATGGGAAGTAGATCTTGAGTCTTTGAGAGGAAATAAAATCTTGAAAGAGTATCATACAGATTGAAGTGAAAAGAGTTGCTTTTTATATGGTAAATTATGAGTAAGGTGGCATCTTCTTGTCCTGCAGACCCAGAGCAGTAGTTATTCCTGATCAGATTCCCTACAGCCAATATTATAGCCAGGCATGACTCCGGAGTGCTGATTGGTCACCTGGACAAGGATGCACCTGATCCGGAAAGGATACACAATGATCTGCTTTGAGGAACTCAAGATGAAGATTATATTGCAGGGCCCTTCTTTACAAGCCCTTTCCACCAGTAATTTGTCCACATACCTCACTCATTAATTATACTGTATGTACTTCTTTCTATGCCGAGTCCACCATGCTACTACGTTCTACATCAGGCTTCCCCAAACTTCGGCCCTCTAGATGTTTTGGACTACAATCCCCATCAGTTTGGGGATGCCTGTTCTACATATTTCCTCAATATCTCTGAGCTACACTGACTCCTAAAGTGATTTTGATTTTTGGGCCTTGATATTGGAGATAGCTTATTGCATCCACCTATTAGTTTGTACAGCCTTTGTTCCAGCCTTTGCAAGCCCCACCATAACAGATATTTATGCAAATTGTTCTGCACTCCTTTCTAAAATACATTTCTGTATTCTCAATGTTTCTCAACATCTTCTTGGTTTGCCAGGTGCCTATCTTGTGCCATATTTAATTTTGCTGCTGGTCATAGGGATACCGCTTTTCTTCTTGGAGCTTTCGGTGGGTCAGAGAATTCGGCGTGGAAGCATTGGTGTATGGAATTATATCAGCCCCAAGCTTGGTGGAATTGGTTTTGCAAGCTGTGTAGTAAGTACTGCTTGCCTAGTAAGTAATCTGACCTGTTTCCCAAGCCTTAGTGCATACCGTGAGTTTTCCAAATACCTTTTTATTTCAAAAAGGAGCTAATATGCTGAAGGATTAGCTTTGTGATTTGCAGAGTACCTAAGATTTATATATTAAAACTAAGGAAGGGATCTGTCTCAGTGCCCACATAACTATGAAACTAATTAGCTGGCATGCCACTTGTTTAGGCTACAGAAGCCTCCCTTCTTGTGCCCTTCAGATGTTTTAGGCTATAACTCTCGTAAATTCTTGGACATTGTGGTTGATGGGTCCAAAACAAATGGAACTGACAGGTTGGGGAAGGCTGGGTTAAGCAGGTAAGGTGCTAAAGAATATTATTTATCTATTTATATACCGCTTACATGCCCAAATGGCTTCTAAAGCGGTTTACAAGTATAACATCAATTATAAATTCCATACATAACTAAAATACACAGTAAAACAAGCCAGTTAAAAAGAATAACAATTAAAACAGTTAAAAGAACAATTAAAACAATTAGATCAGGAAGCTCAAGTTCAAGGGAAGGCTTGCCTAAACAGGTGTGTGTTCAGGAGCTGGTGGAAAGCCAATGCTGATGGCACCTCTCCGCAGGAAGGGAACATAACTTTAAAACAAAGGAAATGCACATAAAATGTTTGGAAATTGCAGGTGCTGTCTATCTTTTAAAGTGTATTACCTGGTCATGCAATCATATAGATTGAAAATCTCTTTTAGCTCCTTGGTTTGTGCTGAGGCAAAAAGCCAGTGGCAGAGTGGAGACAAAGGCAGAGTAACAACTGTAATGTTACTTTTGTACCATTGGCTAGTATGTATACATTTCCATGTACCCCTTCCTGTCCTTTATCTAGGCAAGCAATGATATTCAGCTAGGAAGGGGGCGAGGAACACTTAGGATTTGAAGCAGGGCCAGTGAAGTTTGTTGTTGGGGAGAGTTTGTTTTGTCATGAGGAGAGTTCCGACTGCCAGACAGAGCGTTTTGGAGGCCACATTTAGCTCCTGGGCCTGAGGCTTCCCACCCTTGTGGTACACTGTAAGCTCATGACTTAGGCCTGGCCCTGCCACAAAATGTGGTGAAGCAACTTGCTTCAGGCAGCACCATGGCAGGAGAGTGTGTCTAAATCAGGCATCCCCAAACCTAGCCCTCCATTTGTTTTGGGACTACAACTCCCATCATCCCTAGCTACCAGGACCAGTGGTCAGGGATGATGAGAACTGTAGTCCCAAAACAGCTGGAGGGCCGAGTTTGGGGATGCCTGGTCTAAATGATGCATCAAAACTTCAACATGTTCTTTCCAAAGCTGGTGTTTGTTTCTGCATGAGATAATAGAACTTGACCATTAGAGAGCCTTTTAAAAAATGTTATTTTCTATGTTCAATACTAGGAAAATTTTCAATACTAGGAAAATTGCTTCTGAAAATATTTTACTTTCCCCACAGGTATGCTTTTTTGTGGCCCTATACTACAATGTCATCATTGGATGGAGTTTGTTTTACTTTTCTCAGTCCTTTCAGCACCCGTTGCCATGGGACCAATGTCCTTTGGTGAAAAATTCTTCACATACCTGTAAGCATCCAGTGTATTAACCTTCCTTCCTTCCTTCCTTCCTTCCTTCCTTCCTTCCTTCCTTCCTTCCTTCCTTCCTTCCTTCCTTCCTTCCTTCCTTCCGACTTCCTTCCTGACTTCCTGACTTCCTAGCATTTAGATTAAGAATATTTGAGCACTGTAGCACTTATGTTTTGTATAACCATGAGCTGAACTGGAATGTTTCATATTGTTAAATTAAGTTATTGATCCTTCCCCAAAATAGTGCTTTTCCAGTATGATTCTTAGCAATAACACTTGATAGTTATCATAAACAATGTTCTAATTTAGAAAGGAAAAAAAATCCATAATATTTCCAGATTTTTTAAAAAATTGGTGGTCTAACTCTTTATTTTTGACATATAGACACTTTCATTGATTTCCTTGTGCATTTAGTTGCTCCTTGATTCAATTTCCCCTTATTGGGAGCTTTAAAAATCATAGTACCAGAAATGAAAGATTTCTACTTGTTTAGTTTGGCAGAGATACTTATCGTAGATTTTGTATGTCATTGTAATACAGTATTATACAGTACCTTTAAAAATGTTTTGTTTTGTTTTTTTAAAAAATGTTATTAGTATCTGGCATGTCAGAAAAGCAAAATCAAAGAATTATGATATGGTAGAGTTACAGGTAGGTAGCCGTGTTGGTCGGAGTCGAAGCAAAATAAAAAAATTCCTTCAGTAGCACCTTAAAGACCAACTAAGTTTATATTTTGGTATGAGCTTTCGTGTGCATGCACACTTCTTCAGATACACTAGAAACAGAAGTGTCAGACCCTATATATATACCGTGTTTCCCCCTTTTTAAGACGTAGTCATAAAGTAAGCCATGGCAGGATTTTTAAGCATTTGAGAAATATAAGACATACCCCGAAAATAAGACATACTTCCACACCGCGGAAACCAACCCCCACAGGCACCTCCACTCACAGAGTCACTCCTTGCAGCCGGCACTGCAGGAGCGCGCTCAGTTGTGAAGCCATGCTCCAGTCAGCTGTTCTGCAGCACTCCGATCCGACGCAGCGGAGGCGGCAAGCACGGGGAAGAAAATGGTGTTTAAAAACGCCATTTAAGAGGACCCTGTTTCTTGTCTCCCTGAGGGCAGCGGTCCCGGTGGCGGGCAGCCCCTCTGCCGCAGGAAGACACTGTAAAGTCTCCCTGGAAGAAGCAGTGAGCCCAGCTCCTTGATTCGGCGCCGCTGCGTCTCCAGCATTTTCTGCTGGTTCTCTATGTTCTTGAGCTCTCCACGGCCCGGTTGGGGCTCTCCGAGCCGGGCACCCCGGGGCCGCCCCCCCGCTCCCCCGTCCATAGAGAGTGAGAGGAAGTGGGGCGCGCGGGCACATGGCGCAGCGCAGCGCCCGGCGCCCCCAGCTCCTGATCACGGCAAAGGGCACCACCCCGCACCAGCTACGGACCTGCCCCGCAGCCCGCCGAGGACTGCCGGGCTACGGCAACCATCCTGCCTGCGGGAGCCTCGGGGAAAGAGCCTGCGGGAGCGTGAGGAAGAGCCGCTACTGCCGCTGCTGCAGAGGCACTGCGAGCGCGCCGCCCGGCGAGCCCAGGGCGAGCTCCAGCCCTGCGGGAGGGGCCAGGCACGGAGCAAAGGGGCGACACCGGAGGGTGGCCTCGATGAGTCCCGGCCTGGCGGGCCATCTCCCGGCAGACTCGAGCACAGCCCGCCGCTGAAGGAGGCGCCGAGCGAGAGTCCTCAAGGCTGAAGCACTAAGGAAGGGCTCGCGCTTCCCCTTCTCCCTCCCTACCACCGGCGCGCGCTCCCCTGGGGAGGGGGAAGGGGTCAGGGGTGCTCAGATCACGGATCTGGAGAGAAAGGGGCGTCAGGGGCGGGGAGGGGAAAGGTTGCATGGAGTTTGGTTGGGGCGCTCCCTTGGCCAACAAAGTTTCCCGAGGCCCAAGACACATCAGAGAAGATGTCTGCAGCTGCAAAGGCAACTGCAAAAACCCTCTCCTTAATTTTTGGCTTGGCTGCGAGGGAAAGCGTCGGCACTGATTTTGGGTGCCGTTAAAGGCGACATGTTGAGAGATGCGCGCTATGAGGGGCAGGAAGCAAAAACTCCTGTGAAGTTCCCCTGCACAAGCACCCTCAAAAGGAGCCACCAGTCGCTGCATCCTGGGAGAAGCGTGGTGTTGCTCCTTCCTCGCCATCTCCAGGGGTGAGGGAGAGGAAAGCCCCCTTTCCTTGACAGCCACTGGGGTCCGATATGGGGGAGTGTTTGCCCACAGACGGCAGCTTGTTTGCCATCTCTTGTCGGTGGCAGAAGGCTGGCTTTCTCCTTCCTCCCTCCCTCCCCACGCATGGGTGTGTGTGTGTACCGTAAAAACTGTATCGGTAATAATAATAAAAAGACATCCCACCAAAAGTAAGCCACCCTGTGTTTTTTTGAGAAAAAAATGTTATAAAACGGTGTCTTAAAAAAGGGGAAACACGGTACAGAGGGTGGTGGGGGTGGGTGGGAATGGGAGATGGGCTGATGGGAGTGGTAAACCTGTAGATGGGTGTTAATGGCTGCTGATGGCTGCAATTAGTCCTGGGCTGAGGTGCTAAAGAAAGCTTGATCATGCATAATGAGATAAGAATCCAATGTCTCTATTCATCCCAGGTGCTTCCATGGTTTTAAGCTTGGTAATGATTTCCAATTCAGCAACTTCCCTTTCCAGTCTGTTCCTGAAATTTCTCTGTAATAAAACAGCTGCTTTGAGATCTTGTATAGAATGTCCTGGGAGATTGAATTGGAAATCATTACCAAGCTTAAAACCATGGAAGCACCTGGGATGAATAGAGACATCGGATTCTTATCTCATTATGCATGATCAAGCTTTCTTTAGCACCTCAGCCCAGGACTAATTGCAGCCATCAGCAGCCATTAACATCCATCTACAGGTTTACCACTCCCATCAGCCCATCTCCCATTCCCACCCACCCCCACCACCCTCTGTATATATATAGGGTCTGACACTTCTGTTTCTAGTGTATCTGAAGAAGTGTGCATGCACACGAAAGCTCATACCAAAATATAAACTTAGTTGGTCTTTAAGGTGCTACTGAAGGAATTTTTTTATTTTGATATGGTAGAGTTTGTCTTAAAGATGACACTTTCTGAACATCCACAATGGTCCCTTTTGACTTGGCCTGATGCCAGAATTTTGACTGCCCATGTTTGGGAACCACCTTCAGATGCCACTTAAAACTTAATTCAGGGAATGTTACCACACATTTATGAATGTTGTAAGAACATGATAGTTTTGATCTGAGAAAAGTACTGTGGATCTTGAAGGTGACAGTCCCAGATCTTGCTCTGGCAGGTCACATCAACCAATTATGTTGACAGGAACCAAATGATATGGAAATATTTAATTTTTTCTTATTATTATACAGTTGTACTTTGGTTCTCGAACGGAATCTGTTCCAGAAGTCTGTTTGACTTCTGAAAATGTTCGAAAACCAAGGCGCGGCTTCTGATTGGCTGCAGGAACTTCCTGCACTCACTTGGAAGCCACAGAAGCCGCGTTGGACGTCCGGTTTCCAAAAAAACATTCACAAACTGGAACACTCAGTTCTGGGTTTGCGGCGCTCAGGAGCCAAAACATTCGAGTCACGAGGCATTCGAGAACCAAGGTACGACTGTACTTGTGATTATGCTTTTCATATTATATACATCATTAAAATTGTTTTAAATATGGAAAGATGCTATGGGTTTTGAATTGTGGCTAAAAGGGAGGATTCAACTAGTGAACCCCACTAGTGGAAGCCCTGTGCGAGGGCTTCTGCTTTTGCAATGGGGCTTCCTCCTGTCTCCTCCAAAACATGCCACTGCACCCCCCAAATTGGCTCGGGAGGCAGGAGAACCCCAGAACATAATGTGAGGGGGAAATCACTTGCCCTGACAGAACGATCACCATATCATCACATTGAATTCCACCCAATGAGTTTATTAAGTAAGTAAGTAAATATGGATCTGACTCAGAAATACATGTTTTGCAAAACATGATTTTAGCCCAGGAGTCACTTGGTAGCCCACCACTGATCAGGGGGTGACCCAACTGCCACATGTTGAGGTTACATAGGCCTGCATCATTGGTTTACAGAATGATGAGCTTGAGATACCTGTCAGTCTCAGCAACATTAACCCAGCATATAGGCTGGGATTTTGATCTCAGGCTTTCTGAGGACTGGTTTATTTTACCTATGTTACACCAAATGTAATGAGCTATAACATTCAAGGATCTCTTCTCGGCTCTTGGTCATCTGCTGCATCAACATTTATCGCTCACTCTAATGGTTTGTTTGTTTTTAAGGAGTAGAGATAGTCACATCTATTCAGAAAAGTCTCTACATACAGGTGAAACTCAGAAAATTAGAATATCGTCGAAAAGTGCATTTATTTCATTAACACAACTTTAAAGGTGAAACCAATATATGAGATAGATGCATGACATGCAGAGCAAGATATGTCAAGCCTTTATTTGTTGTAATTGTAATTATTTGTCGTAAGGCAGATCAATTATAAATGGAATGTAATTAATGAAATGTAATAGCGATGTTTATTTTTGTATTATTGTAACTATTTGTTTTATTACTGTGGAATTTCCAAAAGAAAGCATTTGTAAAAATAAAAATAAAAATAAGTTGCATTACTGAAATAAATGCACTTTTCGACGATATTCTAATTTTCCGAGTTTCACCTGTAAATCCACTATGAATGTAAGCCTATGCAGGAACATAACAGGAATTTCCAAGTTGCAGTCAAAGTCCTTAAAAGTTCAAAATTCTGAAAGCAGAAACAGATGAATTGATTAACTTTTTCTTTAAAGTTTCTCCAGAGGCAGGGTTAAAAGATACATTCTAAATTTACTTTGCTAATTTTAATAGTAGCATTTGCATTGTTTTTGCCCGAAACAGAAAGGTGCAAGTTCTGAAACGTTTTTGTATAATATGCTACACATTTCCTGTTGCTCTATCAACTTTTACACTAAACACATAAATAAGGGTAATTGAATGTCACACTAATTATTTCCTTATTATATTTATTCAATTTTCCTAAACATTAAGAAGAAGAAACCCCAAGAGAACATTTGAAATGCCTGTGAATAATCAGACTATATTATGTCTACTTTTATATCTATGGGAATTAGGCAATAACTCATGGCCATAATGAAATAATTCCATTCTGGCATATCATGAAGCATAATAGAATGCAATCTATCTCTAGGCCTTAATTACCTCCTGGTGACCACATGCCTTGATCTCCAAATAATAAGAGAAACAAATCTTAATTGCATTTCTAATAATATTTTTTCCTTTGCCTGAAGCAAGTATACCAGCAACCTTGAAAGCTACCTTGACAGTTTGTTGCACAAATTTTCCTTATGAGATACTTGATAGCTTTGTGTTACATCTCAGTACAGTACTCAAATGTTCCCTGTGCAAACAGAGTTTATGGTTACTGTAAAGTAACAGACTTTCCTTCTCTAAATAACTTGACATAAAGTACATAGTTTCAGGAAGAGGTTTTAAAAATTGGCTGCACTCTATCCTCTGCTTAATTCAGTGGCAAAGCTCACATTCATGTGATCATAGCAGGATCACAGCCTTTGGCTAAGTTCCTTATTCCAGAGGATCTCAACTGAGGTCTCGCTGAACGGGAATTCCCTGCAAGAACAGAATTCAAGAATATAGTACTAAAAGAATAAATACATTTTAAGAACCATTTACATTCATATAAACACTGTATCAAGATTCCAATGTACAGGATTCTCATATTCTTTACAAAAGTTGCATCGTGGAATTTTTAAGTCTGCAGTACTTATGCACAGTTGCTTGGGACACAGTCTCATTGAACCCAATCAAACTTATTCCTAAATAAACGTTTATAGGGTTGGACTTTGACAAAGTCTGATATAGTTCTTGTTCTAGTTCATGCATCATTTATAAAGCACTATATATAGGTATGACGCTACATTGCTGTTGCTAATAGTTGTAAGTGGTGGTGTAATTGAAAGGAAGTCCAATGGACTGTATATGTTTTGCTGTTCAACAAGTAAATGCATGTAGAAACCCTTCTGAATGTCTTATTTTAGTAGCAAGGTTTTAAAAAAGCACTTATTAGAGAATTAATACCTGTTTGTCATGATCACAGTCCCATAGTAGGAAGACTTATTGCCTTGGAGAACAGGGCTCTTGGATGGATGGATGGAGTAATTGATTTGATTGCATTTCAATATTGCCCTTCCCATAAACAGGGTGGAAAGCAGCAGAATAGCAAAGTAATGCATTTTTTTTTAAATAAAAAAACACCTTCTAAAAATTAAGTTATTTAAAAACATTAAGAACTTCTAGAGCTATTTAAAAAGTTCTCTAGAAGAGGGAATTATGGCAGCTGCAGCTTTCCTCATTCCTACAATTTGTATGTGCTAATCCCATTTTTTACAGATTCCTTAAAAGTACTAATTCCAGATATGAGGCAGGGCCCAGTCAAACTATCCTCTTCCTCTGTCAATGGCCCTGACAGGTTTGTCTGCTGGCAGTGGCACAACACTGAGCAGTTGACTGGAGACACCTTTTTCATTTCCCCCAATGCTTCAGAATGATGCCTAGATTCTTTTAATCAACACTGCTCAGGTTTGGACCAAGAAAAAAAAAATAGATAAAGGGGAGGTGGCAGAGCAGGCATTGGGGGTGGGCCTTTGCAGCTCCCCTCAAAACACTAGGTGCTGATATTGGCCCTGGGCATCAGTGATCTCTTCTCCTATGCACCCTGCCAGTTTACAAGATGGACATATTCCATGAAGGCTAGAAATTAAAAACACACACAACTCCCACCTGGCCAAGATAGCATACCTGCAGATGTGGTGTTGTACTGATTCAAAAGAATGGAAAAAAACCCAAAGCACTTGACTGTTTCCTGCATTTTTCAATGTGTGTGTCTGGATAAGCTACAAGTGGCAGTACCATGATAACAAACTACAGGAATTAGAATGTTTTGTAGAACTGCCTACATGTTGCTTTCTATTTAGGATCCAATTAATATTTTAGATTGCCTTTTCCTTTTCTGATCAGTTGTGGAGCCAGAGTGTGAAAAAAGCTCTGCAACAACATACTACTGGTACAGAGAAGCACTCAATATTACCAGCTCTATCTCAGAGAGTGGAGGTCTAAACTGGAAAATGACGATCTGCTTGCTGGCTGCTTGGGTTATGGTGTGCCTAGCAATGATTAAAGGGATCCAGTCTTCGGGCAAAGTGAGTAGTTCCCCTTTTGTTTTCTTTAAAACTGATTTAAGTCTTCTTCATGCTTGCCACCTGAATTCCTCTCCAGCACACCCCTTTGCCTACCCTCCCATAAAGTTTGCATGGAAAGGCTGGCAGCTACGGTATGACTCACCATGCTTTTCTGTAACCTCTCCAGTGGAGAAATGTTGGGTACATCAACATTAAGATCGTAGTCTATTAACTACAGAAACCATACTTGGATAAAAAGAGAGAGGGAGTGTTGCGGTATGAGAACCTTTGCTTTGTTTTGTTTTCATTTGCCATAGATAATTCTTATAATTGCATCTTGGTGTGTAATTTAAAAAAAGGGAAGAAACACAAGAAAGAAATGGGATTTGTAGTTGGCTTTCTCAAGTTGGCTTTCTGTTTCTGGATATGAAGCAAGCTGCCCAAGACAAGTGTCAAAGATTAAGTGCTCAGGATGTCAGTGCCCAAAGGAGACACCCAAAAGGAAGACAGGGAACCACATGCTAGACTGTGATTCTTCATGTGGCCTGCAAGTGGAGAAGCGGATATTAAAAAGCATTTGATCACACCAGTTGTGTATGGGAGGCTTGTGAAAAATGAGAGCCCAGAGCAGCAGAGGCATTGGATGAGGCAAGGAAAACTAGAAGCCTAGTTTTCAGAGGCATGGTTGCTCTGGAAGAAAAGCAGAAGCAGTGGAGATGTGAGTTCAGCATTGGAGGCAGAGCTAACCACATAGGGCACACAGGGAAGCAGAAGGTCAAGATGAGTAGAAGCTCCAGCACCATTTGCAAACAAAAATGTCCAGCCCTATTTCACATTTCTCATTGTACATTCCATGCAACCATAATATTTTGGGGGGTCAAGGTAAGAATGATAAAATTGATCTGAAGATAATTCCATACAGAGTGAGCCTCCACAGTCTCTGCACCTACTTTTCCTCTGCCGTTTGTCAGTTACTAAATTGCTAATACACATGCCTGATGTTTGATCCATCTATGATTGTTTTGGTCCATGTGGCAGTTTGCTTAAAGCTTAGGATTGGCACTTTTTTTTGTTTCTATTGCAGTGTGGGCGATGCAGGGGGAGGGGGGGTGCTCTTTATGGAATGTGTAGATACTGTACTTTCTTTGGTGTACTTTGCTGTGACATGTCCCAGATTGAAGATAGGAGTTTGTCAGGGAAGTCATACATACCCTGCCCTGATTCTTCTTTCTGCAAGTGGTCCTGACTCACCAGTCAAATGAGTTGGGTGAAAATACTCACATGGGAACTCTTGTCCTGGCCACCTTCCCTTAGGGCTAGAGGACTGAGTCATGCCAGAATGTGGTATAATAAAACCAGTGGCAAATAAAAAGCAGATTATTATTATTTTTATTTTTCACATGGTGCTTCAGATAAGCACAATTCACTGGGAAATTCTCTTTCACAAGCTTCATTTTTAGTGGAACGTACACATTATGAGTCCTTCACAGATTATTCTATTAGATCCGAGACTCATGACTGTACAATGTAATCTAACTTTCATGGGACTAAATCCCCATGTGAGGATGTATACTATTGCACATCCCTACAAATTCAGCTTCTCAATTTCATCTTTCCAGATTATAGATTTATATAAGAGATTGTGGTAGAACAGTTGCTAAACTCTTATTTCAGGAGTAATATAACTTCTGGTACAGAAATGGTTTCCTATTATTACTGTTATTAGTTTATTTTCTTAACTAAAATATAGCCAGTTCTGGTACAGAATTGTTGTTGTTTTATGATGATGATGATGATGATGATGATGATGATGATGATGATGATGATAAGACTCAAAAGGCAGACTTTTTAATATCTTTTTACCAGGCGGTGATTATAATATCATGTTTCTTCCCACTCCTTCCATCCTCAGAGTCATAAGAGCCTTAACTCCTAAATTTCCTGTTCGTAACACAGAGCAGAGTTAAAAGACTTCAGCTCAGAACAAAATGGTTAGCAACAGAGTCTTGGACCCAACACTTCCTTCCCCTGATAGAAGGCATCCTACTGGTGGAACAAGATTCCCTCAAATGGAAATTGGGGCCACGTATGCAACATACATTTAAAGCACCATGATATCACATTAAATAGCCACAGCTTAACCCCCACAGTCCTTGGAAGTACAGTTTGTTAAGAGTTGCTAGGAAACCCTCTGTTCCCCTCACAAAACTATAATTTCCAAAGTGGTTCATTAAACACTTTCTCCAGGGAACTCTGGGAATAATAAAAAATTATTATTATTTAATCTTTGACAGACTATTGTATTTTAATATTTTGTTGGAAGCCACCCAGAGTGGCTGGGGAAACCCAGCCAGATGGGCAGGGTATAAATAATAAATTATTATTATAATTGTAGCTCTGCGGGGGATAGGGGCCTCCTTACAATTACAGTCATACCTCGGTTTAAGTACGCCTCGGTTTGAGTATTTTCAGTTTAAGTACTCCGCGGATTAATCCACTTTCCATTACTTTCAATGGGAAAGTTCGCTTCAGGTTAAGTACGCTTCAGGTTAAGTACAGACTTCCGGAACCAATTGTGTTTGTAAAGTGAGGTACCACTGTATCAACATCCTTAAGAAGCTGCCATTCCCAGGATTCTTAGGGGGAACCCATTACTGTTAAAATTTTATAATAGTGTTTTAAAGGTATGGTGTGGGTGTGGCCTTAGATTTAACCCAGAGGCTCCTGTGTGCCACCCTTTGGATGTGTATTGCTTTCCCATCTCAGCAACAATTTCCTTTCCCTTCCTTGTATTAACTGTCACTACAATTTACATGTGCACTGAAGTAAACCATAATAAAAGGCAAACATTGTTTCCTCATAACCACAATGTCCCACTTTGAACCATGATTCCAACCCCTCTGGGAGCGATGGTTTATTTTAGCCCCGGTTGTTATCCATGTAGCATGAAACAATGGTTAACTCTAGAAAGGTAGGAATGGGAAGGAAAAGAGGTCAAGGGGCACATTCCTGGTGTTGACTTCCAATGTGCAAATTACGCTTTACATGTATGTTGATGTGTTGAATACAAAACAAGGATCCTCATTTTCCTGTTGGGTATTTGAATAAAGTTGGAGCCTTGATCAGAAAACAAGGAGGAGATGTTGCAAATAATACATTGGTCTAATACATGGCCAAATCACTAAAATGCATTCATATTCTCTCACATAATAGAATAGAATACAATAGAATAGAATAGAATAATTTTATCGGGCAAGTATCAACCATACTTGGAATTTTGCTTCAATTACAAGAAAAACGTCCCTTTCTTAATAGCACCGCAAGTGGCAAGTGTTTCAAAATAGTTCTTATTTCACATGATTTGTTTCTTCTGAAAAACAAGAGCAATGGATCCACAAGCTATAATTCTGCAATTCTTCAGATCTCTGAAGCAAGCACACAATGCCATGATGGGCTTTGGGAATGTCAGATGACCTTAGGTTTCTGAACGCACTACAGATGTGGTTAGACTGTGGAAGACAAGGGCCATTAATGGGTTTTATTTTAACATTCTTTTCATATTTTTCAGATAATGTACTTTAGCTCCCTTTTCCCTTATGTGGTACTTATATGCTTTCTAATCAGAGGGCTGCTCTTAAATGGATCACTGGCTGGCATTCGTCACATGTTTACACCTAAGGTATGTAACTTGGTTTCTGCCTATTATGTTTGATTGCTTTTGACATTCGTTTCATGCCTGAATAGTTTGCATGAACTCTTGTTTCAAGAGCAGATTATATTGCAGTTAAGTGGAAGAAGTCAACTGAGTTGGTGTGTATCTGCTATACAGCATAAGTTCCATTAACACAAAATTAAAAAAAAAATCTCATCCTTTTTACACATTTCAAACCAAGGCTGTGTACACACTACCATTTACTCTGCATCAAATACACTCCCACCACTGGTTTGGTAAGCAGTGTACACATGATAGTAGCCACAATCTATATCTATCCTGTTATATGTCCTTAAAAAAAAAAGTACTGCATCTAGATGCATTTCCCACTTAAGGGTTTAGATCCGAACTGAGAAAAAGCACAGCCTAGCTGTGCTTTAAACTGGTAATGTCTACACTGCCGAAGTCTCAGCCCACAGGGAATAGGGACTTTTCTACCCAGTTAGCACTGTCTGCACAGCGACTTTATTCACACCCATTCCAGTGGTGTGGGATCACACAACAGGAAAGCTGCTGTGTGTGTGTGTGTGTGAAACCTACTTCATATTACAGCCTCCACTTCTCCCATAAACATATCCAGTCAATCTGATTGGGATTACATAGGGTAGCATGGGGAAATTAATCCAACATTTGACAGTCTTGAGTATGGTTCTACAGACAGTTGCTTATGCCAAGTATAGTCATTCACCTCTGGTGTTAAGTGCTTCCTGTGCTAGGGCTGGACAAAGATTCTCAGAGGGGCATATCAAAAGTGACCCACAGCATGACCCATAAAGCACAAAGCCTCTGCCTCTATGCACTACCCTCTTGGAAAATTCCCATCCAACAATTCTTCCCTTTTCTCAGCATCCATCTCATAATTTCACTCTCCACAATGGCTACCCCACTTAATCTTGGCCAATAAGGATGTGATCTTTTATTTATTATATTTTAATACCCAAGAAGTTCAAGGTAGCATTCATGGATCTGCTCCCCATAGCATTTTATATTCTCAACAATCCTGTGAGGTAGGCTGAAAGGTGGTGACTTGGCCAAGTTCACCTCGTGGCCAATGACTGATTGAACTCCCCTGACCATAGCGAGTGGTTTCATAATTAGTTCAGTTTAGAATATGGAGGCTTCCTGCATCATTCATGAACCTGGTTTAGTGTGTCAAAATCCACTCAAACAACAATCTCATTGACTTTGCCAAAGGTCAAGTTATGCTCCCACATTATGTACATTCTAGAAACATGTTCTCTTAATTTACTGCATTTATTGAAGAAATCAGGATTTTCAGTTGCACTGTCTAGAAGCCACAAGTGCCTCCCAACTCAGTTTCATGCTTATTCACCTACGTACACACACCTCTGCATATGCAAAGGCTTACGTGGTCTCTGTCCTGTAACAAAGTGGGTTAATGTGAAAGCATCAGGTAGGACCATAGACTTGCAGAGTTGGAAGGGACCCCAAGGGTCATCTACTCCAACCCTCTGTAATGCAGGAATCTCAACTAAAGCATCCATGGCAGATGGCCACCCAACTTCTGCTTAAAAACCTCCAAGGAAGGAGAGTCCACAACCTCTCCAGGGAGACCATTCTGCATGATAAAATGGACTGCATGATAAAATGATGGCAAGACTCTAGAACAGGGAACCTATAGCCCTCCAGATGTTGCTGGCCTACAGTCTTCCTCATTCCTGAGCATTGGTCATGCTGGCTGGGGCTAATGTGTGCCCAACAAACTCTCGAGGGTCACAGGTTCCCCACCTGTAATCTGGGAATAAGGCCCATTGAACACAGTGGAGCTTACGTTGAGCAGACATGAATGAGGTTGCACTGGAAATCTTGTTCTGTTGGGATGTTATAAAATCTACTTGTGTGTTCAAATGGTTGGTTTTACTCACTATCTTCTTAGTTTCTGTTGTGGAAAACTCACAAGTCCTTAGTCATTTGTACAAAGTTGCCACAAGTGTCTGTTAAAAAGACACTCCCTTCCCTGAAGACAAATACATGGTAGAAAACTGGGAGCATTACTCATGTCTTAATGATGAAAAACTAAGCCAGAGAATGATTAAGAGATTTAGGAAAAGTCACACGGGAAGTCTCAAGCTGCAGTTGGATTGAACTGAGATCTTGCTAATCCCTCTGTAGATGGGAACCCCTGACAGTATATAAGATTTTTCTTTCTTTCACATTTTCTATGCACACCTTAGACAAGTAGTTTTGTGTGGACAGGTTTACAGAGAAGTAATGGTCTTTTGGCAGACAGAGCTGATCACAAAGTCCATTGGGTAAACCGCTTCCTTGACAAAATGCTGCTTTTCCTTCTACTTACTTATTATTACATTTAGATCCCACCTTTCCACCAAAAAAGTTCAAGGTAGCTCCTTCTCCCTCTCTTCGTTTTATCTCCACATTGTCTTCAAGAAGGAAAGAAAGACTGTTTCTGACATTTTGCTGCTTGCCCCCCAAAGGGTCAAGCAAACAAAAGTTTGCAAAAGAGAGAAAAAACTAATAATAAAAAAATCTTGGTGAGCACGTGCAAAGCAACCTCTATCACCATCCTTCCATTCCTCTGCCAAGGCCCAGAAACTTGGGGTCTAACAGCATGTGACATTAAAGATGTGATTAGTAGTAATAACAACAAGAAGCATGGTGTATCAAGATTGCTGGGAGGGGATATTTGAGCCTATAGTGATAATGGGAGCCCCTCCCTAATTTTAATTGCATAGGAGGCAGGAGGATTTCATGAGGACTCTAGATAGAGAGGTAAGGTTTAAAGCAGGCATCCTCAAACTGTGGCCCTCCAGATGTTTTGGCCTACAACTCCCATGATCCCTAGCTAACAGGACCAGTGGTCATGGAAGATGGGAATTGTAGTCCAAAACATCTGGAGGGCTGCGCTCCCCTGCTATAACCTCAAGGTCTTCTAAACATCTCTCAGTGTGCAGCAACTCACCCATGCTTGGTATTTTTTTAAATGAACAATATCTCTGCCAATCACAGCAGCTATGTCACATGTAGTTGGGCTTTTACCTTCAGGAAAGGTAAAAGAAGATAGACGCAGTGGGCCACCTCCTTCTCATGTCCCAAGGGTGAGCTTGTAGGCCTTGGCATGGCCAGAAGGTGAAGAGACAAGAATGAAACTAAGCCTCTGGCTCAGTGGCTAGCAAGGGCAGAAATTCTGGTCCTCAGGATCTTCCTCAAATACCCACTGCTTTAAGCTGAGACATCTTCCTAGAAGGGCTTCCTGGACATTTTGTAATGTCAGGTTCCTTGAAGTCATCTGAACACAGGCTAGTCACATCAGGGGCAGACTTTGGTCTATCAAATTACAGCAACACCCTGTGCGAAGCAAAAATTTGGCACCTTCCCTGCCTCTCGCCTTCCGTTTTGCTCAGTTCACTGCGCTGAGGCATCTCCTAGAACTGGTCATACTGCCTAAACTCACCTCTCATCACATTTAAAGGTAAAGGAACCCTGAGCGTTAAGTCCAGTCGCGAACAACTCTGGGGTTGCAGTGCTCATCTTGCATTACTAGCTGAGGGAGCTGACGTTTGTCCACAGACAGTTTTCCGGGTCATGTGGCCAGTATGACTAAGCCACTTCTGGCAAAACCAGAGCAGCGCACGGAAACACCGTTTACTTTCCTGCCGGAGTAGTACCTATTTATCTACTTGCACTTTGACGTGCTTTCGAACTGTTAGGTGGACAGGAGCTGGGACTGAGCAGCGGGAGCTCACCCCGTCATGGGGATTTGCACCGCCAACCTTCTGATCGGCAAGCCCTAGGCTCAGTGGTTTAGACCACAGCGCCACCCGCGTCCCCTCATCACATTTACCTAGGACCAAATTCCATTAAACACAATTGCAGTAGACATAGACAGGATTGCACTTTAAACACATAACTTAATCCTGACAAGCTACTTTATCCTGTCAAATCATTGGTCCATCTAGTGTTAATGTCATCTGCCTTGACTGGCACCTGCTGTCTGGGGTATCGGAGGTCTTGCCCAGCCCTACCCAGGGTTGGCAGGGATTGAATGGAGCCCCCCCTCCCTCATGCAAAACTTATGCATTCCCACTGAACTATGTCCCACCCACCAAAATTCTGCACATGTTCACTCAGAAGTAATTAGGGCTTGCCAATCAGAAGGTCGGCGGTTCGAATCCCTGTGACGGGGAAGGTAAACAGTGGTTCCGTGCACTGCTCTGGTTCGCTAGAAGCGGCTTTGTCATGCTGACCACATGACCTGGAAGCTGCACCGGAAGCTCCCTCGGCCAATAAAGCAAGATGAATGCTGCAACCCCAGAGTCATCTGTGACTGGACCTAACGGTCAGGGGTTCCTTTACCTTTACCTTTAAGTGTGCTTAAGAAGGTAATTGTACGTAGGATGGCACCCTAAAATCTCAACTTCTCTCTACTAATTGATGGGGTTATAAGGCTTGATAGATAGGTTCCCCTGAATTCCGTGACAATTACTTAACATGCATTTAGGGCATAATTACTAGGGAGAGCTTTTCCAATTACATGTATAATTCCCCAAGCCTTAGTTAGATTTCTTCAAAGCAGAAGGATGACATCCCAGTTAAATATACATACTTCATTCAAGCAGAATGAAGTACAGTATGTATATTTAGCACCATCTAGTGAGCAAACAGTGCTATAACTGCACGGTGATGATTTGCATCATCTGTGGCACTGTGTAGTGTTTCTGTGGGGGAAGTTTCCTGTCTAAGTGTTTTTAATTATACTTTATAGTACAGAAAAATCTCCCTTTAGCTGTGGAAAAGATTTAGGAGATTATTCAGAAAGTTTTGTAAAGCTGAAACATTTGCTTTTAATAGAAATAATAATGCCTAATA
The DNA here is from genome assembly GCF_965207765.1 of Zootoca vivipara. Lineage (NCBI taxonomy): Eukaryota > Metazoa > Chordata > Lepidosauria > Squamata > Lacertidae > Zootoca > Zootoca vivipara. The sequence continues at coordinate 33,641,910 of NC_142592.1, read as the reverse complement.
GAGATGTAAATAATGGAACAATGGTTTGTTTTGTTACTCTCTATTTACCATTAGAAGGCTTATCTAGAAGGAAATCTATTGAACTCAGTAAGACTTTCGTCCAAGCAGGAGTGCATAGTACTGCATTATAGTAATACTACGGTAATGACATCTAAAATGTATCTAAAAATCCACCTCAATCCTTTATCTTGCTAAAAAATTGTTCAGTTTCATTGACCTTCATAGAAGAAATCTCACATACTGTACTCACATCAACACTAGTTGTCCCAGTTTCATTATTTATTTATTGCATTTACATGTGCAAATTCTAAACTCCCCTTCATCAGTTATGATCACATGGCAATTTCCAGTCAAATACCAGTACATTAAAACAATAAAAATCCAATAATGCTTGGAAAACAGTTACTGGAATGACCGTTTGCCTGTTGCTTTGGCAGTGATGATAATTTGCACACAATTCAATTAACAACATAGAATTAATAATAATGCATTAGTGTCTAAATATTTTTTTGCTGCTTATAATGAAAGCTGTTTTTAAAGTGTGTGTGTGTGTGTGTGTGTGTGTGATTAGCAAATGCATTTCTTGTGATACATTTTGACCAACCTGCAATGCAAAAGAATGAGCCAATGTACAGAATGCCAATTCAGTTTGTGGATTGAACATTTGTGTGTAAAATTTAGGGTGCTGGGGGTTTTCTTCCTGGATTGTTTGTTGCCTCTCCATTTAGGAGAAATGCTGTATTTTGTAGCTGACATATATTGTGTCTAATTTCAAACAGCTTGAAATAATGCTGGAGTCGAAGGTCTGGAGAGAAGCTGCTACTCAGGTCTTCTTTGCCTTAGGGCTTGGATTTGGTGGAGTCATTGCCTTTTCAAGCTACAACAAGAGAGACAACAACTGCCATTTCGATGCTGTTCTGGTGTCCTTCATCAATTTTTTCACTTCTGTGCTGGCAACATTGGTGGTGTTTGCTGTTCTGGGCTTCAAAGCAAATATCATAAATGAGAAATGCATTATCCAGTATGAACATTCATTTCCTTATCCATTTTTTATACTATATATCTCACTTAGGAATTCCCACAACAATTCTTTGGACTGACGGTGTGTATGCCTGTATTCCCTTGTGTTTTGCAGAAATTCTGAGAAGATTGTCAATCTTTTGAATGCCGGCAACCTGAGCAAGGCTATTATACCGCATCATATTAATTTATCGAGCATCACAGCAGAAGATTATAATTTGGTTTATGATATAATACGGAAGGTAAAAGAAGAAGAGTTTCCCCTTGGTCTTAAACCCTGCCAGATTGAAGATGAACTTGACAAGGTGAGAGTGATACTTCCATCTTTGATGCAAAGATTACAGACTGTTTTAATAATCCTTATTGACTGCAGGACAATTTTGATATTTATAGATATTTTCCACTTCCTAATAGCTTTTCTGACGCCATTGTTCTGCTCCCTCTTTCCTCCTCCTCCTCCTCCTCCTCCTCCTCCTCCTCCTCCTCCTCCTCCTCCTCCTCCTCCTCCTCCTCTCTTCATTGATTTTGCCCACCTTATACAATATTTTTACTTGATTTGCTCCTGTTTTTCCACCCAAGTTTAATCCTTTGGCTTTCTCCTTGACAGGCTGTTCAAGGAACTGGTCTAGCTTTCATTGCCTTTACAGAAGCCATGACCCACTTTCCTGCTTCTCCTTTCTGGTCAGTGATGTTCTTCCTCATGCTGGTTAATTTGGGGCTTGGCAGCATGTTTGGAACCATTGAAGGCATTACGACACCAATAGTTGATACTTTCAAAGTGAGAAAAGAAATTCTGACTGGTGAGTTGTTACAGATTTCTTTTCTTCAGTTCTACTTCATTCTAGGAAATGTTAACTATCAAAATGACCCGCTTGGAGACATGGTGGCAGAAAATTCCATTTCTACCAACATGAAGGTAAAGGTAAAGGGGACCCCTGACCATTAGGTCCAGTCGTGACCGACTCTGGGGTTGCATGCTCATCTCACATTATTGGCCAAGGGAGCCGGCATACAGCTTCCAGGTCATGTGGCCAGCATGACTAAGTTGCTTCTGGAGAACCAGAGCAGCACACGGAAACGCTGTTTACCTTCCTACTGTAGCGGTCCCTATTTATCCACTTGCACTTTGACGTGCTTTTGAACTGCTAGGTTGGCAGGAGCTGGGACTGAGCAACGGGAGCTCACCCTGTCACAGGGATTCAAACCTCCAATCTTCTGATCAGCAAGCCCTAGGCTCTGTGGTTTAACCCACAGCGCCACCTGTGTCCCTACCAACACAAAACAAGTTGCCAAAATTTTGCCCCCATAATCTTCACAAAAATAAAATAAATGAGACCTAATTATATTAGGGGTTCCTATATTAAAAAGAGTGACAAGTGAGCCACATATTCTGAACTCATATATCTGACAGTGGCTTGTTGAGAAACATAGTAAAGGGTAAAGGAAACATGGATACGTCATTCAAAATTTAGTACAGAAGCCTGAAATCTTTCTTTTTCAAAGCAGAATGCTATTTTCTCCTGTTCTGATTACCATTCATCCATTCCTGAACTATTTAGCTGAAGGGTCACATTTCAATGGTAAGGCAGTTGTTCTGCATTGCATAAAGTCCTGGGTTCAAACCCCAGTACCTCCAGGGAGGGCTAGGCATGCCCCTGGTCTGGAACCCTGTAGAGTCACGGCCAGCCTGTGTACACAATATTGGGCTGGATGGACCAATGGTCTGACTTGGCAGCTAGGAGATACAGTACTGTAGTTTGTTTTGTTTCTGAATACAAGAGCACCCCTCCTCACAATTATGGATACTGAAACCACTATCTCTACATTTGTTTGCTTGCTTGTTGTACTTATTTATATAAGGTGAGTCCTTTAGAAGAGGCCCTGTGGATACAGAGTACACATGTTCCACCGGGCCTCTTTTAAAAGACTCACCCTGTAGTTATTTGTGTCTCTTCATACAACATGAAACCAAGCATAAGAGCAAGAATAAAATAAGAACCAAAAATGCTCATCCATAAATATATATATAAAAGGGCAGATCCAAATCCAGCCCAATCCACGGCCAAGTTGAGCATGATCATGTTTACAGTTAGAGGAGGTACCACATTCACTTAATCATGAAATCTCCCGTGTCAGGTGTTCACTTCTAGCATTTTGAGGGGGGTGAGGGTCAGAGTGGAGAAAACCTCAAGTCCATTCTCAATCTCACCACATCTGGAGGTGAAGGTAGGAAAGAAATGAGAGAACAATCCCCTTGTATTCCCTTACTTTACAATAGCCACTTCCATGCAAGAAGAAAAGATGCCGTATCCACTAACCCAAGAAAATAATAATGATCAAAGAAGCACTGTATCTATTCTAGACTATATCAAGAATATGAATGGATGTTTGATATCTCTCCCTTCATCTTCTGTGCTTTATTGCAGTTGTCTGCTGTCTTCTGGCCTTTTGCATTGGCTTAATATTTGTACAGCGGTCTGGTAATTACTTTGTAACTATGTTTGATGACTATTCAGCCACATTGCCTTTGCTTATTGTCGTCATTTTGGAGAATATTGCCATGTCTTATGTTTACGGGATAGACAAGTAAGTGGACATATTGAGTTGTTCAAATAGCTAACATTGTTGGCAATTATGAGCATCACAAAACCATACATTAGCAGCAGCCCACTTGAGCTAATGATGTTTTTTTTCCTCCACTGCCTCTCCCACCCCAGATTCATGGAAGACCTAAAGGATATGCTTGGCTTTTCACCAAATCCGTACTATTACTATACATGGAAATATATCTCCCCACTTGTTTTGTTATCTTTGCTGGTAGCTAGCATTGTCCAAATGATATTAAATCCCCCTGGTTACAATGCATGGATTGAAGATAAGGTGAGTGATGCTTTTTTTTTAAAGGAACATGCATCACCAATGATTGTAAGTTTTAGGCATATAGAGTGCATATAGGACCACATAGATTCTTTTTGCATTGTATTTTATAAATACACACAAAGTGCACAATGCTGCTAGATCACTGCAGCAACCTTGTAAATAACCCTACAAAAATAAAATAAACTTTGCAGAGAGATTAATAGCTTGAATTTTTATAGTAGCTGTTGAGAAGGGGATGTTTCTCCTCCTCTGTAGCCAGCATGGAAACATAGAATAGGACATCTTAAAAGCCTGGAAAACAGACTTGTGAAAGAGAGATGGAGTGATCTGTTCTTCCTCCATTAGCCTACTGTGTTTTAATGCTTGTTGTGAAGGAAGAGACTTAGCGTCCTCCGCTACTGGCATAGAAACCAAGAGGACTTGCAAAAGAATGATAGAATGATCTAGAAGGGAGCACCCACCCCCTCTATCAGCCTCCTCATGAATCCTGCATGAATCCCTTGTTGCCAATGGCTGTCAGATGAATTGTTACATACAAGGCTATATGGACCAAAAAGGGACTTGATCTATTAATCCTACAATCACATGAAGGTTGTCTTTTAACAGTGTTTGTTTAATGCACATATATGTGCATTGGTGATGTGGAGGATGTAAAAGGCCTGTATGAATGGAAGGAACAGTGTGGCAGACTGTGGTCACAGAGTTCACAACTGCAGTTTGCAACATAAAAAAGAAGCACAACAGAAGATTCTTCATGCATTGATTATACTTTGGGGGTGGGGCAGGGGAATTTTGGAATTCCAAAAACCAGGGAGAAATTTGGATAAGGAGAATTTTGGAAACACCTCTGTTTCTGAACTTACAATTTGGGGAGGAATTAATGAAACATCATAAAAAATAACGTTGTCTGACTAGGCTTAAGGAAGGCAGCTGTGCCAATGATATTTCTGAATTTTTTTCTTGGTCTATGCAGGCGACCGAGGAATTTCAAAACTACCCAACCTGGGGGCTGATAGTCTGTGTGTCCTTGATTGTTTTTGCAATGCTCCCTGTCCCGGTAGTCTACCTGATTCGCCGCTGCAACCTTATAGACGATAGCTCTGGCAGCTTGTCCGCGGTTTCCTACAAAAGGGGGCGTATTATAAAGGAGCCTGCGAATCTCGAGGGAGATGACACCAGCCTGATCCATGGCAAGAGTCCAAGCGAGGTGCCATCTCCAAATTTCGGCAAAAACATATACCGGAAACAGACTGGTTCTCCAACTGTGGACACTGCCCCCAACGGCCGCTATGGTATCGGTTACATAATGGCAAACATGTCGGATATGCCAGAATCTGACTTGTAGCTGCAATGCAGTGTTAATGCCTCTGTTCTTGGAACATTTGTTTCTCTTAAGAGAAGTGGTCAGCCTCACTTACCAGAGTGCAATCTCAGGTGCCCCATGACTCTGTGCTTAAAAACATCCTGACATGTGGTACAAAAAAAACAGCTTGACAATTCCCTTTGGCTTGATTTTTTCTGGTTTCCATTTGTACTGAAGGGAATGCACATAAAAATATCAGTCAGTGATGGCATAGCCTTGCCAGGATTGCCAATTTTTTAAAAGAATTATTTTTGCATTTAATTTGAAAGTTTTCTATCTTTAAAGTACAGGTGTTACCTCAGTTTGTAACAATTTTTTAAGTGAATTCATATTTCTCTACTGCTGTAACTGGAATTTCCTTCTTTGTTCCTGCAAGTTGACTCCCCCTGTATTGGAAGAAAAAAATTAGCTCCAAAGAGTTCGCCAATCCTGTCTCGACTGCACTTATTTGTACATACGTTTTGTAGATATCCTGTACTTTTTTTAAGCACTCGCAATTCCTTAGGCTATTAGCTGAGTAAAAAAAAAAGCAAAACAAACAAATTTTAAACCCTGCAGATTATTTTCTTACATGTAATAGCTGTATAGAGCAATAGTATTAGAAAACCAAGTATAATGATGCTGGAAACACAAAATTCCTCACATTCTGGGGAACTGCATATGATGTGGCTGTATTTTACATACTATATTTGGTTTTTTCAGTGTGAAAATTATGTAAGACTGAGTCGCTCCAAGACTCTTAAAAGATTGTGCAGATTCTGCATTTTTCTAAGCTGTGTGCCTAAAATAAAAAATAAAAACCCTTCCTAATATTTATTGTGGTTACAAGATTATATATATTATATTTATATATAATATACTTGTAATGTACATATGTATAGTAATGTTGTATGTAACAGCTTCAAACCCTGAAGCAAGATGGCTTTAAACCTGGGTTTTTTCCTTCTGTTTTGCTTGTTTTATGAAAAAAAGAATCCCCTCCCAAGTCAGTGATAATTAAAAATTGTATACCATTACATTTAATCTAGGAATAAAGAGTGTGGAAAGGTGTTTTCTTTGTACTTTCTGGAAATTTGGGGCTGAATTTGGGGCAGGTAGTCCCTAGCTGGCCTAGGTTGGAGGAGCTAAGTATTCTTAATTAAACATCCATGATTAAAATGTACAACAAACAAGCCCATTAAACCAGCACATAAATTAAAACAGCAATGAAACAATTAAAACAAGAGGTTAAAGTCTGGAGATCTGGGAACTGCTTGTCTATACAGGCGTGTCTTCATGAGCCGGCAGAATGCCAATACTGATAGGGCCTCTCATGCTTAATACATTTACTGGGCAGTGGAGGGGATGTACCAATGTCTCTGCAGGACAGCCAGGCTGAACAAAGAAGCTGCATATTTGAAAACAGACTCAGACGAATGGAACCACCAATGTTTCTGTGTGCTTGATTGCTGGAGCAGAGGCATGCTGAATTCTGGGCCTGTCTCCAAATAGCCAGGCTTTTGTGTAGCTGTGAATCCTGCTCTGATATTCAGAGGCAGAGTGAAGCTGCTTTCAGAAAAAAAGGGCCTGTGAAGGAAAGCATACTGTGTCTGACTTCAGATCAGAAGACTGCAAGATCGAATCCTGCCTGGCCTAAACTCCAGGTCACTGGCTTTTGCACTGAGGCTGTGCACAGTTTGTGGCCCTCTTTCCTGCTGGTCTCTCAAAAGTATTCAGGCAGCGGGAAGCATGGAGTATCTGCTGGACTTGATCAGTGGCCATTGTGCTCTGTGTAGCAATAGAGGGTTGCCACTGTGTACAACAAGGCTCAAACAAGATCTCATCATTTCACACACACACACACACACACACACACACACACACGCTCTCCCCATTAAATGGTGGCCAACTCTAACCCTAATCAGTCTGAGCTTTGGAAGTCGTCTTCTTCTTGTTGTTGTTTATTAAAATTGTACAACACCCTATACCTGTAGATCTCAGGGCAGTTCACAACATAAAATCACAATATAAAAAACAGAAAATACGTAATAAAAATGAAAGCAACAACCACCCAATAATCCCCCTTCCACAGAACATTTTAAAATGGCATTGGATGTCAGTCAGCCAAAGGCCTGGTTAAAGAGGAATGTGCCAGCTGAACCTCCTTGGGGAGAGCATTCCACAAATGGGGAACCACTGTAGAAAAGGTAGTGGCTTGTTATGCCAAGCCCCAAGCCCCTACCGCCCTGGTTCCAGTCCAAAACACATTAGACAGATGCTCTTACTTCATTCAGGCAAGTAGCAAGAAAGATTCTGCAGCAGGCACAGGATTCAGGAGTCAAAATACAGTTGAGTAGTAGGCAAGAAGCTTGGAAATGGATGGAAGTGACAAAGATGTCCCAATATCCCCCCTCCCGGTCCTTCTGCCAAGCTTGTGTGGTGTGCTCATGTGCAATACTCTCTCGCCTTGTGGTAATATTGAGATTTCGAGGGTCTGTTCCCATCTGTGAAAGCAGTGCCTTGTTCTAATGAAAAGGCTGCATCCTTCTGTTCAGGCTGCTGTCCAGTTGCTTCCGCCTCGATCAAAGCCCTTCCCAGCCTCCATTGAGACTCTACTTTGCAAGAAGGTCACAGGGGATAGCTAGCACTCCTGCTTCCCATCCCATCCAAAGCATAGGTGCAATCCCCCTCTATTTCTTCTTTCCCTTCCTCCTGCATCAGAGCTTGCCTATCCAAGTATGATCCTGGCATCACTTCAAAGCTCAGGAGACCCACGTCCTAATTCAATCAGGGCAAAACTCTTCCATTCACTAGAGGTTCCATTGCAGCTGAAGCTGTTCTGTTTCGTTCTGTTTCAGGCCGATTAAAGTTCTAAAATCAGGTTGGCGCACATGAACCAACTGGTTCAGTTCTGGTTCACTTAAGAAAATGTAAAGATAAAGCACATTATTATGATTATTTGTGCAATGGAGCAGAGTGAGTTAATAGATCTCAAACTGTTACTGCTGTCAGCAATAAGAACTACTAAGCATGCTTGAAATGAAACAAATTTTAAGAAGTACTGGTACATTTGACATTCTTATATATTCTCATAGTTTAACAATACAGAAACATTTACACAGGTGACAAAGCAACCATGTTTCAAGGGGGAGGAAAGGAAAGGTGTTAGAAAAACAATCACAGAACTGTCACCATGAACAACATTATAAGCTTCAATTGATTTAACAGAACTGATGTAATAATTTGAAACCAGGTCACTTCAGCCATTCAGCAACTGTGGGTACCAAATGCATGGAAGGGCTCTCTAGTGTGGATTGAATAGCCTTGTACCCTAGATGCCAATATACATGCCGGCCACTTGTCTGCCTAATACATTCAATTGGTGCTAAAATGAACGGGACCTTGTGTGCACCAAATGCATGCATGTAAGTGGGAGAGTTAAGTCTAGCCAACACCTAGAAGCAAGAAACTTCACAGAGGAGAGCAGAGGAACCAGGAGCCAGAGCTGGCCCACCAATGAAACAAAGTGAAGCACCTCCCTAGTGGTTTAGAGTCAGCTCCAATTTTGTTGGCACTCCATCACCTGAGTTCTGGAGATGATGGAAATGGGCAGATATCCCCTGCGATCAAAGGGAGCTCTGCACACTTCCTGAAACAAGGCCCATACACTTGCCAGATGTAGTACTTCTGTACCAGTTCAGAAGGCAGCACTATGGGCTTCACAATAGGAAGAGCAAAAAAGGCTGCACTCTGCTGCATTTGTGACCTGAACTGGAGGCAGCAGAAAAGAAACATTCAGGATATCTGGGGAATCTGGGAAGGTTGCTCCCCAATCTCATAAGTGACATTCAGCATGCTGGTAGATCCTGTTCTGATTTTATTATCATGCCATAATACCCTTAAAAAGGTAAAGGTACCTGTAAGGGGGAGGGCTTACAGAGAACAGTGCCCCCCTCACCCGAAGCAGCTCGTCTCCCAGCAGTCATGAGAGCGAAGGGTCTGATGGAGGGAGTCAGGAAACGGAAAGGGAGTGCCCGGGCTCTGGGAACATCCAAGAGCCCCTGCTCCATAGGCAGGGAGAGAGGGAGGGGGAAAGAGAGGACAGGAATCAGTCAGACCGGAGACCCTTCCCCCCCCCCCGACACCGGAATTGAGGAGGAGGAGGAAAGGGAGGTGATTCTCAGTTCCAAGGCTTTTATGTTGGTCTAGAACGCGGAGGGGGGCAGTGCAGGAATCTGACTCGAGCGAGTAGACATGAATCCAGCAGTTCGTTACACTGTAAATAATGTGCACTAATAAAAGCTTCTGAAAGACAAGCATGTGGAAGGTCATTACTCAAGAGTAGTCACAACAACCCTGACAGTACCCCTGACCATTAGGTCCAGTCGTGGATGACTGTGGGGTTGCGGCGCTCATCTTGCTCTATAGGCCGAGGGAGCCGGTGTTTGTCCGCAGACAGCTTCTGGATCATGTGGCCAGCATGACTAAGCCGCTTCTAGTGAACCAGAGCAGTGCACGGAAACGTTGTCTACCTTCCCCGCTGTAGCGGTACCTACCGTATTTATCTACTTGCACTTTGACGTGCTTTTGAACTGCTAGGTGGGCAGGAGCTGGGACCGAGCAACAGGAGCTCACCCCATCGCAGGGATTCGAACTGCCGACCTTCTGATTGGCAAGCCCTAGGCTCTGTGGTTTAGACCACAGCGCCACCCGCGTCCCTCTCATAATACTCTTAGGGTTGCCATATTTCAAAAAGTAAACCCCAAAGTTGTTGAGCCTTAGAATGACAGCCCTATTCCACCTTCTGAGCTTGGTGAATGAATGGCCTGGCTCAAAATAAGGCAACTTTCCCCATTCCTAAAATGCTGCTGTTGCCATGGGAAGTTTCTTAATGTTGAAACAACTTTGCATGCTATACTCTAGTCACTAACCAAGTTTAATATTATGCTCTGCTACGGAGTCCTTTCACAGTTGTATCTATGATACATTTTAACCAGCTCCTCCTCCTCTATGTGTCAAGCGTTTTTAAAGTGCTAAATATTATTAAAACATTACCTTTGTAGCAGCAAAGTGCCTCCCCATCATTTAATAATTAAAAACTGGAGTTAGGTTTCCCCCCAAGCCATGGACTTCTTCTTGTTAAATATTTTACAAAAGTAATTGCTTTGCCCTCACTCCATTTTTAACATCCATTGAATGGCTTTAAAACCTCAATCTTTTTCACATGACTCCAATGTGCTTTTTGCCAAAGAGCATGTTAAAAATTTACCCCAAACTCTTGCTCTCCATTCAATCTAAATTTGAAACATTTTGATATTTAAATTTTTTATATCTGCTTTTTCCAGCTCTCAGTTCTCTCCTAAATGTGCTCTCCAGATCATATGTGCTCTGTAGCACATTTTACTGATGACAAACTGTTTATGAGCAGTAACATCTAACATGGGGTGGGTGGGTGTCAGATCTAAGCCACTGCAGTCCATTTCTGTGCTTATTATTGTGGCTGTAATTTGCTCTGACCTGTCAGGCACATGGTTTTGTTGAATTCATTCTCTGAGTCTAGATCTGTATGTAGCCAAAATGCCACCACCCACACATAAGAGGGAGGTATCCATAGGTTTGGGAAAGAACAATTTTGGAGAAAATGCCAGGGGCAAACACTTCCCAAAACTGCTCAGTAGGGTGATGACTTTTTTACAACCTCATTTCCCTGTATCATAATTTGATGAGCTTTCATTAAAGATTAGATAAAAATCTTACTTTCAAAGAGATTTGATAAAAAAACCTCACGCACAAAATGATTTTAAAATTTTTATTTATCAGTTTTTGACCTTTTTTGAAGTCACTGTAAGCAGATATAAAATTGAACCCAAGCTTTAGAGTCACATATATACAACATTATATAGGGTCAATCAAACACACAAGGAAGCTTTTTTTAGCTGCAGTAACAGTATAGAGTAACAGTATAGAGGACGATGTTTTGCTACCTCTCCTGGAGGTTCTTTTCCCAGCATGTCCGGCAGGGTCTGCTGGCTGAGTTTTGAGGTCCCAAAAAGGGGCTTTTACCTTGCGCAGCTGTGACATTTGTATACCCTAAGTTGCTAAGAACACTCCCCATTGTGGAATGTGGTGTTGTGTCTAAATTTGATACGAAATATATATAGAATTGTTAATACAATTTTATGAAATGGTAATACGGCATACAAAAAAATTAAAAACAGTTTGTGCGTAACCTTTTTAAATATTTCAATGGAATATACCTCATTTTAGTCATTAGTAGGCAAAAGTTCATCCATTTGTGCTACACTCCATGCTGCAGTGTGTCAATTTAGGTCACCCTTATCAGCCCCAGTTTGTGTTTACCAGCCATCTCTTTTTCTGAAGTCCAGCAGATTCCAAATTTGGTAGGATTCATGGGTAGGTGGGAGAAATGGCCAGACAACTGATAGAGCTGGGAGGAAGAAAAAAGAAAATGGGGGGGGGGAACAGAGGGGGGTGGGAGGGAGGAATGACACCCTGGTAGAAAAGTGGCATTGTTTGGGTGATGCCACATTATGTTGGCAGGCACCCCATGCATACTTTGTTCTATTACATAGCACTTTCAAAACAAAACAGTGTTTTGCTGACAAGATCCTGAGTATATGATTTATGGAAAATAAGATCACATTGGTGGGGTGGGAGAAAAGAAGGCTGGAACACGTGTTGTAAAATGCGTAATGCAAAGAATAAGTCTATGCAGTGGAATGAATGAGAATAGCAACAGCACGAAGTCAGCGGAAATAAAAACAAAATGAAATGGGAGGAGACTATTCAAGTAAGTGCCAAGTTGAAAACTGCCATTAGTGAATTGGGATGCTTTTGCAAACGTTGTTAGAACTTGTTTCCTGCCCTTAAAGCTGATGTTGCAAGGTAAAGCTTTAGTTAATTTATTAATCAAATCAATCTGTATTATATAGGAAAAAAATTGCCTTACAATGCACTGGAAATATTAGTTAATTTCACTGTACTGCACACCAGCAGCATGATTTCTGGGTGAGTAATATCTTATCGCACAGATGGTGGCAGTAGAAAGCCATGCATTTATTGTAGAGAACAGTTTAAAGTTTGAATGTGCACAGATTATATGTTTTCTGCCTTCATTAGTACCCACAAAATCACCTGAGTAGTGTCTTTGGTCAGGACGGCTGCATGTAACTGAACTCCACCTGCCCCATGCCATCATATCCAGCTGTGACCCACCCTTTCTCTCCCTCCCAGCAATCCATAATATCGACTCAGTTCTCTTGGCCATTCCAGGAACACCCCCCCCCCCACCTCCTCACCCAACACCTCTCTGTTATAATACTGCTTTATCAAATAGATATGTCATGACCAAAGATTTTCACTCAAGGCTGTGAAACTCGGCTATTACGAGTGAGTAATGCCTGCCCAATAGCTTGGCAGAGAGGTGGTCTGCAGATTGTGCATCCTTTGTTCTTCCCTCACCATTTAACACTTATTTTCTACATGCAGTTAATGCTTCCAGGACTGAAAACTAATCAGGTTTTTAGGGAGAAATGACTGCCTTTGGGGGTATGCGCAGGTTGCAAATATTCTTTATTTCATGGTAGAAAAAACATGAATTTGCATGTAATAATCCAAGAATCTTGTGGCAGAGCCACATCTCTCTCTCTCTCTCTCTCTCTCTCTCTCTCTCTCTCTCTCTCATCTATCTATCTATCTAATCTATCATCTGCTGTTTTTATTTGTTATCATGGCACAGAAGATAAATTTTGAGAAAAGGTATGTAAGTGTTCTACAGCATAGCGAAAGCATAACCGTAAATAGTAATTTCTTATACCGTACTATAAACACATTCGCACAATACCACATACAGTTCATTGAAATAAAATACATAAAGCTCCCACCCAATTTGCTACCCATCTAGGGCTGATTAGAACAATTTAAAGCAGAACATTAAAAAAGCAAAGCAACTTAAAATCACAGAAATAGCTGGGTTATAAAAATATACACCCGAAGTGTCAAAGGCCAGAATAAAGAGGTTCATCTGGTCTATGGTATGTGGCTACTCTCTTGATGAAAGATGACTCAGTCTAGAGGATGCTTGTAGCCTGCCTCCAGATAATGGTAGAAGTAATGCAGCAAAAGGAATTGAGCTGTGATCATTGTGTACATGTAGTTCTGTGCATTAATTGATAACAATTGCATCAAAGGAGGATTAACACATGCTAATTTTGTCACATGTCGCTTTCTTCCCCATAAATGATGCATTTTCCTCGCCTCCATGCAGGGGCGGGGCCAAGGCACAGAAGGGGAGGGGCCACAAAGTGGGCGGGGCTAAAGGGCCAACGGGCCTGATGACATCGTGGCGGTGGCAGCAGCGGCCACCTTGTGCTTCTGGGGCTGGTAGCGTTGGCGGCTACCCTGCTTGGCTGGAGAGGACGGGAGGGTCGGGCAGGTGAGAGGGGGTGGCAGGGCGGGCGAGGGCGAGGCAAGACACGGCCGCAGCCACGACGGCTCCGAGGCGTTGCTGCATATCAGCATAATATTTCAACCATGGTTCAAGCCCCACCTTAGGAAAAAATCCTGCATTGCAGGGGGTTGGACTAGATAACCCTTGTGGTCCCGTCCGACTACAATTCTACGATTCTATTGCTATATTACCATACCATATGCATCGTTCTGCTTTCTTGAATTGTCCTACTCCTAGGCATAGCAGCCAACTCCTAGAGGCCTAGGTGCCTCTCCCCCCCCCAATTACTGGTAAATACCGTATTTGAAAGAGTCATCCCCCCATGTTGATGGGCTTTCTATGTGGGGCTTATCTGCCCCCCCCATATTTTATTAAGGGTGGAAGAGGGAGGGAAGGAAGGAAGAAATAGAGAGAGGGATAACTCATATTTGTGGGTGCCTCTGGGTGACGCTGTGATGCTGGAACTCTGCATGTACAGGAGCCTTGTAAGCAGCTTTCTCTCTGCTTGATTTACAGCAGGCACGTCCAACAGGTAGATTGTGATCTACCAGTAGATCACTGGATGTCTGTGATAGATCACTGGTAGGTCACTGGCACCCCTAAAAAAAGCTCACCCAAAATTTTCCTCCTCCCTCAAAAAAGTTGAACTATGACCTGAAGCCCTAAACAAAAATGGGCCTCCCTCCCTCCTAAAAGAAGCTCAACAAGTTTGACCTAAACCCCCCAAAACAGGGCTTCCCTTCCTTAAAAAAAACTCAACAGCTTTGACCTGAACCCCCCAAAAGGGGGTAGATCACCCCCAGTTTTAAACTCTGAGTAGATCAGAGTCTCTTGGGAGGTGGCCACCCCTGATTTACAGTATACAGATGCAGGAGGAGGGGCAGACTGGAACACCAATGCTTTTTATAAACATCACTGTGTCTGTCAAAGCTACAGCCCCCCCCTTTCTTATTCACTTCTTTTTAGCCTTGCAGAGCCACCTTAGTCAAATTGAATCCTCTGAGTCTGCACCCTCATTAAATCGCCAATAGAACTCTTAATGCTCCTGAATGCTCATTAACAACTCCCACTTAAGAACAATAGGGTGAAATGGTCAGCTATCGAATCTTGCCTGGGGATATATGCTCCATTGTCTTAACTGCTTAACTACTGGTAGCCACTTTGCTTTATTTATTTGATGTTACTGCTGTGTCCCCCCCCCCCCCAGCAAGCGGAGACTTAGCTGCTCTTGCTAAAGCAAAGCCCTTTCCACTTCAGTTTTTGGAGGGGAAAAGTGCTGGTTATGGTCTGTAAAATACATTAATTTTTTTGCTTCTAGGGGGGGGGCAGCTGCCCCCTCCTGCCCCCCTGCCTACACCCATGCCTCCATGTGAGGTACATATAACATATGCTAAGACATGATAGCCGCAATAACTTATACTAAAAGAAATATAGCCTAATGAATATGCTCTTAATAAGCACCTAAATACCTGGTAGCTACCCCTCTGAAGCTTTAATTCAATATTATCATCCTCTCCCCTGCCTCCCACCCCCAGTTCTTTGTCTTCCAGTCCAATAGGAGGGATTCTATCATTGCCACTTCAGAGAATATGGAGAGTGAGATTCAATGAGACACTATATCAAAGGGCTTACTGAAATGGTTAGCATGTGTCACACTTGGCTAGGGCTCCAGCCTTATGTGTTATTTGCACTTCATTTCTTCTGTCTAGTAGAAATTGATCGTTTAAAGGATCTGGGCATTTAATGTGTCACATTTGCAAAGATGATAGCAGCCACAGTCAGAAGGACAAGCTCCAGGCGAAAGAGAGCTGAAACATTTGGGTGCTTAGTAGCATTTCGTTGCTATCGGCTAAAGCTTGAAATATGTCTCAGGAACCAACGAAGCTGGGGTAAATGCTTCGAGACCTTCCATCCATCATAAAAAACAACAGACAGAGGAGAAGTGGTGCATCCTTTGATAGAACGTACTCCTCCGGTCACAAGGCAAGTTCAAGCATACAAACGCTGCTCATTTTTCTCCACGCGATCCTGCAATTAAGGATGGGCAGATCTGTCTGCTTCTGGCCTGTGTCACACTCACATGCTTTTAACCCCAATCCCATTCTGTCTCTGCATCTAAATTCAAATGTAGGGTTTTTCAAGAAAACGTCTCATCGGAAAATGCATATTTGAATTGTATTAAAATGTATATTTTCTCTTGAAATAACTACTGGATCCAGGGAGGGGTAAGATGCAAGATATGGGCTGAATGTCCCTATTTTCAGCATAGAAACATCGGAGGGTATGGTTAGTGGGAGAGTCTGTGGTGCAGAGAAGTCCAGAATCAGAGGCAGAAGCTGAAGCAGGAGAATGGGGCGAGAGAGGCCAAGAGGCAGAGATGAGTCAGAATGGTGAAGAGTCACGGGTGTTGCCCCATCCTTCTGTGACAAGTTCACCTCCCCTCTCATCTCCCAGAACCATAAGAGGCATGAAAAGGGTGGAGGTGAGGTTGGTTTCATGCAGGCGTAGTCTCCTATTGCTTGGGGAAAGCCCTGGGGAGGAGGGGGTTTAATGGCTGTGGGGAGGCAGGGATTTCAGTCTCAGCAACTGATCCATGGGACAAGACCTACTAGGCATGAGCTCCTGCGACACTCCGCCAAGTCTGCGCAGATCGCGTTCTTGCTAATAAAGAGTTAATTCCAAATTGAACAGTGTGATTTACTGCCGGCTGCCTCCTGACATGTAGAATCATAAAGTTGGAAGGCAGCAAGAGCCCAATCCCCTGCAATGCAGGAAACTTTTGCCCAACATGGGGCTCAAACCTTCGGCCCTGAGATTAAGAGTCTCATGCTCTACCAACTGGGCTATCCCAGTGGACATTCCCTACCCTACATCAGTGTACGCAAGTGTGTGCATGCACTCAATATCAAAAGATGCCAGTGTCCTTGCTGCCCTCCCTGGAAACCTCACTGGCTGCAGAAGGAATCGTAGGTCTATTAAACAAGAACATTCCCCATAATCTTACCCTTGGATTAAACTTCTGCAGTCAGTGCTTTGAAGCCGTTTAGATTTTATCATGGGCTAATTCACATAATTCCAACCAATTAAGTGAAAAAGCTATGGAGGAGCTTGAACAGCTTTCAGGCAAAACACTTCAAACAGTGTGTGTGTGTGTGTGTGTGTGTGTGTGTGTGTGTGTGTGTGTATCAAGAAACTACATGTCAGAGTTCCATAATATATTTTCGTCTTGTAAAGTGATGTAAAGGGCCTAGAAGCCTGACACTGTTTTGGATGCTGCTTTGTTCCCAAATTTTCCATTCCCCTATCTGCCAGACAGAAAACAAAGTTTAAATCCCTTCTGTCTCGGCAAAGTATTTGAAAATTGAACAATCCTCAGAACCTTTTCCAGCATTTAGAAGCCTCTTATGTGACGCTGAATGTATACTTCTTTGACAGATAAGTTATACATCCTGTCAACTCATTGAATTAAAAGGCAAACTTACTTTAAAAACAATTGCAAAGGGGAGAGAGAGGAAGGGTTTAAAGGTCTTGTGTCAAAATATTTCAAGCTTCTCAGCTAGCTGTCTGTCAAAGTGAAATGCTGCCAAGTGCAAATAAATTAAAACAAATTTACTTTCTTTCGGCAAAAAAGGTAAGCCCGCAGTAAGACTTCTGTAATATTGCACCACGATACAGGATCTTTAAATAAATAGAGGGTTATTTTAGGCTGTGATTCCCTACACCTTTACCTGGAAGTAAATCTCATTGACTTCAGTGGAACTTAACATTTGAATTGACATGCATAGACCTGTTAGTTGTTTGCACATGAGCCATTCTAAACCACTCTTGAACTATACAATCATGTACAATGCAATGGGAAAATGAGATTCTTACTATAGTGGTTTCTGTCCCATGTGCAAACCTGATACTACTCATGTTCCTAATTAGCAAAAAATCTCCTTCAAAGTGACCATTAATTAAAAAGCATTCCTGGATCATACATACCAATATCCATATTCAACAAATGGCTTGGAAATTTAGTTTTGCTGGGTAGCGTTGCAAGAAAAATGTATGTCCAACCTGTTTTGAATTTGCTTACAAAATACACACATATGTCCACCGCATTTAAGGAAAAATCATTTCCAGTCCAAGCTTTTCATTTTGGTATGCAAAACTATACATACTTTAACTGTTGTTAGTAAACTATTGACTATTAATTTTCCTCCTGGTCCACATCTGATGGCATATTTTTCTTTCTCTCAGTTTTGCTTAGCATTTCATGCACAAGCTCACAAGCAAGACCTGAGTACAGCAGGGCTCACCCCATTTGGGATTCCCATCAACTCAAGCTGAGCTGAGTCTTCCATGTTCAGCGTCTGCTCATAAAATACACTCCCATGCTCTTCGGATTTATAGCACTGTTTTGGTGAGCAAAAGGGACATTCTCCAGTTCTGGAAATCCCACATTTCTTTGCTTATTTATTAAATTTCCATGCTGTCCTTCATCAGAGGATCCCAGAGCAGTTTACAATATATATAAAAAATATCATTCATGGATCTCTGTACTAGCAATTTACCAGACCTTTGCTACACTTCTCTCTCTCTCTTCCCCCATATGCCATTTTTCATCTTCTATTTCTTGCTTGCTAGATCTGACTGCTTGTTCAAACAGCCTACAACAATTTGTATGGGCTGGTGGGTGGTTGTAGATTGCAGTGGGCGAATTATGTGGGTCATTCCTATTCATATGGGCTTGTTTACATTATTAATAAAAGAAAACAAACCTATTTTTTTAATACAGAAAATCTACCAGTGTGCAGTGTCAATATGCCATGAATATGCAACCCTACAGTAAATCACAATGTCATGGACAATTAACTTTTAAAAACCAGCAAATACCCACTCATTTGGAATTAAAACATCTTTGATCATGGTAAAACATTTGCTCAGTCATAGAAAATACTCTCAAAATTCCTCTTCTAAGAACTGAGCTGCTGAACTGCAGAAAAGTAGGTTATGCTGGCTAAAAAATTCTTTTATTTATTATTCATGCAGACTCTGTGCCATGTCCAAGACATTTCTGTAGTATGGGATTGCATGACTGAACAAACTGATTATTTTTATGCTGTGGATTGATGTGATGTCCTTGTATGGGAAAGATTTCTCAAGAGGTCGCAGTTTATAGCTGAGCACTGGAGAGAGAGAGAAGAGAAAAAAGGTGGCCGGGTGTTGGGGGGGGCGGAGAAAAAGCAATAAAGAGAAAGAGAATAGATGGCAAAAATGGAATTTTCTGATGGCTCACTGAGAGAAATTGTGCATCCTTGCTAATTCTTCAAAAAGGACTTATTCCTGATGTGCCACCATTCTCAGTATCTGCCCTGGTCCATTTCTGAGCTCATTTTAAAGCACTGTTTTTCATCTTCAGAATCCTAAATAGCTTGAGACCTAATGAAAGGGTGTGGTTAACCACTGAGGAGAGGGCTGTTGAGATAGCGCTATTCTATTGAGGCTGGACCCTTAGGGCAAAAGGGACTTCCCTCATCTAGCTCCCACCTCCTTTGATTCTTACTTAGAACCAGTCCAAGGGATGATGCTCGTTGTCAGCTTCCTCCTCCTTCGTCTCAATATTGACCTTGAAGAAGTCATCAGGAAGGTGGAACAAAACCAGAATGCATTGGCTGTGCTCCTCGTTGGCTTTGGCGGTCTACCTGCCTTCTTCCCCACCAGCTGCAAAGGGGCACCAGCCCCCACTAGTAGAAACCTAGTTATGCAGCAGTCTTTCCACAAAGGCTCACCTGGCACCATATTTGTTGTCTTCTCAGTAGCATGTGAGGACCTTTCTAGTCACCAAACCCTTATAAATAACTGAGGAACTTATCAATCACTTATTAAATGGGTGCTTTAGCTTTTGGAACGAAGTGAGTTTTCTTTTTGTTGTACTTATGTCTTTTTTAAAAATTTGATGTCATATTTTGCATTTATATAGTCCTTCAGTTATTTACAGCAAGCCATCCAGGAAATGCTATGTGATTGGATGACATACGAGTGATGTTAATAAATATAAGAACTATTTTTAACCTTTCCTTTCTCTTCAGAAACGTCTTCAATGGGTGATACCCAACATTTATTTATTTAATCCCGGCAACAACCTTGTGAGGCAGGTTGAGCTGAGAGGCAGTGACTGGTCACCCAGTGAATTTCATGGCTGAGAGGGGATTCGAACGCTGGTCGCTCAGGTCCTCGTACAACACTCTAACCACTACGCTACACTAGCTCTCAAATTCTTAGCCATACTCTAAGCTCTTATTCATATTCTGCTCTGTGTACAACCATGCAAATGAATTAGCCTAAGGGACTGAAGTCTGTTGATTCCTTGGGGCCCCTTTCAACTCTAGGATCCTACTGTATACTCTGATTGTGTCTTAGTTGGATATCACCAATAGTGAAGTGCAAATGTTGAATGCAAGGTGATTGTGAATGCAACCTTGAATATGGGCACTTGTCTTTCTGTGGAATGTTTGCCTGGTTATTAAAATCTCCAGATGGCTAATTTAAAAACATAAAACAAAAACAAAGCTTGATAATATATTTTCTGCAAAGTGCAATGAGTAAAAATGATATGCTGATGAAGAAGATGGTGCTGGCGTAATTAGCAGGCTGTTGGAGCAAAATAAATATTATGTAACAGAGGAAGTAGCATCAAAATGGTACCAGAAGAGCAAAGATTAATTATAATTGCACACCAGTATGAGGCAAATGAAAGACAAATTAAAAACACCACACTACCATTTCTCCAAGTTTATTCTCTTTGCAATTAGAAATAATTTTGTAAAAACTAATAAACCGTACACCGCCCACCACTCTGATAGAGCACCAAAACAACTAGACAGATGAATGCAGTTGCTTGCCTTCACAGCATGCCATACTACAACTAATCCACAGTATTTCTGGATCTGTATAATTGACTTCAGTGGCAATATTCCAGAATAAGAAAATACATTACAGCTAAAATGGCACACCACACCATAGCATAGCATAGCATATTGTTAGTTTGTAGCATTATTCATGGGTCAAGGCTATTTTCCAATGGTACAATAGTAATGAAAAATACTGCCCAAAGCATTTCAGTATATTCAGCGGCAGCTCCAAGCTAAAAAAATAAACAAAGGTTGACCAATCAATTATATAAGGGATTTATTTGAATTTAGGGAGAAGCCTAGACTGATAGACTGGAATGCCAGAACATTATTGTATTAAAAGAAAGAAAGAAAAAGTCACCATTTTCCTCTTCGTGTCTCAGTCAAGCAAATAAGATTAAGGCTTTTCATACCTGTATCCTATTTCCACTCTTGGCATGTGGTCAAGTAAGTACAAATGGAAACCAGGGTAGGGGGGAAGTCTGGCAAGACTTGCTGAATGGGTGTGGGGAATCAAAGCAGCGTCAGAGCAGCCAGAGAGTGACACTTGCCCAGTTCCCTCATGCCACTAGGGAACATCTCTAGGAGCAAAGGATAATAGCGATGGCCTTTCCAGCAAGCAGTTGGCTTGTCTGGAGGAAACTGAGCTGCAAAACATAGGCTCAATATAAGTCTTTTGCCTGGATTCACAAGCCACGGAATTACCCAAGGGGTTGTAGTCAGCTCAGTCCTCCTCAGAATAGACCTGCTGAAATTAGTGAACCTAAGTTTATCACATGCACTAACTTCAATGGTTCTACACCGAGAAGGAGTAATGCTAAATCCCGCTCTAAGATTTTGTATCAGCTTAAGAGGCTACTTCAAAAATGTACAAGGCAAATCTGCAAATCTTCACGCACGCACACACACACACACACACACACACACACACACACACACACAGACATTTGAGGAGCTAGCCTTCTCTGGAGTTGCAGACAGTCACTGTTTCGCATAGAAGAGCAATTTCTCAAACTGAATTAATCCTCGGAGCAATTGGCTCCTCCTGTTGCAAGGGGATGCTGGCCAGGAGAGTGCTGATTGGCTGTCTTTTATGACTATGATGAAGCCACCTCATTCCCTCCTCTCCATCCATCCATCCATCCGTCCATCCAACCATACAGAAGGCTTCCTTCCTTCCTTCCTTCCTTCCTTCCTTCCTTCCTTCCTTCCTTCCTTCCTTCCTTCCTTCCTTCCTTTGTTCCTCAAGAGATTGGCTTGCTTAGCCCCTCAGAAAGGAAAGTGCCAAACAAATCTTGAAATAGGCTTACGTGCTTGAGGCTAAAATGCATGTTAGAGTAGGAGCAGGTCCATGTACCAGTTCACTTAACCAGGATGTGGACAGTTGCTGCAGGAAAACCCATACATGTCTGTGTCTCCCAGCTGCATCAAATTGATAAATCTAAATTTCACAGGATTGTGGATTAAGTTGAAAGTTAGTGAGCATGTTTTATAAATTTCCATAATAATTTTGATTATATGCAATGCAAACCTTGGCTACAATATACCCTGTTTGACAGTGGATTGCTATGAAATAAACAACATTGTCAGGTCTGTATTGAACCTAGTTCTTTTCAGGCATGCCGTGTTAGTAGAGGCATTCATCATTCACACACATACCAGTAAGCGTTTAATAGATATACATAAGATAATGACAATGTAATTTTAGATTGCCACAAAAAGACGCTTTGTAGAAAGTGTTTATAATCAGACAAATACCTGTATGTTGGAAATCAGGTTAAGACAATCCTACATGGAAAGTGTGTTGGGATATACCTTTGCTGCTTAAGAGCAAGGCTGTTAAAAGGTCTGTTTTCCGATCCACTCTATTGAAGATGTAACAGTTTTTGCATTATTGCGGAGTTGCGCTGCAATGTATGTTGCAATTATTTATCCAGTATGATTAGGAGGAAATGTACAATCCTGAAGCATGTCTATTTTTCTAAGGCTTTGATAAGAAGTTTGCAATCTTTGATGTTTTATTACATTTCTGTAGATGCTGGGGCAACCCAGTCAGATGGATGGGGTACAAATAAAACACCACCACCAAACTCTTTAATGAGATAATATAATTTTGTCTGTGAGTCCTGGAAGACCTGCTCCCTGCCTTGCAGGCCTTTCTGTACCTGGTCTGGGAAGGCAGTGCCCTGACAGAAGCTGAGGCTGCTGAACAGGCCAGAGATTATCTTGGCTGTCTCTTAGTGCAGATCCAGGTAATTGAGCCTGAGCTTCGATAGTTTCCACATTCTTACCCATGTATATTAATGCTCCTGCCATGCAGTTCTGCAAATGATTCATATTTCTGAAGGGACAATACTCTTACACCTAGAAAGGTACCATCGGCCTCTAGAGAAGACCCCACATTCTGAAGAGTGTCGGTGTGTGACTGAGACTAGAGTGAGGGGTAGAGCAGGATTTTCTTGGTGCCATCTCTGAAGCTAGAGGTCCATCATGACTTCTAAGGATCCCAGACCCTTATGAGGAAGATCTTATGCAGCAAACCTCTCTCATTGAGGACATGGAGGGGCCTGCCCCAAATGAAGCTGTAAGAGGCCCATCTCAGAGATACCTCACTTGAGCTCCCATGACCAATCCTGAGTGCAGCCTAGATCCATAATTCTTTCCCATTGTCCCCAAGCCCTGGGAGCAATAGTAGCAATAGTAGCAGCAGACCAGAGAGGAAGCCAAGGTTGCTGGACTCAGGAGAATCACTTATTTGGTTATCAGACAGCTCTGTTGACGGGGTTCTACTCAGGAAGAAGGGTTTGCTTGGGAGGAAGGATCTATTCAGGAGGGAGACAACTCTGCTGCAATTTATCACCCAGCTCCAGGCAATGGCCCAGCAGAGATGTCTTGCTGCTGTGATTCCCTCTATTCTGATAAGTTGCCTTTATTTTTCTTAATTGTTGCAATTTGCCTTGATTTTTGTTTTTTCATGTGAAAGATAGCTAGCCAAACAACCTGTGATTCACATCCCATTATACTGGAGAACAATGTACATTGACTCTGTTATAATGAGCACTGTTAGATTCTACTTCATATCCAGGGTTTAACGTTACGGTGAAAGAGCTAACAATGGGAGCAGAACTAGACATTATGTAGCGTTCTTCCTTATATTCCTGTCTTTAAGCTCAACCACATTTCAAAATAACATGTCATGCTGTTTGTATTGATTTTTAAAAAGAGATGTAGAAATTATGGATTCCATACTCTAAGGTTAATGTGAGGGCCTTGGACATTTGGAGTGAGAACAGGTAGATCAGAGTGCGTGTTCAATCAATCCTCTGCACATTGATCCCCCACTGAAAATGTTCTCCTGGATGTTTCTAAAGGTTCCCCAGCTCTAAAACTAGAACAGATCCTGTGGGGGGGGGGTGCAACACAGGTGTAGAGAGTGCTATTGCACTCAGGTTCTGCCATGAAACATCTGGCTGGTCATTGAGAGAGCAATAGGCTGGATTAGATAGTCCATTGGCCTGAGCCACCAGAATTTGTATGTTAAAGCAGCCACATGGTATCTGATGGTGAGTACTGGAGAGTGCAGAAAGAGTTAAAGACTTTGCTTGAGACCCAGTCTCTTGCATTATCTCAGAAAAATAACAGCACTACATTAGCCGCCCTTCCTTATTTGCACGGCAACAAATTTTTAATATGCCATTGCAAGGCCACACTCGGCCACCAAATTATAATGCAGAGTTTAATCTGACAGTTCTGACACTGATTCAAATTTCTTCCCAAGATGTCAGGACAGTCTGAAAAAAGAAGAAGAAGTTGTTTGTTTGGGGAACAAGGTTTCTTTTCTGCTGGCTCACCAGAAGAACAAGTCAGCAAAAACTAGACTAGGCTTGGACTGTTTCATCCTTGTGTCATCATTATTTCTGTCTCTGCCCCTGACCTTCCACTTTCTTGCAATACTACTATTAGATTCCCCAAACTATCCTTTGCTTTTAAATAAGTACACCTAGATTCCTTTGCACCTTCTTATAAGAGCAATGTGGTGCTCTCTGTCTTTCTTTCTTCCTACTGAAAAACCCACCTTTTCCAACAAACCTAATCCAACCCCTTAGTCCTTGCTCCCAACTAAAATAAAACCTATACATGTGTAATTCCATTGGCTCTCACTCAAAACTAGGCCTGCTTTATTTTCTCCACCACAAATGAAATGTGAATTGTAAGGTCATCAGGGCAGGGACTTGCCATGAACTTCATAAAATGACACAAATGTTGATGGTGGCAAAGGATAGGAGCAAAAGCAGCACCAAGAAAGGGTCCCTTGCTGGAGTGTGGTCCCTCAGAAGATGCCCATCAATGCCAACCTTTGACCCCTGCCCATAAGGTGGTATTGCAGGTACATTAACTTTGCAATTGATGTTATGAAATCATTGGTTGGAAAGAACATTTTGCACTTACATACTCTTTTCTGAGTGATATCCCAGAAGGCATTAGGAGCTAGTATGGTGCGCCAGTTAGATTGTTGGACTAGGTCCTGGGAAACTAGGCTTCAAATCCCCACTCAGGCACGAGGGTCCCTGGGTGAACCTTGGGTCTGTCACCATCCCTAAACTTAACTTGCCTCACAGAGTAGTTGTGAGAATACAGTGGAACTTAATTCGTTCTGGAGGTCTGTTCTTAACCTGAAAGTGTTCTTAACCTGAAGCACCACTTTAGCTAATGGGGCCTCCCGCTGCTGTTGCGCCGCGTCCGCACGATTTCTGTTCTCATCCTGAAGCAAAGTTCTTAACCTGAGGTACTATTTCTGGGTTAGCGGAGTCTGTAACCTGAAGCGTCTGTCACCTGAAGCGCCTGTAACCTGAGGTACCACTGTACAAATGAGGGGAGAAAGAATCACATACACCATCTCGAGTTCTGTGGAAGAAAGGTGAGTTATACATTTAACAATAAATAAATATTGTGGAACAAAAGATAAGAGACAACAAAGCGGTACCCTGAAAAAGTGGAGGGAATGCAGGAAGGTGGGTATTTGTGTCTAACTGATGCAGATTGCTGGCCTTAGTGAGTCCAGTGGATGGGGGCAGATATGGGGTATGACAGCAAAGTGTTTGGGAACACACTGCACAACAACAACAACAACAACAACAACAACAACAACAAAGAAATTCTGTAGGAAGCAAGGTAAAATGATCAGGGCAGGATGGATTTTCCCATACAAATACAACACTTACCTCATTGCTGAATTCCCATCACTCTCTGTTTCTAAGTCTCAGCCCCAGCCATATAACGGGGATAACTGAGTTCTCCCAGTTCTCGACATTCTTTGCAGCAGGGAAGGTAGAAAAATACATTTAGAGATTGATTTTTCAGACTAAGATGAGGTGTGTGAAAACAGTAATTCACCTCATCATGCACTGAAAAATCAATCTCACCATGCAATGAAGCAATCTGATTATCAGTTAGCCACACGGCCAATTGAAATGTACATTGAACTCACTACATAGACTGGGCAAATTTTCAGGCGAGTGAATTGGCCCACAATCATTTAATTAGCCGGGATTTGAGTTATATGAAGCGAGTGAACAGAGAGACCAATATAACAGCCAATTCATGCCATTGGTATACAATTTAAAACCCAATATGTGTGTGCATGTTTATCTGTTGATGGCTGCACTAAGAAGTGGTGACTTGCCAGTGTGAAAAAAATTTCCCATTGACAAAATATGGCAGAAAGAAATTTAATACTGATTCACATTACCTCAAAGCTTTTACGTAGCTCACACATTCCAACCATAGTCATGTTCAGGAATCTAGTAACTGCTTAAATAAAAAAAATTCCTTCAGTAGCACCTTAAAGACCAACTAAGTTTTTATTTTGGTATGAGCTTTCGTGTGCATGCACACTTCATCAGATAACTGCTGTTAGCAAACACATGATGCACAGGCTTAGCCCCACCCCTAAACACAAACATCTCAGACATGACCCTTGGCTTACATGAGTCTATTGGGGACCATCCCACACACAGATGTAAGTTTGTGTGGCTCTCTCCCAGGTCAATCAGGGTCTCTGTCCCCATGAAGTGTATCTATCCATAGATTCCTAGGGCCACTTTCAGGCTGACAGTAATTCCACACAGGATGTGTGTGTGTGGATATAGAATACATTGGCTATAGGCTATTGAATACATTGCCATTTGTGGGATTAGGGCTAGCCCACTCTTTAATGGGAGCCCTTTCATGTGTCCATACTGATGAGCCAAAGAAGGACAAGTTATTGATTGAGCTGAATGTTGGAAGACAAATGCAAGTACTCCTTTGTGCTGCACATAGCTAAACTATGGAACTCGCTCCCACGGAAATCAGGGATAATCTTATATGGCTTTAGAAGACAATTAGATAAATTCACGGACGGCTGTGGATAGCTACTAGCCACGATGGCTATGCTCTGCCTCCATGGTTTTTGACACCAATGCTCTCCAATACCAGCTGCTGAATACCAGAAGGGAGAGTGCTCAGATTATGAGTTTCACACAGGCATCTGATCAACTGTGAGAACAGGATGCTGGACTAGATGGGCCATTGGCCTGATTCAGCAGGATTTTCTTATGCAACCATGAAGTTAACAGTTCCTTTCTAGTCCTTTATATTTACCAGGAATGGGGAGCCTCAGGCCCAGGGCCTATATGCTGCTTACCAAGTCTCTCTATTGGGCGCTCAGGACTCTCCCAAGGTCACCAGTTCCTGCCCCTTCTTTGTACACTCCTTGAGTATTTTTGCCTGGCTGCAGAGTGTTATTGAACTCCCATAATGCCTGTTGTCAGTTTGGATGGAGGATAGGGAGGGGTGTGTAGAAACTAGCCTGCTGTAAAAAGTTTATATTCATTGTTCCATTCTGGCTCTATGCACTGTTGACATGTGGCCCCTGGTATGTTGCTCCAAAGGGAATGTGGCCCTCAGATTGAAAAACATTTCCCACTCCAAAACCAAACGCCTCTCAAGTTCTTCAGGTCTAGCTCATGAAAATCTGAATTAAATGAAATTAAGCTGCTTGGCATTGCTTCCAAAGGTTTTAGATTCACAGCAAAAGCATTTGAAGCATCTCTCTGAAGTTTGCATTCAGAGACATACTGCCACCCCTAACAGCCTCCTAGGAGCATCTGTCAAGCTCTCTTAGTGGGATCTATAAGGAAAACTCTATGAAGAGATCCAGCTTAATCCAGGCATAATATCTACAGTAGCTGCAAAGGAAAGATAACAAGCAACTTATAGGAAAACAAAAAGGCAATAAAGTAAGCCTAGGTAAAGATTGGGGAGTGGGAAGCAGAAATAATATGTGGGGACTCTTAAGAGAAACATTCATTTGTAATCCCTGAGTGAGTTTTAAATTGGCTGATTCATTACTCTAAACTTAAAAGACTGCTATATATTAGCATTTCAGCTGGAGGGAATCTTAAACCCAGAATAATTTCTCAGTTATTCTAGATCTTGAAGAGAGAGCTGGTGGTGATGGTTTTAAGCAGGGGTACAATCCAGTATTTGTTTAAAAGGCATCTCATGGAATTGAACTTATATTGCACCAAAGAGACATAAGGAAAATTACTGCTATATACCACAATGTTCCCACTTGAAGAAATATGTTTGCATAATATATCAAAGGAAGCATGAGTAGTTCTCCTTCCAAAGAGAAATGAATATTTCATTTTGAATTGAATTTTTGCCATGAAATGGGAGGAGGGAATATTTGTTTTTACCTCTACTGTAACATCCTTTGTCAGCGGAAATGATATCAGGCACTTTGGGAATGAAGAACAATTCTAGCCATGAAAACATCCTTCGAAAAAATATTCCTCCTGTTTAGTAAAGTTTTCTGCTTTGCTGCTGAAGCAATATGCTCACTTCAGTGACTTCAATACATACAACTGATAAATCAAAACAATAGGTGAATTTGTGATGTTTCTCCATACTACGACACTATGAAAAGTCTCCTAGAATATTAGCTGTGGTTTTATCATTCTGTTTTATCATTCTCCATTATTCTTTGATACACTTTGTGTATTCATGCTTACGGTGGGCAGTGGTGTCACAAGGGGGCGGGGGGTTCACCCTGGGTGACATGCCTGGGGGTGTGACAAAAAGGCACCCCGCGGGGTGCTCGCCCTGCCGCCCCTGGGCACAGCGGCGTGAGCAGCCATCACGCCGCCACAGCCACATGTGGAGGATCCTCCGTTCGTGGCTACAGCCGTGAGCAGAGAATCCTGCCACTGTCCATACAGCGCTCGAGCGGCGCAGGCAACTAACACCACTCGAACACCGTATGGACGGCGGTGGGATCCCTCCGCTGCCACTACAGCCGCAAGTGGAGGATTCCTCTGCCGCCGCTGCAGCCACAAGCAGAGGATCCCGCCACCATCCGTAAAGTACTTGAGTGGCGTTGGCAGCAAACCGCTATGTACGGCACATGTGCAGCATCGCTACGTACAGTGCATGCATCATACATAGCGATGCTGCACACGCACCCTACATAACGAAGCTGTACATGCATCGTACGTAGTGGCACCACGCATGCGCAGCCGGTGGTTTGCCCCGCCCCTGGTGTCGGTTAGCCTTCTTTCACCCCTGAATTTGGGAGGATTTGCATATAATGTTGAACTATGGTTTAAACCTTAAACCATGATTAAGCATTATGAGGATGAGTTATAGACTCCCCTCTGCTCTGCTTTGCTCCTCCAGGGTGGCCATGAGGAGTACCTATTTTATTTATACACAGTTTAGCATTGGCTCCAGCCCCTAATTATGGTTCAGATGACATGTCAATCTGTGATTAATCTAAAATGGAATAAAAAATGTCCAAACTCCTCCTTGTGGCCATTCCTGAGAAGATTTAAGTCTGTGGGTTCCCTAGGCTAACACTCAAGCATGTGTGGAAACTTTGCCCCCCCCCCCCGATGTTGCTGGAATCGGGAGGGTTCATTAAGTGCTTTTAAATGAAGCAGTTGTCTAAAGAAAGCAGCAGGCCTTTTGTTTTGTTTTGTTTCAAAGGGTCTTGCCAAGAAGCTCCTGGGCAAAAAACTTCTAGAAATAAAGCACAGCTTATTGTCATTGCAACAGACTGTTCTTAAGTGCTCTTAAGCTGCCCACCCTTCCTCCTTACTGCCTGTGACTCTACACAGGACTGGATAAACCAGGCCCATGAAAAATGGAATTTTAAAAAGTATGGCTCTAGAGGTGAAAGAATGGCTCATTAAGTGCTTTTAATTGAAGCACTTGTCTAAAGAAAGCAGCAGGCTTTTTGTTTTGTTTTGTTTCAAAGGGTCTTGCCAAGAAGCTCCTGGGCAAAAAACTTATAGAAATAAAGCACAGCTTATTGTCATTGCAACAGACTGTTCTTAAGTGCTCGCTCTTTCAGAATGAGATGATTTCCAAAAGGCAACGCACAAGGTCAAACATAACGTAAGGTGTTCGATTCTGATACTAATTGAAGGAGAATCTACATAAGGTGTCCTTCATGGTAGCTTTGTTGTGCTATTAATTTATGCAGTTCTATAAAACTGATTGCATGCAACTCCACTTAAAAACCCACATGGCCCTTAAGGTAACTGACTGGATCAAACCAGGATGCAGACAGTTTCAGAAATCAAGCTTGGAGTACTTCAAACCACCCACCCTCCCAGAACGTTGTTCTGAAATCTTGCAGGTTGTAATAATTCAGGAGACACACAGGGGAAGCTGTGGCCATAACCATTAGAATAATCTAGGTCATAATTAATTCAGCATTTCGCTTAAATATTTATATAGTGAAAGGAAGACTTGCTAACAAAATCTCTACAGACCCTAAGAGAAGATGGGTCAGTGATAAAACTGTTGAAAGCTGCCATTTTAACAGCACCAGATTAGTTCAAATCCTGGCAGTAATTTGCCTGGTGGGATTTTTCAACACACAGCCTTTCATGATGAATTGACTCTGTTTAATGTACTCCTTAAATTTTTCATTTAATAATGGAAACAGTAGAGTTAGGCCTCAAATGAATTCAGTCCCCTTCGTTTTAAAAAAGGTAGTATTTGCATAAAATAAATAAAACAATCCCATGATATTTGGAGTTGGGTGCTATTTGCCCATCAACTTTGGAATCACCTCTTCCACCAGGGCCTCCAAAGTTTGAATGTTTATTTTCCAGTAGTTAAATAAGCTTCTGACTTCACCACTGAGGACAGAACACGGTTGCTTTTTGCTGGAATCTGCCTTCTGTTACATCCTCAGCTCAGCTAGGCCAGCAGGTTGGTTGGAAGGAAGCACTGAAAAGAGCCATACCTCGGTGGTAGAACATATATTTTATCGCAGGATGGGCAATTTGCGACCCTCCTGATGTTCCATCAACCCAACTAGCATGATTGTGGGAATTGGAACTCATAGGAAGATAAGAAAAGCCTGCTGTATCAGGCCAAAGGTTCATCTAATCCAGTGTCCTGGGCCAGCAATATCATGCCTATGAGAAGAAGCCTGCAAGCAGGACCAACAACATCTGGAGGGCCACAGGTTGCACAACCTTACTTCGTTTATGCATCATTTCTCATAACATATCCCAAAGCAGTAAGAACATCAGCAATAAAAACAATGAAAAATAATTCCCCTTGACAAAAACAATTCCAGATTTCAAATCCAATACAGTCATACCTCATGTAGCTTCCGCTTTGGGTTGCATTTTTCCAGTATACGAACGTGGCAGACCTGGAAGTGTTTACTTCCGGGTTTCGCCACGTGTGCATGCGCAGAAGTGTTCTGCGCGCTTCGCGCATGCGCAAAAGCACTCTATTGTGCTTTTGCGAAAGCGCCGCTCAGGTTGCAGACTTTTCGGGGTGGGAACAGCACCCCAGAACGGATCAGGTCCGCAACCGGAGGTACCACTGTACATCCAGAAACTGGTGCAGCAACAAGCTTTTTTGTTTTGTTTTGTTGAGGGGGTGGGTACCAATTTGTGAATGAGTAAAAACTTGTTTGCAAGGGACTCAGTGACAATTTTTCCTCATGCTGGGCCACACACCCGAGAATACATCCCATTGAAAGCAATGCCGAGCAGTGGTATGACATCCTGTCTCAGAAATAGACATGTTGTTTTTCTTCACTGCATGACAGGGGAAGAATTATAGTTCAGTAGAGCATCTGCTTTGTATGCAGAAGATCCCAGGTTCAACCCCAGCATCTTCAGGCATAGATAAAGAGCAACCACTGCCTGAAACCCTGCAGAGTCATTGCCACTCAATGTAGGCATTATTGAGCTTGATGGGCCAATGGTCTAAGGCAATTTCCTACCTTCCTTTGGATAAGCACCCCAATGTGGAGACCGTTCCTGTGGTGAAGTTCTGCCCCTTCCTAAAAAGCAGCAGTGTCAGGGAACAATATCTATGAACATCCACGAAACAGTGTGAAAGAGTGCAAGGCATGTTATTTTTCCTGCAGAGGTCCTCACATATTCTGAAGCTGCAATTTTCACAGCAAAATTGAATCTCATGAAAGATTTACTCAGAACGTCTTGACAGTCCTCTGTAATTCACCTGTGCATAGGCTATAACACCATGCATTAAACATTGCTCTTTTTCTTGACCTATGGCCAGCCAGCATAATGCAAATACTTGAAACAGGTGGGAGACGTCAGAGGTTCATTAAGGAGCAGGACTAGTGACTTGATATCACAGGCTCCATATAGATAACAACGCTTTTACAGACAGGAATTGCTTTTAATGGTTTCTTGTATCCAAAATGGAAGCTAATTGAGTTGAAAAAGTTCCAAAATATTTTGAACATCTGTTTAGAAATGTACCCGCAGGATATGACTCATGTTGCAATAAATGGGGATACTTCAGTTAAGAAAATTATAGCTTTTAAGTGGCAGCAAATGCCATCCTCTCTCCCATTGCAACTCATTCATTTCCCAAGGAGTGAAGAACAGACGCAGACAATTTATAAGGCTTTTAATGAAAATTCTAGCGTAGATCACTGGAGTGATATTGTGCTCATC
The DNA here is from genome assembly GCF_965207765.1 of Zootoca vivipara. Lineage (NCBI taxonomy): Eukaryota > Metazoa > Chordata > Lepidosauria > Squamata > Lacertidae > Zootoca > Zootoca vivipara. Next base: position 33,609,297 of record NC_142592.1, on the reverse strand, counting down.
AGTCATTACTAAGGCTTACTAGGAATTTTATTTATTTGTATCTTCTCATAAACATGGCAAATGCAGTAATTAATTGGGGTAGCTTTTAGGCATCACAAAATTTGCAGGCTTCCTGTCTTTTAAAAAAAGATGGTTGAATTGTGCTTTATAAAAGTTTGAGACACAGCCCAGCTCAAATTAACCTTATGCTTCCCTTGATTTCAATGGGATGTATATGCCTAATGCTTTAAAATAGTAGGTATTGGCTTTGCCCACATTTAGCTGAGTTCTGACACAGAGTAGTTACTGCACGAGTGCTGAGTTGTTCCACATATTTTCATAGGGGTTAGCTATGGCTGATAGACTAGCCAAGGTCCATTCATCAGGTCCTCTTCAGTCATTATAAAACTCTCAACATGTAGATTTGCTGCAGCACTCTCCAATCGTGACCACTGGAAGGGGTGGTTGCCTCACTGTTCTTAAAAAGACAAGACCCCTTCAGGCCTTGTTGCATAATCCTGAAACATTGGGGTGGAGGGAACAGGACTAGCACATCTTGTCTCACATCTCCAAACGCTGAAAAATAAATAAATAGTGCCTGGACAGGGCTAATGTCTGCTTAGAGGAGATAAACGACTAACGGGCTGATTTTGTAATACATGGATTGAGAACCTGTTGTTGTTGTTGTTTAGTCGTTTAGTCGTGTCCGACTCTTCGTGACCCCATGGACCATAGCATGCCAGGCACTCCTGTCTTGCACTGCCTCCCGCAGTTTGGTCAAACTCATGTTCGTAGCTTCGAGAACACTGTCCAACCATCTTGTCCTCTGTCGTCTCCTTCTCCTAGTGCCCTCCATCTTTCCCAACATCAGGGTCTTTTCCAGGGAGTCGTCTCAGGCATCCCCAAACTTCGGCCCGCCAGATGTTTTGGACTACAATTCCCATCTTCCCTGACCACTGGTCCTGTTAGCTAGGGATCATGGGAGTTGTAGGCCAAAAATCTGGAGGACCGCAGTTTGGGGGTGCCTGGACTAGCTCAAGGTCACCAAGTGATCTTCAAGGATGAGTGGGGATTTGAACCCTGGTCTTCTAGGTTCTAGCCGGCATTTGAACTACTTTTCCAATTCACCAGTGTCAGTGTAACATGAACGGGCCTCATAACAAGAATGCAATGTGTCTCGGTGTCTGTTATGAAAGTCCTTAGTTCTTGCCCATGTACAAGGATTCTCATATGTCAGGCAAGACTGACTGGCAATAAATCAGTCCAGTGTTCTCTAAACTTTGGTTGGAACCCTTTCTGTATGGTAACCTATGTTGTCCTTTTGAACAGAGCAGTTTTCTTTCCTCAACATGTGCCATGAATGGGTCAGTGATGACCATTTGAATGCTAGCAGCAAAATTAAAAGACGTCTCTGACCTGAAGAGCTTTTGCCCTATGAATGGTAAGGAAATTGGCTGGGCAAGCTTCTACAAACATGTTAGCTACTGTAGGGGAGAACTGGCAAAGTGATTGTTAACACTTGCATGCATCCTAATTTTCGGAAGAAAAACCCTCTTAAATTAATTTATTTCAATTAAATTTCAACACGTTGCTTTCCTAATGTAACAATAAAATCTTATTTAGATCCAGTCCTTGCATCTACTAACTAATGTCAACTTTGTCCTTGTTCTCAACAGCAGACCTGTCATTCTGACATGGTTTTTTTTGTTTTGTTTATATATGCTCTCTCTCTTTTGGTCAATTTCTTCTGAATCTACTCCCCAATGGTGGCAAAAAAGGAGGTCTTGATATTGACAATTCATTAGTAAATAGTGAAGACAGAATGTAACATGGATAGTTCATGACTTCCTGTCAAAACACATGCTATGTAGAAATAAGATGACAGGTTTGATCCCAAAGAGATATAAAAAGGGACTGTTTAATCACAAATCAGACATGGACAAAGACAGCTGGCTGCCCTCTTGCCAGGCTGGAAGCACTGGACTGGACCACTGCTCTGATTCAGTATAAAACACCACCAAAATATGCATGGAAATCAACAGGTGAATCTCTGCGGAATCTTTGCTGAAAGAGTATTCCACCGGTGATGCTAAATGCTAAACTTTTAGCTGAAGCCAGACAGGCATCTGTGATGCAGGGGACAGCAAATTAATTTGAATTTTAATTAAGGGATTTCCTACCTATTTCCCATAAGTTGAGCACTGCCTAATCTGTTTTAATGATAGGCATTTAACAGATAGGGTGTCCATTATTTTTAGAAAGGTATAGGGTAATGAGATGTTTGCTGGAAAAAGGGAGAAGCAGATTTTTTAAAAAAGCAATCAGTTTATGAATATATGATTATGTATTATTTTTGAATTATTGTCCCATCTAGCTCAGTACTCTAAGTTTCACAAGGTCACGGGAAGGGGTCTTTATCAGTCCCGCTAGCTATCCAAATATCTTATTAACTTAAGACACCCCAAGATTGAAATTGGTTTGTTACTGAGGTTTGCCCCCTGCTCCGCAAATCTCTTTCAGACTCCCAAACAAACAATGCAGAGAACCAGGCTGCTGAAAGAAGCAATATGAAAACATAAAACATACTTTGGCAGCTGAAAAGAAATAATCTGGAAAATGAGCTGAAGTCCATCGAGCTGAAGGAGAAGCACACTTTGAATTCAGTGAAAGCCAAACCGAGAAAAGGTTTTCATTAGTACCAGCTAGATGAATTCTCAAAAGAAATGGCAGTTTGGACTCACTTTCGTTTATAAGAAATATTCATGTTGACTCCCCCCCCCCCGGTAAAAATAGTTTCCTTTCTCTGCTGATGCTTTATTCAATGGTGAGTCTCCCCTTTGAGATGTTAAGAGATCAGAAGACTTTGAGGTGGGGGTTGTTGCAAATTTGTATGTCTAGCTCAGTTTTCTGAGCTTTGCATTTTCCATAGAAGCAAATCTTTTCTTTGGTTCTCCTTCATTTTTCAATGTGTTATATTTTATTCTCACTGAATAAATATTTCCTTGACACCCCACCCCCCCACCCCGACAATAGAGATTTATTGGTTTGTGTGTCCAAACTATTCCTATCAAGGTGGTTTGAGATGATAACACATTGATACCTCTGGTTATGAACTTAATTCATTCCGGAGGTCCATTCTTAAGCTGAAACCATTCTTATTCTGCAGTGCGCTTTCACTAATGGGGTCTCCCGCTGCACGTGTGCCTCTGGTGCATGATTTTCGTTCGCATCCTGGGGAAAAGTTCACAACCAGGAGCAGCTACTTCCGGGTTAGCGGAGCTCATAACCTGAAGCATTCATAACCAGAAGCATTCGTATCCAGAGGTACCACTGTAGATTATTTGGAGCCATTTCAATCTGGTTTCCATGTTGTTTATGGGATAAAGACTCCTTTGGCAGCTCTGACAAACAACTTGAACCACAACCAAACAGGAGGTGTGTTCCTACAGATTCTTCATGATCTTTTTTTGCTACCATCATTCATGGTATCCTCCAGGACTTGCTGTGTAGATTGGGGCCCTGCTTAGCAGTAGTTCCACTCCTACTTTGTGGACAATTGCTTTAGGGAAAGTGTCACATGGAGTCCTGTAGCGATCCATCTTGTCTCCCATAGTGTTAAACACCTACATGATCCTATATTTTTGGTAGCATCATTTGACTGATAATACATTTCTCCATTTGCTCTATAACAAGTATCAAGTCCTTCTGAATGTGAATGACTGCCAGAAGTCTATAATGTATTGGTTTGCTGGTAAACAGAAACTGAATCCAGACAAGACAAAAATGAAAATGGGTGAGTGAGTATAGATATAGGAGATACCTGTTCTCAGACAGGCATTCTGGAAGTGCTCCAGATATGGTATGGGATGGTTATGACTAAGAATGTTTTCTTTCAGCTTGGACTGATTGCCAACTTCATCCATTTCTGGAGGCAAATAATTTATCTTCTTCTGTGCATTCTTCCTGGCTTCACAATTGTAACGTGGCTTATGTGGACCTGACATTGAAGAAAATTTGAGAATGTCTGGTCCAGAATGCAACAGCCCAACTCTTAGTTGGAAATTGTTGCCCAGTACATATAACAGCAATTTTTAATGGGAGAAAATCAAATACAATTTAAAAATACAATTTTAAATTTTAATTTTTAACTTGAGAATGCCTTATGGAATGATCTCCTTTGTGGGAAATGCCTTTTCACTGGGGAATTAAGACATTCTGGGAGAGTCACTTATTCAGATACTACTGCAACCAACTTTAATATTTCTATTGATAGGAAGAGGTCCTTTTCAGTTATCTGAGTGGTGTTCTAGACTTCCTCCCCAATATGGGATTCAGCAGGCCTGTTCATGTGACCTTTTCAAACCACTGCGGAAAGCCTTTCTTTGTTCTCAAACTTTTTGTCATGATGAGAAGAATTGCCTTTAACACATTGCCATTTTAGTAATAATGAAGAAACTGTTTGATTAATGAAAATTTAAGAAATTTTAGGAAAGCCAATTGCAGCCACTAATTTGCATTTGTCTGGTCTTGTTATATTCTCTATCATGCCATAAACTGTGATTCTTTGGACCAACATCCAAACCATTATGGGGAGCACTTAAAAACAACTGCTGTGGTTATGACTAGACATTTACAGTCCTACTGTTCCTCATTTAACTTACTCATTTAAATGTGGACTGACATGATGGGAATGTAGTTCACCATTTGCCTACAAGTCATGTGAATGGTCCATCACCTTTAAAGTCACACCTGGTCTCAGAAAGATGTGTGTGCAAAAGAATTAACAGACACAGGCCAGGAAAACTAGACTATTGTTACAAGGTGATTTCCTTCTTTGATGTTATCTTTACTGATATCTTACTTTTCTCCCTCTGAGGTTACCACCTGTGATTTTTCCCCCTCCTGTTTGAAATGTTCAAATTCTCTTATTCCAGAGCAAAGCACATGGAAGTTCAAGTATGCATACCACTGTATTGTTTGGGGAAAGATAGAACAGTATCTCAGCCCAGTCAGTTGCAACAACTGACAAGACTGCAGCAATGTATCAGTTTAGACAGTAAGGCAGACAATGTAGCCTAATTTAAACCGCCTGTCTGGTCAAACTGGAAATGAAGCACTGACGAAGCTCAAACTGTAAAGTTACCCAACTGTCTGTTCCAGCTTTAGCTACATAGTATGTGACAGACCAGATCAATGCAACGGTCCATCAAACCTGCTATTCTACATCTTTCCTATGGTGTGGTAAGTTACAGGAAAAGAGATGAAAAATCCATAATGTACCCTGCTTACATATCTCACATTGGCTTCTTCTCAAGCTCCACCTAATTATAAATAGCATATATAGGATAAAGTTGGTTTCTGTGAAATTCATGTACAGTCATACCTCTGTTTAAGTACGCTTCAGGTTGAGTACTCCGCAGACCCGCCTGGAACGGATTAATCCACTTTCCATTACTTCCAATGGGAAAGTTCGCTTCAGCTTAAGTACGTTTCAGTTTAAGTACTCCGCGGACTGTCTGGAACAGATTAATCTACTTTCAATTACTTTCAATGGGAAAGTTCATTTCAGGTTAAGTACGCTTCAGGTTAAGTACAGACTTCCGGAACCAATTGTGTACTTAAACCGAGGTACCACTGTACTATGTCAAAAAGAACCTAAATTTTCAACACTGTATGAAAAATGTAGGGACAGCTGCATTTTCTCTGTCCCTTGGCTGCACTGTGTGGGGTCACTCTGTCAGACAATTCATTCATTCTGAATTTGGTTTAACTAGCAGAATTGCTGAAATTAATTAGGAAACTGAAGCTTCTATGGTTTGCTGTGGCTTGTATCGTTTTCCTCCTACAGTGTACACATGAACAACACTGCAAGCAAACAAGCAAGCAAAGTTTTCATGAGATGATTGTATATGTGGCTGTGTCAAGATTCTTTTGGTGCAGTGTTTTGCTGATGTGTGCAACAGTAAAATACTGAAAAAGGCTGTGGATACACCCTTTGTACTATTACATTGGAAGAGAATGTTGTTTTAATAAAGACTCTTAAAGTGGAACACACACCTTCACCTCAGTACTTCCAATGTACCACTAAAGGTAGTTGTTATCTATACGCTTCAAAAAATAATACTAGGCTGCATACGTACCAAACATTTAAAGCACATTGAAGCATGGGATCCTGGGAACTTTAGTTTACATCTCACAGAACTATGGTTCTCAGCACTTAAAAAAAACTATAGTCCCCTGTATTCTTTGGGGAGGGGAGTGTGGTTTAAGTGTGCTTTAAATGTATGGTGCATGTTGTTGTTGTTTAGTCGTTTAGTTGTGTCCGACTCTTCGTGACCCCATGGACGAGAGCATGCCAGGCACTCCTGTCTTGCACTGCCTCCTGCAGTTTGGTCAGACTCATGTTGGTAGCTTCAAGAACACTGTCCAACCACCTCGTCTTCTGTTGTCTCCTTCTCCTTATGCCCTCCATCTTTTCCAACATCAGGGTTTTTTCCAGGGAGTCTTCTCTTCTCATGAGGTGGCCAAAGTATTGGAGCCTCAGCTTCAGGATTTGTCCTTCCAGCCCTAAAAATTCAGTCACAGAAAAAAAATATGTGAAGGCTGCAAATCTGGAATCTTATTAGAGTCCGAAATAAGTTACAGCAAGGCTTAGGTTCTCATGCACCTTTCCCTTTCTTCAAGAGGCTGCGAGGAAAGCTTTTCACTTTCAGTTTAGATTAACTATAGATTGCTGTGTCATTGAAACCAACAAACTGTGGTCTATCTGAACTGCATTTTATTTGAAACAAGCAAATGTCAAACTTTTATTAATGAAGCTGGGTTTTTTTCTTTAAACACAGTTAACTTTGCCACAGTTTAAGATCTGGATAATATAGTTGAATTGTGTTTAATAGACATTTAAGCAAAACCTAGTGGCCACCTCTTTGCAGCCAGAGAAAGAGATCACAAGTTAAACAACTCAAACGTTAAACAACTCAAAAGCAGTTTCTGATCATCCTGACTTATTTCTGAGCAGATACATAGAGAATCCCACTTTGAATAATATAACCAACTTCCAAATGTCTGGAAGAGGGACTGCCTCATAAGCCTGACTTTCAAAATTTATTTTAGAAACGAAGCACTGCATTTCTGACATTAAAAATGACATCATTAGTTCAAGGCAGCTCTGACCTGTTGTGTGAAAGTAATCTTAGAAAAAGTTGAAGGACAGAATATTTCTGAACTGAAATTTTCCTAAACCACAAGGCAACATACTGTAAATCCTATTTGAAATGCTCCCAATATTGAATAATTCATGCTTTGGAGAACATCTAAAGGCCTATTTCAGATTTATTGAGTAAAATGTCAAACCACCCATAGACTTGGACAGAGCTGAAATGTCAGATGTGTTCTTATTACAAAGTGGATACCATTTATTATGATATATATGAATAGAGATTCAAAATCTGGGTATTCTTAAAAGCATAATTAAACTGGTAGCATTGGTAAATACATATCAACAATTTCTATTTTAATGAGTTGCTTACTTGCAGCACATCTAAGATTAGTTAATAATCCTATTTTGTCCCTGGTAGTAACCATGCCGTTTTCCATTTCCATTTAAATATTTGGAATGAGTTGTGGGTTTGGAATGAAGCTGGAAAGTTCCAGATGGGCCCTTATTTACAGACACAAACTCTTGTTAATTGAAAAGTCAATCTTCTTTGGTCCTAATCCAGTGAAGTGTGATCTGCATGCACAATTAGGGATTTCCGTGAGGATGTGGAATGAGGTAACGTAGGACTGAAAAAGTCCTCTGAAACTAGTAATGGTGTATAGCGGACCCAGATCACATTTCTCTATTCATGTGCATCTATTGCCCCTACGGGGGAAGGAATGTGTTGGTTCTTGCCAAGTCTGATTCAGGATGGGTAAAGGGATGTTTATGGTTCCCATTTATCACAGGTGTGGTTTTTATTTTATTATACACTAACAAACACACACATATGTGGCTTTTAAACTGAGTCTTAATCACCCACCAGAGTTTTTGTTGTAGCCACTGAGCAACTCGCCAGGCTACAGCATACTGATACAGGCCAGAGACAGTGGTGAAGGTGGGGAGATGTTCACGTTAGGACCCTGCAAGTGCGCAGTTGTTCACCAGATGGCCACCCCAATGTCGATATGGGCTGTTGCCATCATCAGGGGCAACAATCCAGTCCATGCCATGAAGATGCTGGGGGTGACTGTGTAAATACCCTGGTTGTCAGACTTCAGGGAATCTGATCCCTCTCATGGTGGGCAGCCAAGAATTATGTCTTTTATTCACTATTCACAGAGAGAGGCTTAGAAAAGGTGCCCCTATTGCAGTAATGGCATTGCTCTGAATAAAGCCCCACCCACTGTCTTTCCTATTGTACATCATCTCTGTGTTGGCTGATCTGTGCTTTCTGCCTCTGAGCTTTCTGTTCTCCTACTTTCAATGTCTGATGGGTTCTGGACACCCCAAACTTCTTCCTTCCCCTTCCCTTTCTTTCACCTCTTTAATCCCCTCCAAACAATGGTCCCTTCCAATTCTGCAATTCTATGGTTCTATGAAAAAAGGAGATAAATATCAAAAGCTCCATAAAAGGAGGAATCACATGCCTCACCTCAAAAGTCTCTCTGAGGGATCAATTCGTGTGGCCCCAAACAGGAAGCCCAAGGAAAGGGTCTCATTGAAGAAGCACTTTCTGTTGCAAGAACTTTATGTTAGGAATTGAATATTTTCAGCAACTAGATGTCACAAAGTAGCCTAAAGGCATAGTGAAAGCTGAAACCCTATGGTCCATGTCCCAGGGGCCACAAAATGCACTGGATCTCCCTCTCTGAGGATAGAGATCCACCCTTGAAGAGGCAGATCCAAAGTGAAAAACCTGTATATCATCTGAAAGGCTGTGGAAAGGTTCACAGAAGGTTATTTTCTGATGTTAGAACTCCAGAGAGGGTAAATAGGATGCATTGATTTCAGTGGGAGTGAATTGTTTTTAGAAAGGAAACCAAAAGAAAAACATACCCACCACACCATCCATTCTATTAGCATGAGCCTGGCAAGGCTTAGGGAAAGGTGACTCAAATGCCTTTGCTTCTCCCTTGCCTGCCATTTTGGATTGCCCTGTAGCTGTGTTAGTTGCCAAAGAGTGGTAAGTAATATTGTTACACTCATCCTGTGAACCGCCCTGAGACCTGCGGATATAGGGCAGTAAAGGTAAAGGTAAAGGGACCCCTGACCATTAGGTCCAGTCGCGGACGACTCTGGGCTTGTGGTGCTCATCTCGCTTTATTGGCCGAGGGAGCCGGCGTACAGCTTCCAGGTCGTGGCCAGCATGACTAAGCCACTTCTGGCGAAGCAGAGCAGCGCACAGAAATGCCGTTTACCTTCACGCTGTAGCGGTTCCTATTTATCTACTTGCACTTTGACATTCTTTCAAACTGCTAGGTTGGCAGGAGCTGGGACCGAGCAACAGGAGCTCACCCCGTTGTGGGGATTTGAAAGGCCGACCTTCTGATCGGCAAGCCCTAGACTCTGTGGTTTAACCCACAGTGCCACCCGCGTCCCTTATAGGGTGTTATACACATGTAACTAACTAACTAACTAACTAACTAACTAACTAACTAACTAACTAACAAATAAATAAAAGGTAAAGGGACCCCTGACCATTAGGTCCAGTCATGTCCAACTCTGGGGTTGTGGCGCTCATCTCGCATTATTGGCCGAGGGAGCCGGCGTACAGCTTCCAGGTCATGTGGCCAGCATGACAAAGCCGCTTCTGGCGAACCAGAGCAGCACACGGAAACGCCGTTTACCTTCCCGCTGTAGCGGTACCTATTTATCTACTTGCACTTTGACGTGCTTTCGAACTGCTAGGTTGGCAGGAGCTGGGACCAAGCAACGGGAGCTCACCCCGTCGCAGGGATTCGAACCGCCAACCTTCTGATCGGCAAGCTCTAGGCTCTAGGCTCTGAGCGCCACCTGCGTCCCAACTAATAAATAAATAAATAAATAATAATAATAATAATTCAGGATGTAAACTCCTAGGGACTGGTTAGATGTATAACTTAAAAGAAGAAAAGCAAAATGTTGCTGGGAAACAAAAGAGTATTCTGACCTAAATGTATTTTACTTCAATATGAAAAGTCAGTATGCTAATTCTGCAAAATTTAGAGTTATTATCCCAAATATCGTACTATTTCTCAGATATGCAGGAGGGACCTACTGTTAGGAAGAAACGAAAATTGAACCGTTTACTTTTCATTAGTAGCATTAACATTTATATTGAAATGAACAAGCATTATACAGTTATTTGGAAAGAATTGGAATTTTTTATGTTGTTCAGAATTATTCTGGTTTCTATTTGCTAAAAGATTATTTTTGCTGATTTCATTAAAATAGGAATATTTTATAGCACTAAGAAGAAGATTAAATTTCAGAGCTGCCCACACATCCATAAAATATTAATAGAAAAGTATTGCTGAATATACAAACATACAATAATATAGATATATCTATTTTTAACATTAGTTTGTCAAATCTCACTTCTGTCATGGGTTATTGGATGGCTGCACACACATTGGCTTACTGGTCTGATGATAACTTATGTGGTGATGAACACTGCAATTCTATCTGCTGTGCCTCTTTGCAATGTTTATATTGCTTTGCTTTCTATTTCTGTTTCATTATTGGAATGTTGCATTTTGTATGTTCTAAAGTTGTTTTTGAGTAGTGTGGAAACACTAAAAGGGTGGGATACAAATGTCTTGATGAATGAATGGATTCTCTTCTGCCTGAGCTTTCTATCAATAAAGTGGGGGGGGGGGTCATGCAATTATCATTATTTGTTTGCTTAAAATATTATAAACTACTGAACATCCAAACGCCACCCACTCTCAAAGCAGTGTATAAGAAAGGAGGCTAAGAGGCATACAGTGCCAAAAACCAAAATAAAATAGCATAAAATGCAGATCAAACTTTGCAGTGACCAGTAAGATACAACAAAATGCAAGAGTAATTCTAGGAATCCTTGGGTGAAAAGTGTTTTGCATGCGTGAAAATACAAGATTGTTGAGGCATGGCTTGTTTAGGAGCATGAATTACTTGTCTGACTCATCAGCATCCAAAGTTCCTGTGCTGTCCCACTTTACCATGGATATTTATGACCTGAAATTTCTCTTCCTCTGGCGTACAACCATGACCAGGAGTAAATTTACACTTTATACAGCACTGAGTCCATGTATGGTCTTCAGCACATTGCTTATTCTTGGAGCTGATGGGTTTGTGGTTCTGTTTTATGACTGCAGATTGAGCTGGAGGATTTTAGTCCCTTGCAACTCATTGAACCTCTCTCTTTTTGTCTTGCATGCTCCTGAGTCCAAATTGTTCAGATCGCTGTCTGCAAAAGCTCCTCGTCTCTCCCTTGAAATATTGTTCCATAAAATTGTAGGGCAAGGGACGTTATGTGACTGACACCTATTCAAGGCAGCTTGCAAAGTGTCACATAAAAAAGTCTAAACTTCCTGTTCCATTACTAGGCAACTCATCATTCTTATTTGGCGTATATATTATCTTGGTTCTCCACTGCTTTTCTCAAATCTCTATTGAGGGCAACCGAAGATGCCATTGAACCATGCAGTTAAACCAATTCAGACAAATGCATCAGCTTTAATGAATTAAGAATTGTAAATATTCTTTGGCTGTCCCAACCCAACAGTGATGTTTAATACATGCTATTTACCAAGTGCATCTTTGTCCTAGTGAAGACAGATGTGAATCTGTTATTAACTGTTTATCACAGTACCTTTTTTCTCACTATTATTAGGATCACCCCCCCCGATTTCATTTTTTGAAATGGGGAAAGAAACGGCATGCATGCATGCGTTTTTAAAAAGCCATTTACTATATCAGGCATTGTCCTCAGCTTTTAAATGGAAGTGCTTGTTCCCTGATTTAATTGTTTTATCCCAGATGCCAGAGCCACATTAAGGAGTGTAGAGTGCCTTTTTGCCCTTAGACACAAAGCCATTTCTGCTAGAGATGAACAACAGGAAAAAATACCGCTCAGCAGGGGATGCTGAAATATATTGCATCTCCAATAAGCATTCAGAATTAGTTTGGTCTCCAATGTTTCATACCCATACATAATAATAATAATAATAATAATAATAATAATAATAATAATAATTTATTTGTACCCTGCCCATCCAGCTGTGTTTCCCCAGCCACTCTGGGTGGCTTCCAACAAAGATTAAAATACATAGCATAGCATAGCATAGCATAAAAATTTATTGGCCAAGTACCAACATACTTGGAATTTGGCTTCAACTACATTGCAATGCAAACGTACCTTATACAAACACTGTTGCACAATACAATGGCACTTCAAAGGAACCCCACCCATAACTGGCCTCCACTTCCGCTACACAATTATGAATTTAACAGTTTGGTGGCACAATGGAAAAAAACCTGTTCCTGTGCCTAGTTGTTTTTGTGTATAGAGACCTTTAGCGATGTCCAGATGAAAGTAAATCAAACAGATGATGACCGGGATGCAGAGGATCTGCGACAATTTGCTCTGCTCTCTTCCTAGCTCAGATAGCCTAAAGTGTCTCTACTGAAGGCAAACTAGCACCAGTTACCCTTTCTGCAATTCTTACTGCTCGTTGGAGCCATCTAAATTAAAATGTCACACATTAAAAACTTCCCTAAACAGATGATACAGATACAGATACATACAGGACCCTCTCAACGTGTTTTGCCCCAGCAGCAAGGACCCAAAAACCTAAAAGATGCTACAGTAACAGGCCCAACCAGTGAGGACTCACAGAAGCAGGATAAATTTCAAAAGTTATAAAAGAACTCTCCTCACAGTCCTGTCTTCCTTACTGGCAGCTGGTAGCATACCTGAATACAGATATGTGAATATATTGCTGCTGGAAACTCAGAGCTGAACAAAGAAAATTCACACAGGGGAAAGGGAAGTTGAATTAGAAGGCAAGTGTTGAATGAGAATAATGTGTGAAAGTGACCCTTGTAAAGGAAGGAGAACCAACCGCCCCCCCCCCCAAACCACTAGTTGTTACAAAACAGAACTCACATCTAGAAATGGATGGAGCTGTCAGTTTTGGTTCTCTAAGTTTCTAATTTTTCAGCAAGGGCTCATGGGACAGCTTTTTTCCATAAGCGAATCACCCAGAGAAGATACTGGGCAAAACCTTGCCCAGTACTGTACATTTCTGTAATCTATAGGCTACAGTGCTGCTGCGCACGTGTCCTGCTTATTGGGCATGAAAAAGGGCACATAGGATCAGGGCTGTCTTAAGCTTATCTGGCGCGTTGCTGCAAGGACCCCTGCTGCACCCCCACCCCCACGTTTCTCTCTGGGCGGGCAGCAGAGAGAGAGAGAGAGAGAGTCCTCTTTTTAAAAAGTGGAAGGGCTGGTGGGGACAAAGGAGCTGGGGGGCGAGGCCTTTGGGAAAGAGCCGCGGCCGCCATGGGACTGGGCGATTCTTAAGTGCGCGACTTCCCCATCACGGGTGCGTCGGCTGGGCTTCTGGGGTGCAACGGCTTCTGCTTCTGCTCGCGGACCTCGAAACCATCAGGGAGCGCATGGAGGAGCAGCGCTAGGAGGAGCGGCCATGGGCGGCGCCCAGGAGGAGCCCGCCCCATGCTTCTCTTCCTTGGTGCTGATGCTGCACTCAGGACAGGCGCAGGCTCCTGGCGGTGAGGAAGAGGCGGCAGCTCCGGGGCTCACCCTCGCCGGCTGGCCACCTCCTGCCCTCACGTGCTGTGAGGGACTGCCGAAGTGCGCGTGTTGCGGTGCGCCTTGGCGCTTCGGCAGCTCCTGCTGTCGTACCCTGAGGGCCCCTTCGCTGAGGGGCCAATGGGAAAGGCGAGAGGCAGCCCTCTGGGTGGGCAGTAGCTGGAGGGCGGCTCCTCCAGAGCAGGGGCGTAGCCAGGATCAAAACTAGGGGGGGGGGGGCAAGCCATGGTCGTTCAGGGGCGGGGCCAAGGCATGGGAGGGGAGGGGCCACAAAGTGGGAATGTGGGCGGGGCTACAGGGCTAGCGGGCCCGATGACATTGTGGCGGCGGCGGCGGCAGCGGCCACCTTGTGCTTCTGGGGCTGGCAGCGTTGGCGGCTACCCTGCTTGGCTGGAGAGGACGGGAGGGTCGGGCAGGCGAGAGGGGGTGGCAGGGCGGGCGAGGGCGAGGCAAGGCATGGCCGCAGCCACAACGGCTCCGAGGCGTTGCTGCATATCAGCATAATATTTCAACCATGGTTCAAGCCCCACCTTAGGAAAAAATTCCTGCATTGCAGGGGGTTGGACTAGATGACCCTTGTGGTCCCTTCCAACTACAATTCTATGATTCTATTGATATATTACCATAGCATATGCATCATTCTGCTTTCTTGAATTGTCCTACTCCTAGACATAGCAGCCAACTCCTAGAGGCCTAGGTGCCTCTCCCCCCCCCCAATTACTGGTAAATACCGTATTTGAAAGAGTCATCCCCCCATGTTGATGGGCTTTCTATGTGGGGCTTATCTGCCCCCCCCCCCGGATTTTATTAAGGATGGAAGAGGGAGGGAAGGAAGGAAGAAATAGAGAGAGGGATAACTCATATTTGTGGGTGCCTCTGGGTGACGCTGTGATGCTGGAACTCTGCATGTACAGGAGCCTTGTAAGCAGCTTTCTCTCTGCTTGATTTACAGCAGGCACGTCCAGCAGGTAGATTGTGATCTACCAGTAGATCACTGGATGTCTGTGGTAGATCACTGGTAGGTCACTGGCACCCCTAAAAAAAGCTCACCCAAAATTTTCCTCCTCCCTAAAAAAAGTTGAACTATGACCTGAAGCCCTAAACAAAAATGGGCCTCCCTCCCTCCTAAAAGAAGCTCAACAAGTTTGACCTGAACCCCAAAAAACAGGGCTTCCCTTCCTTAAAAAAACTCAACAGCTTTGACCTGAACCCCCCAAAAGGGGGTAGATCACCCCCAGTTTTAAACTCTGTGAGTAGATCAGAGTCTCTTGGAAGGTGCCCCCCCTTTCTTATTCACTTCCTTTTAGCCTTGCAGAGCCACCTTAGTCAATACCAGGAAAGATTCTAGAGCAGATCATTAAGCAAACAGTCTGTGAGCACCTAGAAAGAAACTCTGTGATCACTAAAAGTCAGCATGGGTTCCTGAAAAATAAGTCATGTCAGACTAATCTGATCTCATTTTTTGACAGAATTACAAGCCTGGTAGATGAAGGGAACGCTGTGGATGTAGCCTATCTTGATTTCAGCAAGGCCTTTGACAAGGTGCCCCATGATATTCTTGTAAAGAAGCTGGTAAAATGTGGACTAGACAATGCTACCATTCAGTGGATTTGTAACTGGCTTACTGACCGAACCCAAAGAGTGCTCATCAATGGCTCCTCCTCATCCTGGAGAGTAGTGACTAGTGGGGTGCCACAGGGTTCTGTCTTGGGCCCAGTCTTGTTCAACATCTTTATCAATGACTTGGATGATGGGCTTGAGGGCATCCTGAGCAAGTTTGCAGATGACACCAAATTGGGAGGGGTGGCTAACACCCCAGAGGACAGGATCACACTTCAGAATGACCTTAACAGATTAGACAACTGGGCCAAAGCAAACAAGATGAATTTTAACAAGGAGAAATGTAAAGTACTACACTTGGGCAAAAAAAATGAAAGGCACAAATACAGGATGGGAGACACCTGGCTTGAGAGCAGTACATGTGAAAAGGATCTAGGAGTCTTGGTAGACCACAAACTTGACATGAGTCAGCAGTGTGATGCAGCAGCTAAAAAAGCCAATGCAATTCTGGGCTGCATCAATAGGAGTATAGCATCTAGATCAAGGGAAGTAATAGTACCACTGTATTCTGCTCTGGTCAGACCTCACCTGGAGTACTGTGTCCAGTTCTGGGCACCACAGTTCAAGAAGGATACTGATAAGCTGGAACGTGTCCAGAAGAGGGCAACCAAAATGGTCAAAGGCCTGGAAACGATGCCTTATGAGGAACGGCTTAGGGAGCTGGGTATGTTTAGCCTGGAGAAGAGAAGGTTAAGGGGTGATATGATAACCATGTTCAAATATATAAAAGGATGTCATATAGAGGAGGGAGAAAGGTTGTTTTCTGCTGCTCCAGAGAAGCGGACACGGAGCAATGGATTCAAACTTCAAGAAAGAAGATTCCACCTAAACATTAGGAAGAACTTCCTGACAGTAAGAGCTGTTTGGCAGTGGAATTTGCTGCCAAGGAGTGTGGTGGAGTCTCCTTCTTTGGAGGTCTTTAAGCAGAGGCTTGACAGCCATCTGTCAGGAATGCTTTGATGGTGTTTCCTGCTTGGCAGGGGGTTGGCAGGGGGTTGTGGTCTCTTCCAACTCTATGATTCTATGATTCTATGATTCTATGAAATTGAATCCTCTGAGTCTGCACCCTCATTAAATCGCCAATAGAACTCTTAATGCTCCTGAATGCTCATTAACAACTCCCACTTAAGAACAATAGGGTGAAATGGTCAGCTATCGAATCTTGCCTGGGGATATATGCGCCATTGTCTTAACTGCTTAACTACTGGTAGCCACTTTGCTTTATTTATTTGATGTGTTTTTGTTACAGCTGTGTGTCCCCCCCCCAGCAAGCGGAGACTTAGCTGCTCTTGCTAAAGCAAAGCCCTTTCCACTTCAGTTTTTGGAGGGGAAAAGTGCTGGTTATGGTCTGTAAAATACATTAATTTTTTGCTTCTAGGGGGGGCAACTGCCCCCTCCTGCCCCCCCTTGCCTACGCCCATGCTCCAGAGGGACTGAGGCTCCGGGTGCGGCGCAGCAGGGTGGCAAGCTGATGCGAGGAGGCGCCGCGCCCAGCCTCCGTCTCTTCCGTGGCACCCTCCAGAACTTGGTGCCATGGTTCCCTGTGCCACTAGCCTCCATGACTAAGACGCCCCTGCATAGGATTGTGCTGGTAATTTTTGATTACAAGTAAGGGTCCCATTACATACTGTACTGTTAAGCCAGACACAATGAAAGAGTCTATCACACTGTGAGCAGATCAGGTAAAATTATATACTTGAGAGAGCACAAGCCTCCAGAAACTGTACTTCACCCACACTTACACGAAGCAACACAGTCATATGTAAGGAACCAAAATTGATCTGGTTTTTAAAAGAAAGCAAATGTCTAACTGTTGATTTTCTGATTTCTTGAGCCTTAGTACTGGACTGGACCATTACTGGTTACTTCAGTTTGTCCATAACTAAAACGCCTACAAATCAATGAAGCTTCCCTTCACTCTAGCTGAAGTAGCATGTCACTTTTCATTCGCTGTGTCTTCTGGAAAAGTCATATTGCAGACATGCTTTCCTTATCTCCTATCAATCTGCAGAAGAAGAGGATATAAGCACAGTAACCCTGAACATAACACTATCAATCTGAAGAGCAAAAAGGCAGGTTACAAATAAGATGTCTTTGAAGAATGGTGGAAACTGAAGAGGACTGTCAGACGGACTGCATGATTTTTACCGAAAGAGGATTGTCTCCTGGGTGAGCTCTCCTCTTGCTTTCTCTCATTGCAGAGTAATAAAAAAAAACCGCTTGGAGAGGCATATATGTGCCAAGAGGGGCATGCACCTACATAAGTACTTTTAGAGTAATAGACTTCCTGGTAAAGTGCCATGAAAAAGAAAAGGTTCCAGAGCTATTTTTTACTAGCATTTTATATGCAGGAAGTTATTATCCACATGTGCACCCAGCATCTAAGAGTGTGTTCAGGATGTGGACAGTGTAGAAGTCAGAAAAAAGTCAACCAGGTTCCAGTTGGAAGTATAATTTTCAAGTTAAGTCCAAGGCAGTGCTCCAATATGCTACAGACCCCAACCAAGCCTTTGTATCCTAGTCTTGATGATTGCCTAAACTTGCCTTTAAGGGGGGAATACAATGAATATCCTGCAAGCAGCAGAGATTTAGGATCAGCTTTTCCCTTCTCTTATGGGCTACCTTCCCAGGTTGATGAGTTCTATCTGTCCCTAATGCCATAGCCTACCGAATTTCAGGAAGTCTTGCTTTTGGAAGCTTACTAGCCAAGCTTATATTCCTTCCTATCTTAATCATGATTTTGTTTGTTTTAAAATGATATATTTTATAGTATGTACTGTGCTTAGCACAAGGACTCTCCTAAGATGATGATGATAATTTATTATTTATACCCCGCCCATCTGGCTGGGTTTCCCCTGTCACTCTGGGCGGCTTCCAACAGAAAAATAAAATAACCGATTAAACATCAAAAGCCTCCCTAAACAGGGCTGCCTACAGATGTCTTCTAAAAATCTGGTAGCTGTTTTTCTCTTTGACATCTGATGGAAGGGCATTCCACAGGGCGGGCACCACCACCGAGAAGGCCCTCTGCCTGGTTCCCTGCAACTTGGCTTCTCACAGAGAGGGAACTGCCAGAAGGCCCTTGGTACTGGACCTCAGTGTCCGGGCAGAACAATGGGGGTGGAGACACTCCTTCAGGGTGGATCTAGCCATTCCACCTTCCTTCCCAAATACAGTACAGAAGAAATAACAAGCAGCAGCAGCAAACATACATTCACAACTCCCCAAGCTAGGCTTTAAAATATGAATCTGAAATTTTTTAAGCCAGGTTTGCACACTTTTGCACACTCACCTTGAAATTGCTGAATGGCAGCTCCCATAATGCCTGGCCATTGACTCTGCTTGCTGGGGTTGATGGGAGTTTTAGTTTGGTTTAATTTAGTTAAGTTTTAGCGACATCTAGAAGGCCAAAGGTTCCCCACATGTCTTTTAAGCATTCAAAAATACACATATGAAAAGTTCTTGCACCCCCGTCCAAAGGCCAGCATTTAGATGTTGTTCTGTTTGTTTTTCAAATGAAGGCCATCTTTATATTTGGAAAAGAACAATGACAAATGATTAATCCCACGCTGCATTCAAAAGGAGATTAAAAACAGGCTAAAAAATTAGTCAAGTGTGCCCTTTACTGCTCAGATCAGAGAAAAATAAAGAATTTGAAAGTAATGCATAATTTTTCAGATTTCCAACATGTATGAGGTTGACATGAATTAATCCTATGGACACAACTCCTTTTTTGTCCCTTTGTTAGACGGCTGAATGATAAAAAGCAGAGTTTAAAAAGGTTTTACAGCACACTTTGAAACATTGCACCTAACAGGCACATGTAGATTTTCAGCCTGATAATCTTTGGCTGATTTAAAAATACAGTATGCATAAATATAGCTCTCACACTGATTGGTCATACAGATGCCCCTGGATTATATGACATTATATTTGCATGTCTATTGCAGGCTCTGTATACTGGATGTAGATTTTACTGGTCTCCTTCTTGAGATTCGTTTGAAAATGCAAAGCTTTTGATTTCCAAGCCATCTAAGGATATGCTGTTCTCGCTGCAGAATGCATCCTTTCAGCAGCTGTGTACCTGAGTAGTTTTATATTTGGAAAGGCATCTGAGAAGTGAGAAGGGGATGCTATTTATAATGCTAATTATAAGGTTCACAAACGGAGGGGCTTCTGCTCTATAATCATTTGACACAGCTTTAATCTACAGTAACAAAGCAGAGTTGTCAGCTGATTGACTTCACTTCCAGATGGTTGGAGCAGGTTTATTTCACTGTCGTGTGTGTCAGCATTAACAAATGTACATCAAACATAGCTGGAAGAGGCAGAGAGTTTTACCATTGTGGACTAAATTATAAATACTATGGAAGCAACTCCAAGATACGCCTTACATCTGTCTCATTTGGTAGCAGCCAAATCCAGTTCAATTTGATATTTGGAAATGAATTAATCCTCCTCGATTTGCCATGTTTACTGACTTGGAAACCTGAGACTCTTCTACATCACCCTTGTTATTTGGAGTAACATCCACTCGTTAACAAATAAATAATAAAACAAGAACAGCCATAGATTTTAAAAATAGTTCCCCATTGATGGGGTGGTATGATAGCCATGTTCAAATATATAAAAGAATGTCATATAGAGGAGGGTGAAAGGTTTTCTGCTGCTCCAGAGAAGCGGACACGGAGCAATGGATTCAAACTACAAGAAAGAAAATTCCACCTAAACATCAGGAAGAACTTCCTGACAGTAAGAGCTGTTCGGCAGTGTAATTTACTGCCAAGAAGTGTGGTGGAGTCTCCTTCTTTGGAGGTCTTTAAGCAGAGGCTTGACAGGCATATGTCAAGAATGCTTTGATGGTGTTTCCTGCTTGGCAGGGGGTTGGACTGGATGGCCCTTGTGGTCTCTTC
Organism: Zootoca vivipara; assembly: GCF_965207765.1. Taxonomy (NCBI): domain Eukaryota; kingdom Metazoa; phylum Chordata; class Lepidosauria; order Squamata; family Lacertidae; genus Zootoca; species Zootoca vivipara. The sequence continues at coordinate 33,589,007 of NC_142592.1, read as the reverse complement.
CAACTCTATGATTCTATGATGACTCTGAGTTTAAATTATTTTCTAGTAGGATCAGTAATGTTCAATCTGACTGAAATTTATCAAATAGCTCATACTTCATTCTGTCTTTTACATTTTTATCTCTTGCATGCAGAGAGAGAGAGAGAGAGAGAGAGAGAGAGAGAGAGAGAGAGAGAGAGAGAGAGGGAGATGTGAAAATGACAAACTGAAGTGGTGCATGACAGCCTTGGCCCATATTGCACATATTAAGGCTACGTGTGGAGTAGGGAAATGGGTGATAAAAATACCAGTGTGTAAATAAGAAAATGATGCCCCACAGAATCATCTGCCCACTGATATACCCAGCAAGGAGTACAGCACAGCCAGACCATGTGATATGCAGCTGCACGGTCATTGATGACATGCCACGACTGTAGAGCAGTAATTGGTTAAATAGGCAAAACAAAACTAATTAAAGGTAACTGCAATGAAGAGGAATTAGAGAGATTAATCTCTTTAAAGCTGTCGTCGGCTTAAAATAAGTGTTGAACTTCCACTACAGCAAAATTGGTGTGTTTTAGTGAAGAGGCACAGAGAAAGTGGGTTGTGTGAGAGAGAAAACATTTATTGTAATCCCAAACCTACATACATAGGAATGAGCCCACAAACTCAATGGGACTTAATTCTGAATAGATGTGTCCGGTGCTTTTTTTTTCTGGGGGTATGTAGGGGTACGCATATCCCTAAACATTTTGTGAATCTAAGTTTGGCCTCATTGAGGGGCAGTATTTCAATATGAATAGGAAAATGAGAGTACCCCTAAACATTTTTTAAAGAAAAGAAACACTGGATGTGTCTAAGGTTGCAGTGTTTATAATTTTTATCTCAAAACCAAATATAACCAATTCAAAAGAAACTGAGTTAAGGAAATCTCCCTCTCTCTCCCCCTCCCCACCTCTGTGTTGTGTTGTGAATTGTTGTGTTGCATTGCAACACAGTGTTCTTTATGACAATTAAATAAAGATGACTATACTTTCTTTAGAGGTAATTCTGTCATGCTGTGTTACAGTTTTAGCCAAGCACATTTTTTCAGCAATAACCTAGCATATTGTGGAAAATATAGAAGTTCTGCAATAATAAACCATTTAAAGACAAACACTTCTGAAATGGAAAACAGCTGATTTCAAAGACAATGAAGTCATCCTAACCTACTGGCTTTGACTCCCTATATATACCCTTAAAGAAGAACAACAAAGCAATACACTTCAAGCCTCCGTTATGGACAGAGGTTCTGAATAATCTAACAATATTCAAGTTACCCAGTCTCGTATCTGAGACATCCAACATACAAGATTTGGCATTTGATGCTTGGCAGCCTTTGTTATCCAATATTTGATAGCTGATCATTGACACCTGACATTTGTCAGCTAAACTTATTTGACAATACCTGACCTTTGATGTCCAGATTCATTTCATATTTTTGACTTTCAGTATTTAATCGTTTCTATGATCAGGAGTATTTGTGAAGTTCTATACAAAATGTGTTCAATAAAAAACTCAAGACTATTGCACTCAAATGAACTAAGGGCCATAGTTTGTCACGCTAACCTGAGCTCCTTCATCCCACCTGCTGTCTTTATGTCATCTTACCCTACATCAGGCCCCAATAAATAAAAATAATCTTTAAATTAAAAAAAAAAAGATCTAGGACTGCTTACATCACATTCAGTTAAAATAGCATCCTAAAAATACACCCCACCTTACAACAAAAAATAAAATAGCAGACAATCCAAACTATATCCCACATTTCTTCTGAGGAACTCCAGCTGGCTTTCCCCATTTTGTGGAACAGCATTCCTGCTGAAATATGACAACTACCCATGAATTCTACTTTCCAGGAAAAGTCTCAGGCTGAAATATTCATTTTTATATATATAAAAAGCCTATTTTCAGCTTGTACTGTTTTGGAAAGTATTTTAGCTGTTTCAATGGTATTCCTGTATATCTTGAGACATATATTTCTTTGTCCCAACCAGGTTTTACTGATGGTCTTACTTTAACTATCTCTGGCAGCCTAATAAGCAGCCTAATAAGCAGCAAGGACTCTCCGTCAGTTTTATGTAAGTTTATTTACAAGAAAAACACACCCAGAGCCTGGCGTTCCACCTGCTTTCATTAACCTTAGTTGTTCATCTGACTCATCATCCTTCCTCCAACAGGAAGGACACCAAAATCCCGCCTTTCTTCTCCTTCTCTTCTTTTGCTTTCTGAGGTTCTCTAACCTCCTCATTCTGGGACTGCACAGCTGGCCTGTCTCTTCCCCAGAAGACACAGCTTCCGATTCTGGCTTATCTGCTGGTTGCCTGGCAATGCTTTGGCCAACTCCCAGCTCTACCTCTCCTTGGGAGCTAACAGTGTCTTGCCTGGGAAGGAGGGGGGCCAGGCTGTCTTCTCTAAACTCGGACAGACAGCTCCCAGCTGCAGAGTCGGCCCTTGCTTGCTTAGCTCAATTTCTGAGGTCAGTTCTTCTGCTGTGCCCTAATTCACTGAGGGTTTCTTACCCATTGGGTACCCTCACTTAGTTTAGCTGGCCAGTTTCTGGGGTGTGGGTGCTATCGCATGCTGACAGCTTCTTTGAACCACAAGTGAGAGCTGAGTGCATAGTGGGGATCAAGGGTGGATAAACTACCCCAGAAGGAGCACAATGTGTCCCCCATCAGAGGTGCTACCCCTCCCCTAATACCACTTATGTAAAAGGTGATTCATAAATATAACTACAGTAACTACAAGAATAATAGATTGCTTCTATTTTTATCTTCAGAATGACCCTAGCCCAAGGTCACCTAATAAGCTTCATAGCTGAATTGGGATTTCAGTTGTGTTTTCCCAAGTCCTAGCCCATCATTTTAGCCAGCCCACTGCACTAGCTCTCCCCCAAGGCTCCTCTCCTTTCCTTTGACATTTTCTCTGATTCTGCCTCCAATTATACTTGCATATTTCTTCCTGAAATTTGCTTTCAGTTTTCCCTTTTCTCTCAGGACACCATGCATAATACTCATAAGCTGTGTTTACAAAAAAGCTTTTACAAGCAAGAGGGATGATTAATGCCCTTAAATTTGCATTGAAATCAGGGCCTTCTCTCTTTTCCTGTTGTTGCCCTCCACCCCCAGATTTGTCTGGATCTCAGATGTGAACAGCTGCAACGGAACATTGATTCCTTACTGATTTACATTTTAAAAAAATAGGCTGTAAAAAAGTGAAATGAAATGAAAGTATATAGTTCTGCTGTTTACAGTACACTCACCCCTAGTGGCTTACAGGCCTAAGATAATTCCTTTTTAAAATCAAAATCATGTGCTGATGGACTGGGTTGGGCATTGGGGAAATCCTTTGTCTTGGATGGAGGGGAGGTTTTAGTCTCTGCCTGCCCCTCCAAACACTGGGGTATCCCATTAAAGGGATCTGGGGTGTGTGGTCATGTCCACGGGGCCAGGACCAAGGTCTCTCCCCCAGATGGTGGTCCCTGTGGGGGGTCACCCTATTTGCTGTAAGTCTGAGGAACGCCCCCGTCTGGTGGGCAGGCCAGAAGTATTTTGATTGCTCAATGCCCAAGCCAAACCTCTTTCACCTGTATTCAATAAAGTTGTGGCCTGTTTTGATCTAAACCAGTCTATGTGGTCCTTTATTTGTCTGCAGGTTGGAGTCTGGGGAGCATGATGCCTGAACCCGCAAATAGGATTTAAGCACCGGTAAAACAAGCAATAATCAGACTAGATTAAGACTGGTGCTGCGCTATGTTTCAGGGTTGGCATACCTAGAAAAACATAGACTTTTATGCATCACTCTGGTTGAAGCTATTTTTGTTTGCGGATTTAATAAGGTAGCTTGTTTCCATTTTTCCAAGAGTTATTAAACCGCACATGCTCACCGTATTCTTTGTAGTCAATGAAAGTTTATGTATTCATACGTGTGTCAGTCTTGAAGATACCTCCAGGCATATTTTCTGATACCTTATTTCATGCATTCCTGTCAGGGGGACTCCATACAGGGAGCCTCCCCCCATCATCCTGACCAACACTTCGCCCAGCGACAGTGCTAGCAGCGGCTCAGGGGGAAGTGGAATGGAGGAGAGAAGGCTCAGTGAGGCATCTGAGCCCTGGCGACGCTCTGGGGAACAGACGGTGGAGGAAAGGCTCAGCGATGTATCAGAGCCCCTGCACCACTCTGACCAACTAGGGGAGGAGGGACGGCTCAGGGAGGCGTCGGAGCCCAGGCACTGCTCCAGCCGGCAAAGGGAAGAAGGGGCACCGCTCCTTCCGGCGCCCGAATTGAGGCACGCGCCCAAATGCAGGGCGAGGGGGCGGCATTTCAGGGTGCCCAGGTTATTATGCTGGCCCCGAAGCAGACGGGCGCCATTGCCGGGTTCTGAGAGTGACTAGGAGGTCATGTTTTCTGCTATCTCTGCACTGTAAATAGTATGCACAATACAACCTTTAAAGACACAACGGACTGGAGCGTCTTTACTCGGGAGTAGCCACAACAACTCCCCGACAGCAACCTGGCAATCTTTGCGGCTACTCCTGAGTAAAGACGCTCCAGTCCGTGCTTGGCACGCGTCGCGCTGCTGCTTTTAAAATCTTACTCACAATTACCCTTCAAATTGATTGGGCAACTGGCCCTGGGTAATTGTGGTGCCACCCTGGCATGATGGTAATGACTCCTCCCATGCCAGGGTGTGGGGGAGTGGCTTCAGGGCCTGCCCACAACCAGGACCATCCATTAAGATGATCCCACTTAGGACCCCTCCCATCATTCCTAGTTTTAAATTCACTGCCATTTTAAATTAAGGAGTCTTTCATTCTGTATTTTAAGAGGGTTTTGTCAATGCGGTGAAAGTAAAGGTTGCTTGGTGAGCCACCTGAGATACCTTTATTTAGCATTATTAAATTTTAAAGTGGGCATCTCATTGTCCACCTTGGCCTTTGAAGATGGTTCATCCCCTCACTGATCCCCTGCCAGCCACAAGTTTAACTAGCACCTGTAACCTCCAGGCAAGCGAAGGCACAAACCAGCTGGCAGGCTTATTTGCACAGTAATGAGTCCTGTCTACTTGCCTGCAGTGGATTGATTGAGGGAAAGAGATTTCCTTCCAGTACTGCTGGTTAAATGTGATTGACAAAGCAGTGTGATACATGCTTCAGTTTCCAATCCTCTCCACCACTCCCATATCTCCAGAAGATCTATATTCTAAACAAAGAAGGGGGGGGGAGAGATATTTTTTCTGAGAACAAGTGAAATTTATAGAACAAGTGGGAAATCAGTTGTTGTGCATGGTTTTTGCATTACTTCTACTGCAAAATAGAAAAGATTGATGTCAGGCAGTTGCCTTCACTGTATGGTTTTCCGTACCTGCCAAATACTGTTTTTGTTTAAGCAAGTCTATCCAGACATGCACATTTGACATACATTTTAATATGCTATTTTATTTTGTAATGTATATCTGTAGAATGGCTGGTTTTATTTTGAAAAAGAATTAAGCTAACTTGTTCTTAATATTGAATGTTATTAATGATTTTTCTGCATACATTTTATGTAAGTCACATAGAAGTTTTGATGATTAAGCCGGTCTATCACTTGGTATCCAGAGGTAGAAGGAGTCTTTTTTTCAGCACGAGAGACAGTGGTGAAAAGGATACCACACCTGATTTCAGACTGGCTGGATTGAGCCTTTAGCTGCTCGATTTCTCGCCGATTCAAGGCTTCACAGCCACCTGAGAGTCTACATCTCAACTTGCAAAGGGGACAGAAAAAGTCAGAATGCTGACCCTATTGTGATTTGAACACACAACCTTCTGATCTGGAGTCAGACGTGCTGCCATTGCGCCACAAGGTCATTGACAGTTTTAAACTCTGGTGGAAGGTACGGTACTCCTAGGGCTGTCTGCTACCATCAGTTGCAGGGCCAGAAATGACACTGCCTTGAGTGGGTTGGCAGCAGGGGACCATGAGGTGCAGTGGATATTCTAGACTGCAAGGCATTGAATAACTAAGTTTTAGTTCTGCTAGAGTAACATAAAAAAGGTAAAGGGGCCCCTGACCATCAGGTCCAGTCGTGTCTGACTCTGGGGTTGTGGCCGAGGAAGGAAACGTCGTTTACCTTCCCGCCAGAGCGGTCCCTATTTATCTACTTGCACTTTGATGTGCTTTCGAACTGCTAGGTGGGCAGGAGCTGGGACCGAGCAACAGGAGCTCACCCCGTTGCAGGGATTCGAACTGCCGACCTTCTGATCAGCAAGCCCTAGGTTCTGTGGTTTATCCCACAGCGCCACCTGCATCCCAAATAGGGTTCTTCTTATGATGCAGAGATACACCCTTTGGGAATTTTTGCTGGTTTGGCCTTTTTTCAGTCTCAAGAGACCATAGGAGCCAACCCAATAAAGTATTTGAGGAGGCTGGGCTCCCACAAAGTTAATGGGCATTGCCATTCAAATGGTGTGCATCTCATGTGATCAATTTTGCAGGTTGGGGCTTACCTGCCCCCCCAATATTTTATTGAAGTTGGCAGCCCTGCAAGAGACCAGAAAAGAATATTGGGGGGGGGATAGCTCTGGCACAATGCAAACCTGCATTATTTAAATAGCTCAGTACACTTCCCTACTGTTAATTCCCTCAAACCAGTGCCTTTTATGGCTTGACAATTAATGGTTGTGGACATCCACATAAGTACCTTCCACCAAAGTTACAGCCTAAAAGTGTCTCTGACCTTGTGGCGCAATGGTAGCGCGTCTGACTCCAGATCAGAAGGCTGTGTGTTCAAATCACACCAGGGTCAGGATTCTGACTTTTGTTCTGCTCTTCCTCTATTTCCAGTTAAGAGGATGGCAAGGGAATAGTCATGTGGCCTCAGCTCTAGGAAGGGGTGAATCTGTCCATTTTGGTTTTTCTTTGGGCTTTATTGCCTCAACCTTAAGTTCAAGTCACTCCATTTTCCCCACTGGTTTGTAAACTTTTTTTAAAAAAAAGTGAAAATCTGTACAGTATCAATTTTTGTGTGCATTTCCCCTAAGATTTGCATTTTTGCTAGCAATCTTCCCTTATTTAATGCTCTTATGTTCATTAGTTTCATCAATATTTTTGTGTGCACTTTTCCCTAATACAAGCTTTTTTGTATACATGTTTAGGTTAAAGAACTGCTTCACAAAATTCAAAGTCTGCACTTTCAATGACAGCTGTGTTTCACTTCATATACTAGTCTGAGGTGCCCAAATTAAACAGGTTCTCATTAAAATGAAAACTTAATCATTTTATCTCACACCATTTCTTGGCTCAGTGCATAAAGACAACAGCCCACAACACAAAGCAGAGCAGGACTCAAACCCGCAGCCTCCTGATACAGGATTCTTTGTACTACAGCCTCTCTTGCGAGCACAGTCACCCCTCTGCCATGATGTCAGCACAGTAGAAATGAACCTTACATTGTATGCACAAGCACAGCAAATACTGGTCAATTGGTGCAGAATTCAGCAGATGTTTGTTGCCTGTTTCAGGAAAAAGGGACCTTTTGTGGCTATGTGTATTTGACACCATTTGCTGAGCTAGGGCTTGTTTGTGAGTGGATGGAGTATAATTGTGCTTCTGCCTTTTTTATTAATATTATTTTTGCAGTTTTTAGCCACTGTGAATCTACCACTCTGTCTGCTGCCAGCTATTGATCTAAAGTGCTTTTGATTGCGTTAAAGATCCCTGTTTCAAATTTGCCAAAACACTGCCTTTTCTCGCCTGCAGTAGACACCCCCCCCACTATCTTCAGTCATGCATTCAGGTCAGAATAGCAGTGACCTTGTGGCACAACCTTGTGTCTGACACCAGATCAAAAGGCTGTGTGTTTGAATCACATCACGGTCAGCATTCTTACTTTTGCTTCCTCCACCCATTCAGGGCCAGTTGAAATGCAGATGATGGAGAGAATACACAATCTGTTGCAGAAAGGGGGGTCAACTGAACTTAAGATGAGAAAATGAGGACACTGAAATGGAAAAATATGTCAATCCTTACCCAAGCCGGATGTGAAAGCTTTTCCTTCCTCTGACTGGAGGCATCCGGTGCCTTGAAGGAACAGTCTAAAACTGGCACAACCGACCTTGTGGCACAATGGTAGCGCGTCTGACTCCAGATCAGAAGGCTGTGTGTTCGAATCACACCAGGGTCAGCACTTTTACTTTTTCTGCCCACCCACTGTGTTTACTTTTTCTGCCCACCCACTGTCTCAGATGAGATGCAGCTAAGGGCATGGCCCATGACGCTTTAGCATAGTGCAAAAGACAGCAGCACATCTTACAGGCCAGGTAGGATTAGAACTTGCAAATAGGGGTGGGATAAAGAAATCATTCAGTTCACTTTCAAATAATTTGCAATTTCCAAATGAATGTGAAAACCATAACAAAGCTATCATTTGAAACTTGCACTTCTCTGAATGTTGTGATGCAACTCTTCAAGTTTATTTTTTTTTAAAGTTTGTAAGAATGCAGATTATTATGGAAACATACTTGCAAAGATACATATTTTAGGTAAAATGCCATAGAAAAATGATTCTCAAAAATTATATGGATTTTCCTTTTTAAAAAACATAACACAAACTAATGCAGAAATGGGGACAATTGAACTAAGATTGGGAAAAGGAGAAAACAGGGGAACTAAAATGGGCACATCTGTCCATACTGGCATGCAACTTTCTGTTCCAAAGCCAGATGAGAAACCTTTGGTCAGAGGCAGATTTAAGGAAGTGCAACTGGTTTTGTCTCACTGGGCACAGAGCCTCATGAGCACAGCAGGGGGCGTCACAACTATGATGTAAAATGAAAGTTGGGAGGCAGGGAGTGCCATGTTTTGGCACTGCACCACTAGAATTTGAGACCTCAAGGCCTGCTACTACTTTAGTGCCCCTCTCACTGGACTCTTCTATCCTGTGTGTTGACTTCTATGTCCCAGAAGCAGGACATTCCTAGTTCATGCAAGCACACAAAAACTTGGGAAATTTGACTCTTTTGGAGTAGGATATGTTACTCTAGAGCAGTGTTTCTCAACCACTGTTCCGCGGCACACTAGTGTGCCGCGAGACGCTGGCTGGTGTGCCGCGACGTGCGGCGACGAGAAGGGCGATTTGCATTGTCACGTGCCTGGCGGCCGCCAATACACACCACTGACCCGTCGGAAAGCAATATTTCTCCTCCTCTTTCCCAAAGCTCAGTGCAAACGAGCCTGGCGGCCGCCAATACACAACACTAACCCGCCGGAAAGCAATATTTGGCAAGTGTTTCTTACAGTCATAATTATAATATAGGGCGGCACAGAGTTAAATTTTTTAACTTTTTTAATGGTGGTGTGCCTCGTGATTTTTTTCACGGAACAAGTGTGCCGTGGCCCAAAAAAGGTTGAGAAACACTGCTCTAGAGGAGGGACCCAGGTGGCGCTGTGGGTTAAACCACAGAGTCTAGGGCTTGCTGATCAGAATGGTTGGTGGTTTGAATCCCTGCAATGGGGTGAGCTCCTGTTGCTTGGTCCCAGCTCCTGCCCACCTAGCAGTTTGAAAGCACATCAAAGTGCAAGTAGATAAATAGGGACTGCTCCCTATTTATCGTGCGCTGCTCTGGTTCACCAGAAGCAGCTTTGTCATGCTGGCCACATGACCTGGAAGCTGTCTGCGGACAAACGCTGGCTCCCTCGGCCTATAGAGCGAGATGAGCGCCGCAACCCCAGAGTCGGACACGACTGGACCTGATGGTCAGGGGCCCCTTTACCCTTTACCTTTATTTGGCCTACTAGATCAAGACCACATTTAGACCAGCATCTTGTTTTTTACAGATACTTATGGCAAGAGTAAGAGCTGTTTCAACCCAGGTACTCCAAAAAAGGATTACTTGTTACTGTACTTGCTAGGCAACTATCTTCTTCCTGCCTAGCTATATTTGCTCATCAGTTTAAATGCCTTGTGAACACTTTAAATACTTTAGTAGAATTTCCCAATTCCTATTGGAGATGTCATGATATCTTTCCTAAATCCAATTAGTTGCTTCACGCTTAATAGTGCCTCAATATTTAAATGACTGTATCTGACTGGCAGCTGCATGCCTAGTGGAGCACAGCTTGTCAGATAGGGATTGGTTCAGTTCTGGCAGGGAACATTGTATGGACAGGCGAAGTCCCCCCAACTCCAGGCAACTCCTGAGTGGAATAATGACTCAAGACAACATGCTATGGGATTAATATTGACCACAACTTTATTAAGTTTCAGATGTAGGGAGACCTTGGCTCAGCCACTGGGCGTTTATCCTTCCCAGTCCCCGGCCAGGGATCTGGGAGACATCAGGGTTATCCAGAATGTGTGGGGATTGGGCTGGCTCTGGAGAACATATGTTCAAGCAGAGAGCCCACCCCCCCGTTTCGTCCCCGTCACCAGGGAGAGCAATGACAACCTCTCGGCATATGGCCAATGCCTCCCCTCAAGACCCCTTTAACAGGGAACTCTGGGATCAACGCTGCAAGGGGGGGGCATGGGTCACTGCTTCACGCCCCCCCCCATTTAGGAAGATGGAATATGGAAGACCGAATATGGAAGCCTGTTTTATGGAACAAAGAGGTCTTAAAAGGGGTTACTCTGCTTATCACATTACAATAATATGCTAAGTGGGGTTGTTAAAGCATTTGTGTTACATAAACAAACATTGCATATAATCTGTTTATGGCCTAATGCAGTCTTTAATGGACTCAGCTCAATAGGAGGAATACGTTTCACAACAAAACATATTCCGTGGTGAGCTTTCACTTTTGGCTTCGAGGCACGGTGCAGTTTTACTTGGTGCTGTAATTCAGGATTGTGTTGTGTAGCAATGTCCCTCCCTCCCCAGGAAATAAAACACAGGAGAAATAAAACGCAGGACGCAGTGAATTAGATTTAAGTGGGCGAAAGGGCCACAACTTTATTGGTTTCGGATGTTGAGCGGTATTGGCTTAGGCATTGGAACCTAACCGACTATATCCGACTGTAACCCGTGTGTTACAGTCTGGGAGAAATTAACCACCAGAAAGGAGCCCCAATGATGTAAATCCACTGAGACACCTCCTGTGGCCACCGTTGGGGGGTGCCATCAGGCCCTGACCTCCGTAGGCCCAGGACAAAGCAACCGCCCCCGGAACCCCTTTAACGGGGTTAAATCTCCAAATTGCGGGCAGAGGATGACGCAATCTGCCCCCCCCCAATTCTCTTATGCAAATTTCCAATGCCTAACCGCAAAACCAAGTTGTGACGAATTGCCATGAGGTAGGCGAAAAAACCAGTTTGGCTAGCCCAAGTGGAAAAAGTCCTACCCGGCCCCCCGGCCAACCGAGGCGACCGACCGAAATCCACAGCAGCGTCGGCCTAACCTGCCTGACCTGCCTAGCCTAAAGGGCGGGAGGGTGGGTGAACTAATCGCTGTGGGATCCGGGGCGAAAGAGGATGCGTTCCCGCCCCGTCCCAGTTTAAATGGAAGGAAGCCCCGCCCCGGCTGACCCGATTGGCCAGCCTGCTTATGACGTGGCGGGGATTCCCCTCCTCGCGAGAGGGCTGAATCTCAGCCCCATCGCGAGAGTTCCGTCGGGCCAAGCCCACAACCCCACCTCCGTGTAAGCGGAAGTGGTTTTGTGTAGCAATGTCCCTCCCTCCCCAGGAAATAAAACACAGAAGAAATAAAACGCAGGACGCAGTGAATTAGATTTAAGTGGGCGAAAGGGCCACAACTTTATTGGTTTCGGATGTTGAGCGGTATTGGCTTAGGCATTGGAACCTAACCGACTATATCCGACTGTAACCCGTGTGTTACAGTCTGGGAGAAATTAACCACCAGAAAGGAGCCCCAATGATGTAAATCCACTGAGACACCTCCTGTGGCCACCGTTGGGGGGTGCCATCAGGCCCTGACCTCCGTAGGCCCAGGACAAAGCAACCGCCCCCGGAACCCCTTTAACGGGGTTAAATCTCCAAATTGCGGGCAGAGGATGACGCAATCTGCCCCCCCAATTCTCTTATGCAAATTTCCAATGCCTAACCGCCAATCGAGCCCCAAAGGCTCGCCGCCAATACCCTCACACCCGTAACCAACGCTCCAATCCCCTGACTAGGTCCCCCAACCAAATATCGTTTCCCAGTGGTGATAAATGTACCCCATCCTCCCGATAAAGGGCTGCTTCAGTGCGTTTCAATTCTGGGTGATCAATAATCTGACCGTTAAGGTCCAGCACCCTGCGCATCACAAACGAATTCAGAAGCCTCCTGGATTTGTTCAAAGCTCTAGGGCAGTGGCAGTCACGCCAAACACGCCTCTGCAACAGGCAGGACCACAACAGCGTCATCCCAGGGAAGGAAGCCAGCAACTTATCAAAGTCCTCAAAAATGCTCAATTTCAAGTCCACGGCGTTCCTGTACGCCAAATCATTCTCCCCCAGCTGTATGACCAGCGCGTGGGGGGCCCCAACTGAAGCAGCCCTGGCTTGGATTGCTGGTAAGAGTTCGCTCCAACGCATCCCCCTCCGGGAAATCCACGACACTTTCACATGTTCTGGGAGGCCCAGACCGTTCCCCAGACCCGTTTCAACTGCCCTTTTCTGGGCCCAATGGATGATGCTGTGACCCGCTATCCACACCGAGATGTGGTGCCCACCTGAAAAGGAAAATGACAGGCGGGGATCAGATTGGGGAAAGGCTAAGGGGTGGGGCGCAGGTAGCCCTTGTAAGCGTTAGATTTCCACCTCCCCAGCTCCTGAATCCTTTCGGACGACAAACCCATGTGCATAGCGGAGGTGGCTGCCCCAATACGAAAGGAATGGGCGGAGAATTGGCTGGGTTCCAGGCCACAAGCAGCTATGGCTTTACGTAGAACCCGAGTGAACTGGGCACGCGTGAGTTTAGACTTGTCTTCGTGAACCAACAGAGGGTCAGTGCCAGCTGGCCTCAGGGAAAGGAAACGCCTTAGATCTAGCACCGGGCATGGGCCGTGACTGCCAGTTGCTGGTAGGCGAATGGTGGCACCCAGTCCCCGCTGGTCAGTCTTTGATCGTCGAATTTGCACGACCGCTAAGGAATTGGACAAGGACACATCCTGCATCCTGATCCCCCGGGAGAGACCATTGGGGTGGTCTTCGCACACTACTTCTCCGACCCTTAGGGCTCCAAAAAATGCTAAGGAAAAGGCTGCTGCAAAGAGACTAGATTCGTAGTCGGACCAGCAGAGGACGCGCAGGTGGGTGTGAATTTGACACAGCAGATCAAACGTGATGGGCCTTCTTGAGTCGCGAGCCGGCGGTTGCAACCTACGCCATCCTTCCATGGCCCTGCGAAGATGGAAATTATCGCAGGGGTCCCTGGAGTATAGTGATTTGCAAAAGAATGATATGGCTGCTGTGTGCAAATTAAGCGTTTTCGCTGCACGACCCAGATCCCTGAGGTGAACCACATATTGCATGACCTCCCTTTCTGAAGGGGGGTCAAGCGGTGCGGGAACGGGACCTTTACGTCTGAAACTTAAAAATTCGTTCCACGCGCGCCTATATGAGCTCAACGTGGAGGGGGCAACAGACGCAAATACTCCCTTCAAGATTTCTCGCTCCCAAGGCTCCATAGGGACTCCGGGAATGGCTCTGGCAACTGCTGTGCCTCCGGTGCCAGCGAGCGGAAGCGGTCCATCTGGAAACGAGACAATGCATCCGCGATATCGTTATTTACCCCTGGAACGAACTTTGCTGTGAATTGCATGTTCAATTGTAAGCTGCGCAGCACAAAAGCCCGAAGAAGGGCAGAGACTCTGTTGGAACGGGATGATTGCCGTGAAAGGACACTAACCACCGCCTGGTTGTCGGTCCTAAAGCAGACCCGGCGGTTCCTGAATTCCTCAGCCCACAAGTGCACCGCGGCGACTATTGGAAAGAATTCTAAGAAAGTTAGATCACGTGTGATGTCTGAGTCATGCCAACTTGCTGGCCAGGGCTGAGCGCACCATCTGCCCTTAAAGTAAACACCAAAACCCAGGGAGCCTGCTGCGTCCGACTGCACCTGGAAATCAGAACTCAAACTCAGATTGTCCTGCCAAAGTGACACCCCGTTGAAATGGTCAAGAAAGGTCAGCCAGGCCTCCAGGTCGGCTCTTACCCCCTTGGGCAAGCGGACTCTATGGTATGGCCGCTTGAGACCCACAGTCAGCCTGGCTAGACGACGGCAGAAAGGGCGTCCCGGCGAAATGACCCTGCATGCGAAGTTAAGATGGCCAAGCAGGGATTGAATTTGTTTAAGGGTAACCTTTTTGAGGAGGATGAGCTGCGAGATTAGTTCCTTAAGAGCAGTGAGCTTATCCATGGGTAGTCGTGATGTTTGCACCACGGTGTCCAACTCTATCCCTAAATAAGTTAATCTAACCACGGGCCCTTCGGTTTTATCGGCCGCCAGGGGCACCCCAAGTTCCTGAGTAAGGGCAGCGAAGGCCTGCATAAGGCCTGCGCAGTCCGTGTTATTTCCCTTTCCCACGAAGAGGAAGTCGTCTAAGTAATGTGTGACGCCCACTAATCCTGTTCTAAAGCGGAGGGCCCAGTCCAGAAACGTGCTGAAAGCCTCAAATGCTGCGCACGCCACCGAACAGCCCATGGGCATGGCTTTGTCTATGAAGTACGCACCCTCAAACCTGAAGCCCAACCATTTGAAGTCCTGAGGGTGCACTGGCAGAAGGCGAAATGCCGACTCTATATCGCATTTGGCCATCAAGGCCCCTTTCCCAAATTGTCTTACCAACTTAACGGCCTGGTCAAAGGAAGCGTATTTCACGGTACAAAGCTCCTGCGGGATTCCATCGTTTACCGATTTACCAATAGGGAAAGAGAGGTTGTGAATGAGTCTGAATTCACCCGGTGCCTTTTTTGGGACGATACCTAGAGGGGAAATGTGGAGTCCGGGGATGGGTGGTGCTTCGAGGGGCCCGCCACCCGACCAGCAGCTATTTCCTTATTGATTTTCTTAACCGCTATGTCTGGCCTCTCCCGCAGAGACTTTTGGTTGGGCGGGTCGCCCGACAAAGGCGGGGAAAGCACCGGGATTCTGAAGCCTTGAGAGAAACCTTCCCAGATGTAGGTGGACGCACTGCTGTTGGGGTAGAGGTCTAAGAGTGAACGCAGGGGGGAAAGCTTTATGGGGGAGCGTGCTATCGTTAGGGATGTGTTAGTATCTATTTTGGCCGGGGGCTTGCGCACCTCCTTGAGGGTTCCTGGAACCCTGGTTGGAGCCGCCGCCTCTTCCACCCCGAAAGGGCTGCCTCCCCTTGAAGCAAGATACCCCAGGGTGCTGTCCAAGACACTTGTCGCACTCATGCGCGTACTTACAATTGGGCCTCTGACAAAGGCCCCTGTTAAATTCCCAGCAGACCCTACGGCGCGGGTCCTTCCTGGGTTCCAACCTGAGAGACTTTTGTGGCTCCGCCTGCTTCTTTTCAACATAGGGGACCACGTGGTTGCTCCAGAAATGCTGATTCCTCTGGTCCCAGCGAGTCTTTGAGTTTTGAGAGGCGTTTCTACGAAAATCTTCATCATAGTTTAGTGCCGCCGCCTCCCCAGCCATCGAATAGGCCAACCTGACATCCGCTATGTAAGCCATCAAATGCATGGCCCTCTTGGGGTACGCTGCCGAAATCACAGCCACCCAAATATGTATGCCCTCGTGCCAATTGTCAAAAGTACGCTCAGCGCGCGGGGTTCTAAACTTGCGCCTGCCATACTGCTTCCTCTTCTCCCCTTTGCCTAACATGTGCGACAAGGGCAGGAGAGTGAAGACATCTATGAAGTCCCCGTTCAGTATTTTTTCCCGCTTACGGTTTGAAAGGTGGGACCCCAGCACTATATCAGTGTCTGCACAGGTGGAGACTTTTACTTCAGGAACCACAGCACCTCCCCGACACTCTAGCGTACCATTAAAGGACTTCCGATGGGAGCTAGCCCTCCTCCTATGCACCCAGGCCGGGAGGCCCATCTGATCCTCAGCCACCCCCCAATAGTCCTCCATGGGGATGTCCGCGTCTGAGTCGGAAGACGTACCAGATTCATCATCGGAGTCATCCTTCCTGCTGCGCTTCCGCTTGTCGGTCTTCTTCTTCGCCTTCCCGCCTTGATGTCCTTCTTCGGAGGCTGGGGCCACACTGGCGGGCCCGGGCCCCGTGCCGATGGCCTCTGGAGCCGAGCTTGAACCCGCAGCCGCCTGAGACCTGAGGAGATCTGAAACAGACTGAGCAGACAGGAGGGGGGACGGTGGGGGGTGACCCAAGTCCTGAGAGGAGTCACGTGAACCTTGGTGGGAGATGTGAGCGCCTGCTCGCGCTGCCTGCGCCGCGTTGGCAACCTGCTGAGAGTTATGGATGAAGGAAGATGAACCCTGCGAGACACCACTAACCTGTTGAGAAGGCTGCACTAGGGGCTGGATCTGATGCGGGCTAGTCATGAAGGAGGCTCCCAAAGCCTGCTGAGAAGGCTGTGCTGAAGACTGAACTTGAAGAGGGTTAGGCAAGAAGGAAGCAGCTGCCGCCTGGACCTGATGAGGGTTAGACATGCAGGAGGCCGATGTGCCTCCTCGCGCTTCCGCGTCCTGCCGCTGACTAGGGAACAAGACGGCAGACCCGCTGATAGCATCCCCACTACTGGCCTGAGAACTAAGTTGGGAAAAATTATTCGTGAAGGACGCCGATGTGCCCGGGCGGGCGCCATCGTCCTGCTGCGTGCTGGTAAGCATGGGGCCAGGAGTTCCCCCACTGCTAGTCTGAGAACTAAGAAGGGAGAAATTAGAGGAGCTAGATGCCTGACTATTTTCCAGAGGAGTCTCGAGGACACAGGCCTGGGAGCTGGCAACACTATTTTGTGACGCCCGTTTCGCAGAGGCGAGAGAGACGCACAACGGGGCCAAAGTACTGCACAATGGACCTAGCTGATTACAGATATTCTGCAAATTAGAAGCCACCTGGGCCAAGGCCTCGGGGTTGAAAGCCGGGGCAGGGCCCGCAGCCGCGAGGTCAGTGTTGGCTTGGGGGGCTGCACCCTTAGATTTGTTGCGCAGGCTGCGGCCAGCCATGGTCCTGCGAGCTATAGGGGGCCTAACTAAAGCGCTATACGTATGTGCGCAGCAACGCCCGCCCAAAGCTAGCTAGCTCCCTTCCAACAGCAGCAGATAAAGAATATATAACTAGGCTAAACCAATAGGTATTACTTACTACGTGCGCTGATTAATGCCAATGCAACCCCCAATAACGTTTAAACAAGGCCCAGATATTTAGCAAGGTCCACCAACAATGCAGGGTATTATATTATTAAGCCAATTAATACAATCAACCAAATTCCCGATTAATAGAGATAAGCTGGTTAAACAATAATTGATAGATAAAACCAGAAACCAGAAAACCAAGTAATTAAATCAAACGGTAACTGAAGCACCAATAACTTTGGGTAAACCTAGCAATTCAATTCGTAAGCACTGACCGAGCACCACAGAAGCAAGGCTCTGCTTGGAAACAGACAGCAAAGGAGCCAACAAGATATGCGCCAAGCTTGCCGCTAAAGAGACCCTCTCAAAATGGCGGGTGCAGCCGGCACACGTGGCCACTCTCAAAATGGCGGCCGCTGGAAATGACCCACTCAAAATGGCTACCACTGCTGGGACACGTGGCCACTCTCAAAATGGCGGCCGCTGGAAATGACCCACTCAAAATGGCTACCACTGCCGGGACACGTGGCCACTCTCAAAATGGCGGCCGCTGGAAATGACCCACTCAAAATGGCTACCACTGCCGGGACACGTGGCCACTCTCCAAATGGCGGCCGCTGGAAATGGCACACTCAAAATGGCTACCGCAGCAGGGACACGTGGCCACACTTAAAATGGCACCCAGCGCTGCCTCAGCCCGCCCACACGACCACGGGGGTGTTTCTATTACTAAATATTAATTCCCTAATTATTAAATCCCAAAGGTATGCAATAGGCCCGCGCGCGGGCTAGCTCACCCCTCTGCCGAAGTAGCCCCCGAGGATTCCGGCGCCGCTGGCGGAGCACGGGTGGGGGAGGCGGCCGCCTCGACCCTGCAGGCGATGGAACTCCCTTGCTGGACCGCTGAAAGAAGGATCGAGGGCTGGAAGTGCAGCGGGGGGGAGCGCAATGCGACGCAGCAGGGCGCGGTGGCTCAAACTGCTGGCCGATAGACAAGGGGCGCTCCGAGAAGACGTAGCCCCAGGCGCTTCCTCCACTAACAGGCACCGCAGGAGAGGCCCGGGAACGCCGCCAGAAACGCGGGGGCTTGCGGGCGGCTGGAGACTCAGCTCGCACTAACGCGGGGGCTGCCAGAGGCTGGGAACTCGGCCGCACGGAGAGGAGGTGAGCGCACTCGCAAGCCGCTTCCCAGCTGATCGGCGCTGCGTGGGGGGGGAGCCGGCCGCGGCAGACGAGGGACGATCGAGGAGGCGAGCGCGCTCCCAAGCCGCTTCCCAGCTGATCGGCGCTGCGTGGGGGGGGATCGAGGCTCCGAAGTGACGAACCTAAAAGGAAGGCAAACGAAAAAACAAGGCAGCCAGGCAACGAAGCAAAGAAGCAACGAAGGCAAAGCAAGAGCTGAACTAATCGCTGTGGGATCCGGGGCGAAAGAGGATGCGTTCCCGCCCCGTCCCAGTTTAAATGGAAGGAAGCCCCGCCCCGGCTGACCCGATTGGCCAGCCTGCTTATGACGTGGCGGGGATTCCCCTCCTCGCGAGAGGGCTGAATCTCAGCCCCATCGCGAGAGTTCCGTCGGGCCAAGCCCACAACCCCACCTCCGTGTAAGCGGAAGTGGTTTTTTGGCATTTTGCTCCCCAGCATCTGAAAAAGATCGAATTTAACCCTTGTCTCAAAGCCTAACATGATGCTGGGAGTCTGCAGCCACGTGTTTTGAGTAGTCGCCTGCTTAGTGCCAGGAGACATGGCTGATAATATGGCAGACATTAAGTAGTAGATGGTAAAAGTAATACTGTAGCAAAACCTGGCTGCTATTTTTTGCAAAAAACGCTTTCTCTGGGGTGTCTGGGGTGCCATAGGAACAAATGAAGCTGCATTATAACGAAACAGACTGTGGTCCATCTAGCTCAATATTGTCCACACACCGAAAGGCATCAGGTCTCCAGGGTTTCAGAAAAGAATCTCTTCCAGCCCTATGTGAAGATGCTGTACAATTGATCCAGATGCTCTACAACTGAGCACTCCCTGCATTGACTATATAAGAAGTATAATGCAAATTCTACATTCAATGACAACCTCTCGGCATATGGCCAATGCCTCCCCTCAAGACCCCTTTAACAGGGAACTCTGGGATCAACGCTGTAAGGGGGGGCATGGGTCACTGCTTCACGCCCCCCCCCCCATTTAGGAAGATAGACTGAAGGTTTCTGTCCAAGGCCTGAAACCACCAAAGTTGTGATGTTTTGCTATGGGGAAGGCAAAACCTGCCAATGCAGGAAAATTCCTTTCCGGCCCTTCAACAGTGACCATGATGTAGCAGCGCCCGTGTAATTGTGGAGAAGAGGTCAACCTGCAAAAGAAGGTTTAACTGAGGGAGGTCAGGGTGGGAGAAGTTCTGGAGCCAACTGACACTTCACAGCTAAGATTGTCCAAATCTTCACCGGTAATGATTGTCCAAATCTTCTTCCTATCAGAGTGCTTGGCTTGATTAAAAGGCAGAACCTGGGCAATCTGAAGGAGATTCCTGAGGGAGATTTTTGCAATAAAAAACAAGCCCTGTCATAATGGTAGACATTCAAGCAAATTCTGGGCAGCTCTCACTGATGTTCCCTCTTGATATCAGAAAATGAACCAGTGATGGTTTGCATTGTGCCAGAGCTATCCGCCCCCCAATATTCTTTTCTGATCTCTTGCAGGGCTGCCAACTTCAATAAAATATTGGGGGGGGGGCAGGTAAGCCCCAACCTGCAAAATTGATCACATGAGATGCACACCATTTGAATGGCAATGCCCATTAACTTTGAGGGAGCCCAGCCTCCTCAAATACTTTATTGGGTTGGCTCCTATGGTCTCTTGAGACTGAAAAAAGGCCAAACCAGCAAAAATTCCCAAAGGGTGTATCTCTGCATCATAAGAAGAACCCTATTTGGCCTCTAGATCAAGACCACATTTAGCATCTTGTTTTTACAGATACTTATGGCAAGAGTAAGAACTGTTTCAACCCATGTACTCCAAAAAAAGGATTACTTGTTACTGTACTTGCTAGGCAACTGTCTTCTTCCTGCCTAGCTATATTTGCTCATCAGTTTAAATGCCTTGTGAACACTTTAAATACTTTAGTAGAATTTCCCAATTCCTATTGGAGATGTCACGATATCTTTCCTAAATCCAATTTATCGCTTCACGCTTAACAGTGCCTCAATATTTAAATGACTGTATCTGACTGGCAGCTGCATGCCTAGTGGAGCACAGCTTGTCAGATAGGGATTGGTTCAGTTCTGGCAGGGAACATTGTATGGACAGGCAGAGTCCCCCCCCCCCAACTCCAGGCAACTCCTGAGTGGAATAATGACTCAAGACAACATGCTATGGGATTAAAATTGGCCGCAACTTTATTAAGTTTCAGATGTAGGGAGACCTTGACTCAGCCACTAGGAGTTTATCCTTCCCAGTCACCGGCCGGGGATCTGGGAGACATCAGGATTATCCAGAATGTGTGGGGATTGGGCTGGCTCTGGAGAACATATGTTCAAGCAGAGAGCCCGCCCCCCCCTGTTTCGTCCCCGTCACCAGGGAGAGCAATGACAACCTCTTGGCATATGGCCAATGCCTCCCCTCAAGACCCTTTTAACAGGGAACCCTGGGATCAATGCTGCAAGGGGGGCATGGGTCACCACTTCACACTCCCCCCCCATTTAGGAAGATAGAGTGAAGGTTTCTGCCCAAGGCCTGAAACCACCAAAGTTGTGATGTTTTGCTATGGGGAAGGCAAAACCTGCCAATGCAGGAAAATTCCTTTCCGGCCCTTCAACAGTGACCATGACGTAGCAGCGCCCGCGTACCTGTGGAGAAAAGGTTAACCTGCAAAAGAAGGTTTAACTGAGGGAGCTCAGGGTGGGAGAAGTTCTGGAGCCAACTGACACTTCGCAGCTAAGATTGTCCAAATCTTCGCCGGTAATGTTTGTCCAAATCTTCTTCCTATCAGAGTGCTTGGCTTGATTAAAAGGCAGAACCTGGGCAATCTGAAGGAGATTCCTGAGGGAGATTTTTGCAATAAAAAACAAGCCCTGTCATAATGGTAGACATTCAAGCAAATTATGGGCAGCTCTCACTGATGTTCCCTCTTGATATCAGAAAATGAACCAGTGATGGTGTCCTGCGCCAAAGAGCACCCACAAGTGGTGTGACAAAAAAACAGAAACAACCAAGCAATCCTGGTCAGTGATACTCAGCTTTAGGAAAAACTGTCCTCCGCAGGCTCCTTGAAGGTGATCGATTTCTACAGAGTTTATTAACGCTGTCCTTCTGTGACAGTCAGGTCAAATGCCAGTTTTAACTGGGGTGGTGACAACGTTAGGTTTAAGGAGTTCATGTGTGAGAAATTCTATTTGAATGATAAAATCTACAGTTCTAATTGAAATTCTATTTTCAGTGAAGTGTGACACACTTCTTTCTTTTTTAAAAAAGCTGGATGATTCAGTGGCATTCCTATTTTTAATGACTGAAGATACCAGCATGGCAAGGACAGATAACCTCTGGCTTTTCATCCAATGTTTAAGGACAATTCATGGATTGCATAAGTAATAGGATTACCAAAAGACTAGCAATTAAAAAAATGACTTACTGTGGAAGTATTGCCACCCAGGGATCGCTAAAGCTGTGCCCGCCAGATGTTTTGAACTACAACTCCCACCAGGCCAAGATAGTATAGTCTGTATTAAGGGATGGTGGAAATTACTAAAGATACTCCTAACTAGTTCTTTAGAACATTTTGTTCTGCCATGAATAGAGTCTCTCGGTGTCCTTTGTAGCTCAACTTCCTCAAGGAGCTAAAGGCAGCATATTATCTCTACCCCCAGTTTTATACTGAGAGCAGATAAACGGTACAAACCCCCAGTTTTATTCTGAGAGGAGATAAACAGTACAGGAACATAGGAAATTACCTTATACTGAACCATTGGTTCTACTCAGTATTGTCTACACTGACTGGCAGTGGCTGCCCAGGGTTTCAGGCAGAACTCTCAGTCCTACAAGGAGGCCCTGCATTGAACCTGGGACCTTTGGCATAGAAGGTTGATGATCTGAGCCACAGCCCTTCCGTAATTCTGTGAGATAGTTTCAGCTCAGATATTAGTAGCCAAAAATTGAAAACACCAACAAAGAAGAATGAACATTTTATAGAAAATTGGAAGGTATGAGTTGGCATAGAATACTAAAACATAAGCCATCACATTGAGTTTTGTTAAAAAAAACCCTAAATATTACACACACAAATGGAGGGCTTGAATGACAAAACAACAACAACAACAACCTCATTAGAAGAGTGAAATAAGTTTATTCAGTACTGGAAGCAAACTATTTAAATAGGTACAAGGATGAATTAAAAGAGACGTAAGAAGTTGTACAACAAAAATGGATAGAAAAACTATGTTCTTCACAAAATACAAAAGCAGTTGTTATTTGTTGTTGATTCATTTGTGACTGATACTTCCAGCTTAAGCATGATTTATTGTTTAGTCCTGTGGAACTAGATATCATTCTTTTTATTTTAATGGGAATATAATGTAGCAATAAAACATTAAAAATAAAACATTAAAAATCTGTGATAGCTTGTGAGAGAATGACCAGCCCAAATTTGCTCAGGACCAAACAACACATGATGATAACCATGTAAGTGGCAGTTGATTTTTAGATTAAAGCTGCAGACATGTATATAAAAAGCAATGATGTAGCAAAGGAAAGAGTGTAATAAAAGAAGTTCTCCTACAGTTAAACATCTGCTAAGAAGGAATATACAATTACGTAAGTAGTCAGCGTTCAAGACTTCCATTGTGTTCTAATGAAAATGTGTTGGCCTTTGTAATAATCTGGTACATGTAACTCTATGAATGTCACATATGAAATTCAAATGATTATCTTGCATTAAAAATTCTGGTTTTACTCTTTATAAAGATCCTTTATTATTTAAAACAAGATTTCCCTACTTTTCAGTCTCCTTAAATACCCACTCACAAAAGTAAATATTTCCCATGAAATAAAAAAAAGGTAAAGTACCCCTAATAGTTAAGTCTAGTCACAAACGACTCTGAGGTTGCGGTGCTCATCTTGCTTTACTGGCCGAGGGAGCCGATGTTTGTCCGCAGACAGTTTTGCCAGGTCATGTGGCTAGTAAGACTTCTGGCGAACCAGAGCAGTGCAAGGAAACACCGTTTACCTTCCCGCCGGAGCGGTAACTATTTATCTACTTGCACTTTGGCGTGCTTTTGAACTGCTAGGTTGGCAGGAACTGGGACCGAGAAACAGGAGTTCACCCCGTCATGGGGATTTGAACCGCCGACCTTCCGATCAAAAAACACCCCCTAAGATTACAGAAATAGGCTTGTACTGGAAAAAGGCCAGCTTTGCCATCAGGCACATTCAGCCTCTTGCCCATAGGTGCTGAGTCCCCGTGGCAATGGGTGCCCTGGCTTCCACAGCATTTTAAATGAGGGGGTGAGACACCCACAAAGTGTGGTGTGGCCATGGGTACACACTGTGGGGTGCACATGTGCTATGTCATCATGCCCCCGGTGAGCACGTGGCTTTTTCTGCCCGCCCCACTATGTGTGAGAGTGACATCAGCACGCCAGGGGGCCTGATAATGTAGCATGTGCGCACAGGGGTATGTGTGGTTACATAGCACACATGCCACATGCCATACACATGGCGTACACATGTGCCCCAGTGATGGCGTGCGGCGCTGGGCACCAATGGTCACAGGGGTAAGTTGGTGTCACTGCTCTTGCCTCAGGTGGTGGATTGGGAGGGCAGCGAATTAATCAATCGTAGCCAGCTTGGACCTCAACTATCACAATGCTGAAATCTCCACTACACTGACAACCACTCGTATCTCTGCCACCAACAGCTATATCTGGCCAGCCACTCCATGGCTAGAATGGCACCCTCTTGGGCCATGGGGCACCACTGGTGGGTCCTTTTCATTTTTATTGGAAGTGTAGCAGTCACCACACTTGGAGCAAAAGAGAAAGATGAATGACAACAGTTGCCCAAGCAGGCTCTCCATTGCCCACATTTCCTGAAAAAAACCCATGATGTCCTCAACTGGGCATTGCCATAAGCATGTGACTGCTTACTGTGTGACTGGCAGCTGTTTACTGTTATTTATTTATTTCAAATACCGATTTCTTTAAAAAGCAAAGAATTGGCACACCTTAAAGGAACAACTTTCCCTAACACTAAATCAGAGAGTACATCTATCTCAGGCACTTGGCAGCCAGTCACCTTGACTTCCAATGCCCCAGTTCAAGCCCAAGGAAAGAGTTCATGAGATAACCCTTGGAGCTTTTTCAGATCTGGAAGTGCAGGGAGGTTGCAGAACAGTGCAGAAATATGTAGAGGGAAGAACAATGATAAGGAAAACCCAACCCCGTACCCACTGAAATTCTTATGAAATTCTAAAGTGTCTTGCAAATGAGGCAGAAAAAATGGGGGCATCTTTTGCAGAGGAAGAAAATGTTTAAGAAACTTTAGGACAGGTTTTAGCACATCGCTAGCATAAGGTGCATGAGGAGCAAGCATAGATATATATGCTACCCTTACAATACATGTTTTATGCTTTTTATGCTGTCATCATAACCCAGGGCTCAGACTCCCTCATCCTCAGTGGAAGAGACTGTGGATTCAGAGGATATCTTAAAATAGGAGAAGAATTTATCTTCAGAACCAGCCATTGATATCTCTAATTCTTTGGGAGTTTCAGCATCAGAGGGGCCCATGATATCAGCACCTCTGCAGTTTGAGAAATTTGCATTTCCTTCTTCCACCTCTGAGGACTCCAGCTATGAAGTAGACCCCAGCTTTGTTGGTACTGCCAGAGTCAAATAGGTTGGATCCCTTCAAGAGTAAAGTCTTCACTCATCAGCGACAGGACTAGCGGCAGAGGAAGCTGCAATCTGATGCTCACTCCACGTATTCTAATTGTGGCCATACTGAATTCTGCCTTATCTGATTCTTGCCTAGAGACTGCATGGAGCTGTCCAGGGTGCTACACATTTTGCTTGTTGGCCCTTTGCACCTTGAACTCTGCTTTGCCTGACTTTGTTTAGCTTGGACCTCCCTCTGCTTTGTCTTACTTTCCCTCCTGATACGCTTGAACTGACTGTGACTATTGGATGCTGAAGAGAGGCTACTGGTTTGTGACCTTGTGTCCCTGGAATCTACAAAGAGAGCACGACTGTCCTAGAGCTAGAACCATATGCTCCTGCTGGGACCACTCCTTGGGACCGAAATGGCTGTTTTATGCTCTTTGTATGCTGTTCCAGCTGTTCATGCTCTTTTATGCTGCCATTCTTTAGTGAGAGCTAGGATGAAAGCATTTCATTGTGATTTAAGCAGAACTTTCCTTCCTCTAGTTATGAACTTAATTTGTTCCGGAGGTCTGTTCCTAACCTGAAACTGTTCTTAACTAGAGATGTGCTTTCGCTAATGGGGCCTCTTGCTGCCACTGCGCCGCCAGCACACGACTTCCGTTCTCATCCTGGGGTAACTCGAGGTAACTCTTACAGGTTAGCGGAATTTGTAACCTGAAGTGTTTGCAACCTGAGGCATTTGTAATGAAGTGGGGGTGTTCAGTTCAGTTCCCCATTATTAAAGTACTGTACTTATGGAAAACTGACATCAGATGCCCTCAGCAAGAATATATACACATGCACTTCTCATAGACTAAATATGATTGCTTTCAAATGCTCTGTCTGATGTTTGGCTAACAATAAGATTCACATCTAATTGGTGAGTCGTAATATCTTTGAAGATTTTTATACATGAATAAGTAGTTGCCATTTGAACTTCTTTTGAAACACTACTCATAACAATCCTAATACATTTACATGAACTTCTACACACTGTGTTTAGACTAAGGCTTCCAGACAGTTGATTCTCTGGGTCCATCTTTTGTGTTTAGCAATACAGCTGACTTTGACCGAAAACGTTTCAGATGTTTGTTGATGAATGTTGCCAATCACAAAGTTATATTAATAGCTCTCATTAACGAATTGGGAACTTTGCAAGGTTGACTGCTTTGCTGATTTAATCAGAGGAGCTTTTGCTCTTTTGAAATGTAGCATTCCTAGCAAAGAGCCAAAAAGGTAATGAGAGTTCTGAAGTCCAACATCTGTTTTGTTGAAAGAGATGTGTCATGTGTTTCTCCAGTTTAGTTGCCAAGGTGTTGATATTATTACTGACATCATACACTGCTTCCTATCTCTCTGTCTCTCATCATTATCTGATATTGCCGGTGTAAGGACAGCCAATTAATCCCAGACATAGTGAAAACAGGAAATAGAAAGATGCCAGATTTGCCTTTTTGATGTATTTGATGCAGAAGTGAATGGTGGGAATGCACACTAGCCAGAGCTTGAATTTTTGTCTTTTATGTTGGCTAAGTAGGGTGACCTTTTAATGAAACCCACAAGTTGCACCCCTGGCTACTCATGATTTTAAACAAATCTGTAGTCTTTACAAGATCCTTTTATGGGGACTCCCACGAAGGGTAAGTGGACCAGCCTCCTTCTCTCCTCCCTTGAATTCACAGATTGGACATGGGTGGATCTGGATCAACATCCATAATAAACAAAGCAGTGTAAAACTTGAGACCAGAGTGCCTTACGAAGCCAGACACACAGCTACAGAGAGACCTTGGTTAGAGATCCAGGCAGGAGGGCCATATAGAGACTCTTGAATAGAAAGGTGAACAAATCATTCTGAAAAGGAGCTCAGGAGGTCATCCCAAAAGATGGGAAGCATAACCTGCCCTTTCTGCAAACAGAGCACTGGGCACTATGGTGAGATCAGTAACAACTTCCTGTAATTAATAAAACAATCCTTGTTTCTTTTTTGTTTGATGTCAAGCAGCATATAAAGGCCTATTCATGTGTCGGGCACTCATGGATTCAAGCCAGTGTGTGTTTGCTGTCCCTCTCCTCATGATTATTAAATTTTATATCCTGCCCTTCCTCCCAAAGGAGCTATGGGCAGCAAACACACAACTGATGAAACAATGTAAACATCTAAAAACATGTAAAAACAACCCCAATACAGGGAAATACCACTACTGAAAAGGGTTATTGGAAGAGGAAGGCCTTTTTGGCATATCTCTGCATTGCAACAATAGATATGCCCAATGACAGCTACACAGTGAGTGTGGTTGTGGTTGTCTGCAAGAAAACTTCTAGGAAGCAGCTGCCGCTCATGAACAAGATTTGTCTTGCATACAACCACACTCAGTCATCAAAGGGTGGAGCTAGCACAGTGACATAGCATAGCTCGACTTGAGTTTCAAGCCATGAATGCTTCACACTTGAGTGAGACATGAACAGGGCTTAAGTGTGTGCTGCATTTGATGTTTGTAGTATGAACCACAAACTAATCAGTATGTCATTTAGCTGCATGTAGCATAGCCTAAAATTCTAAGGTAACTTATGGGTAGGGTACATAATGGATGGAACACATATTCAGCAGGCTCATGTCATTCATCTGCTGCTGGATCGTATCACCAAATGTGCTACGGCAGGCAGGATGCTGGATGTTTGTGCTTCCCTACATACAAAGCTTCATGTGTGCACAAACTGGGTGTTGGGGAGCAGCCTCTAGCCTTGGTTTACCGTTCCCTTGCTAACTAGAAATGACAACTTTACAGATTACTCAGTCACTCCACACATAGTTTGAAGTGGCCACAGTCTAACAACATCTACACTGCCTGAGACTATTGATCATGTGAGCACTGGGAAGAGATAGAATGTGGCACTCAGCCAACATTTGATGGATGGCGTGAATCAGTCTACTCAGTACTGCCTTGTTTCCAGTCACAATGTATAAATGGAGAGTGAAAGGAGAGAGAATGATTGAGAGTACGATCAGCTGAGCGAATAAGAGAGGCGAGTTTGCTTCATGACTCCAAGCCACCAAGCCCTGGGTTAGAATCCATCCTCCAGTAATGTTGGCATCTGTCTGTCTCAAGAAGTAATGGAGCGCACCTCCAGGGGTGAAGTCAAAGTGCTGGAGAATCACAGAGCCTGCTGGTGTTGTAAAAACTTGTAACTCGTAACTGCTGCCTACCACATTGTTTTTGCTGTGATAGCAGCACCAATTTGACCTCCCCAGGGGCTAAGCCTGGGCAGTGTGTATAGAGGTCCTGAGCTGCCCGGATGGCATGACCCCTCTCTTGCCCTTGCTGATGTGGTCCAAAGGAAAGCAGAGGAATACATTTTGGACCAGATGCGCTGCAGGAGTTGCTGGAAGGAGGCATATAAGATGCCATCCAACTGTCTTAGAGACTCCACTCTAGATTTGTGTAAGCTTTACTCCATAGCCTTTTATTTTTCCAAAGATGTCCTGGGTATGGATATTTTTATCTCAGGGTTTATTCTCGAAGCCTTTCTTATGCAGCAGAGGTTTAGGGACTGAGTTTTCCTTCTCCTAGATTGGCTACCTTCCCAGTATTAGCTCATTCAATATAATGTTATATGCTTAGCAACATAGTGTGTGTGTGTGTGTTGTGTGTGTGTGGTGTGGTGTGGTGTGTGTGTGTGTGTGTGTGTGGGTGGGTGGGTGTAGAGACAGACAGACAGAGAGATCTGAAGCTGCCTGAAACGGAGGCCATTGGTAGCTCTCCAGGGTTTCAGATGGGCATGTTTCCCACCTAGACCAGAAATGTTGCCAAATATAATCCATAGGTCCATCCTGAGACTTCTAAGGCTGTGGTTTTATGCACACTGGCAACAAGGGCCATTGAACATAACCAGACTTACTTCAGAGTGGAAATGGACAAATTGGTCTTCTTTCTTTCTGTCTTTCTGTCTTTCTGCCTTTCTTTCTGCCTTAAGTTAAGTTTCTCCCACTTCTGCATCAGTTCACTTAAAAAAAGAGATTTTGCATGAAAAATTGTATGCCTTTTCAAGTGCTTTTCTTCTAATATATACATTTTGATGCATTTGTTTGCCTAATATACAAGAAATTTCCCCTAATATAATGCATTTTTTACATTATTTTCCACATATATATTTGTGCGCACCTTTCCCTAATGGAACATTTTGGTATGCATCTGTGGACTGAATTCTGCATTACAAAATTTAAGCAAGTGCCGGTTTTGAAGGACAACTGCCTTTATAGGAAGTGTGAATTGGGGGGGGGGGGTCTTCGCTTTAAAATGCAAATCACCAATTCCCCCTGCTCAATTGCTACTTCTGAGTAAAATGCACTAGATTACTGTATAGATCTTTTTTAATACACACAAAACTAGTTCAGCTCTGGTTACTGAGTTGCATTATAACGAATTCAGATCAATATCTGCAAAATACATTTGTTGTTATTGTTATTTATTGTTGCTTTGGATGATCCTATATCCACAAAGCCGACAGCTTCCAGGTTCCTTTCAGATTTCAGCAGAAGAGTGATTGTTTAGCAGTTGGTAATATAATTTAGCAGGCAGATGTGATGGGAAAATTACAGAGAAACAATAAACATGGCACCCCTTGATGCCTTTTAAACATATAAAGTTACTATGCAGAAAAGATCCATGCTTTGAAGGCTTTTTATCATCATATTTGAACTTACCCTACTGACCCCACAAAAGCAAATAAAACCCCCCATAAAACAGACTTTGGACTTCCAAGGAAAATAAAAGTCCTTTCAAGTATATATCAAATAATCCTTCAAAACTGGAAGTTGACTCTTTCTTTACCCCTTTCACAGTGTATTTTTGGAGCTAAGCTCATGATTTTTTAAGTTGTAGGCTGTGTTAAAAAAATAGAAAAAGGTGTTGCTACTCACCAATATTTTATTACAGTAAATGCCACATTTTTAAGAAGAAGAAGAAGAAGAAGAAGAAGAGGGGGAGGGGGAGGGGGAGTTTGGATTTGATATCCTGCTTTATCTCACTACCCGAAGGAGTCTCAAAGCGGCTAACAATCTCCTTTCCCCTCCTCCCCCACAACAGACACCCTGTGAGGTGGGTGGGGCTGAGAGACTTCAGAGAAGTGTGACTAGCCCAAGGTCACCCAGCAACTGCATGTGGAGGAGCGGAGACGCGAACCTGGTCCCCCAGATTACGAGTCTACCACTCTTAACCACTACACCACACAACATGGGGGGGGGGCGAGAAAAGGTATCAAATATTTATATTTGAGTGGAATACCCAATTGCGACAATTATACATGAAACCATGTAACAATAATAATGTAAAAATGTAAAAATCAGAAATCAGAAAACTATCATGGGAAAATGTCTTCTTAATTGCCTGTGTATGCGAGAAACAGAAGGCTCTTCTCTAACATGGTAGTTTTCCACATAATTTTGTGTGTGTGTGTGTGTGTATGAAAATACAAATAAAAAATATGTAAGTATTATATGAAAGCAATAGTAACCTCTTGCTAAAATATAGGATTTGGTGTTTTAACGATCACTGGACTCCTGCTTCAATCTCCCATTGAAATAAATTGGAATGAAAGGGTTGTATCCAAGTCAGTTATACTTTGAGTAGACTCAATGAAATTAACGGTCCTTAGTTACTTATATCCAAGGTAACATTGATGCAACCCAAACTCTGCCTGAGAATGTCATGTCTTCTCTTGTAATTAGCTCCTCTTTACAATTGGCTTGGTATGCTATAAACATGACTTCAGTATAGTCCAACACAGCTGAATAATACTGCAATGAAATGCCATAAAATATGAGATGGACCAGAAGACATTCAGTGGAAAGAAATTGTGCCTGTGGCTGAGGACAACTGTTTGAACCCTTCCAATGGATTATGGGTGGGGGAGGGGGTGGGAAGGGAAAGGAAAAATGGTACGGGAAATTAAAAATTGGAAGGAGAGAATATAATGTATGTAAAAATTCTCGTACTTCAATAAAAATCTTTAAAAAAAATAAAAATGAGATGGATATCTTTGGAACATGCCAATTGTTTTGTGCAGATGCTGACACTCTGCCAACATACCGAATATGGAAGCCTGTTTTATGGAACAAAGAGGTCTTAAAAGGGGTCACTCTGCTTATCACATTACAATAATATGCTAAGTGGGGTTGTTAAAGCATTTGTGTTACATAAACAAACATTGCATATAATCTGTTTATGGCCTAATGCAGTCTTTAATGGACTCAGCTCAATAGGAGGAATACGTTTCACAACAAAACATATTCCGTGGTGAGCTTTCACTTTTGGCTTCGAGGCACGGTGCAGTTTTACTTGGTGCTGTAATTCAGGATTGTGTTTTGGCATTTTGCTCCCCAGCATCTGAAAAAGATCGAATTTAACCCTTGTCTCAAAGCCTAACATGATGCTGGGAGTCTGCAGCCACGTGTTTTGAGTAGTCACCTGCTTAGTGCCAGGAGACATGGCTGATAACATGGCAGACATTAAGTAGTAGATGGTAAAAGTAATACTGTAGCAAAACCTGGCTGCTATTTTTGCAAAAAACGCTTTCTCTGGGGTGTCTGGGGTGCCATAGGAACAAATGAAGCTGCATTATAACGAAACAGACCGTGGTCCATCTAGCTCAATATTGTCCACACACCGAAAGGCATCAGGTCTCCAGGGTTTCAGAAAAGAATCTCTTCCAGCCCTATGTGAAGATGCTGTACAATTGATCCAGATGCTCTACAACTGAGCACTCCCTGCATTGACTATATAAGAAGTATAATGCAAATTCTACATTCAGGACAAAACAATACTTCTATTGCTAATAAGAAGAATTTTACATTTTAATAAACATAACTAAAGAAAAAAACTCTAAACAATACACATAAGTAAGATAACTAAGAACCACAGTAACTAAATGCATGCAAAACCTCAAAACAGATTAAGATAAACCAAAATGGCAATATATTTAAAATGTGTAAATATTATTAAAACACACACGAACCACAATACAGGCACCCAAACCATCCACTCACACATTTGTACTTTGTGAAACTATTCTAAACACACAACCGCCACACACACAATCATATACAAGATGAACAGTAAAATTCCAGTCACGGTAGACTGTTTCCATCATACTTTGGCTCCTTCATGAAACAGCTCCAAATAAAGTTTACTCTGAGTCAGACAGTGATATAGCAATGTAGCTGAGGTGCTGAGATGATCTTTTTTCCTAAGGGCACCGCGGAGCCACGTTGGCGGGTTAGAAATCTCCAAATAAATTAAAAAATAAATAAAATCTGTTTCTTCCCTTGGCACAAAACTTCTGGTTGTAATACAGCCATTGGGAATATACACCTATGATTAACCCAGACCACACTCCCCTAAGTTCATATTACCCCAGCTGTAAAACATTTACTTGGCAAATCAAACTGAATACTGCAAGAGGGTCTTTATGTGAATCAATGTACTATATGTATTTCTTGACATTTCTTATTGGTATTGCTATCCATCTTTGCCAAAATTGCTCAGTGTGTATACTTTTGGAATCCCGAATGACCAATAAAATCAAAGCAATAGGCACACAAATATTTTTTTTTAGAAGGAAGCAAAGCAATGAAAAGTATATTCAAAGATGGAAGTGCTCCTATTTCCTCTCGAAGACTTGGCAATATTTTGCCAGCCTAGCTAGCATTACATTTCCTGACACTTTTCTGTTGCTGAAAAATTAGTATGGTTTCATACAATTTCTACTACACAGTCAGTTGCAGGGTTCTTTCTTATGGCTCTGTAGGCACCATACATTTAAACCCCCCCACCCCCCCCAAAAAAACCTCAAGGAACTGTAGTTTACTCACCACAGAGCTACAATTCCCAGCACCCTTAAAAATGACAGTTCCCAGTATTCTTTGGAAGGGACCTGTAATTGTAATGTGTGTAAGATGTATGGTGTACACACAGCTTTCAGACTGATTCTCTGAGGATTGCTAATAGGAGAGCGGGGGGGGGGGGCTATTAATGAGGAAGTAAATTACAAAAATTCCTCCACATGACAAGTGAATTAATATCTTGATGGACACATTCCTGTAGCCACAATAATGAACAAGGTCACAGCTTATCAACCCCAAACAAAAGAAATGCCACAAAGCTTTCTTGAAGAAAGCCAGAAGAACCATTTGAAAGAAAAAAAATACTCATGTAATTGAAAACATATGAGACATACATTTCTGAAACTTTTCAGTACCTAATCTTTTGTGAATTACATCCCCCCCCCTCCCCTCACAAATATTTCTTTAGCCACACTGTTGCATCGGGCAAGACACAAATAATCCTGCTGGAAGTCGTTAGCATTCAGGACAAAATACAACTCCCTAAATGTTGCAAAGAGGGGTGTTGCTTGAGGAAAACTTGGAAGAGATGATGTTGATACTGAACTCAACTGATTTTATATATATATATATATATATATATATATATATATATATATATATATTTGCCCTTGATTGCTATTGCAGGAGAACTGCACCTATGTTTAAAAAAGAAAAGCGTGAGGAATGGGTTATTTGCAAATTCCAGTGTGAACTGACCTGGATCCCAACCTCCCAGATTGGAATGCAGGCATCCCTTGGATTTCACATTTTTCTCCAAATTTTGTGATACGATTCTCTGATCAACGAAAGGTATTTATTTAGGGAGGGAAATGTGTTTATAAATGCATTTTTTATTAAAAAAAATGAATTACATCCAGTCCATGGAGGCTGTGTATGAAAGGAGAATCCTAGAGGGAAGAAACACCAAATGCAAAACTTTCCATCTGGTTCCTGCATTGTTTCTGTTGCGTTAGCAGCACTGAAGTGACCTCTCTGGGGCAGAAGCCTGGGCAGTGTGCATGGCAGTCCTGGGCTGCCCAGATGACCCCACCAAAGAAAAGCAGAGCACCAGCTTGGCTGCAGGAGTTGTCAGAAGGAGGCATACAAGACACCATCTGTTTTAGAGACTCCACTCTGAATTTGTGTAGGGTTTACTCCTTAGCCTTTTCTTCTAGGCAGTAGGTATGGGTTTTTCCTTGGGGTTTACTCCCAAAGCTACATCACTACCAAGCTCAGCTGCATTACATGTCCTGTTGGTGATGGCAGCTAGGCCTCCACAGCCCTGGCATTTGGCCCCAGGGCCGTCGTAAGCTCATCGGGAGCCCTGGTGCAGGGATCCCTCAGGTGCCCTCCCCTCTTTAAAAAGAAAAGAAAAATGAAAGCTCTTACCTTCCCTGGAGGCGCTTGCGCTGGAAGGCCTCGGGGCTTCCTGGAGCCCTCCCACCGGCAGCGGAGGCCAGATGGGCATGCCCGGCGGCTTCTCATGG
Organism: Zootoca vivipara; assembly: GCF_965207765.1. Taxonomy (NCBI): domain Eukaryota; kingdom Metazoa; phylum Chordata; class Lepidosauria; order Squamata; family Lacertidae; genus Zootoca; species Zootoca vivipara. The sequence goes on along the minus strand of NC_142592.1, from coordinate 33,554,501 downwards.
CCCTGTCTGTCTCCCATGGGGCCAGAGATGCCGGATTGAGTGAGGGAGGGGGCACCGCTGCTCCACACGGCCTTCCTCCCTTCTCCCAGTGGGCCGGGGTGCCTGGGCAGTCCCGAGCCACACCGGGGCCTTCCCGGCCATCTCCCATGACTCCAGCGCTTGCTGGGTCCACGCGGGCTCCCCCCTTCCGGGGGGGGGGGTGGGCCGCAGGTGGGTCCGGGCAGTGCCAGGAGGCTTCCTGGCCATTTCCTTGCGGCGACAGGGCGCTGCGTTCCTTCCCGCCAACAGGGCGCTGTGTTTCATTGGTAGAGCTGCTGCCATGTGGCGTCACCTCTACCAATGAAACGCAGCGCCGGGGTGAGGGATGACCCTGGCGCTGCAGAGCGGAACAGGGTCCTAGTGCCACTGTTCCCTGCTCTCCCCTGAGCGGCGTGGCTGGCGTGCGTGCAAGATTCAGAGGAGGGAAAAGGGGGGCCGCCGCGCAGCTCCTCCACTTTCTGGGGCGCCCCTCAGCACCCTTGAGCGCCCTGGAGCCCCGCCAATGGGTGAGCCGGCCCTGTTTGGCCCACCATGCCAGGTACTGCTGCAGAGCTAGAAATAAGAATAGTTTTCCCTGGTCACCCAAAAAGGCCCTCAAATCCATCAGTTTGTGACCCAATCTGTTTCCTTTGGTCATTTATTCACATACAGGGCCTGCTCTATTCACTCATATTGTTGGTTATAATTAGTTTAGTACATGGACCCTCCTTTATTGCTATTCTCAAGTCCTGGTTTTTCTTATTACATTTGAATGAAAGTGTTTTCCTCGGGATGGATCTATCTCTGGTGAATCATCAGGAGCATTTTGCAAGGGAGCAGTTTTAAATGTGAGGCAATCTGTGTAGCTTTGGGAATCTTAATTGGGCTGCATCGCCAGTGTAATACCCTCACATCACGGTGGAGTAACAACTTTCAATTAGAAATTCCTGAATAAATTCTGGTCTTTGTAAACTCAGTGTATGGGTGGAATAATCCTACTTGATTCAGGGGAATTGATTCTCATTTGCATTCCAGCTGGAGGATCAGCAGCTTGTCTCCTTTTAGCATGTGCAAATGTAAATGGACAAAATGCCTAATGAGACAAATCACACAAGCCTAACACCACTTGAAAAGATGTACAGCATAGGAATACTCATGAGCAGGTGGTTCCTCAGTCCCTTTGCACCTTGCCGAAGAATTGTTAGGGCTTAATGTTGGGGAACAAGTATAGCCCAGGGGTAGAGCATCCACTTTGCATGCAATTATGGGCATCTCCAGGTATGAGCATTTATTATTATTATTATTATTATTATTATTATTATTATTATTATTCCGCCCATCTCGCTGGTTTTCCCCAGCTACTCTGGGCGGCTCCCAGCAGAATATCAAAAATAAAATAAAACATCAAACATTAAAAACTTCCCTAAACATGGCTGCCTTCAGTTGTCTTCTAAAAGTCAGATAATTGTTTATTTCCTTGGGCACCACTACCAAGGAGCCCTCTGCCTGGTTCCCTGTAACTTCGCCTCTCGCAGTGTGAGAACCACCAGAAGACCCTTGGAGCTGGACCTCAATGTCCGGGCTGAACGATGGGGGTGAAGATGCTCTTTCAGCTATACTGGGCTAAGGCCATTTAGGGCTTTAAAGGTCAGCACCAACATTTTGAATATTGCTTGGAAATTTACTAGGAGCCAATGTAGGCCTTTCAGGATCGGTGTTATATGGTCTCAGCAGCCACTCCCAGTCACCAGTCTAGCTGCCACATTCTGGATTAGTTGTAGTTTCTGGGTCACCTTCAAAGGTAGCCCTACACAGAGTGCATGGTAGTAGTCCAAGCGGGAGATAACTATCCCCTTTCTGGCCCATAGCATGGACTTCTATTGATTTAGAACCCCAGAGTTCCATGATCTGGATGATCCCCACTAATTAGCACTGAAACCACGTTAGCTTATTTTCTTAGCAATGAAATAAGTTTTTTTAATGGACCCTAAATAGATACATGGGCAAAATGGAGAAGTGCCACAGAGTTATTGAACTATGCATATGGTTGTCATGTCTTGATATTATTTAAAAAAGTGCACTCAAGTCCAGGGTGAGGCCTTGCTTCAGGTCTGACAGTTGAGGTTTGCAGGAGCAATTCCAGGAAAAGAGCCCAAGAGTTTTTGATAGGTCTTGTGCAGAGCAAAAGCTTTCATTCACCTAAGAGGTACCACTCCATCACAGAACAGATGGGGGGAAATATAGCTTAACCCAAGTCTAGTCAACATGATATCTTCTGGAGGTTTCTGGACAAAATATTCCCTGAGTATTTTACATGCTGCCCACTATTCTTCTGACAATTGTCACAAAATGGAAACAAATGCTATCTTCTTCCTGGCTTTCTCACAAAAAAAGCCTAACCAGGTTATTCTTGCCCTTATCTATCATCTATCTATCTATCTATCTATCTATCTATCTATCTATCTATCTATTACTTTGTGTTCATCTTGTACACTTACTTATTTTTTGTATTGATATTCACTTGGATCATCTTGTCTATTTCCAAAAGATGCATGTTGAAAGAGTGACATATGGTGAAAAGCTTTTAAAAAAGGTATTCTTTCAGGAAAATACTAATCTATAGGTGAGATACCTGCCTGAAGGCATAAAATATTATCTTCTCACTGAATCTTAGCTGCATCCTAACCAATTTTTTTATAAGTTGACCTTCCTTTTAAAATACTGAGTTAGATCCATTTGCCATATCCAATTTCTCCTGTATGCTGTGAAAAGAGAGATAAGATGGCTTTGTGCTTATAAATATATATATATCCCAGGGCACTGAAAAGACTGATTGGTCTCTACTGAATGGGGAGGAAATCCTTATTAGTAATGGGTATGTCACACATGAGCAAGGGTTTGACTACAAGTTTAAGAATTAAATATATTGCACCACAGGAATATATTAAATGTTTCATTTTTCCACAGCACAACTCAAGAATTTATGCCGTAGGATATGAAGAGTAAAGGGAAGAAGATTTAATACTTAGATGGTGCTGAAGGCCAGTTTACACAATTAAAAATTGCTTGGATTTTTATTCATTTTTTAGTCTATGTTGACACTGGCATGTTCCAAACACAATGCTAAACCATAGCTGAGCGTAACAAAAGTAAGCATCAACAAGACTTGGTCAGAATCAGCTGTGAGGACACTAGCTCCCCATTACGCAGCCAGGTCAGTTAAAACTATGATCCATTGCTAAAAAAATTGGCAGAAAAGAAGATGCCTGGCAAGTGGATGAAAGACAAAGGGTGCATTTTCTCGTTTGGTTTGATTTTATGATGTTCACTAATCAAATTAATAGCATCTGTTAACCGCCTTCAATTTAGGCTCAGATAGCATGGATAAACATTTTCTCGTGCCGTTCTTTACTAGTAGAAGCTGAGTTGCATGAGGAATTCACCATGTGATCAGTCAATGCAGGAAAAGAAAAGCATCTGCTTGTATTCTTAAAAAGCAGCAGCAGCAGCTGCAGTTACACAAATTGGCCACAAATTACCCTCGGCAGCATGGGAACTGCAGTGGAACCTTGGTTCTCAAATGGCTTAGTTGGCGAACAAATCAGTTTCTGGACGCAAAAAACCTGGAGGTAAGTGTTTTAAAACATTTTTTTCCGGAAGCCGAACATCCGACACAGCTTCTGCTGGAGTGCAGGAAGCTCATGAAGCCAATCGGAAGCCCTACCTTGGTTTTCAAACGGTTTCGGAAGTTGAATGGACTTCTGAAACGGATTATGTTCAAGAACCAAGGTACCACTGTATTGTGATATGGCCATTCCCATGCCACCTTGTGAAAAAATAGGATATCAATGTCTTTGCATATAATTGCAATACTCCATATGAATTTGTTTTTTAATATCAGATTTAGGTATCAAATCAAGAATGGCTTTTCCCATTACATCAAGTTTATGGCCTACCTATAAGTGCATGATTGACAGTGTGTTGTGCACAAGAAAGGAAACATGTAGAGGTCTTTCCCACACCTTTCTTTTGCCTTAAGTTCATGCACATCATTTTGAAGAAAGCTTCTTCTTCTACATTTCATGTCTTGCTTCATCCCTTCCTGTCATCATCCACTAATGTTTCCCACACTGAGAAACACTTTGGTTGCCTGGAGGTAATAGGGAGGGAAAGGGGATTAAGTGTGCCTGGAATCTGGACCTAGGGAGTTGGAACCACAAAATTCTACCCAGCTGTCATTAAGAGGAGCCACACTATTTCCAAAAGGACTGCAGGAAAAAAAAATGATAGTGCATGTCAGACAGCGATAAAATTTGCTCTTTGTTTTTAATTTAATATTTTGATCTTCCCCATAGACATTTGTATCTGTGTGCAATTTGAGGCACATCCAAAAATATTTTAAAAGATTTTTTTCATTTTAAATCTTCCTCTTCTGACATGCTGTGAGTGCTTATGGGTGCCCCCCACTGCTGCATTGGAATACAAAATAAATCCCCAGAAACTAGGAGGCTAGTATATGATTTTAAAAGACTGAAAATAGAAGCATTTCAGAAACTCCATCTAGCTTATGATTTCCAGCAAGCCAAATGCATACGGAAATAAAATGCAGCCATCAGTTTTTAAAAAACTGTTCGGAAATCAAAAGATGGTGTGGAAGAGCAACACTGTTTTATAAATACTTACGGGGGCTGTACACAGCCCCACACCTGCCCCATGGCCTCTATCCAGGGACATCTGAAGGCAGCCCTCTTTAGGGAAGTTACAGTAGTACCTCGGTTTATGAACACAATTGGTTCTGGAAGTCTGTTCATAAACTGAAGCATTCATAAACTGAAGCGAACTTTCCCATTGAAAGTAATGGAAAATGGATTAATCTATTCCAGACGGGTCCGCGGAGTACTCAACCTGAAGCATACTTAACCCGAAGCATGGGTATAATTGGTTCTGGAAGTCTGTTCATAATCTGAAGCGTTCATAAACTGAAGCAAACTTTCCCATTGAAAGTAATGGAAAGTGGATTAATCTGTTCCAGATGGGCCCAGGGTGTTCGTAAACCGAAAATTCGTAAACCGAGGTGTTCATAAACAGAGGTTCCACTGTATTAAACTTTGAAGTAATATTCTGTTTTTAATGTTCTGTTGAAAGCCGCCCAGAGTGGCTTGGAAAACCCAGCCAGATGGGTGGGGTAGAATTATTATTATTATTATTATTATTATTATTATTATTATTATTATTATTATTATTCCAAATCAGCCTGACCCACTCTGGGTTAGTTTGGGAACCACCTGCCCCACCCAGGATTTGGTCCTGAGGTAGTTTGTAGGTAAGGTTTACATTTAATTAGATTTTAAAAAACCACACCCTCTAATTAAACATACAGTTTGGGGGGAGGGGCAGGAGAAGGAGGTATTGCTCTTTCCCCCACCCACACTGAGAGCAGCAAGGTCAATTCTGTAGATGTTCTTTTACAGGCAGCTTCTCTGAGGAATGTATGTATTATGTTCATGCTGTCGTACCATTTTCTATACATTTATTCAATAAATTCTGAGTTTGGTTTTAGGTACAGTTTAAGTATATAGTTTAAGTATGATTTGAGGCAAAACGACTGAGCTCGTGTCAGGCAGGGCCATTTATTTGATTTATGCTTTGTCCATTTCCTTTGGAAAAGGAGATGGTGGAGTAATAATGGGATAAAGTCATGCCATTGTTCTCCTGAAAGCTTCCTTCTTTTCTTCAATACTCAAGTGTAGAGTATCTGGAAAGCTGCTGCGTTCTCATTTTACTTCTGTCTTCGATTCTGCTCAGACTTTATACATAAGAGACTTCTGTCAGGAAACCCCAAATGTCCCACATATAATAAGAATCAGTGACTATTCTTTTTTTGGGGGGGGGGGAACAGATTGTGTATAATGGCTTTTCTTACATTCCGTAACCTTTCTATAAAAGCTATGAACATTAAATTGAATCAGTTCAATAAATTGTACTGAATGCGATGTAGCTACAGCCACACAAACCCAACTACCTCTCCAAAAGAGTGAGCAAAGTTGGCCACTCCACTGTTATCCTATTTTGAAGCCCAACTTAGGCTGAGAATTGTTCAGTTCCTGAGTTATTTAGGTGCTCCTTGGAGAGGAAAATGGGCCTGTACTAGGAAGCTCATGCCAAATAAATACAAGAGAGACTTCATTGCTGCTTGGAAAAGCAGAGGCTCAAATGCCACGACAAATTGCTTTCTTGTCTTCAAGCCCAATGCAGCACTAAAAGAATAGGAGACACAATTTTCAGAACAATATCATGGATTTCTCACTCCCCCCCCCCCCAATTCTTAGATTAGAAAGACTTTCCTTTCCCACTCTGACTTTTTAGCATTTGTCATCTGGTGGAGTTTTCTGATGTCAGTGCTATTGTTACTAGTTGGTGTATCAAACTGAGGTATGACGTCTCCATAAAAATAACTTTCCCCCAGTTTTCTGATCTTTCACAGGCTGGAAATGAATTAAATTGCTCCGAGGATGAGACCAGTATACATAATCTCCAGTATACATAATCAAAAAGCCTCATCTGGGAACAGCCTGTTTCATTGGGTGTGTGCATGTGTGTGTGTGTGTGTGTGTGTGTGTGTGTGTGTGTGTGCATATCATTTCCCTTTGTAATTTGAAAATTTCTCTCTTAGCCAGTCACTTCCCAAGTCCTTCTCCATTTACATTCTCTTGGTTACATGATATTAACAAGTGTAAATGGTTTAAGGAATGTCTGACACACTGGTAGGCTACACTGAGACTCGGTGTGAATCCATCAGTGCTTAAAAAGTGCCTAACTTTAGTTTCCTGCAAAATCAAACTTTGATCTTTTTTGTGCAGGCATGCCTTCCCAGACATGCAATATTATTGTGGACACTTCTGTTTAAAACTGATGTTATAATTTTTGATTTGATAATTTGATTGCATTTATTTGTTTTTAAAGTCTGTTAATGCTTTGCTATGTTCTGCCCTATATCCTTTGGTAGGTCTGACTAGTGTTGTGAGCTGGAGCCAAAACCACTGGGGCTTCATGTCCCAGTGAAGTAAATGGCCCAATGCAGTCCTTGGACAGAGGTTCTTATATCTCATATCTCAGCCAAACCATACATGAACATCTGGTATATATTATATCTTTGTATTTCTTTCCTGCCTGGTCTAGGTCAATGATTCCTAGATCAGAAGCATGATGGCAAGGTACAATGTACCCAACAAATTATAGTCCCAACAGCCTGAGACTGAATGCACTGGGCCCATGCCAATTTGAGTGGCACCACCCATGTTGTTTAGTGGATTAGTTGTGTCCGACTCTTCGTGACCCCATGGACTGGAGCATGCCAGGCATTCCTGTCTTCCACTGGTTCCGCAGGTTTGTCAAATTCATGTTGGTCGCTTCTGTAACACTGTCCAACCATCTCATCCTCTGTCGTCCCCTTCTCCTTGTGCCCTCAGTCTTTCCTTTTCCAGAGAGTCTTCTCTTCTCATGAGGTGGCCAAAGTATTGGAGCCTCAGCTTCAGGATCTGTCCTTCCAGTGAGCACTCAGGGCTGATTTCCTTCAGAATGGAGAGGTTTGATCTTCTTGCAGTCCATGGGACTCTCAAGAGTCTCCTCCAGCACCACAATTCAAAAGCATCAATTCTCCCGCGACCAGCCTTCTTTGTGGTCCAGCTCTCACTTCCATACATTGCTACATGTCATGGCAAAGGGGCTTGAATAACTCAGAGAAGCTATGAGCTATGCCGTGCAGGGCCACCCAAGACGGGCAGGTCATAGCCAAGAGTTCAGACTAAATGTGATCCACCTGGAGAAGGAACTGGCAAGCCACTCCAGTATCCATGCCAAGAAAACTCCATGGACAATGACAACAGGCACCACCCATAGACACTGAAATATAATAGCTACTATCTACCCAATCCCGTACAATAGACCTTACTGGTGCCATTCATGGGAGCCGAATCCACTGGTCCAAGCACAGTGAATGGTTTAATGCAGCTCTTTTGGCGGAAGGTCTCATTATATCTCATGCTGGCAAAGTACACGGATGTGCGGTGTACAATATATTTATTATTCACCAGTTGTGGAGGTGCTACTTGGGCAGACCCACACCCACAATGTATGATAAAAGTAGACAATCCAGTTGGCTTAATGTCTAACCATTTGGTGGTTTTTTTAAAGCCTCTTCCTTCTTCTTCACCGATGGTTCATACAACAGCAGGGCAAATAGATCTACCAACTCTCTCCTTCCTTCTCAGTGCACTCTTCAGGCTCAAAAGAGAGTAGGGTGGTACAATATCAGCCCTGTTTAGTGAGCTGAATGAAGTTTTTAGATTGGTGAGGCCTGAAATAAGCATCAGAAACATAACCTTCTGCTTTGCCAACAGAGCAAACCACCCCTTTTGCTACTGCACCACAGTCTCCTGCCTTCCAGATCTACTGTACATTCCAACACAGCAGGTTCTAGCCTGACTCCCAATATATTTGCTACATTTGGCAAGCATTATTTTCACTTATGTTAAACAAATTTAGGAGAAGGTTGTGTAAAATGCAACTTGAATTTTGGACATGACAAGCCTACCAATGAGTGCATGTGTTTTTGGATGAAGGTCTTTTAAGTGCAAAAAGCCAACATTAAACCACATGCTTGGTCAATGATTACCCCAGGTTAAATCTGTTTTGGTAAAAAATTCCACAGTAACATGTAATTTTGCAAAATGCAGCAAAGTTTTCATTAAATGTCATAGTGATGGACATTTTTTATGATAGCCATTTCTTCAAGGACCACACATACACCGCCACCTTATTTGTGTCTTGTGGTCTTTGGAAGCTGAACAGCAATAGTTCTTTAGGGGGAAATGCATGTTTGTCCTCTTCCAGTACAACCAGCAGAATATCAATGACTATGCATTGACTGCTTGGGGTCACCATGGTCAGATTCTACACACCTGAACTTTGGAAGACATAATGAATTCCTGTTTGGGATTTGTGTCACTTGCTTCCTATAATTATAAGCATCTCTTCAGATAAAGAATAAACATTTAACTTATCAAACTTCTAAATGACTGAGAGAATAGATTTGGAAAATATTAAAAGATTATTAATACACTAGAGGGCACTAGAACCCGCAAAATCCAAGTTTTCCAAAACTTTGAGAAACTTTCCGTTCTCTAAAAACATTTCCCTTTTGTTTTTAACAGTTTAAATATGACAATCAAATAAACACACAGGGTGATAAATCCAGACCTAATTCAAGTACGAATTATAAAAGCCGTGTGCATATGTGGAAAAAGCCACATGGCTAAAATAAAAAAATATACACTGTGGACCACAATAAAAGCACCAAGACAGCATCAATCAAAGTGAAATGAAACCTCTGCAACTTTCCCATTTTTTAAAATAAACTCTCATTCAAAACTCAGCTCAGTGCATGAATTATCACACTGTCTCCATGTAAGCTTTATTCTGTCACAAGTCCAAGGCATAATTGTCCAAAAACTGCTTATCGTGATGCGAATGGTGTGATGATCTTCGTCAAATACACTTATTCCTCATTAGTCTTACAGGCAAAGCCATAAGTGGAATTATACAATGTAGGACTCAAAAGTGGCATTTATTTGATGTTTATACTGCCCTTAAACACAGTTCAAGACATATGAGTCCTTGTGGTCTGATTCTGTCTTGTCCAATTACCTATTTGCTGCCCTAAAGCCTGAGTGCTAGAGAGTGCAAGAGAGAAGCAGTAGAGGTTGGTCCATTAGACAAATGGGGCACTCGCTCAGTCTGCCTTCAGCCACTCCCCACCTTCTTCCTTACAACCAGTCTCAGTGTTGCATTTGTAGAACTCAGCAGGGAGAAGGATGGAGATACAAGAAGAACGAGTTGCCTCTGGCAGTCATTGGCTCCGGCTGTACCTACTGTTGGCTTCCTACCTTCCACCCTACCAGTGCAAATGAAGTGGAGAAGAAGTGCAAGACACTTTCCCGAGTGTTGGGTCAGTTTTGCATGTTGTCTCGAACCTGGGAGAGACTAGGCATTCAAAAGGGCATCCGAGTGCGAAGGCACCAACTGTCTCTGTAGGAAAATGCATCTGCTCTAGAAATTCACACATTTGCAGGAAAAAAGCACAGCTTCTTTCTCATAAGGCTGGTGACGATAAACTGTTTTCAAACAGTTGCATATATCCTGCTATATCCTTACACAAACCTTATAAGAGGTCGTGACAAAGGTGATATCTGTAATTCAGGCAAAATATTGCACCAGGAAGTGCGGCACTGGGACTGTGGAAAGGGGACAATAACAACCAAAAAACTCATCTTTGTACACATGTGCAAGTGTTTTTTTGTGTGAAAGTGGTTGATTTGTACAATTCAGTTACCTGATACCTAGGTACACAGACTGTACACTCATTGAACATTAGATGTACATAACAGTCTGTTACACTGAACAGCATTGAGTTATTCCCTGTTGAAGTGTACATGTGGAAATTCTGGCCTCTGTCATCCAATCATGTATGTCCAATCACCAGGACAAGACAGTTTGTTCATATAAAACCAATCCTGGCCTTTATGCACTGACTTCCAATTAGTTTCTGGGCCCAATTCAAAGCGCTGTTTTCAATGTATAATGCCTTAAATCAGGCATCCCCCAAACTGTGGCCCTCCAGATGTTTTTGGCCTACAACTCCCATGATCCCTAGCTAGTAGGACCAGTGGTCGGGGAAGATGGGAAATGTAGTCCAAAACATCTGGAGGGCCGAAGTTTGGGGATGCCTGCCTTAAATGCTCAGGAGCACATTACCTCAAGGGCTGCCTCTCCCCATATGAACTGACCCAGACCCTGCAATCATCATCAGAAGTCTTTCTTTGTGTGCTGCCTCCACAAGAGGTTCAGAGGGTGACAATGCACAAACAGGACTTATCTGTAGTGGTTCCCCATTTGTGGAATGGTCTTTGCCTGGTGCTTTCATGACATATTTTTAGGCACCAGGCAAAAACATCCCTCTTCACCCAAGCTAATTAAACAATCTAGTTTTTGTACTGTTAACTACTCTGCGAATCTCAGATGAAGGGCAGAATAATAATAATAATAATAATAATAATAATAATAATAATAATAATAATATTCTCAGGCCATCATCAGAATAGTGAGCTCCAAACTTCTGTCCTACTTTTTTGAGCATCTTGTTAAGAGGCTGGCACTATACTTAATTACGATGGGATCTTTTGAGACACCATATAGATAATATCTTCTTTGCGCTTCATTCACTCCCTAAGGCAAGTTATCCTCCCCTAGCTGGGTTGGGTTTATATTTCCATACACATTCTATTAAAATGCCATTCATAAATAACCTGTGACACTCATTGAGGAAACATAGATAAGTAACAAAGACAGGATGGAAGTGACAGTGCATAGCATTAGCATCAATTCTCATAAGATCAATTTAATTTTGGAAGGATTGGAAGCTGATATTAATGACAGACAGAAATGTGTTGGAATGCAGAAGGTGCTGCCAAGAAATCCGTATTTGCAATAATCATGCTCAGCAACATGAATGATTTAGGATGGGAAGTAAACAGTATTAAATTTGCAAACGATAATATATTGGAAATGGTACAGAAACAGGAGAGCGAGCAGATAAATAATACAAAGGTGCATCGAGGGATGCGGGGGCATGGTAGAAGATTCATCTATGAACAAGGAAAGGAAATAAATATTTTGAGGTGGGGAGGGGAATTGATAATATGGGTTCTCAGTGGGAAAAATATATATATAGAGCGAGAGATTCAGAAAGCAGCAACTGAAGGGCCATTAAAGTGACATCACTCATTGATAACTATTTTGAGAACCATTACTTCATATTCAAACCATGTGGTACTGAAAAAGCAGCTCATAGAGCAACCAGGCAAACACTGTTTGTCACAGACACAAATCTGCCAAACACTTAACCTCATGCACCACACAAGAACACGGACGTGACCCTTACTAAATCAGGCCATTAGCCCATTTAGTCTGGAATGTGCTTTCTGGAAATGACTGGTCATGAAGACTAATGAGAAATCAAACATCAGGGATGTATCTGATAACACCTGAGGCACCTTGCTAAGGAATCCTACCTCAGCTGCCGTTCTCTGCCTAGGAAGAATTGGACCATATCTTTTTAATTTACACAATAACAGAATAGCTTTCTCACAACACCCTTGAAATTCTCACATAATTATCAATGAGTGCATTTTTTATTAAAAAAATAATCATGGAAAATCCTGATAACAGCCCCAAACAGCAGGAAGACTGGATAAAGACAGCTGTGTAGTGTCTTCTACCCATCACAATGTTCTCTATCCCCTGCAATCGCTGCGGATCCTAATAAACTTTCTGTGGCCAAACCGAAAATGCCTTCTCTTATTTCTTCTTCTGTGCCAGGGTTCACAAAGTTTTCTGTATGAACAGAATGGCGCAACATCACTGGAGAAATCTCAGACTGGTAATTATTCAGCTTCTAAGGCAGTAGTCACCAATTTGGTGCCCACCAGATGTTGTGCAGTGAATCCCGCCAGCCCCAGCCAGCATTAAGCAGGGCTAATGGGAGTTATAGTCCAAAACAGCTGGAGGGCACCACGTTAGCTCTTTTTGTGCTAAGGAAACACCACAATAAAGAGCCCAGTATTTTGCACTAGCTAGGCTTTCTTGGCTGAGAATAAACCCATAACACAACCATCGGAAATTATCTGTGCGCTGATTTTGTACTTTGGCTTTTGGGGGCCGGAAAGTAAGCAGCAAGTCTGTGTGTTCAGTGGCTCATGAAAAGCAGTTGTTTTGAACAGCGGTAGGAAATAGGCCTCACCATGCAAGGGTAAATGTGTCTACAAGAGTCCTATTACAGGGCTCAGATGACCACTGCTGCCCCCGCCCTGGGAAGTTCTCCTCACAGCTAATCAGCTGTTGTGTCCTTGGCAGGAGTTGTGTATTAACTGTTCCTGCCAGGAACTGCTTGTATTGCAATGCCTGCTAACAAGTCAGCTCTCCTGGCTAGTTTGGGAACGCCATTAGCACCATTTAGCTATTCCATCTGCCTCGGCAATTGATGCATTTTGCTGCTGCTTTTTGGATTTCTGCAACCCTTCGTGCTCAGTGTATAGCTGGAGTGAAGTGAGTGTTAAAAATCTGACCATGTCAGAATGGAAATGTTAACACACAGCTTACATGCCTGGAAATGATTGTGCAAGGTGCAAGGCAAGGATGAATCATCCCACCTGAGTCCAATTAAAACTCCAGGTAGGAAAGTGGGTGTCAGAAACTGCACACAAAATAAATAAAAATAAATGGTAACCAAGTGTTTCTGAACGGTTTTTAAGCAACTTCCTCTATTTTCAGCAGATATATATGTTGGGTGAAGGCGTTTGAACCTGTTTTCTATATCCCTCAGTGAGGTAAACTATCTTGTTAGACTAAGTGCTTTGTGTGTCCCCACCCCCCACCCCAACCTCACACCTTTCTGGCTAAGGGGGACTCATGTGGTTTGCCCCCACCCCTGCAATCCTGGTTGGAGAAACATCTGCACAATTCATGTCAAGCAATCACACAGAAATATGTTAACCATCTGAAATAAATAGAATAAGAAGTAATTTCTAAGAAAATCCATAGTCCATTTGTGAGAGCAAACTTGTTGCCAAGGTAGTGTCAGCCTCAGCCAAGTTTCCACCACAGAGTACATTAATTTACCTTCTAATTAAATCAAAAGCCTACCCCTTCTAGTGTAACAGACATTCATCTCGTTCCCCAGTGGAATCTAAATTTTCCACAGTTTTTGGTTAAGTTGCAGTTTATTCCTTGGAGACACAGATGGTTCTCAGTTGCAAGTGAAGGGAAGACTCCATGCTGGATCAGTGGTCAGTTAAACCTGGACTTGTTAAGAATCATAGAATCATAGAGTTGGAAGAGACCACAAGGGCCATTTGCTGGAGCAAATTTAGAATCAGCATGTCCAGAATCCATGATAGTCCATGTTGCTAGTCCGTCCTGGTTCCCAGGATTGGCGTGGGTGGCATGGCAGGTTTATTGCTTAACCATCCACCAACATCCCAAACTTATGTAGTCTTTGAAGTAACACTTTCCAAGAAAAGAGTGAAATACTTAAAAAAAGAACCCCACCCAAATTAGAGATTCACACAATAAGAGGAACACAGGACCGCAGTGATCTGATTGTGTTATTCATCATGCAAATAAAACAAGTAGAATCAACACTATTGTAATATTCACACAGACTTTTTGCATTGCTTCACATTTACCTCCCTTAGCCTTTCTTTGTCTTACTATCTCATCTCCTCCATGAAGAAAAATAATACTCCATTTTTTACACCAGAAGATGGACCATTTTAAAGGGCTTATTGTACAAATGAGTCTTGAATGTCCTTGGTTAAAGGGCACTATTCATGGAAAGTCAATGGCCGTTCCCTGCAGGAGAATTTAGTTACAGATAGTGGGATAATAGTCTTAGCTAAAACCACTTTATCACCCAGGAATTCTTATCTTGCTTCTTTTGCTGTCTGAAAAAAGGATTGAGTTAGTGGAGGATGGATCTGAGCATAAACGTGAACTTTATTGCTTATCTTAGACCCTAAGCAGAAAAAGAAGACTGCCAGTTTGCCCTGCAATTTAAATTGCTATCTATTATAGATTTATAATGTGAGCTTACTTTACATCATAATAGCATCATTTAATTGCTGTTCACTTATTATATATTTTATTAGTTGCACATGAACTGCAAAATTGGTGGGATGGCTCAGGAGCCTTTGACATTGTAGTTTTGTTGAAGTGTGCGGCTAGAAGGCAGGTTTCCAAGAGTCTCGTATTGGTCTGTTTAAGGCTGGGGGCAGATCCAGGCAACTGCTGGTTTTATGTATTCGAAACTTAGGGGCCAAACATTGCTCTCTTTCAGAGAAAGATGCTACAAAGACTTTCTCTCTCCCTATTTTCTTTCTTGTCTCTCAGGCAACTGGCTCTTCCAATCAATCTCTCCCACTTTCAGCTTCACATTTTACCTGAGACAGCTCCTCTTCCATGGTTTATATGACCCTATGCTGAATTTTCAGATGGATGGGAAAAACTATGAGGAAATCAAGGCACATAACTGTACTCAGAAGCTGACAACTGGAGATCCCCTTCCTTGATCATTTTGTACTCATGTTAGATAGCTTTCTAATGTTTGTATTTACAAACAATATTGGAGATGCAATCTTCTTCTTCTTCTTTGACGATCACTCGTATCCGAGTAAGATTGTCTTCCATAAACACGGTTTTAACAATGGGTCCGTAAGTGACTGTGGAGGCCAATTCTGGATCCGCACATCCTTCCACAGTGGGGACATTGGTTTCCGGGCAGGAGTTGATCACGGTGTGGATTTGCCAAGCGTGCTTTCTTTTAGCACATTTCTCCCTTGCGTCCTGAGATCGAGTGTCTTCAAAGCCCATGACACCTTTGATAAAGGCTGTTCTCCAACTGGAGCGTTCGCAGGCCAGGGTTTCCCAGTTGTCAGTGTTTATACTACATTTTTAAAGATTTGCCTTGAGACAGTCTTTAAACCTCTTTTGTTGACCACCAGCATTACACTTTCCATTTTTTAAGTTCGGAATAGAGTAGTTGCTTTGGAAGACGATCATCAGGCATCCGTACAACATGACCAGTCGAACGAAGGGGAAGTGCTGTGGTTTAGTGGTAGAGCACCAGCTTTTCATGTAGAGTGTCCCATGTTCATTCCACAGCATCTCTGGATTGGGATGGGAATATCCCCAGTCTGAAACTCAAGGAAACCATTGCCACTCTGTGTAGACAATACTGTACTAGACAGACCAATGAGCTGATTAATTTTAAGGCAGTTCATGAAGTGCCAGGTTCATGTCTCCTACAGAACTTACAGCTAACTTTTAACTATTCAGATGATTGCAACTGGCTTAAGTCTTGAGAGCATATCTAAGTCTATGGCCAACTCTAAGCTTTTGAAATTGTCTGGAATCTAAAGCTCCCCTCTCCCCAAGTTGCTTAAAGCAGTAAATAAAACTGAGATTGAATGGGATTCATGTTGTGGTCAAAGTGTATCCTTCACAAAGCTTTGTGACCAAAAATTCCCATGAACTAAATTAAGGAAGCTTAAACATGTCTTTTGGATTTTGTGGCTGAGTAAATATATTAATCCACAATGGTAAACAAAGCAAAGTGTAGCTACTCTTTTAAATATAGTTTACAGTCTACAAGTGAAGCAGAAATAATACTGTTAAGACTTGCCTCAAGAAAGTGGTATTAAACACTGTAATAAAAACAACACATCCTACCAAATAAGCAATTATATTATCCTTATCTATAGAAATAATAATTCCCTGTTTACCTAAACAAATAAAACACAATATGCAGTTTTTCTGATAATTGAATCTGATACTTGGATCTCATTTTTGTGGTTTAATCAAACTATTTTGTGTTTTATAAGCTGCAACTTTCTGTGGGAATAAATCTGCCGTTCAAATCTTGGATAATAATAATAATAAGTCAATTTTGTTTCTGTATTGTGTGTAACAATTATTAAATTTTCCTTTGCCTTTGCTGACACCTTCATCTCTTTGCTAGTTTTAACTGTTGCATCATTTTACTCACTTTGTGAACTAAGACACACAATGCTTTCCTCAAAAAAAAAGTAGCTCAGGATTCAACATTCTAAGGATTCAAGTCTCCCATTGTCAATTAACAAATATATCTTTTTTTGCATCTTAATTTGTTGCTGTTGTTGTTAATTAAAAATACATAATAAGAACAAAAACAAACCAATAATCCCCCCACAATACATTTAAAAAGGCATTGGATATCAATCAGCCAAAGGCCTCATTGAAGAGGAACATTTTCGCCTGGCTCTTAAAGGTGTATAATGAAGTCACTAGTGGAACCTGCCTGGGGAGAGTATTCCAGAAATGGGGAACCACTGCAGAAAAGGCCCATTCTCATGTTGCCACCCTCTGAACCTCTCATGAAGGAGGCACACAAAGAAGGGCTTCTGAGGATGATCTCAGGGTCCAGGTAGGTTCATACAGAGAGAATCGGTCCTTGAGGCAGTGTTAGGGACTGGGCAGAGGAGGAATGGTGAATCCTGACCCTTCCAGGGAGGAGGAAGAGAAAGACAGTATAGATTTACAACAGGGGTTTGAGGGAGGTAGCAGCTCAGAGGCAGATGAGAGGGAAAGCTGGGAAATCATGGGAGAGCCGCAACAACACCCGGATGATACGTTGTCATGAGAAAGCATTACAGACCCTCCATCTCCCAGAATTTGGCAAGCCTTAAAGGTAGGAGAGCAAAGAGCTCAAAGACAGAGAGCACATAAATAGCACCCATAGAAGTGATGAATGAGGAAGTGGGAGAGACGGAAGGGTGGAGATTCACTCAGGACAACGCCATTACCCAAGAGGCTGGGTTCTACAGCCTCTCTCTGTAAATATTGAAATTAAAAAAGGATCTCTACTGATTCCAGTGAAGTGCATAGGTGAATGTGAGAATACAGGAGTGCCATGTATGCACAGGGTGGTAACCATGTAGGTCTGTAACTATTCTGTCCCTTCTAGGTTCGGAGCTCCCAGGGAAGTGAGCTGTGATTGTGATATTTCATATCTGGGTGGTGTAGCTGCAGACATTATCACGTCTTGACCATAAAAGGTAGATTGTGGTAAGCAAAGGAAAGTTCCAACAAAGTAAATTATTGGTCAGCAGGTCTAGACTTGGTTCACAAAGTAGAATCAGGCTAAAACTAGAAACAGCCAATCAGAACCTTGGACAGAGCACTCATCTATAATAAGCGGAGTTGCTTCAGAAGGGTGCAAAGACTTCCTGATACAGTATCTTATAAAGCAGGAATGTGGAACCTGTGTCTGTCCACATGTTGTACTCCATGACCAACCTGGTAGGCCTCACTTCCTGATAGGAAGGTACCTAGTATCTTAAAGAGCCATTGTTTTATTTAATAGTCTTTGGCACTTACGTTAGTGTGACGACAGAGGCACCATCACAAAAGACTCCTCTGATTCTGATACCCTCCCAGCAGCCACAGGATCGAACTGTTAGACTACAAAGCTATACACATTTACTTGAGAATAGGCTCTGCTGTAGTCTGTGGGATAATAGCTGTACAAGAGCACATGTTTGGGTTTTGTGCCATTAATGCCAATGTAGAAATGTCTCTCCTGGGAGGTTGCCCATAAAGGAATACAACCCTTGCGCTAAGAAAGATTCTCTACCCGGATAGAGAGACTATGTCCCCATCTTCAAAGGAGAACTAAAGCTGTGATTCGGTATTGCCGGTTGTTGGACTAGATGAGACTTTGGGTCCCTTCCAACTCTACAATTTTATGATTCTGTCTGAGCCCTTTTGTAGTTCCTAAGTGCCTAAGCAGTCTTCGCAGTCTGTCTCCTTCTATCTGCTTCCTCCCCACCTTCCTCAAGCTGTCAAACTCTGTTAAATATTTTCATTCCATTAATATTTAGATTTTGCTTGTATATGCTTGTTTGACAAAATCCAAACATCTTGGGGAATAAATAACTGCAATAGCATTTATCTATCAAAGCAAAGCACATAAGTAATGCACTTGAAGATTAGGTATATTTCACAGTTAAATCAAACAGTGACAGAAACCTCACTTTGCCTTTGGAAAAACAACAACCCCAAAACCTTTCCATTAAAGGAAATGTGGGATGTTGAGTTTACACAGCGAGGCTGCAAGCAGGATTTTGAGTCTCACCCACAAGTTTTCTTGCCCATATACAAACACTATTAAAGGAAGGTTGAGTCACTGCACAAGGCAAAAAGACCCAATTAAAAATCACATGACCAATTAAGATAAAAGGGCTCAATCCATCGAAAATGAGTCATTACTAACATGGTCTTCATAAGCTTTTTAATCAAAACTATTTCTCAGTAATTCAGTGATGATTAGCTCCAAGTAAGAGTGCAAAGGGTTGAAAAACATCCTGTCAAAATGATGGGATTTTAAAAAACTGCCCACCGAGTACATTGGACCCAGCTTCATAGTCCCTGCATGTCACATGTGACTTAGGGTGTAAAATACACCTTTCTGGGTGTGTGGGGAATTGTGGAGGTAGGGCAGTGTGCTGGGTGGAGATAAATGGCAGGCATTTATAACAGTAATAATGGGAAGGGGTGGATATTCTCCTGTCCAACCCACAGTTGCATTCAGTGCTTTCTACAGAAATATCAACAACCTCAGATATGCAGATGACACAACCTTGATGGCAGAAAGCGAGGAGGAATTAAAGAACCTTTTAATGAGGGTGAAAGAGGAGAGCGCAAAATATGGTCTGAAGCTCAACATCAAAAAAACCAAGATCATGGCCACTGGTCCCATCACCTCCTGCCAAATAGAAGGGGAAGAAATGGAGGCAGTGAGAGATTTTACCTTCTTGGGCTCCTTGATCACTGCAGATGGTGACAGCAGTCACGAAATTAAAAGACGCCTGCTTCTTGGGTGAAAACCAATGACAAACCTAGACAGCATCTTAAAAAGCAGAGACACCACCTTGCCAACAAAGGTCCGTATAGTTAAAGCTATGGTTTTCCCAGTAGTGATGTATGGAAGTGAGAGCTGGACCATAAAGAAGGCTGATCGCCGAAGAATTGATGCTTTTGAATTATGGTGCTGGAGGAGACTCTTGAGAGTCCCATGGACTGCAAGAAGATCAAACCTATCCATTCTTAAGGAAATCAGCCCTGAGTGCTCCCTGGAAGGACAGATCGTGAAGCTGAGGCTCCAATACTTTGGCCACCTCATGAGAAGAGAAGAATCCTTGGAAAAGACCCTGATGTTGGGAAAGATTGAGGGCACTACGGTAGGAGAAGGGGACGTCAGAGGACGAGATGGTTGGACAGTGTTCTCGAAGCTACGAACATGAGTTTGACCAAACTGCGGGAGGCAGTGCAAGACAGGAGTGCCTGGCGTGCTATGGTCCATGGGGTCACGAAGAGTCGGACACGACTAAACGACTAAACAACAACAACAACGGAACAGCAGCATATGCATGACAATTCCTGCATTTTATAGATTGAGCAGACTTAAAATCCCTAATCTTTTCTAAGCACTAGCAACAACATCAACATACCTTCTAGTCCTTCCTATTCCTTTTGTTTAGAGTAGAAACAAAACAAAACACACAGACACACACGCCCTACAAAATCTGCACAAGGATAACTTATTCAAAAAATTGGAAAGAAAGGATTGTTCCAACAAAGGAACAATATAGTTTGTTGAATAATAGAGTTTGTTGAAGCAAAATAAAAAATTCCTTCCAGTAGCACCTTAGAAAAAGATTCCTTCCAGTAGCACCTTAGAGACCAACTAAGTTTGTCACTGGTATGAGTGTGCATGCACACAAAAGCTCATACAAGACAAAGGAAAAGAAAAGGGAAACAATAAAGGGAGAAAAGAGATAATGTAAGGAGTTGTAGCAAACCAAGGATTTGAAGTAGGATGTCAATGGAAGATAAGCCGGGAAGTCTATGTAAAATTAAGATAAGAGTTGTATAGATGTAATGTGTAAATTGGAAAATTAATAATCAAATAAACAAATAAAAATCTGCACATCTTTTTAAGCTTTTTTAAAAAATACACTGCATGAGGTGACCCATGCTTTGAATGCTTAGAAATTGACCTGAGGATTGTATCTCTGTCTTCACTTAGTGCTTTTCAGAAAGCAATTCCAGTCCCTCATGAGTGGCCAGTTAGCACATGGGTCTTCTGCTATGCATTGAAAACCATGTAGCCACAGCAATATCTCCTAGGGATGACTGGTTTTGATAATATTCCTTTGCTCATTTGTCTGTGAGGGGAAAAGGCAGCCACCTTATTTATGAACTGTAAAAAACTTTGGGGAAGTTGTCTCCTTTGACTATGAACCTACAAATACAAGCACTAAGGTCACTGCAAGTGACCATTAACTGACAGCTGTGAGTCTATGCTTCACCTTCCCCCTTAGAGGCAGTCTCCTGTAATTTTATAAGCGAGCACACAGGGAAAGTTGAACCAGTGTAGAGCAGTTGGGAGAGGCAAATTTCTTTCCATGAGGCAATTCTGTCCTTCCCCTGAGGGCCTTTCTGAATCTGTTCTCTCTGAGCTGAAGCTCTCATTTTGATCTCACCACTCTGGTAGCTCGGACAGTGGAGAGAGTGAAGTTCCTCAGACTTGTCAGATTGTCTTATTGGAGCTGTAAGGCAGGGAGTGGTGACAAAGACTCCTCTCAGGTGGGCGTAAAGATCTGCTAACTGCTGTTCAGTTCGTTGCATGGAAGAATAGTGCATGAGTTGACGCTAGTGGCCACGGCAAGAGAGAAATCTACCTCAATGGAGGAAATGGTGGTTTTGGAGAAGCTTTTTTGGGTCCCCTAGCTTTAAATTGTTTGATGGTGAGGAAAGCCAAGAGACTGGAGAAAGGGAGCTAAAAACACAAGTAGCACCATTCTTCTCTCCTGCCATCCCTTCAGGCATCAATGTTGCCTGGGAATTGACTTAAATAAGAACATCCCCCCTCTCACTTTTTCCAAGACCTGTCATTTTTATTTTCTGCATCATGGCAGAACAATCCCAGAACACTGTCTCCATGGTCAGAAGCAGCAAATGTTTCTCAATACCAGTTGCTTGAAACCACAGGAGGCAAGGGTGCTCTTGTGCTCAGAAGTCCTGCTTGCTTGCTGGTTTCTCACTTGCTGGTTGGCCACTGTGAGAATTGGACAGTGGACTTGAGATGCCATTGTCTTGTGTTCTAACACTGACCAACAAACTGCACCCCCAGATTGCATATAAGGAGTTTTGCTCTTTGGGGATATCTAGCAGCAGGAAAACCCATTTCCTATTGATGGCTGTGTTCTCTTGGAGGCAGTCTGCCAGGAGCTGCATGCCACAGTGCGGTCAGGTTGGGCCCAAGCAAAAAAGCACCCAGGACCCAACTTCTCTCTTTCACATACCCCTCTTTCTGCCACCTCCCTGCATTCTCTGCCACCACCTTTTATCCCACATTCTTTCTCTATTTTTGCTGTCGGACCACATTGTGTGTGTGTGTGTGTGTGTGTGTGTGTGTGTGATTTCCCAATTGTGGTCTCAGGTTTCTAGGGGCAAAATAGAGCAAAACAGAGTTATCTGAGGGTGTCCTCCAGATGCTATTAGACTATACTTCCCAATATCCCCGATCATTGGCTTTGCTGGCTGGGATTAATGGGAGCTGGCATTTAGCAACTTCTGGTGAGCACCATATTGGCTGCCCCTGCTGATACCCCCCTCTCCACTTGAGCACAGGTTGGACCTAGGAAATGGGTTAAAGAAGCAAAGGATGTCCTGGAGCCATTGTTACTGAGTCCAAGGTTATATAAATATGCTGGATTCCCTTCTCTTCCACAGGATTCCAGACTTAGTATTAGCAATACATTACTGCGACTGCCAAGGTTCAGGGCCAAACCACACATGATGCAATCTCCAGGAGATCAATGATAATTTTCTGGCTTTTCACCATCATCTTTCCCCCTTTTTTATTATTCTAAATGGCTCATAGAGGATCCAGTTTCAATCTGACCCATGATGGCACTCTGAAGAGGGGTGTTTAACCTCCTCTCTGACACCGCTGATCTCCCTGATCTAAGTCTTCTTTTAAGTTCCTGTTGGCCACCCCAGCAACAGAGTTAAAATTAGGCGTGATGCAGGCAGGCACAATTATAAATTTGACAATCTTCAGGGGAAAAAATCCAGTTATAGCACTACAGCTAATTACTGTTCCATTTCGAGGTGTTAAATTGAGGGTCAAAGACCATGTTAAGTAAGACCACCCAATGAGGGAATCCATGTCTGAGCTCTGATTTGGATCCATGTGTTTCAGGTAAAGCCAACCCCTCTATCTGCTGAAACATCTGCACTGAAGTTAAATATTTTAAAGCAAAAGCCAAGAGCTTTGGCTCCAACACTTCTTTTATCGCCTACCATTTAGTGAATCAAATCCCCAAGTTTTATTAAACTTTATTGGAAAGATAAATAGTAGAAGTAAAAAAGAAAGACAGAAATTAGCCCCAAAAGATGACTTCATGCTATCAAAGGTTTGAAATGAGCTACCATGAGGCTGCTTGATATGATATATGTATATATTTATTCCTAATAAACATGGCAACTTAATATATACTCACACCTAAGCTAAGTAATTTATTCAGCCCCTTGTGGCTGATAACCTTTTTTGTGTGATTTTGTTTCTTTTAATACAAGGGTATGGATCCAATAATAGCCAAATTCCCAGAGAAACAAGGTTCTGCTTAAAGATCTCCCCTACATGGCAATCCTAACCCATGTCTAATCGGAAGTAGGTTCCATTATTTTCTGCGAATATTACTCACAGGTATGTGTGTAGAGGATTGTGGCCGTCACCTGGTTTGTGGTGGGTAGGTTTGTCTGACATGGGTATTTATTTACTTAGTCATTTATCTATCTATTTTAGAATATCCTTCAGGTGCCATAGGAAAAGTCTGATTCACAGAGAAAACATGATTGGAGGATTAATGATGGCCGTGCAAACCTAAAGTTCTGGAATGCACTTGAATCCCTCCCCACAAATCCTGGCAGTCTGGAGGTGTCCTTAATGTTTTCACTGTTTTGAACAGACAGCTGCCCATTTATGCACATGCGCATAACACTGAAAATGTCAGAAAGATGTCACAAAAGGGGTGGAAGGCAGAATGGGGTGTTTTGCACTCTTGCAGTCCTCTTGGTATAAAAAGTTGGACCACTCTGATTTTAAATGCTCCTAAGAGCTTCATCTAATATATCTCTATGTTTTCATGCAAGCAAACCATCCATTTGGTAGACTAGCTAGCTCATTCATCATTGTTCAGAATTGATTGATTTATACATTTACATTCTACCTTTCCATGGATGCTCAGACACCCGGGTCCCCTTCCTATGTTCTTTGCACCTTCTGTGCAGATGTATCAGGGGCAGAAATAATGCATGAAGTTGGTTGATACGGGTCATAAAAATTATACACGCACACAAGTATAAACAAATACTCAACAACATCAAGCTTTGTGTGGGTGCACAGAGAAATTTATTGAAATCATTTAAATACTTGTTTGGTCATGAATGGATTCCTGTAGCCTAACTTCTTCTTTTTCTGAAAGAAAATAACTTGTCAATAAAATGTTAAAATGTGATGTCTTGGACAGAAAGAAAATGAAAACGGTGTGGGAGAATACACTGGGGGCTAAAAAAAGGTTAGTGGCATTCACCTAGCATTGCATAACGCTTTGAAAATGAGTTTTGCCTTTTACAAGAGCTGGTCTCCTAATATACATTGTTCAGTAGAGAATACAATGCATGGCTCCTAATGAGCTTTTAATGTTATCTCTGTCAGCTGAAGCCTTTCCTGTTTTATTCTGAAGGTACAGCAAAGCAATTTGCTTTGTGGAATAAAAAGGAATCAGGAGGACCCAGACACAGAAATCCAATTTCTTCTGCAGACAGCCCCAGTGCTATATGCCTTCCATTTTAATGACTGACAGATTCCATTTCTCCTACCCTGGCATCATAGAGGAAACTAACTTCCTTGTTTCAGAGCAACGGTTAAAATATTTCCAAAGATCAGTACCGACTCTCTCTCTCTGCCCCCCTCCCCTCCCCTCATTGCATCATGCTGATAATGGAGAAGCGTTCTTAATCATTTTACACCTGTTAATTTAGATCAAATGTGATTACCAACACAATTGATTTGATGGTGATGGAAGTTAGCATTAGTATAAATTCTGTCTGCTGACCCAACATCCTCTGCTGGAACACTATTATTGATCAGTCAAGCGTATGTTTATTGTACACCACAGGAAAGTAAAAATGCCCTTTATTTTAAAACAAATGCTATAGTTCTGCCTTCCAATTTTCCACACACTTCTGGTTCAACAACTAAAATATTATGGTCCCCTCCCTCCCTCAAAATGTATATATTTTCTAGGTTCCTGAGTCCTGTTCCACATCAGGCACCACTAATTTCTTTATCATTTATTAATGAGATGAGGCGAGATAGGGAGATCAGGTGATGAAAAAGAGAAGTTTCAGGATGCAGGGCAAGGTGTGATGAATAATAGTTATTAAGCCCATCTCCCAGATCACATGCAGGGGGAGGGCGCTCCAGACCAGCGGAACATGAAGTTACACTGACTGGATGTCACCATGCCCGTACCCACACCAGCGAAATAAGGAACATTGCATTTGACTGTACCAATAGATTAAAGGTAAAGGTAAAGGGACCCCTGACCATTAGGTCCAGTCGTGACCGACTCTGGGGTTGCGCGCTCATCTCGCATTATTGGCCGAGGGAGCCAGCGTATAGCTTCCAGGTCATGTGGCCAGCATGACAAAGCCGCTTCTGGCAAACCAGAGCAACACATGGAAACACCGTTTACCTTCCCGCTGTAGTGGTTCCTATTTATCTACTTGCATTTTGACGTGCTTTCGAACTGCTAGGTTGGCAGGAGCTGGGACCAAGAAACGGGAGCTCACCCCGTCACAGGGATTCGAACCGCCGACCTTCTGATCAGCAAGCCCTAGGCTCAGTGGTTTAACCACAGCGCCACCTGGGTCCACAGCCAATAGATTACATCCCACCAAATCAAGGCTGCATACACCATACATTTAATGCACATTGAAAGCGTACATAACTTTTCTGTACGTAAACATTCCTTCCTCCATGCTCACATATGTTCCTCCATGGTATTCATTCAGGGTGTGTGTGTGTGGGGGGGGGGAATTGCTAAGTTGCAATCAATTTGAGACATAAATATCTATTTGCATGTGAATGCCATCCCCACCTCTAAGTGGAGTGTATTTACAATACCCTCCTCCCCTGGAAAAAGAGGATAATTGGTTTCCTCCAGGGGAAGAGATGTAGTTTGGCATGTGGGGCACTTTGCCCAATAAGGAAGAGGTGGAGACCAGACTATTTATGCCGACTCCATCCCCCACTCTTCCCATAGCTGCCAAGTCTCCCGTTTTTCGCGGGAAACCCCCGTATTTTAAACCGTTTCCCGCTGGCAGCCCAGATTGGGAAAAATCCTGTAAATCCCCTGGATTTCTTACCTGCCAGGGAGGCTCTATTTTGGGTCCTGGCGCCACCCGATTTCCGGTGCCCAGACATGGGTAGCGTGGCACCGGAAGTCGCTTCCACACATGTCCGGACATGCGCCGCTGCTGATCCCACATTTTTCAGCAGGAGACTTGGCAACTATGACTCTTCCCCCTTTTGAAACCCACCCTCCCACCAGGGTGGGTGCCGCTAGTTGTCTTTTGTCAGGTACTGAGCATCAATTTTAGGAGGAGCTCCTAACAGTCCTTGGGTCTCCTCTTTTTTGCCTATGTCACTCTGTTGAGTGTTGTCTGCCTGGCTGGAATGGTGTTTTAGAATTTGGTTTAACTGGCATTTAATCCGGGTAGGGTTTAAGAAATGCTAGTGTTGATATCTCAGCCTTTTTGTGAGGATTGATCTGGCAGGCACATTGGGGTGAACATTGGCCAGTGGAGCCGTGGTCTACATGTCAGGTTCGCGCACCCAAGGTGCACTCAACAGCGGGGAGGAATCTTAAGAAAACTTGCTGCATGACCACAGCATGCAACTGCAGGCTTGCTCAAGAAATAAGAGGGATTGTGTCCTCCCATTTATTACAAATCCTCAGCACAGACATATTTGATTGGGTTAATTTCTTCCATCTGGTTCATTTCCAGATTCTCTGTTTTGTTACATTTTAATAAATATAACACGGTTACCCATAATGCTGTTTGCCTCGAGTCTTCTTTCCGATGTGACGGCAATATGCTTTTGTATTCAGACCTGTCGTTGAATGTGTTGCTGTAAAGTGATATAACCCTTGATTTCTGTGGTCACATATAAGTGGCCTGTTTAATTAAATTTGCCTGAGAAATTTAACATAACTTATTTAAGATGCATGCAGCAATAGCAAAACAGCAACCTTGACTTTTACTATGAAGCTAAGATGCAGTTAATTAGGCAACATGACAACGTGTAGAAAATGTAGTTCTGACAATAAGCCAATGCAGCCCTGTTCTATGTTCCTGCTCATTATTTTATTTTTTGGTCTTTCCCTTGGTCTCCAGAACTGACAATTTCCTAGGTTCCCACTTTAGCTGTAACAAATATTCTCTGTGGGTCGCAGGCAGCCTCCATTTGATATCTCAGCATGGTTTCTCTCTGGTTTTGTTCCTTCTGTTGGCTTCACAGTTTGGGATATCGGAGTCTCTGCTTTTTCCTTTCTTTTAGCTGATTGCTACTGATTTGCCCAGATAAGCTCTTGTGAGGTGTGTGTGTGTGTGTGTGTGTGTGTGTGTGTGCATTCATTCTCAGCCTTGACAATATCTTAACCTTTTGTGCCAGTTCTTACTTTATTTTTCACTTTACGATTAAAATAGTCACTCCTAGGTGTGTCATAAAATTACCCAATTGTACAGCATTTCATTGGTAGAGTATAAAGGGACCTAATTTGGAAGCCATTGAAACTGCTGTGTATATACAGGGCAAGCATTTAGCCATGTAGTCTGAGCTCATCTCTTGCTGTGACACAGTAGGCAATTCCTCGATGTGGAGTATGGGCTCCTTGCATTTTCTTTGTGTCACAAAATTCTTTTAGTAATTCTGTGTAGTGTGGGACTCCTGCAGGTTTTAATCTTCCCTTCTTATTCAAAGAATACTGCATGATTATTGCTCTTCAAGTATGTGTGTGTGTGTGTTTAATGTGACTTAGACAACATTTTTTAAACATGTAAAGAGACAGGCAGCCAAATATTCTGATGGTTATTTTGAATCAGTATGCAAATTATGCATTTGCCATTTCTGCGTGTGTGTGTGCGTGCACACACACACCTTTCTTCCTGCCAGGATACAGTCTGTAAGAGTCCAGCAGGCCACAACCACATTGAATAAGAAGTTCCCAGCCCCTGCCTTCCTCCATTCCACTTTCCTAGATGTTGAGTATACCCGGGTTCATTTAGGCAGAGGCACAGAAACTGAAGTATAGGGTCATAAAGTAAATTGGGGATTGCACACAAGTAATATGGCATACAGAAGGTTGATAGGTGTAGTTTTCCCCAGAAGTGTATTTCCATACTAGAAAATGCTTTTCCCATTTAATTTGTGCCAGTCACATAGCAGTTAAAGGCAGAAGTCATCATTTGCTTTATCTTGTACCTTTACTTCTTGCTGCGAACAGATCCTTTTGAAATAGAATGAATCTTTCAGCAGGTAGGAATTAGTGAGGTATGCCTCACTTTCCTTCCTTCTAATTGCTTAAGCAACAGTGATTAAGTGACTAAGGCTTAATCTACATACATATGAAAAAAAACAACATGTGAAAATGCTTTTTTTAAAAAAAATGTTTTGAAATATATATAAAATTTGCCTTTAGCTCACCCGCGCCATCTAGTGTCACATTTGTGTATTGTACTTAAAACACACTTAAAACGTTATATTTGCAGCCATGTAGCTTAGTCCTGAGTGTTCTCGAAGCCATCAACATGAGTCTGACAAAACTGCAGGAGGCAGTGGAAGACAGGAGTGCCTGGCGTGCTCTGGTCCATGGGGTCACGAAGAGTCGGACACGACTAAACGACAACAAGCTGAGTCCTAAGTGGCTTTAGCAACAGCAGGAGTTTCGTATCTGCTTAATAAGTCTTACAATATTACCTTTGCATTTTGCTTGTTAACTTGCTTTTTTTTTAAAAGAAACCTATGAGTCTAGCCTTCCTGCTGGGCAGAGGAAGGAACGAACATGAAGATGACCTAGAATTTGTTAGAAGGTCTTCCCCAAAATGAATTTAATCACTTACTTCACATTTAGTTCACCAAGCAGTTATGGGAACACTTTCAGATTTAGTTCAGAGGCTTGTGAACACGTTCAGTGAAATTTATTCAACTAAAATAGTTCATTTCCCACATTGAATGATATTGGAGAATGGAGAGTAGTGGGCAGAAGTATTTATTTGTATCAGGGATGAAATTGCTGTGAGAATATATATTGGAGAACTGGGCTGAAAGCAGCTTACATGATACCCAAATAAAGGCAAGAGTTGTATCTTACCTTTTTTTTGCCTTTGGCACATGAGTGAATTTATAAAGTTCCTTTGTTTGTTTTTTAATCCTAGAATCTCCATGTGTTTTTAGATTAAAAAAAAGGAAATGCACAAATTATACCTACTGTAATTCAACCTTCTTGTAATATGAAAACTTCAAGCTGCTTTCCTTTCATCTAACATTTCATCATCCCCATATTTAATTTCCTTTTTATATCCTAGAACCAACTCTTCAATTTTCAAAAAGACATTAAAAATGCCGCAGAAAAATATGTATTACTCCACAGATCGCTTCTTGCCAAATATTTCTTTATCAGCTTACAAACTCAGGCTGTGTACACACCATACTTTTAAAGCACATCCCCCCAAAGAATCATGGGAACTGTATTTACACACCCACACCCACCCACACCCACACACCAAGCTACAATTCCTAGCATCCTTAACAAACTATTGATTCCATGATTCTTTGGGAGAAAGAATGTACTTTCAATGTATAGAATGTATGGTCACCTTGGAGAGATGGTTGCATCTAATTCAGATTGAAGTTCATAGTCAAGATAATACAGTGGTACCTTGGTTCTCGAACGGCTTGGCTCCTGAACAAATCGGCTCCCAAACGTCACAAACCCGGAAGTAAGTTTGCGAACGTTTTTCGGAGGCTGAACATCTGAGTGCTTCCGATTGAGTGCAGGAAGCTCCTGCAGCCAATCGGAAGCCACACCTTGGTTTTTGTATGGTTTCGGGAGTCGAACGTGCTCTCGGAACAGATTAAGTTTGAAAACCAAGGTACCACTGTACCATGGTTTATTCAGTTGATCTTTTCTGGATGTTTGATCATTCATCTGGCATGCTTATTAATTTAGCACTGTTGCAGCTCTGATTATCAAAACATAGGGTGCCTTGGAAACTAGACGCTCCCCCCTGCACATTTTGTGCCACTGATAAGTCTCTCCCATTTCCCTGCATTTCCCATTGCACTCTTTTTCTTCTGTCATGGTGTGTCAGGGATCCCTCAAATGTGACATTAAATGCATCTTTACATTCAATTAGCACTTTTGCAAAATAAAATTAGCGACCTCTGGGGTTTGGAAGGCTAACATTAATCACAATCACAGCAGGCACAGAGGGGCAGTATAAACCTTTCCCCATGTTGTGGTCGTGGTGTTTTATTATTTTTTTAAAGCATTCCTTTGAGGCAGCAAAACCAAAGCAGGAAGAGGCAAAAAGGTTAAAGGTTAGGTGTCTTCAAAACTCCCAGATTCATACCTGCAAAACAACTTCATCCCATCTCTTACTCCTGTGCCATAGTATAAAAAAGGGGTGGCCAACTCCCAAGAGACTGCAATCTATTCACAGAGTTAAAAACTGGCAGTTATCTACCCCCTTTTTTTGGGGGGGGGGGTTTAGGTCAAAGTTGTTGAGCTTTTTTTACGGAAGAGGAAGGCCCGTTCTTTAGGGGTTCAGGTCAAAGTTGTTGAGTTCTTTTTATGGGCTGCAGGGCTAAAATGTTTAGCTTTTTTCTTCTCTTTTTCTTTTTCTTGGAAGTGAAATAAATTACCTGCTAAAGGGAGGGGAGGAGGGGGTCAAAAGCTTGGTGGAGCAGAAAGGTTTTATTGTTTGTTATTGTATGGTTGTATGTTGTGAAAGTAAGAAAATAAAAAAAATTATAAAAAAATCTTTAGCTTTTTTAGGGGAGCCAAAGTTCTTGGGCTTCTTTGGGGGGAGCCAGTGATCTACCAGTGATCTACCACCAGGGTTGGCTCTAAGGCAAGGCTGGGTGGCGCAATGCGCCAGGGCACCGGGCCGCCAGGGAGGTGCCGAGCTGTGCGCAGCGCCCACCAGACAGCCGTGGTGTGAAACGGGGTGGGGGGATGGGGCGCCAGAGGGATCTTTGCACCACGGTGCCAGGGGCGCCAGATACGCTTAAGACGGCCCTGTCTACCACAGATGTCCAGTGATCTACCGGTAGATCACGATCTACCTTTTGGACGTGCCTGGTATACAACATATCTTCCTCCCAAATTCCACTCATGAAGCTAAGGAAATATTGAAGTATTGAAGTCGTGCTGTCATGCATTAAATGACCCAAGTGATGAGACACTGCATAAAACCAAAACACAACCGAGTGGAGGGATGTAAAAGTGGCCCACGGCACTTGCTGTAAGAGGACTTCACTGCAGACAATCTATGCTTCTTAGCATTTGGTACAAAAAGGTAAAGGTAAAGGACCCCTGGACAGTTAAGTCCAGTCAAAGGCGACTTTGGGGTTACAGGCAGCACTCATCTCGCTTTCAGGCTGAGGGAGCCACCGTTTGGCCACAGGCAGCTTTCCGGGTCATGTGGCCAGCATTTCTAAACCGCTACTGGCGTAACGGAACATGGTGATGGAAACCAGAGCGCATTGAAACACCGTTTGCCTTCCCACCGCAGCGGTACCTATTTATCTACTTGCACTGGCGTGCTTTCAAACTGCTAGGTAGGCAGGAGCTGGGACAGAGCAATGGGAGCTCCCCGTTGTGTGGATTTGAACTGCCAACCTTCTGATCGCCAAGCCCAAGAGGCTCAGTAGTTTAGACCACAGAGCCTCCCGCATCCCTTAGCATTTGGTATATAGTTGTAATATCCTGAGAAGACAAATGTGTGATTTCTATTGATTATAAACTTCTATGAACTCCTATATGCCTTCCAAATCTCTATATATGAAGAACCAATTATGCACAAAACAAGTAACTCCATAGTACCCCCAGAAAAAGGCACTGTGTGGAACAGCTTTACAACACCAGATGTGTGCATATTTAACCTCCCCAGGTGAAAACCTGTTCATTTCCTTTTACCACACCGAAGGAGGAAGTGAATGTCTACAAGCTGTATGAGAACTCTGCACTGTTTTCTTCTTCGTCAGAGAACTATCTTAAATTAAAGTCAGCCAACCTTTTCCCTTTTCCCTGAGCTAGGTTTAATTACTGAAAATCTTTTTACATGTGTAGCCTTCAGCTATTAATACTATAGAACAGGTTTTGGCTAAGTAAATACAGGATAGGAAGAATGGCTAATTATCCACAACGCTGCAATTTCACGCTATAATTGTCAGTGGTATTAATTCCAACTCAGCATATCTGAAACCTAATATGGATTCCAAAGCCTGGCCAGAGGAATCTATGTACACGATGGGTAACACTCTTTAGAGACAGGATTTTATTTTATTTTATTTTAAAAAAGAAAGAACAAAATAGAAAAAGAAAGAAAGAAAAGCAAAGAAAGAAAGAAAGAGAAAGAAGCAAAGGCTTACTGAACAGAAAAACACAGCTGCTGTTTGTAAAGGCAAAGAAGAAAATGTCACAGGCAGTGGGGAAATAGCAAAGTGAAACATAGTGTTCATTTGTGATTTGTGACATTGGTCCAGCATGTCTGATGCTTATCCTTGGCCAGAAGTGTAAGTGGGCAGGAATGGAGTTTAGGGAGTGGGGGATCATTCAAATCACAACCACACCATACATTTAAAGGGTTCTTCCTGCACTGCAGGGGGTGGGACTAGGGGGCCCCTGGGGTCTCTCCCAGCACTGAGATTCTGTGATTCTATGATTCCACTTTAAACACTCATGGCTCCCCACAAATAATTTTTTGGGAACTGTAGTTGGTTAAGGGTTATACGAATTGTTAGGAGGCCCCTATTTCCTTCACAGAGCTACAGTTTCCAGAATGGTTTAATAGCAAATCCCTCTTCACAGAGAACTCTGGGAAACTCTGGGCTTCTTAGCTTCGGCCAGGTAGCTGACTCATGTGCCTTCAGAGCATTTATTTTAAATTACAGATATACAATTCAACATTGTTGTAGTGCTTTTCTCCTGCAGGGGTCTTTGTAATCCTTATCAATCCTCACTATACAGTCGCAGCCCTGTGGAGTATGGTTATCCTTATTCTACCAATGGGGCAAATGGAGGCCACAGGTGTGTCAACGGCTTTGCAGTGAGTTCCAAACGGAGTAGGGTTTTAATACAGGTCAACATCTAACACCCTTGCCAACTTTATTGCTTGAGTGGCCTCAAACTCATTCTTAGTACAGTGGCGCCTCACAAGACGAAAGTAATTCATTCCGCGAGTCGCTTCGTCTTGCAATAATTTCGTCTTGTGAAGCGCGGTTTGCCGCGACAAAAAACAACAACAAAACTTTGTCTTGCAAAACACGGCCATAGAAAACTTCATCTTGCGAGTCACCAAAAACATCGCAAAATGCTTTCATCGCGCGAGGCATCCGTCTTGCGAGGTACCACTGTATAGTGAATCCTCAATAAGGACACACCATGTTGTCATTTCTTCATCACCGGTTTATGGTCTGGAGATAGTTGAATCAGAGAGTTATTTTCTACCCACTGGGGGGCAGAAGAACACAGTACCTTGTGTTTACTAATGTCTGTGGTAGCAAGAAAGGAAATTGTCTATGAAGGATGGATATACAGTACTCTCTCTCTCTCTCTCTCTCTCTCTCTCTCTCTCTCTCTCTCTCTCTGTGTGTGTGTGTGTGTTAGTGTGTGTGTTAGTGAGCATTGCTTTGCAGGCTATACTTGTTTGCAAACTATTTGGAATCCTTACAGTTCCACATCTGTGCAGGACACATTATTTGATGACTCAGAAGATGAAGTACATGTGAACATGTCCTGAAGAAACCACTAAGGAACTGCTGTGGGGAACAGCAATGCAAGATTAACCACTACAATCAAACTGCTGGGAGTGGATGAATGTGAAGGAGAGGGAATTAGGGAAGTATAATGTGATTAGGTGAGCAGAAGGGAGGAAAGTTAGAGGCCCAGGGCAGGTCACTTTCAGTTTAATTCTATTCATGTTAATCTAGTGTATCATACTCTGAGAGAGAGTTGTAGTAACATTTTAAAGTTCTAGTACGGCTCTGCTCATAAGAATCTGAACTGTTACTTAGCAATAAGCCCAAGTGGGGCTTTCAGGGAAGCAATATAATCTTTATATGTCTGATACAACTTCATTGTCCAAGCTGACACCAGAGAACTTCAGATTGAAATCAGTCTGGGCAGCAGGAAAATGGGAGGAGAAGCCAAGGCAATTTAAAATGGAAATAAAGAGAAGTATATTCAAGTCTTTTAGAAAAGATAAGGTAAAAGGGAAGATATTGAGAAGATGTATGAGAGAACTTAAGCCAAGTAACAAGTAACAAACCACATGTTTATACTCATGCGAAGAAGAAGAAGAAGAAGAGTTTTGATTTGATATCCTGCTTTATCACTACCCGAAGGAGTCTCAAAGTGGCTAACATTATCCTTTCCCTTCCTCCCCCACAACAAACACTCTGTGAGGTGAGTGAGGCTGAGAGACTTCACAGAAGTGTGACTAGCCCAAGGTCATGCATCACGTGCATGTGGAGGAGTGGAACTCGAACCCGGTTCACCAGATTACGAGTACACTGCCCACATTATGGTTTGTTATACAGGTGGCCTTTGAACTACTTTGAAGAGAAAAGTCATAACATTTGTAAAGGGTAAAAGGACCCCTGACCATTAGGTCCAGTCGTGACCGACTCTGAGGTTGCGCGCTCATCTCACATTATTGGCCGAGGGAGCCGGCATATAGCTTCCAGGTCATGTGGCCAGCATGACAAAGCCGCTTCTGGCAAACCAGAGCAGCACATGGAAACGTCGTTTACCTTCCCACTATAGCGGTTCCTATTTATCTACTTGCATTTTGATGTGCTTTCGAACTGCTAGGTTGGCAGGAGCTGGGACCAAGCAACGGGAGCTCACCCCGTCACAGGGATTCAAACCGCCGACCTTCTGATCAGCAAGCCCTAGGCTCAGTGGTTTAACCCACAGCGCCACTGATCCATATTTGAAAAAAATAAATGACATCAAACATCTAAACCAACTCAGAAAGATTTGGGCAGCTTTGGAGTGTATTTCAATATTTTATGTAGCAGAAATATGCACCTTTGATAATGGCTTTAGTTATTGTTGCAAAAAAGGTCTTTTAAAAAAATTGAATGTCACATTCATTCTCCTTACCTAGAGCCTGAAGTATTTTTTAGAACAGTAGGCAAAACATTCCATTATGTAAACTGAAAATAATGGCTCATTTCATTCACCCACTTGCAACTACAAAATGCAATAATGGCAGCTTACTTTTTAATCATCAAGATGCTGTCTGGATCCGTTCGCATTTGTGAAGAAAGGCTCTATAAGATATTCCTAGGGAAAGGCACCTGCAGCTTTCAGATGTGAAATTTAAAAAGTGGTTTGCTCCAATCTTCCTGACCATTTGTAGAAATAATATGAAGAATATTTGAGAGAGGAAAACTGGAATTGTGTGTTTTCGATGAACATATTACTTAAAGATCCACAGAGACCAAAACCACAAAACAAAGATGTGAGTTATTATTTAAGTGACTAAAAAGTTACTTGCTGTTTCTTTATTAATGGTTTATGGTATTTGAAGCCAATATGTGATTGCATAGAAATTATGGAAGGGAGGGAGGAAGACATTAAGGATTGTGTCATCCTGAGAACCAGAATCTAATGCAAGGGAAATAGAAGTAGATACAAATCTGGAAATATACCTGTCAAATAGAAAAGTAGCATAGTAGCTGGTATAATTTCGTCTGCCTAGCAATGTGGGAATTATAGATAAAGATGAAATATGCTCCTGTGGATTTAAGTAAACCTCAACAGATGAGGAAACATAGCAAGCTGAGGGAATAGCTAAGCAGGACATCAGAAATAACTTACTGGCTTGATGCTAGACAATATGCATCTGGTGTAAGTCAGAAAACAATTCCAAAAGGTTTTACAGTGGTACCCTATACCTGTTTATGCCAAAGTAAGCCCCATTGAGTTCAATGGAACATTCCTAAGTAGAGATGGGGGAGAAATTCAGTTGTTTGACATTTTAATACAAAGCTTCCTAATTCATACTCCCTGGAACAGGACAGTTATATTTGGAAATTCACACTTTTCCAAGTTTTGTGTTGCAGTCCTCCAACTAAATGATTTGTACAAAAATGTCCTTATCAGGGGAAAGTGGGCATTCAGATACACATAGTAGTGAAAATAACATGCAAGAAGATTGCTTGCAAAATATATATGTTGGAAAATTGCATTTAAAATGTTTATATCCTGGGGGGGGGGGATGCACCAAACTGCTGGTAGATTTTTTATGATCACACACACAAACTGATGTTTAAATTCAGAACAGAATTTAAGACTGGAAAACTGAAAAGAACTGAAAAATGCAGATTCATCCATCCTACTCATATACAATTCAGCCTTATTCCCAGCTTTCATGTTCCAATTGAAATAAGTATGGAGTTTGCATCCAAGACTATTGTGAGAGTTGCTTTTTAATTCTTGCTTTTTACATTCAATACAAATCAGCAGGAGTCTCTATGGTGGGATGGAGCCATCTCCCTGACACTGGCATCATTGATGCTTATCTGGTTGAGGCTGGGGCAGTGTGAGGTTGGACAGTGCAACTGGACCAATGGGAGTGTCAGGTTTATCATTGAGCATGCTTTTGCATTTGCTCTTATGACCAGCAGGAAAGGATAGTATATGATGATGATAAAAGAAAGTGGAATGAAACACAGAAGACTCTCCATCTGCCTTTCAAAGAAAACTCTGTAAAGGTGGTGTAAGCCCCAATGTATCACTACACACACACACACACACACACACACACATATATCCCAAGGGAGTGGAATCTGGAATCTGACGACATTTGTGATGGTCAAAGGCAAGTGTAATCCTATTCTTCTCCACCAGCCCCTTCTGTGGAGGAACTAGTGGCCCACCAAGGAAACTATATATATAAAGAGGAGAAAGCTTAATGTATAGTGCCTCCAGCCCACTAACTTCCACATCCTCAAAACTGTGTGTGGATGTATGTGTGAACTGATAAACAGAATATATATATATAATCCAACCCAAATACAGATATATAAAATTATAGATTATATTTAGCCGTAGTGTTGAGCAGATTGTTGCATCAAATCAAGGATTTTTCCTTGTGCAACATAATGATCTCTCTATCTCCTCTCCATGTAAACACTAAATCGGTCCTGGAGTTTTCTGCAACCCTCCAGAGCAGATATGACAAAGGTGTGAGGCATGGGTAGGGGAGCAGAGGGGCAAATCTAGTTCTAATCTTTGTGCTAGCATGAGCTTTTAGCTAAATAAACAATACTTTCCCTCAGGCTGAGAAAAGCCAGGCAATCCTGACCTGGATACAGGTAGTCACTTCCTAGATGTTGAGCTATGACAGGTTTTAGGTCACTGTTGTCTGTTTCATTGCTCTTTCTCCTCACATCTAGTTCCTCTTTGACTTGTTTTTTTTAGATCTGGTATAATTCCACCCCTTGTACCCCTTCCAAGTTTTTGCTCTCATAAATTATCCTCAGTCTCTTTCCTTCTTTCTCATCTCTAGCCCTTTGGGACAAAGAAAGATCATCGGGGGGCAACATTTTCAGGTTATGCTGGTGACTTTCAAAAATGCAAAATACTCTGTCTAGAGGGATTCCAGGGCTCATTACTCCCAGTGTGTCTAAGTAATGAAGCCATAGAAGTTCACCCTGTGACCTTCAGATACAACATTAGCAGAAATGTTAGTCCATTGTTCGTGTGACATTAGAGACTAGCAACTGTTTCCAGAGAAACAGCAAGGGTGTTCAGAAGCAGAAGCCATGTTGATCAAGCCACAGACTTGTGCCTTTAGTGTTGAGGAAAACCTTGCTGTTTGTGTTTTTAAAACCCTCCCAGTGCCACCTCCTTCAGACAGAAAACATTAAAACTCACCTGTTTTTCAGGCTACCTGATATTACTGCTAATGCTTGACTACAGCATGCAGAGACTATCTAATTTTTAATGTGATTTAATGATCCAGTTACACATGTTAGAAGGGGCTCCAATAATGAAGTATGGAACTGTGTGCCCTGTTTCCATGGGGAAACTCACAGAGCTGAAAAGTGCATCGCCAACTCAGAGGGAGGAATACTTCACTCTGCAATAACAATGACACTATAATGGTTGAGGAGCCATGGAACTGCTGAAAGAGCAGTTGTTTAGTTAAAACATGACTGCACATCAGGTGCATTCTGGAAATGAGAGAACCTTTCAGGCAACAATAACTAGACAGATTTATTATACCATTGGGATCAAACCTTATAAAATCACAGGTTACCTACATAAGAGAGCCACAATCCACGAGAACAACTACAATTTCTCCAATTTCTCCGAGTTTGCCTGTTTGGCAGCCCCCAGAAACCCCAATTCTCTTTCACATCTCTCAGCATCTATGCATGTATCTGCACTTAAAGCAGTATTTCACCACTTTAAATAGTCACTGCTTCCTCCATAGAATCCTGGGAACTGTTGTTTGTTAAGGAAGTTGAGAGCTGTTAGGAGACCCCTATTTCCCTCACAGAGCTACATTTCCCAGAGTTCCCTGGGAAGAGGGACTGACTGTTAAACCACTCTGAGAACTGTAGCTCCGCAAGATGAACTGGTTTCACAACAACTCTCAGTACCCTTAACAAACAAAAGTTCCAGGATTCTTTGTGGGAAGCCATGACTGCTTAAAGTGGTATGGTACTGCGATACAGAGCTGTTGGGGCCTATGTGTGTAGTTCATAGTTATGTAAACAGCATTTCCATCTGCTCTGGTTTCTGTCACGGTGTTCCATTGCACCAGAAGCAGTTTAGTCATGCTGGCCACATGACCCAGAAATCTGTCTGTGGACAAACGTAGGCTCCCTTGACCTGAAAGCAAGATGAGCGTCATAACCCCATAGTCGCCTTTGACTGGACTTAACCGTCTAGGGGTCCTTTACCTTTACCTTTAGTTATGTAATAATACCAGATTTCGAGACGAGTGAAACAAACTTCAAACCTCCACACTGCAGGTATGGCAACCTCATATTTAATAAACAATGGATAGTAATAAGATTTAAAGTGGTTCAAAACTTTTGGTGTTTGTGTTATTTTTTAAAGAGAAAAACATGTATTTGTGTGGGTGTGCATAACAATGCTTCCTTTGGGTGGTACCAAAGTAGAGACACTTTTCTGAGAAGAATTTAAATGAGCATAGAGCTGGTGTGTGTGTGTGTGGGGGGGTGCTGACTGGATCATCACTCTTGCTGGTTGAGGGACATTCCATGTTGACGGAGTAATTCCAACCACAATGGTCACCTCATATTACTTGGGAGTGACATGGGCAGTGAGTTTACCAGTACAGTGGAACCTCGAGTTGCAGACGTAATCCGTCCCAGAGGCACGTCCGCAACTCGAAGCATTTGCATCCATAAGCAACATGTTTGCACACGTGCGCAGCATGATTTAGCGCTTCTGTGCGAGTGATGAAACCCGGAAGTAACTGTTCTGGTACTTCCGGGTTGCCACGGGATGCAACTTGAAAAGACATAACCTGAAGCAGAAGCAACATGAGGTATGACTGTAGTAGAATTGTTGTTATTGTTGTTCTATCTACGGGAAAAGACATCTGCTTCCAGTGTGAAGTAGAACTGAAGCACGAGCACTTTGGGATCTCTGCTGTGGGTGTCCCCACAGGACTCGAGGACACTTTAAAATTATGTAGCAAGATCTTTCACAGTCAGACCCTTCACAGCCAAAGAATTATATCACATTAGCCAGCATCATTAAAAAAAAAACACACACAGTGTAAAATCATACAAATTATAGAGTGTCACAATCAGAAAGCTACAGGAGCTGTTGTTTGACATTTCATCCATCTCAGTGGTGCCTGAAGGGAAAGGAACATTTACTAAGGAACTGCGAGTGAACTGTGCCACCCACATCTTCAGTTTTCACATGAGACATTTGTCCAATACCTCTAGCTATATAACTGTCTCTGATGCCTTAATCATATGAAAACAGCGTCAAAGTGTTAGTAAAAAACTGCTTCCTGCCCTTAATATATTCTCCCTTAAAAATAAAACTCCAACCCAGGTTAAAATTAATCACACAATAAACCGCTCAAATATTGAGCACCATTTAAAGACTAATGAGGTTATGTTTGCTCCCTGAACTGCTGTAAAGAGGCCACTTCAAAATTTCACTTCTGTGAACCTGTGCCCTGGTCATTTTCCAATATAGGAAAACTAATTGGTTTCCATTGCCAAAAACTTCTGTTTTAGTTTCAATTGACTGCAATGGTTATTTCCATCTGAAGTATTATGGCTTTGACAGAGATTGTCATAATTGCTGTTTGGACAAAGACCTCCTTCTCCCACCTCCTGGTCCCCACAGGCTCTGTGGTTTCTCTTCCTCCCATCCCAGCTGTGCCCACTTCAAGGACCTCTGTATGCATTTCTCATACAATTTGCAGTAAAAGGAATACATAAACCAATAAACGTTGGGAGAAGAACCTGCAGCTTGGGGACCACATGTGATCTTCTGCAAGGGATCACTTAAGGAGGGGAGAAAGGTGAAACAGATGGAGAGATGGGGAACCGCAGACTGAGCATGAGAGAGAAAGTATGTGAGTTTGTGGGCGGGTGAGTGGGAAGGAGGGAAGGGGTGGCAAGAGAGGGAGGGCTGCAAACTTTGTCCACTTTGGGCTCTGTCTAAACCTATCATCTGATCTGGTTCTGCCACCATCAGATGTGACCCCTAACTGACTTTATGGGGAAAGAGCTCCCCACTGGTCTAAATAGTACCACTGTATTCCGCTCTGGTCAGACCTCACCTGGAATACTGTGTCCAGTTCTGGGCACCACAGTTCAAGAAGGATACTGACAAGCTGGAACGTGTCCAGAGGAGGGCAACCAAAATGGCCAAAGGCCTGGAAACGATGCCTTATGGCTTAGGGCGCTGGGTATGTTTAGCCTGGAGAAGAGAAGGTTAAGGGGTGATATGATAGCCATGTTCAAATATATAAAAGGATGTCATATAGAAGAGG
Source organism: Zootoca vivipara (assembly GCF_965207765.1). Classification (NCBI taxonomy): domain Eukaryota; kingdom Metazoa; phylum Chordata; class Lepidosauria; order Squamata; family Lacertidae; genus Zootoca; species Zootoca vivipara. The sequence continues at coordinate 33,513,401 of NC_142592.1, read as the reverse complement.
GTGAAAGGTTGTTTTCTGCTGCTCCAGAGAAGCGGACACAGAGCAATGGATTCAAGCTACAAGAAAGAAGCTTCCACCTAAACATTAGGAAGAACTTCCTGACAGTAAGAGCTATTCGGCAGTAGAATTTGCTACCAAGGAGTGTGGTGGAGTCTCCTTCTTTTGAGGTCTTTAAGCAGAGGCTTGACAGCCATCTGTTAGGAATGCTTTGATGGTGTTTCCTGCTTGGCAGGGGGTTGGACTGGATGGCCCTTGTGGTCTCTTCCATCTCTATGATTCTAAATAGCAATGGCTATCTTCTTCTGTCCTCTTCCTCCCTCAGAACCAGTTTGCATTGCCAATGACCTTTGTTGTTTTCTTGGAAGGTGTTAGGGGAGATAAATAATCATTTTTGAAGTCTGAATGTTTTTTCTTCCATATGGAACCAGGGTCCAGCTGACCAGTAGCACAACCTGATATGCTCAGATAAGCTACTAAGACTTTTCAAAGAATCTTAGAGTTGGGTGGGACCCAAGACTCATCTAGTCCAACCCTCTGCAATGCAGGAATCTTAGCTAAAGCATCCATGACAGATGGCCACCCAACCTCTGCTTAAACCTCCAAGGAAGGAGAGTCCACCACCTCTCATGGGAGTCTGTTCCACTGCCGAATAACTCTTACTGTTGTACTAGGTCAGGCCAATTGTCCACTTAGACCACCACCACTTTGCTTCTGCTCTGTTCCTCATGAGGTCACAAACAAAAGAAAACATGATGGATGATTTGGTCACCCCCTTTGGCTTTCTACTTAAAGGCCAGGGTGAGAGCGGCATATTCTGGGGCCCACAGTGGTCAGTGGGACAGGGCAAGTTGGGGTTATACTGCTTACCTGGTTTCCCATGCTGGGGTCACTACCGGTTACCGAGAGGGAGAGGGGAAGGGATGAGGTGGTGGAAAGGTTGTCACTGTGTGCGCAGTTTGACCACTCCCCCTCTTGGTAACCAGTGGTGATCCCTGCATTAGGAAGCCTAGTAAGCAGCCCCCCTCAATGACTACTGGCAGGGATATTGGAGGCAGACCAGCCCCACTCTCCCTTATGTTGGTTCATGCAATGATGCCTAAACTGCACCACTGTATTGGAACACCGTTGAAATGTCTTTGAGCTTTCTCTTGCATTCCGAAGCAACACCCACGAGCCATTTGAGCATTCTGCAGTATTAGATGCCACCCTGGCCTTTGCAAATCAAAAGTAATGTAGGACATTTTAAACTCTCATTTGCACATTATGCACTAGCTTGCACATGGAGAAAATGTTGGCTGTCAATTTCAAAGCTTTTTTGCTTCACAAAACAATACTACAGGGTATGCAGCAACAAATCTTTACAATTAGGTAAATGAACATTTTCAAAGAAATATCAAGTATGGTTATATGGCTCCCCAGATCCACATTCCGTTTCGAGCAAATAAAACATGACATTAAAACTAATCTAATTTTTCACCACATTAAAAAAAATTAAAACCTTGCCATTTTAAAATGTCATGCAATATACTGTATTATTTCACCAGCAAGAGCAATGTTTCATAAAGCATCCAGTTCAGTTCAGTTTACTTTTCACCATAAAGCTTTCCTTCTTAAGAACCAGGTTTCATTCCTGTTGTTTTAAACAAAGTCTTTCCCAAACCATTCTATCATTACCTTATGATCTAAGTTGTGTGTGTGTGTGTGTGTGTGTGTGTGTGTGTGTGTAGTTTATTTGCCAAAATAGGTCCTATTTCTGATTAATATGACAGTTTATTACATTGCATTTTTTTTTGTATTTGAATTTGTGGCAATTAGCTACTTATTTATATTGGCTGGGGAATGTACAGTATTCCTTCTTCATGGAAAGATTACATGTACATTTTCCCAGAGTGCTGCTGAATGTGCGAAGCGGTTGCTTGTTATGCACATTAACCATGCAACTTACATATTTTAAGAGAAAGTACATTCAAATATACTACATGTACTCAAGTGTGAATTTGTGTGTGTGTGTGTGTGTGTGTGTGTGTGTGTGTGTGTGTGTGAATGTGGAAGCAGAATGAAAGGGACTGATGAATGAACACATGTGACAGTAACCTGGACCAGAAACAGACTGAACTGCCCATATCTACCACATAACTGTTATTTCTGGCAATTTAGCTTCTCCTCTCTGCGTCTCTGTTATTGCTCTTCTGTGCCTGTCTTCGTCTATTTCATCCCCTCTGCTGATTGCCAGTTCCTGGCTTCTCCACATCCTCCATTCTGATAATGTCTGTCTGTTGCAATCTAATTTTCACTACATTAAAATGATTAAAACGTTGCCCTTGGGGCACAGCTAGTCCAGTCCAATGCCTGGCACACAGGTGGCACTATATAATAGGAGCAAGAGCCATTGCTATTCTAATTGCATCTGGGGACGAAGTAATACATGAACCAAACGGAAATGATTAAGGCAAGAACTTGTTTCCTTCCACTTAGATATGGCAGGCAAAATAGAAAGGATCCCCCCTGTCGGCAAGGATTGTGAAATAGTTTAATAGTGATACATTTTCTGAAGACTGTCTTAAAGAGGAAGCGTTCTTGAAAGTAGAAGCATCTTCTGCCCCTTTAATACAGGGGCCAGGTACCTCAGGCCTCACTACCTAGCCCTCCCCAGGCCATACCTCCTCCCCAGCCACCCTGGCTCTGCTTTGTGCTCTCTCTGAGTACTTTTGCCTGCCTGGAATCTGTCCTTGAACTAGAATTCAAGATAATTGAACTATTCATTCTTGCTTCATGGATGGAGGACAAAGGGGTGTGCATGAGTGGGTGCAGAAACTGGCTTACCCTACCAAGGTAAATTTACATTCATTGCTCTTCCTAATTTTGCCTCCGTTCTTGCTCACTGCTGGCATGCGCACACCAGAAGCCTGTCCAGAAAAGAAAGTGGCCCTCAGCCTGAAAAATAGTTCTTGCTTTTAAAAAGTCTAAAACTGGCCAACCATCACAGTGCACCTTTAGAAGCCCAGTCTCAGACTTCTGAAACCGGCAAAAGTGAAACCCTGTTTCTTTGGGGATCGAATTGGTCAAAGCCTATGCTTTTTGAACTATGGCCATTTTACGCTGAATGAAGCAACCACAGAGACGTTCTTTCCTGCCCACCCAAATTAGGGCTTAGAGCAAGCCTTGTCAATGTGGTAGCCAGCCACTCTTGCTGGCCTCCGGCTCCCAACAGCCCCAGCCAGCATTGCCAATGTCAAAAGGTGGTACAGTTGCAGCCCAGCAACATCTGCAGGGCACCATGTTGGCTACTCCAGTTTAGATTCAGGAAATTTCCTTTTAGCTGCACCTGAACAGTTTCAACATGCTTCTTGTTAGCATAACAAAGGGAGCCTGTAAGTGAAAGGAAGAGAACTTAGGGTATTGAAAGAAGTAAAATGTGCATAAAACCATAGGGGCAATATAATATTAATAAACAGTGGTGGAGAGTTAGCTGTTTTAATGTTTTCATAATTAAGAATACCACCTTATTTTACAGCCAATATTATGGAGGAAGGTGAAATATTTTTTTTTTTTGGTTGGATGTAAAAATTACAGTTATGGCATTTTTTTTAAAAAAAAAGAATACAAGTTCTTTTCATGGTGGAATGAATTATTTTTGAAGCGGGTAGTGTCTGGCAAGTGTGGAATCCCACACTATGAATTTCAGAACTTAGTTTCATTTGCCAATGTACCTTTATTATATTTTCTCACAGTGGTAGTTTTACCACTCCTATATACAAATGTGGAAGAATGTTATAAGAACTCCTGGCAGTCGCTCCAAGCAGAATTATATTAATGAACCCATAAGCAAGGAGATCCAAGTCCAGATAGGTTGTCCAAAAGGTTTGGATTTCATCCTATGAAGTCAGCCTTTCCATGTTTTAAATATTATGTTTGAATGTGTTAGCAATACGTCTGAAATCGATGTGTGTCTCAGTGTTAAGCAAAGGACTTTCTAGCTATAAAATAAATAACTATCAGTTAAGGATTGTAAGAATGATTACAATTTTGAAGCCATTTGTACCAGAATCAGTAATGACAATGGGATTATGCAAAAGTGAGTGATTTGAGGATTATTTGTACTAGCCACTTCCAATTAAGCTGACACTTGTCCCTTGTTTTCCATTTCCGATGATCTTGAAGTATGGAACTTTGCAGTCTTTTGCTCTTCTCTTTCCTTTTCTCCAAGTTACTACAATACTGTGACATTTTAAACATTGCAAAAAAAATTCTATTTTGTTCCCTTCTATCTAATTGAAAGAGGTTGGTTTCATATCCTACTCTTTCCTGTCTTGGCTAATGACTCTTCATTTTGGTTTTGCATGCTTCTCACTTTCACCCACTCCTCCATTCATAACTCTGTAACTCATTTCATTTTTTCCCAATTGTAACTTGTTTCCTCCACCATTCTCCTTCATTCCTTTTCTTTCATTGGCTTCTGTCCTGATTCATTATTATGAAGATGGGGAAGCAGTGATTTTCCAGTCATTGTTGGACCAGCTCCCATCATCCTTAACAATTGATCATGCTGGAATTAAACAATAGCCACAGGTTCCCTACCTGTACCCTATGGTTCCAGTTTATGTGCCTAGTTTTGCCATTATCTCTTAATTATGCTCTCTCTCCTCTTACCTGTCTTACCTTCTTTCTTCTCTGGTTGGGATCTTGCTGCCTTATTTCTGCTGACATTTGACCTTTCAGATGTTGCTGAACTACAACTCCCATCAGCCCCAGCAAATATAACCATTGTCCAGGAATGATGGGACCTGTAGTTCAGCAGCAGCTGGAAGACTAAAGATCCTCCACACCTGGCATCTTAATCTAGCACAGGCATCTCCAAACTTTGGCCCTCCAGATGTTTTGGACTACAATTCCCATCTTCCCCGACCACTGGTCCTGTTAGCTAGGGATCATGGGAGTTGTAGGCCAAAACATCTGGAGGGCCGCAGTTAATTCTGTCACTTAGAGGATTACCATTGGGAATAGCCCCTAAACACAAAATACCACTACAACACAGTCTCTGTTAATCTCAAGCACTTTCTCTCCAGGTTTAGATAGTAGCACAGGACTCTTCCATATGACCAGCAACATACAATCTGTCAGAGTTCTTCTCTACAGCCCACTGTTGCTTACTCCCATGTACAAGGTTACTCCTATTTCCCACAGGTGAAAACTGAGGAAATATTACAGCATTTGGGGATTTCCTTGATAAGGAAACCTACATGGAATTCAGGTAAGCAGAGTCTAAGCAGCAAGAAATGGAGAATAGGAGCCAAAATTCTGACACATGAACAGTGCTATGAGTTTTCCAGAAAATCTTCAACCAACAAATTATCTGATGTCCACAATAAATTTGAATTCAGTTCAGTGTTTAGGAGTACTTTTGGTTTACAAGAAAACAAAACTGTTATCCTCCACAGTTCTCTGCATGTTTACATTGAGGTATGCCCCTGGAGATTGCTCCCGAGTATTTGTGCATAGAATTGCAGCTTGTGCGTGCATGATTGTAAGATGTAAGCGTCTTTGGTTTAGTCAACCTGCAAAAACTTAATTAACAACAACAGTCTGATGGCCATTGCTCATTATTAATATTATTAAACAAGTGCATGTTATGTAGAAACCGAAAATCTTCCACAGTAGAGTGGAACATTTTCTGAATAGTTTTCAATCCCACATAACTGCCAAGGAATTTAATACATTATAGGATATCCTAGCTGCTTGGGAGGGAACCTGAAACTAGCAGGTTTTTTAGACAAGCAGGAAGAAATGAAAGAGGCTGTGTGGTTCCACAATCCTCCCATATCCACACAGAGTTGATGAGGACTGTTTTTCTTTTTCTTTTTTGGTGCCTATGGTTGTGATTCCATGGAGGCAAATGCCTAGCAGTTCGTATAACACCACTGGCAATGAAGACTTCCTACACAGAAAGCACACAACTGCACTTGTTGTTTAAGATGCATGTTACCTGGCTGCAAAGTATTCTGGTCATGGGGATTTTTTTAATGGCTTATTTTTGTCTGGCTATATGAATCATGGCTCTCACCTAATGTAACCTCTTCTGGTTAGGAGTGCAGAACCTGAATTAATTATTCACCAACAACTAAGGCAAGATGACAATTACAGAGAAATCTTTATATTATGGAGGGGTAAAATGCAGGCTCTTGAAATTGATCATGGAATAAATTCAACTCTAGGCCACTTGATTAAATCTAATTGGGCTATTCCTTTTTTACAAGAGAGAGAGAGAGAGAAGAGAGAGAGAGAGAGAGAGAGAGAGAGAGAGAGAGAGAGAGAGAGAGAGGGAGAGAGAGGGCGCTTTTAAAGGCTCATAAGAATTTTTTTTTACTCCTAAAATTCTGATATTAATTTACTTCTATCTTTGATAAAATCACCACTAATAACCAAATAAGTTGTGGCACCTTAAAGACAATAGATTTATCAGGGCATAAACTTTCATTGGCTTGAGCCCACTTCATTGTCCTGCCAACCGGGATAAAAAATACCCACTTAAAAGGCTTGTGAAAGGTGTTCAATAGGTGGTGAAAAGACAGTAGAGCTGGCACCTGACCGGTATGCACTGGGAGGGCATTCCAAGGGATAGGTGTTACCACACTAAAGGCCCACTTCCTATATTTTATGGAATGGACCTCCTAGTAAGATGATATCTGCAGGATGCCCTCTCTTTCAGAATGCAGTGATTGGTTGAGTATATAAGTATGATCTTTTAGGTAACTCTTTTAATTTATATCATTGTTCATAACATTTTACAGAGTACCTTTACAAATAGAAAATTGGTGTTTGCCTTGAACATAAACTCTACATATGGGAGACAGCAGAAGAAGAGGAGAGGAGAAGATGGAGAGAGACTAGGATAATTTATGTATAGTACTTGCACTTACATTTTATTGAACTCTAAATGATTCAGACAAAAACTTAAAGGGAAAAGGAGAGTTTGGAAACTGGGTAGAGAACTGGCTCCAGTCATATGTTCTATGAGGAAGTTTAAGGGATACTAGGCAGTAAGGGAGAATGAGTGGTCATTTAAGATGGCAGATGGCATTTGGGTGACTTGTGAGTTGGTGATATCAGGTACTCTCCCACAGTGACCTCACCAGGCAGTGAGTATATCTATAACAGAGAAGTTATTATTTTCTTCATCCCCATTTTAACCTCAGCCCCACTTAATATAAACCTGAATCCAGTGGCATGGCCTGCAACATGTGTTGGCTTTTGGCCACTACAATAGCCACATGACCGTTATAGCTGCTATGAAGATCTGGTGTGTCTCCAACTACATGGTCTCAGCATTCGCAATTTCTCAAAGACTGGCAAATTTCCCCAGTACTCATAAACAGTACTCATGGCCAAGACCACCTACAAGCTACAACAACTTAGGCAGAAACGCCATCAGGTACCCTGGCAGTTATTACCCTTGAACCATGTGTGTTATTTATCTCTTGCTCAGCACCATGTACAAGCACTCAGGATTGGTTTTCTGCTTCACTGCGTATCACTGTTTGGTGATGGAAACTCTATCATGAACCACTGTGACTCTGCTCTGCTTCCTCCTAACTCAAGGCTAATATGACACAAACCTGAAAACCCAACTGGGCATATCAGAGTCAGGGTGGCATCCTCCAACCAGGTTTTGATAAAGCATTTCAAGTCGGCATTTACCAGGATCACGCTAGATAGTTGTTGTTGTTTTTTATTGCTCTTTCACAGCCAGCTGGAATTACAAAGCAATATATTCATATTTCAACGCATGTTCAAATATATTCAGTCTCAGTGGCATTTTCTAGGTTCCCTAAGCTGAGGTGATCCTGCCAACCTAGCAGTTCGAAAGCACGTCAAAATGCAAGTAGATAAATAGGAACCGCTACAGCGGGAAGGTAAACGGCGTTTCCATGTGCTGCTCTGGTTTGCCAGAAGCGGCTTTGTCATGCTGGCCCCATGACCTGGAAGCTATACGCCGGCTCCCTCGGCCAATAATGCGAGATGAGTGCGCAACCCCAGAGTCGGTCACGACTGGACCTAATGGTCAGGGGTCCCTTTACCTTTTTTAAAGCTGAGGTGAAGATTGAAGAGGTTAATGTTCTAAGGTGCATTCAAGTTTTAAGGGGAGGCTTTCCTTCCCTATGAAATTTGACATGATCAGAATTCATAACTACATTTGGAAAACTTGCCTGCTGAGCTGGCTCTTAAAATGTTTGCTTTGGTGGAGCGCTGCCTTGAGATAACATTGAGAAAGTAAAGATGAGATCAACTATTTCGAGAAATAAAAAATTTCTATTCTTCTCCTACATGAGTAATAAGAGCTCTTAAAGGGGAGGGGGGAATGCTTTCAGATATTCACGAAAGAAGTAGATGTAAACATTTTGCTGGTGTCGTCTTGAGTTCACAAATGGAACAGACAGTTCACGACCGCATCCACTTTGGCCTCAGGGAACTTTTTATTATTATTCATGGCACCTATATATAGGAACATTTTAGTGAGCAAGAAAAACAAAAGTTTTAGAGCTGGTTTCTGAAATATCAGACCTAGTTCTGGGCTACACGGTCTTGCATTTGATGTACTTTTGCACATCCGGCTGTTATCAGGTACTGTGATCACATGCAACACATTTCAGTTTGTTCTTGACAGTTGGGGAGTAGTTAAATAAGAAATAACTATGCCAGGATTTATTCATTTAGTTTTCATAAAGATGATTCATTCAGACTATATTCAGAGAAAGCCAAAAGCATGTCTATTTTAAAATTTATCTCTCAACACCATTTTGGAAGAACAGAAGGTATCCCCCTGAGTATGGCTCTTTATGACTTTATGGTAAAACGTAAGACAGTGGGTGAATTCATACTTCTGTTTCGATAGCACTTTAACTTACAGTACTTTTTAGATCAGAGTGTAAATCATTTTAAAGATACTCTTTGCATCTGCAGTGCACAATGCAACACTGTGGAGTGCATTGTCAACCTAGCATTTGAAGAAGTCACTTCTGTCATACACTACTGAGAGCTAATACTAATTTGGTTGCAGTGGTTTACTGTTACCTATCAAGTGCATAGGACCTATGTGGGTAGCCTGGATCCTTATTTCTTCACCCCCCACACCCACTTCTCAATTGTGTGACATCATAATGGCATCAGCTGATTTGCTTTTGCCCACATGGACAATCAGCTGATTGTTGGGAACTTTCAAAGCACTGCACATGGAACTATACAAGCCCTGATGATAATCAGCTGGTTGTTGGGGCTTGCATATTTCCATGAGTGATGCTATGCTGATTGTCCATACTTTCACTGCAGAAGTGTGAATGTTGAAGGATGACTGTGTTTCAGTGTCAGGATCCTGTTAGCGGCTCCTGGTTGGTTGCCCAGGAAAGTATAAAGACAAGGGAATGTTTCTTACCATCTTTTTTTAATTCAATATTTACAGAGAGAGGCTATAGAACCCAGCCTCTTGGATAATGGCGTTGTCCCGAGTGAATCTCCACACACACACACACCATCTCTCCCACTTTCTCATTCATCATTTCTACGGGTGCTGCTAACTGCCCTCTGTCTTTGAGCTATTTGCTCTCCTATTTTCAAGACTTGCTGGGTTCTGGGAGGGGGCAGGCAGTCTGGAAGGCTTTCCAATAACACTGTGTCCATCATCTGTTGCCCCACTTTCTCCTCCTCTTCCCTGGAAGGGTCAGGATGGGGAGGCGGTCTCCACCATTCCTCCTCTGCCCAGTCCCTGACAGTCAGTCCTCATGTTCAGAAAGTGATGAGATAGGTTCACGTTTAAATGCAATCTGGATCAAATTTCTCCCCAATCTTTACTCTCAATGCTGCTGTGGAGGTCAGGCAGCAAAGGAATTCTTTTAATCTTTTTAGCGGAGTTTTTTTGTGGAGGTCAGGGCAGCTTGAGCTTTGAGCTTACCTTGCCTGGCACATCACTCCTTGACAGGCACCACAGATTCTCATCCCGCCAGCAGCTGCCAGCCAAAGAGCCAGGTGCTAGCACCACTTTGCCAGTCCCATGCAACCTGAGCTTAATCCAGATCCATTTACCTGGGAGAGAGCTGCTTCTCATCCTCTTCCCACTGACAAAAAGTATAGCAACTGGGAAAAAAATAAAAGCCAAGTCAGGTCCAGGGTCTCCAGACTGCGTTCTGCAGGTGAAACTGTGTGTCTGGGCCATGTACCTGCCATGTTTGAGAATAAGTCTGTGTGTACCTCTGTATGCTTTTTGTGTCTGGATTTGAAGCTTCCTGAAGCCTGACAGCAACTGTTAGATGCTGGTGCTCTTCAGAAAGAAAAAAAATCCCCTTCTGTTAGTTTCCCCATGTAATTTGAACTTATCCAGACCAAGTTTGGAAACAGACTGCATTGCACCCAACTATATGATAGAATGATATCAATACGCAACTATGGACTTTAACAACATGAATCTGAGCATGCAGTGGGGTGGAGTGGGGGCAATTCTTTCAAAGTGTTGCTAAAATAACCAATATTGCTAAAATAACCAATCAAATGTAGATTTAATAACATTTAGGCTCTAGCAGAAAACATAATCTCAGCATGTTCTCTCTGTAATTCAAAGTTTATACAACGAAAGTACATTTCAAAACGTATCATTTTACTCCTACTGTCATAGATAGATAGGTAGGTAGAAAGATAAAGATAGAGGTAAATAATGGCATAGAGAGAGATGCAAATTACACTTATATAATCCCTTGGGGCCCTTAGACAAATGTTTCACTTAAACAACATCGCAGAGTTTGCCACTAAGCCTTATGCTTTGTAATAGGCATTAGTTCAACAACCTTCATGTCCTATTTAGCAAGGAATTATTTTCATCTTTTTGAGAGGAATAGCAGAGTGTTTTGTTATGTCATTATTTCAAAATGAACAGCTTATAATTTCATGTGAGAAGGCCCTTCGAGAATATCTTATCTACTGTATGTCAGCACTGGAGTGCCAATAAATATAACCTATCTTATTGCTACTAAGCAGGAGATTTCCCCCCCTTGTTGGAATTACCACTTTGCCCCACATCCAGAAATAAGACTCAGGACACTTATGTGGTTTAGAAAGGATACACACGGACACACACACGGACACACACACACACACACACACACGAGGACCTCTCTCTGACTGCTCCAATGAATCCATGTGACCCTAAGACACCCCATTGAGAAGACAACCGCAAGTCTCCTTTCCCAAAGAGGGTGGGCAAATGCAACCACACTGAGGCAGGAATGTTATTGGGGAAGAAAACCTCAGATACATAGGTCTCTTGCAATAGTAAGAAAGAATTGGAGCAGTTTTAAAGAAAACCCAACTGCTTAATTTAAAAACTGGGGGGGGGAGGGTCGTCTTAGGAAGCTGTGGAAAGGCAAAGACCTTCAGTCCTTGCAACTGCCTCATAGGGGCAATTTTACCAGAAAGAGTTGCTGTGTTCACTAGGCCTCCCCCCCTGGACTATCTTGTTTCTTTAAATAAAGAGTTAACTTTACTGAAGCTGTGTGAGTTATTGCTGACCTGCTCCTGGCACTCATCCCTGTCACCCATTCCACACTGGGACAAAAATGCTCAGTCATTTATCTAAACACCATAAGAATGAGGAGAGTTTCTATATATCTATGCAGCAGCCTTATTTGCTACGAAGATAAATGGAAACCATGTGGATTTCCCCATGACCACTAAAGAAGTGTTTTCGCCCCCTTTAGAATCAGGAAAGCAGTCTCCTAGATTGCATAGGTGGTGCTGATTCTTGGCAGATCACCTCTGCAGTGTGGATTACAAAGAGTGGAAGAATAACACAAGACCAGAATGTCTGGCATGAATGTTTTAGAGTTCAGAAGTGCATCAAATCCCCCCCCCCGCCCCTTTCAGAAGCTCTGTGCAGATGTGATTTCAGAAGATGTGATATTCCCTATCCCTCTAGTGACTTCAGAAAGAGCAATATGCCATTTTTCAAATCATGAAAGGGAAGAGATGAAACCAAGTGAGTTGGTTTCTTGCACACTGCACAGGAGAAGACCACTCATGTGATCACTCAGTTTTGTATAATCAAAACTGACTACTGGAAGACATGACAACATGACAACACCATGAGCAGAATCTCCACTGAGTAGTTCTCCTGTACAAGGTCACTGAAATTAACTGGAGTTGTGCGTGTGTCCTATTCAGTAGCGGGGAGCATAATCCATTTCCAGTAGCATTTAGAATTAGCGGTCATCCTACCAATCTCCCTACAAGGTGTTGAGCATTTTTGAGTGTTCAAACTCCAAGCCCTTGTCAACTCCTTCCTTGCCCTAAGGGTGTCAAAATATACTTTTGGGTAGCCAGCAGCATGCACTCCCAGGTCACAGAGGACATGGATAGGGACTACAAATTCTCAGCAGGAAAGTGATGATCTGTGCATAATTTCTCCGAAGAATGTTAGGTTTTATCTCAGCATTCTTCTCCTGTGGGAAAATGATGCTCTGTCAATTACAGAGAGTGTTCACTGTGTCTGTTGCTTCTGCTATTTTCACTTGCCTCGAGGTAAAAATTTATGCCCATGGTACAGGGAGAGGCACTAAAATAAGGATCTGACCAAAATCAAGGTGGGCTATGTCTACCCTCGATTCTGCTCAGGAGTATTTGAACAGGGGTGTTCAGCTTTGTAATTTACCCCTGTTCAAATTCTCATATCATTCCTTGTCTCTTTTGTATACTTCCTCTATTACAGAGTTTACACTTGGAAATCCATCAAAATTTAGTCACCCCTCCCATGGAATGAATAACTTGGATCCTAGAATGCCTTCCTTTTGCTAGCTGATTTTCAGTTCCATTGCCACATTCTTTGACAAGCTATGTTTCCAGTTCAGGTTACCATACTTCTATTGTGTGTGAATTGAATCAAAGTCCTCTGGTAATGGTTTATTGTTCTATGTTTTGCATCTAACACTGTTTTTCTTAATAATCAGAACCATTCGGCACAAGCACAACAACGATGGCAATGGGTCGTAGAAGCCTAAATTAGACACAAAAGGAGCCAAGAAAGGCTAAACTCTTTAATTTCATCTCACTCTTCCATGATTGATGTATTCTATAGAGAGTGACTTTTCTTTTGTATACACTAGGAGCTTCAGGCTGAGGTTTAACAGATGCTGAAGGGAAATGGCTCCAGCGTACATTTGTCAGACAGCTGTGTTTTACAACAGAAATGATTACAATAGGGAATCAGTGTTTCCATGACAGTAAAACTGACATAATGTAGGAAAGGCATAGCTTAGGGGTGAGGGGGGGGGGATCCAAGGACAGCATCAAAATATGCTCTGCCTTGCATACAATTTGCCTTTTAAATAGCTAAATACTTGATAATGTGGCTATTGACATATCACACTGAATAGAAAGGAGAGCCAGGAATCTAACTCTAAATAATAGTAGCTGCATGGCATTGGGTATCATCCAGGAAGAGAAATTGGATGTGTACATCAGATTTAGATAGATCCCGAATAGATCCCGATAGATCCTGAAGAAGGTGGCTTCAGGCAGATTCATAACTTGTCTGAGCCAGCATGGGAACCCTGGAAGTGATTCAAAACAATTTGGATGTTAAAAAGCCCATGCAGACAGTGTGTTTGCAGAAAATGGAATACATTTCTCACCAAACATGCCATATAAGGATAATGCCCAAGTGGAGAGAAGTGCTCAGGGGACAGCACATTTGTGACTGATAGGTGTAACTTCTAAATGTTCCCCAGAAACAATGCTTTGGGAAGGTTGAAGGGATGTTATCACCTTCTTCTTACATGTTCTGTTTTCTTTGCTAGTTCTGCTAGCTGTACCTGCTTGTAAAATGCTCGACATCCATGACCTTCTGCCTCAGTGGGACATGCCTACACATCAGCTCCTATCAAATCAGCTTTCCACTTACTGTCCTGGCTCCCAGCTCAGAACGCACAAGCAGTGGCTCTTATTTGAAAGAAAGCTTTAATCAAGCAAGTAACAGTGCAGTTCAGCATTAGGTACAGGACTCAGAAGTCATGATTCAGGAGTTCAGAAGAAGGGCAAGCACTTAAGAACTAGACAGAAGCAATGAAGATGTCCCAATAAGCTTCCCTGCCCCAGCCACCAAGCTTTTCAAGATAAAACAAGATATGCTCCCTCACAATACTCTCTTGCCTTGTGGGAATTTTGAGATTGCCAGTGTATACTCCATTGGAGTGAGTGGGTCTGCTCCCAGCTGTAAGGCTGCACCAGGTTATAGACAACAAGACTGCACCCTCCCATTCAGGCTCCTGTTCAGACACTGCTGCCTCCTGTTCTACCTGGGCTGATCAAAGTCCTCTCCAGCCTCCGCTGAGGCTCTCTGCTCCTATAGCTCCAGGAGGGTGACAGGTTCCTCTCTCCCCTCCCCGCTTAGCTGACAGCAATTTCATCAATATATGTCTCTGTACATAAAAGATTCACAAAAGTACTTGGTTCATCAAAACAAAGAAGGACAAACTAAAGGATATAATTTCTTTCCATAGCTGGAAATGGTCACAGGTCTATCAGCTCCCTTCTTTCCCTCTCCAACTCCCAGAAAAAGTAATCAGTTATCCTAAGAGCTCCAGATATTTGCCAGAGACTGCAGACTCTCACTTTTGGATTCATTTTTGGATTTGGAGTTTTGAATGTGGGAACAAATCTGAAGTTGATTTCTCCAAAATGTCTGCAGCAAAAGTGAAATGAATGAGAAAATGAAGGTGTGTAGGATCTTTGACTCTGAAAATCTAGTGAGACTTGTTATCAGCCCTCAAGAAGAGGTTTATTTGCCATCCCATTGAGAAAAGTAAAAAAATCAGATGGTAGAAACCTTTACTTTGGTCTTATTATGATTGTGATTCATGGATTTATTTTTATGGTTTCAGTGTTACCGTATTGACAAAAGAAGAATAATTGATGACTGCACTGTATATATAGTAGTATTCCCCAAAAAATCACTATATTTTTCAAATAATGAAAATGACATAAGGGCATTATTATGCCTTGTTGCGGTTGTTTTTACCCATTTCTAAAATTTGTCCTTTCAGGTGCAAACTTTGTCTAGTTGTATGTGTATCCGAAAGTTCTTGTTTCATATGACATGCAGTATTGCCATTGTGAGAAATATAGCTGAACAGACTCGGAACACAGAGACAATGAAAAATAGCAGGGGACTGAGATGTGACATTTGAAAAGATATAGTCCTCTCCCCAAGGAGAAGTGACTTTTATTATGTGTTGGAGGGAATTGTTCATCTGAGCATAACTATTTTGAAAATTGCATTCAGAGTTATATTAAGAACATATAAGAAAGGCTAAGAAGAAATGCTATAGTATAAGCATCTACCGGTAACTGAGCTATGATTATGGGCTAAAGGTTTTATCATTTGACAGTCCTTTGGGGCAAGGATTCCAATACAGCAGGTATGCTGTCAAATCTCACAGAGTTTGTGGTTTAGGGTGAAGTTGAAGATTCACCCCCCAGAAATCACTCCATAAACTCAGGATGGGTATAGTGTGAATATAATAAATTCTGTTACTTTGTGCTTTGCCCCACTTACCCAACCCTGACAGATGTGAGCCCCAAATTCCCTGAGAGCATCAGTTCTTTAATTGACTCACAATTTGAATGAGTCTCAGCTGCAGTGGTGTTATGAGAAGAACACCCCCTCAAAATTAAATAAATAAATCCCCTTTACATTGTAGAAGCAATGGCATCATCATAATCAACATCATCCTTACTCTGGTATGAATTTGGGTATTATGGTTCATGCGACACGGCATCTTTAGGATATCTCCATTTGCCAAGTGCACTGGTAACTTTTCTAAGTTCTCTCTTTTAGGTTTAAAGGAGTTCAACTTTAGTGGTGTATCTGCAGGATTGCTCATGGCTAACAAGTTCAGAGACAGCACTGCTCACTCTTTCCCTCTTAGTAAGCAGTTCTGCTTCTTAGGTGCAATTCCTAACTGGTGAGATAAGAACTCATTATACACTTAGGCTCGCCCATCCTTTATCAGTTAAGATAAATGGTCTGTAAGTTCAATTGATTTATTATTAGCCTTCAAATGACTTCTGCAGTCATTAGATACAATGCAGACCATACAGTGTACTTGTGGGATGTAATCCACTAGGAGCAGTCAAATACAACATTCCTTGTTTTGCTAGAGTGGACATGCAAGGGAATGTTTTGTCCAGCCAGTCGAAACTTCCTGTTCCTCCTGGCCTGGAGCATCCTTCCTTGCATGTGACTAGTGGGTGGGTGTGACCTTTCCAAACCTGGTAAAAGGCCAAGGCATGCAGCCTCTCCCTTTTTCCATCTTCCATTTGTCCTGCAAACTTCCCGGTCTGCTAACGGCTGTCATTAGTCGAAACAAAATAAAAAAATTCCTTCCAGCAGCACCTTAAAGACCAACTAAGTTTTTATTTTGGTATGAGCTTTTGTATGCATTAGGTCAACCCACATACAGTGGTACCTCGGTTTACAAACACAATTGGTTCCGAAAGTCTGTACTTAACCTTGACCTTGAAAAAGGCGAAAAAAGTAATTTCCTCCCCAAATATACCAACATATACCAGTTAAATTAGCCAAGATTTATCATAAACAAGATAATAAATGTTGGAAATGTAAGAAATTAGAAGGAACCTTTTACCACATGTGGTGGACTTGCCCGTTAGTGAAGGATTTCTGGGAAAAGATTTATAATGAGTTAAAGAGAGTGTTGAAAAACACATTTATTAAGAAACCAGAATCCTTCCTATTAGGTATAGTCAGAAAAGAAATCCCCAAGAAAGATGTTACTTTTTTTCTGTATGCCACAACAGCAGCAAGAATATTGCTAGCCAAGTACTGGAAAACACAAGAGATACCAACTATGGAAGAATGGCAACTGAAAATGATGGACTATATGGAACTTGCTGAGCTGAGCGGGAGACTGTGCGATCAGGGAGAAGAGTTGGTGGAAGAAGAGTGGAAAGATTTCAAAATGTATTTTAAAAAATATTGTAAAATTGATTAGTAGGAGTAGACTTAGAAGTGTATAGAAACTGCAGGTTAAAGAATTATGTTAAATAAGTTGTTATATTGAGAAAATATAAATTGGAAGGATTTAAAATTAAGAAGTAGAAATTGCTAAAGATGAGTAGAAAGGAACCGCAGATAGGGGGAACTCGAGGAAGTCCCCTTTTAAAATGTCAAAGGAAAAATGATTATTGTATTTTAGTTTTTTCTTTTCCTTTTCCCTATGTACTCCCAGACAGAAAAATCCGGGATCAGCAGTGGCGCGGCACTGGAAGTCGCTTCTACACATGTCCAGACATGCGTAGAAGCGATTTCCGGTGCTGGCACTGCCCGATTTCCGGTGCCCAGACTTAGTTGCACACACTCATATACTAATAATAATAATAATAATAATAATAATAATAATAATAATAATAATTTATTTATAACCCGCCCATCTGGCTGTTATGCCTGCTATGCTCCTTACAAGGACTGTGCTTGCAAATGATATACGGAGCATGTATAACCCAGAAGCACTCATGTAGCAGTGGGGCATTTTGATCTGTATGTGGAAGGCTCCTGCACAATTCTAAAGCAGCTGCAGCACCCCAGTATGTATGTGTGTGTCCAGCTGAAGGCTGATAAGGGAGGAGAAGCACGTTCCTAATAAGCGTGTGGGGGACTGCAGCCCAAATTGCTTCCCTTTAAACGTAATGGGTTGTGCTGACAAGCTCAATTCCATCCCAAGCTGCAGTTTTATATAGCTCAGGAACGGCAAGTTATGGGAGGCTCTAACCCTCACAAGCAATTTCCTGTGGCTGCATCTCTTAGACTCGGAGTAATCTCATTTTTTTTATGTGACTTCGGACACGGTAGGATCGCAATCTATCAAGTCACTTAGCTCAAGGTATTTTAAAGCCAAGGGAAATCCGTACAAATCCTTAGTGTAGCACACAGCCTTACCAATTCAATTTAGTCCTCTGCACTTGGCCATGGGGAGGGTATTTATTTTTTTATTTGTTCTGCAATGGAAGTGACTCACCACCTAGGGAAGATGGCCTGTGACACATCACAGAGAGACAGGGAGTAGAATCATAGAATCATAGAGTTGGAAGAGACCACAAGGGCCTTCCAGTCCAACTCCCTGGCAAGCAGGCAACACCATCAAATCATTCCTGACATATGGCTGTCAACCCTCTGCGTAAAGACCTCCAAAGAAGGAGACTCCATCACACTTCTTGGCAGCAAATTCCACTGTTGAACAGCTCTTAGTGTCAGGAAGTTCTTCTTAATGTTTAGGTGGAATCTTCTTCTTGTAGTTTGAATCCATTGCTCCGTGTCCACTTCTCTGGAGCAGCAGAAAACAACCTTTCTCCCTCCTCTATATGACATCCTTTAATATATTTGAACATGGCTATCATATCACCCCTTAACCTTCTCTTCTCCAGGCTAAACATACCCAGCTCCCTAAGCCGTTCCTCATAAGGCATCATTTCCAGGCCTTTGACCATTTTGGTTGCCCTCTTCTGGACACGTTCCAGCTTGTCACTATCCTTCTTGAACTGTGGTGCCCAGAACTGGACACAGTACTCCAGGTGTGGTCTGACCAGAGCAGAATACAGTGGTACTATTACTTCCCTTGATCTAGATGCTATACTCCTATTGATGCAGCCCTGAATTGCATTGGCTTTTTTAGCTGCTGCAACACACTGTTGACTCATGTCAAGTTTGTGGTCTGCCAAGACTCCTAGATCCTTTGCACATGTACTGCTCTCAAGCCAGGTGTCACCCATCCTGTATTTGTGCCTTTCAGGTAGCTGATACCAGGAACCACTGGTCGCTGTCTGGTCAGGCCAAATGACAGCATGTGGCAGCAAACTGGTTGTGTGTGTGGCAGGGGAACAGTGACTTGCTTCAGTGAGATGTTCACTTTCTGCCTTTCCAGGTGGAAGCAATAATAGAGAGAAGCTCCCAGGAGGCTGCATCTATGGCTTGCATTGAACTCAGTGGATATATATGTACCGGATTGCACGGTAAATGTATGCAAATTTGCTTTATGTGAAGCACTTTATTCTGATCATGCATTTGGGGTGTCTTTCAGAGAATTTGGAACATCTCAATGCAGGAAATTAGGCGTTAATGGTGCTTTACACACAAAAGCACATCTTGAATCATAGAATCATAGAATCATAGAGTTGGAAGAGACCACAAGGGCCATCCAGTCCAACCCCCTGCCAAGCAGGAAACACCATCAAAGCATTCCTGACAGATGGCTGTCAAGCCTCTGCTTAAAGACCTCCAAAGAAGGAGACTCCACCACACTCCTTGGCAGCAAATTCCACTGCCGAACAGCTCTTACTGTCAGGAAGTTCTTCCTAATGTTTAGGTGGAATTTTCTTTCTTGTAGTTTGAATCCATTGCTCCGTGTCCGCTTCTCTGGAGCAGCAGAAAACAACCTTTCTCCCTCCTTTATATGACATCCTTTTATATATTTGAACATGGTTATCATATCACCCCTTAACCTTCTCTTCTCCAGGCTAAACATACCCAGCTCCCTAAGCCGTTCCTCATAAGGCATCGTTTCCAGGCCTTTGACCATTTTGGTTGCCCTCTTCTGGACACGTTCCAGCTTATCAGTATCCTTCTTGAACTGTGGTGCCCAGAACTGGACACAATACTCCAGGTGAGGTCTGACCAGAGCAGAATACAGTGGTACTATTACTTCCCTTGATCTAGATGCTATACTCCTATTGATGCAGCCCAGAATTGCATTGGCTTTTTTAGCTGCTGCATCACACTGCTGACTCATGTCAAGTTTGTGGTCAACCAAAACTCCTAGATCCTTTTCACATGTGCTGCTCTCAAGCCAGGTGTCTCCCATCCTGTATTTGTGCCTTTCATTTTTTTTGCCCAAGTGTAGTACTTTACATTTCTCCTTGTTAAAATTCATCTTGTTTGCTTTGGCCCAGTTGTCTAATCTGTTAAGGTCATTCTGAAGTGTGATCCTGTCCTCTGGGGTGTTAGCCACCCCTCCCAACTTGGTGTCATCTGCAAACTTGCTCAGGATTCCCTCAAGCCCATCATCCAAGTCATTGATAAAGATGTTGAACAAGACTGGGCCCAAGACAGAACCCTGTGGCACCCCACTAGTCACTACTCTCCAGGATGAGGAGGAGCCATTGATGAGCACCCTTTGGGTTCGGTTAGTAATCCAGCTACAAATCCACTGAATGGTAGCATTGTCTAGCCCACATTTTACCAGCTTCTTTACAAGAATATCATGGGGCACCTTGTCAAAGGCCTTGCTGAAATCAAGATAGGCTACATCCACAGCGTTCCCTTCATCTACCAGGCTTGTAATTCTGTCAAAAAATGAGATCAGATTAGTCTGACATGACTTATTTTTCAGGAACCCATGCTGACTTTTAGTGATCACAGAGTTTCTTTCTAGGTGCTCACAGACTGTTTGCTTAATGATCTGCTCTAGAATCTTTCCTGGTATTGATGTCAGGCTGACTGGGTGGTAATTGTTTGGGTCCTCTCTTTTCCCCTTTTTGAAAATAGGGACAACATTTGCCCTCCTCCAGTCTGCTGGAACTTCGCCTGTTCTCCAGGAATTTTCAAAGATTATTGCCAGTGGTTCTGAAATCACCTCTGCCAGTTCTTTTAATACTCTTGGATGTAGTTCATCTGGCCCTGGAGACTTGAATACATCTAAACTAGCCAAGTATTCTTGTACTACCTCCTTACTTATTCTGGGCTGTGTTTCCCCTGCTGAATCATCTGCGCCATATTCTTCAGGTCGGGCGTTGTTTTCTTTCTTGGAGAAGACTGAGGCAAAGAAGGCATTGAGGAGTTCTGCCCTTTCTCTGTCCCCTGTTTGCATTTCACCATCTTCTCCTCTGAGTGACCCCACTGTTTCCTTGTTTTTCCTTTTGCTACGGACATACCCATAAAAGCCCTTTTTGTTGCTTTTAACCTCTCTGGCGAGCCTGAGTTCATTCTGTGCTTTAGCTTTTCTGACTTTGTCTCTACACGTGCTGGCTATATGTTTGAATTCCTCTCTGGAGATTTCCCCCCTTTTCCATTTTTTGTACATATCCCTTTTAAATCTTAACTCAGTCAAAAGTTCTTTAGATAGCCAGCCTGGCTTCTTTAGGCACCTTCCATGTTTCCGTCTCATTGGTATTGCCTGAAGTTGTGCTTTTAATATCTCCCTTTTAACAAACTCCCAACCATCATGAACTCCCTTCCCTTTTAGTATTACTGTCCATGGGATTTCACCCAGCGTTTCCCTAAGTTTTCTGAAGTCGGCTTTCTTAAAGTCTAGAATTTGGACCTTAGTATGCTTGGTTGCTCCTTTCCGCTGGATAATAAACTCCAGAAGAGCATGGTCACTCCCACCTAATGATCCTGCCACTTCTACCCCACTAACCAAGTCATCACTATTGGTTAGGACCAGATCTAAAATGGCTGATCCTCTTGTTGCTTCTCCCACTTTCTGGACAATGAAGTTGTCTGCAAGGCCAGTGAGGAATCTGTTCGACCTTATGCTCTTGGCTGAGTTTGACATCCAACAAATATCAGGATAGTTGAAATCCCCCATTACTACTATCTCACTTCCTTTGGAATGCTTGGCCATCTGTTCCAGGAAGGCATCATCTGTGTCCTCAGTTTGGCTTGGGGATCTATAGTAAACTCCCACAATGAGATCACTGTTGTTTTTCTCTCCCTTAATTTTGACCCAGATACTCTCAATTTGGCTTTGAAGTTTTAAATCCTGGATCTCTTCACAGGTATACATATCCCTAACATATAAAGCTACTCCTCCTCCTTTCCTGTTTGGTCTATTTCTCTTAAATAGATTGTATCCCTCTATTACTACATTCCAGTCATGAGACTCATCCCACCAGGTTTCAGTGATGCCTATTATGTCATATTTAGTTTGCTGTACCAAGAGCTCAAGTTCATCTTGTTTATTTCCCATGCTCTGTGCATTAGTATACAGACATTGAAGACCGTTGATCATTCCCCCATGTCTCTTATTTAAGGATATTTTCGTCCCACCACTAGGTCTGCATGCTGCTTGCTCCATTTGGTCCTTGACATTTGGATGATCATCTTCAGCATTTGATAGACTCCTACCTTCAGGACCACTGTCTCCCTCCCCCACATAAGTCAGTTTAAAGCCCTCCTGATGAGGTTTTTGAGTTTTGTGGCAAAAACATTCCTCCCAACTTTTGTGAGGTGCAGTCCATCACTTGCCAGAAGTCCATCTTCAAGAAACTGCAGACCGTGATCTAGGAATCCAAACCGTTCCTGTTTGCACCATTTGCGAAGCCAGTTGTTCACTTCCCCTATTTTTCCCTCTCTCCCTGGGCCATGTCGTTCAACTGGGAGGACAGAAGAGATGACAATTTGTGCATCTAATTGCTTCAACTTCCTGCCCAGAGCCTCATAATCATTTTTGATCTTCTGTAAGCTATGGCTTGCAGTGTCATTGGTTCCCACATGCACCAAAAGGAAGGGGTATTTGTCGGTGGGTTTTATGATTCCTTGCAGCCGTTCTGTTACATCTTTGATCTTGGCCCCAGGTAGACAGCACACCTCTCGAGACATCTTGTCAGGCCCACAGATCACTGCTTCTGTACCCCTCAGTAGGGAATCCCCAATCACCACTACACGCCTCTTCATAGGCTTGGTTGGGATTCTTCTATGTGTTGTCCCTTCCAAGGTTACCTGCATATTTACAGAGGACTGACTTGGTTGCTCGTCTTCATATTCCTCATCAACTGTGATGAGGGAGAGATCCTCAGGTGGAGTCTGTTCCTCGTCTTCCATGAGCACTTCAAAACGGTTGTGTAATTCTAAGCACTCAGAGCGATCCCTGGGCCTTCTACTTCTATGAGTCACGTTCCTCCATACATCTGGCTGCTGTGTTGGGGAACTGACCTCCTCCTCAGGGAGATCCCCTGTCTCCTCCTTGGTGCAGACAGTGTGCTCTGCTGCATCCAAGAAAAGCTCCAGCTCTTTAATTCTCTGGAGCGTAGATACACGCCCCTGAAGCTGCTGCACCTTCTCTTCCAGAAGGGCAACCTTGTTTTCTAGTAGGGCAACCAACTTGCAATTGTTGCAGGTGTAGCTACCCACATCCTTTGGCAAGAAAACAAACATTGCACAGGAATTGCAGGTGACAATGGTTGTTCCCTCCACCTCCATCTTGAAAACCTTGAGGTCAAGGGGGAAAGAGGAAGAGGCCTAGGTCCCCCCTAACAAACGTATGAGACTTGCTGCCCTAGGTCAAAAAGATGGGTCAAGCTGCGCGTGCCGCTGCACTCCAAGCTCTGACTAGCTCCGCCCACAGCTAATCACCTGAACTTCCTGACTCACACTTCTAGGTGAAAGGTCACAGCCAGAAACAAACAAGGTCACAGCCAGAAACAAACACCCACACAAGCCTGGACAGTCACCCAAATCCAAGAGGCAGCAGCCCTAGAAAACCAGCACAAGCACACAAACAAGTAAGAAAACAAATAAGCACACAAACTTACTCACACACAGCCCCAAAAGACAAAACCACAAAACCTACAGAGTGTCTCCCAAGCTCAGCTCACCTTCTGCTCCTTCCTCAGTCGCTGCACTCCAAGCTCTGACTAGCTCCGCCCACAGCTAATCACCTGACCTTCCTGACTCACACTTCTAGGTGAAAGGTCACAGCCAGAAACAAACAAGGTCACAGCCAGAAACAAACACCCACACAAGCCTGGACAGTCACCCAAATCCAAGAGGCAGCAGCCCTAGAAAACCAGCACAAGCACACAAACAAGTAAGAAAACAAATAAGCACACAAACTTACTCACACACAGCCCCAAAAGACAAAACCACAAAACCTACAGAGTGTCTCCCAAGCTCAGCTCACCTTCTGCTCCTTCCTCAGTCGCTGCACTCCAAGCTCTGACTAGCTCCGCCCACAGCTAATCACCTGAACTTCCTGACTCACACTTCTAGGTGAAAGGTCACAGCCAGAAACAAACAAGGTCACAGCCAGAAACAAACACCCACACAAGCCTGGACAGTCACCCAAATCCAAGAGGCAGCAGCCCTAGAAAACCAGCACAAGCACACAAACAAGTAAGAAAACAAATAAGCACACAAACTTACTCACACACAGCCCCAAAAGACAAAACCACAAAACCTACAGAGTGTCTCCCAAGCTCAGCTCACCTTCTGCTCCTTCCTCAGTCGCTGCACTCCAATCTTGAAACTCTGGTGACACTTTTTATTGATTAAAGACAAGCTCATGTACCTTACAATTATCCCATTATTGCTAAGTTTAGTTCAAAATCTCTGTTTTATGTGGCTTATTATACTTCCTCCTAACTGTAGTACCAACTTCAGAAACGGCTTTCTGCTAAAGTATTATTTTATAGTTGTCAGCTCAGTATCTCTTCTCTGAATGCATAACGAAACCCCAAACCAAACTCTGAGCCGTAGCTAGCACAATTTTGTGCTCTATATCTGACAGAGCTGTCAAGCTGCCACACAAAAGCTTTCTGTGCAATATGAGGCAGCCTATAATTACCCATTTCTGTGGTGAATCACCATAGATCACTATTGTAGCATCAAATCATTACATGGAGCAAATGTTTGTGGGGAAGTCTGATTAAAAACAGAGGTCATAGAATAACTGTCAGTTATTTTCCCATCTGTGTGTATCTCACAGTCATTTATTTCTTTAAACGCCTCCATTCTTGATACAAATACTTTTGATTCTGTCTTTTGAGCCATGTTCTGACGCTTTGGGGTCTAAACATTATTGTTATGCTTACTGTTTCACAATAAATGGCCATTGAAATAGTTTCTGAATGCTCAGTGTAAAAACCACAGAACGCTAACGTTCAAAACTACATACAGTGGTACCTCGTGTTATGTACCGGCCCCTTACGAATGCTTCAGGTTACGCGCTCCACTAACCTGGAAGTAGATGCCCCTTGTTATGAACTTTGCCCTGGGATACCAGCGCAAGTCGTGCTCCAGCAGCGCAGCAGCAGCAGGCACCATTAGTGAAAGCGCGCCTCATGTTACGAGCGATTTCTGGTCACGAACGGACCTCCGGAACCAATTAAGTTCATAACCGGAGGTACCACTGTAGAGATTTGTTTCTGTTATTTGTTAATCACATGGGTCTTGCAACAGTTGTTGCAAAACCATTGCAGGAGAAAATTTATGTGTGTGTGTATCTGGCTGGCTCTTCCTTGAACATTTAAAGGGACATATCAAACTACTTTGCTACACAGCATAAGTAACATATTTCATCAAGCAGGATATTAAAGATAATCATGCTACGTTATATCCCTGTTCATTGATGCAGATACCACCCAATGATTATGTCCAACTGTTTTTCTGCAAATAATAATAATAATAATAATAATAATAAATAATCATCTTATTATGTTTTAAGTAGACACAATTCAGAATGTGTTGTTTGGGGTTCATAAAACTGCTGTGCCTGGGACCGTCTCCCTCTTCTCTTAATATGTTGCTTCTAAGCTTCTGTAAAGAAGTCATGATGGAGATAATTTCATGTTTCGTTTCTTTGTGGTTCAGACCTGTAAGCAGCCTCTCTTTTTTCTGCACATGATCTCCTCCCGGGAGGTACTTCACAGAGCTCATAGTTAACTGCTGGAATCTGTGCTCATAATATGTGGAGATGACCACCAGCTTTAAAAGGTAATTAGGCAAATTCATATAGCATAAGACTATCAATGGATACTAGCAATAGTGGCTATCTTCTACATCCATTATTAGAGGCAGTATGCATCTGTATTCCAGTTTCTGGAAATCACAAGCAGGTTCTGCTTGTGGGTTTCCCACAGACACCTGAGGGTAAAAGCAGATACCTGCAGCTTCTCCCTCTCCCCACCTGACTTTCTTCCTGTCCACCACAATGACCTGACCTGGGAAGATTTGAACCTATCACAGCCTGACTTGGTCTGATTGAGCTATACTGCACTCACACCAAAGGGCTACTATACAAGAATCCCAAACCCAGGCACTAGATCAGGCATCCCCAAACTTCGGCCCTCCAGATGTTTTGGACTACAATTCCCATCATCCCTGACCACTGGTCCTGTTAGCTAGGGGTCATGGGAGTTGTAGCCCAAAACATCTGGAGGGCCGCAGTTTGGGGATGCCTGCACTAGATAATGGTTAGGGATCCCCAGTCAACCAGTGTGATCCTGTTTCATAATGCTACAGTGGACCATAAAGAAGAGTCTCTTCCAATCATCTGAGAGAGAAGGCAGATTCATTTTGAAGGAGGTGGTCCTCAAAGTTTCCTACTCCTGTACCATAACTTGAATTTTGAATTGGATTTGGAAATAAATCAGAAGCCAGAGTAGTTGGTATAGAAATAGAGCTACATTGATCACAGACCTGATTCTGGTCCAAAAGCTTTATTTCTGCAACAAATGGAGTTTCTGAAGAATCTTTAAAGCCAGCCCCATGGTAAGGACATTACAGTAATCTAGTACAGATAAAATGAGGGTATATATAACTGTCTCCAGACCCTTCTTCTAGAAGAATGTGGTTTCAACTTCCTCCGGGAAAATATCCTCTCCACAATTCAACTCCCTGGACTGTACCAGGTTTCTGAAAATAGGTTGAATATAAAATGCCTCCTTTAATACAAAAGTGTGTGTGTGTGTGTGTGTGTGTGTGTGTGTGTGTGTGTGTAGTCACTCTACTGGAAAATTGTGGAATTGTCTTCCTCATAACTTTTTTTCCAATGTTGGTACACAGTTGGAATATTAGTAGAGATTCCCAAAGAGATACTCTCGTGGCTAGCAGCAGACTGAATACTACTGTAAATAAGGGCTGGACAGATAGGAAATTGACTTGAGGCAAGGAAATAGGAACAAGGCCTAGATTTTCATTTTAGGTTCAGCAATATTTCTTTCAGCTTGTAATAGCTCTTCCAGTGCCAGTTATATAAGTTTTCATTTCAGCACAGTTTACTACTTTAGATGTTATTCATTTCCTTTAGCAATGATTGCCTATCCCATGATATAAATGTATCTGATTTATCTTTATCAGGAAAGCAACCCAAAAGAGAGTGAGGGGGTGTTTTAATGAAAACAGAGCGAAACACCTGCAAAATATATATTTATTATGCTTTTGTATAATAATGTGCCTTCAAATTCAAAAGTTGGTTTGATGTCAGATGTGTTGTTGACCTTTCCCAGTTCAAGCCTGATGGCAGATACATGATTCGATTGTATTGCATGTTTCATTACCATTTGACAATGTGACATATGCCACATGGAGCATATGAACAAAAGAATATGTAGCACTGGATTACTTTTATTGTGTCATGGTGCACAATGTAGAACACAAGTGGTAGATTTTGCCACTGGAAATGTCCTAACTTTTTCTCTCATTTTTACAATGTACAATTGAATATGCTGTTCTCATAAAGAGTTGCATTTCCCAATGTAGTAAAAAAGCTAGGCTCCGGTTTTACTACTGAAGCAGTGTGCATGATTGCAACTAAACATGGTGATGGTGTGTTTGATGACCTTGCCTAAGGTCTGTGATAGCTAGGTCTAAAGACTTGCCTAGCTGAAGTTGGAGTACGTCATCTTAACAGCACATGGCAGGGTCATCAGAAGGATGTTGCATCAGTTCTCAGAAGTCTTCCATGATTACCTTATGGGCAACACAAAAGAAGCTGTTCATGAGTCAACAGTGTGATACAGCAGCTAAAAAAGCCAATGCAATTCTGGGCTGCATCAATAGGAGTATAGCATCTAGATCAGGCTATAGATCCATGATCCCTAGCTAAGAGGACCAGTGGTCAGGGATGATGGGAATTGTAGTCCAAAACATCTGGAGGGCCGAAGTTTGGGGATGCCTGATCTAGATCAAGGGAAGTAATAGTACCACTGTATTCTGCTCTGGTCAGACCTCACCTGGAGTACTGTGTCCAGTTCTGGGCACCACAGTTCAAGATGGATACTGACAAGCTGGAATGTGTCCAGAAGAGGGCAACCAACATGCTCAAAGGCCTGGAAACGATGCCTTATGAGGAACGGCTTAGGGATCTGGGTATGTTTAGCCTGGAGAATAGTAGGTTAAGGGGTGATATGATAGCCATGTTCAAATATATTAAAGGATGTCATATAGAGGAGGGAGAAAGGATGTTTTCTGCTGCTCCAGAGA
The DNA here is from genome assembly GCF_965207765.1 of Zootoca vivipara. NCBI lineage: Eukaryota > Metazoa > Chordata > Lepidosauria > Squamata > Lacertidae > Zootoca > Zootoca vivipara. Next base: position 33,485,155 of record NC_142592.1, on the reverse strand, counting down.
AGCGGACATGGAGCAATGGATTCAAACTACAAGAAAGAAGATTCTACCTAAACATTAGGAAGAACTTCCTGACAGTAAGAGCTGTTCGGCAGTGGAATTTGCTACCATGGAGTGTGGTGGAGTCTCCTTCTTTGGAGGTCTTTAAGCAGAGGCTTGACAAGCATATGTCAAGAATGCTTTGGTGGTGTTTCCTGCTTGGCAGGGGGTTGGACTGGATGGCCCTTGTGGTCTCTTCCAACTCTATGATTCTATGAATTGAACGTCTCTAAATATGTTGGACTCTGCATAGTTTAGATGCCACCTTCCTTTCTATAGTCTACTCAGGGTCTTGTTGTCTGGGCAGCCCAGGGATTTCCATATACACTGCCCAGGCTTGTGAACTGGGGAGGTCACTTTGGCCCTGTTAATGCATTGGTTTGACTTCATACCTGGAGGTGCACTCCATTGTGACAAAAAAGCTCTGTGACAAATTCTGTGTAAATACACAACATGACCTTTCACATCAGCAGTAGCTTGTGACAAGTAGTCGTGCTCTGTTTTTTAAACACCTGTAGTGGGACAGAAAGACCAGTGATTTCAAGAAACCCGGTGATGCTGTGCCATCACAGAAAACATGTTACACTCCCAGAGGCCAGTTGCTGGAAAGCAATGGAGGGAAGAGTGCTTTTGTGCTCAGGTACGGCTTGCTGGTTTTCGACAGGCATCTACTTGCTTGGCCACTCTGAGAACAGGATGCTGGACACAGTATCACAGTAGGGGATACCTGTATCAGCGCTAACCAACATGTCACAAAATAGTGAGCAAGCTTTAAGGTTCTCACTAGTAGCAGAATATATGATAGGTTGTGGTGCTTATATCCTGATCGCTGGGTCCCTGGTGCTTAACAGGAAGCAGATGCGGAGGTGGCAGGGAGGTCAGTGCAGTGCAAAAGCAATGGCACAAACACTAGATCGGCTCTACCAGTGTCTTTGCCCCACACTGATTTCCCTGCCACCTTGCCCCTCTCCCACTCCTTTCCAGTAAGTGACTCAGTTGTTGGAAGATCAGATGAGTACTGATGCCTTCCCATGCCACGTGGTACCAGTTTTCACTATTTTGTGACATTTTGGTTGATTGCATTACAGGTATTGCCATGCTGTGAATTTTGGATTCCCCTTATCCCCCATGGACCATCATGGCTACCCATGTTGTTTCTTGTGCGCTTGTTCATTTTTTTAATCTTCTCCTGCCAGCTTGTGCCTCATGTTGCATAATTGCACGCCCTGCTTGCCGTTCCCAAGCTCAGCTAATCCTTACTGCACTTTTAGTGATGACATGCCGTCCCCAACCTATTAGAGAGCTCTTCCCGCTCTCGGTTTGGCTCGCTATTTGATGAGTATTATTTATGCCAGACAACTACATTTTCTTTTATGTTTAAGATATTCCCCCATTCGCATCAGACCAGACTGAAGACTGTGCCAGATTCGCAAACTTATAACCTGACTCTAAAGGTTACTTGGAAGTAACTGATTGGTTTCAGTGGGGCTTACCTCCAGGTAAATGTGCTTAGGACTGTGGCCAAAAGAAGAAGAAGCTTGTCCCCCAAGTAGGTCCCCCCAATAAGTTCTTTCTGATTCAATTAAAATCCTTAGTAGGGTTCTCCTTCCTTTTCTTTCGACCCAAGAAGTGTGTGTGTGTGTGTGTGTGTGTGCCTGAGTGCTCATGAGCGTGTGTGTCCATTTATCTGGAAGTATTACCGGGCCCTCATTAATTCCATTTCTCCCCCAGGTTTGAGTAGTTCACATCTGTATAATCTCAAGCAAGGTGGAAAAAATGATTTCATTTGTTAAAATCATCTGTACTGCAGTGTACATGATCTGCTGTTTTTCACATTTACAGTCTGGAATGCTCCCCTTTGCTTTTAAACACGCACATCTGACTGAACTTCCACCAACCCCACTGTAGCAAGTGCACTGCGACTTCTCGTGCAGACACATGAAAGCTGGTAGTTGTCATGAACACCTTGATGTATGCAGCAGTTTAAAACCTAACCCAAACTCCTTTTGTGAAGCTGAAGACTGCTTGGTTCCTTAAAAACAAAAAAAAACCTCACTAATTTCTATATAAAATTAATTTGTATGACAAAAAGCAGAGCTGACCACTCCTGCTGTGTTTAAATGGAGGGAAACGACCCATTTTTACAGGCATTTACCTTAAAAAAACAACAAAAAACCCACAAATTTTATAACAGCCTGACACCGAGTGTTATTGCAGCCACAAATTACATAAATCCCCTGTATTATATTACGAGGTATACATAATGCCTATCTTGATAAATTTTTATCACCAGAAAAGTAATTAGGTCCATATCCTGGCCTACATTAAATCTTCTGTGTACTGTGTCAATATAGCACATTGCAAACAGTCTTAAACTCTGAAAAATGCAATGAAAACTGACTCTGTTATTGCACTGAGTTACTTTAATGAAGAGATATGGTACCTGCGCAGGAGTGAGCCCCTGGATGCAAATGTAAGTCTTTTGAAACAAATGTACTAATTAATAGTTGCTTCATTAACACATTATTCTTCATACGTATGATTATTTATAATAATATGACACTTTTCAATGCACAGGTTGTTTTTTAAAAGAAAATAGGAAATTGCCTTGTATAAAATTATTTGTCCGTTTAAGCTAGTATTCCCTACACTAGGCATGGCCAAACTTGGCCCTCCAGATGTTTTGGGACTACAATTCCCATCAACCCTGACCACTGGTCTTGTTAGCTAGGGATTATGGGAGTTGAAGTCCCAAAACATCTGGAGGGCCAAGTTTGGCCATGCCTGCCCTACACCAAACATTGCTGAACTGCAACTCCCATCATCCCTGATCACTGGCCATGTTGTGTGGTGCTGATGGGAGTTGTAGTCTACATTGACTTGCAGGGGCCTTCCCAGATCTCAGACATGAGTCTTTCTCATCATCTGCTCCGTTTTTAAAACTCCCAATGACAATAATTTAAGGGTTGTGCAGCCTTATGCACAAGAGGGATGTTGGGATGTTTCCAGGGCACTCACTGTTTTGCCTTGGTAGAGAAGAACATGTTTATGATGCAGAGGCTATTTTATGAGCATTGCTCAAGCAGCCTTTGTCCATTCTCGTTCATGCTGCCAATTCAAAAGTAGCCTTTGCAATTGTCTCGTGTGTGATGGACATCCCCAACTCTGGTACTGAAATCTCCCAGCAGGAATAGGTGTTCAGAGTGTGGGACCCTCCTAACAGCATGGTCAAGTTCCTTGTAGGACTGGTCCTTGGTCTGTATGTCAGAGCACATAGTGAGAACAGAGACACTCAAGATGTTAACCTGACTAGAGGTGGTTCAGAGGCAGAGTGAAAGCAAGTATTCTGAACCCTCGGTCAGTAGTTCTATCGCAGACAGAAGAGAATTCCTCACTGCAAAGTTTATGCCATGAATACGTAGTTCTTCTGGATGCCCTCCTTGGCGGAAAAAAGTGTAGTTCTCTCAAAGGCTGCCATTTGAAGTGAGTCTGGTCTCCTGCAGAATGGCAACATAAATGAACATATTATTTATGTTCAATAATTTCAGTATGTCTACTCTGAGCATGACCAAACCCCCAGAGTCATGCAAAAAGAAAATGTTTTGGGTGTACATCTCACTATTAACCATGTGTAAGGTTCTCTAAGAGCACTTTCTATTCTTATGTTTGTTCAGAATTTCTCTAATTGGGCATAGAGGTTATGACTTCTGCATGGAAACCCACTGCAGAGATGGGCCATGCAACCCAATCTATCAGTCTCCTGCTATGAAGTTGCTATATATATATATATATATATATATATATATATATATATATATATATATATGTGTGTGTGTGTGTGTGTGTGTGTGGAGAGAGAGAGAGAGAGAGAGAGAGAGAGAGAGAGAGAGAGAGAGCGCTTCATTTCTTTGCCCCTCCAGCTCTTTAGTTTTGCTCAGATGGATTTGCAAGTTGCCTTAAAAAAAAAACCCAACCAACTAGTTAGTCCTAGAAAAATGTGTCCATAGATTTCAGTGGCACTTATTTCAAAGGCCATACGTTAAGAAAGTCTTTGGTGACCATCAACTGACTGATGTTTATGAAAATTGCATAGATAAAACACAGCACTGTTGTAAATATGAGCTCTATTGTGCTCAGAAAGGGGGTCATTAATCCCAAATGAAGGGTCAGTCAGTGACATTTGTGCAGTTAAATCAACATGTTATTGCATGAATGCTTTATTAATCACAAGAGATAGCATAAATGCACTGCCAGAAGGTTATTTCCAGTTCTTGTGTGGTAACAATAAATTAATATGTTCTATATTGTTGTTTTAGCTGTACTTGATTAAGCATGTAACTGCAGAATGGCACAATTCTAAAGGAAGTCTAAAACTCCAAAGGCAATGTGACAATAGTTAAAAACATCTCATGTTTTCTAAATGCATAAGAAATATGTATAATGTTGATGGGATGCTTTTGTAAGCTCTCCAATAAAGTATGCATTTGGAAAAAGCAACATACCTCCAATGTTTTTGGATATGAATATAATGACAAGAACAGCATCGGTTATATTATAGACTACTGGCAGCATTTGAAACTCCCATTGTTCTAGGTGCATTTTGCGAGAGGGAATTTCATTAGCGTGAGCAGTTTCTGTGTGTAAGATTTTGGATTAAAACTGCAGAGTGGAAGGAAAGGAGGACCTTTTTCTGCCTTCCCTCTTCCAGCTATTCTCTGAAGACTGGAGAAGAAATCCTCTTAAGAATATTAAAGGAGTGGGCAGGGGAAGGACTATAGACCATGTAAAAAATGAACATAACAATTTAGCTGCGGTTCATTCATTTTCAGCTTTGTATTCTTGTTATTAAAAAAGCTCACCTAGACATTCCGCTGTTGTGTTCGTAACCTAGGTTTAAGGTGCCATGTAGCTCCTAGCTTTCATATCTCAGTTTCTAACGCTGACTGCTGGAATAAATTATTTTAACAGATACTGCATCAGTTTGGATGCGAAAGCAACAATGCTTCATTAGTGAACATAAATGGCAAGAGAGTGACATAGTGGTCAGTTGTCTAAAGTACCGTAGCAGAGGGTGAGGTGTGCAAAGGGGACCTATGACTCCCATGCTACTCTTTTCCTGCATGTTGGATGACAAAAATCTGCATGTTCCAGGAGATACCATTGAACAGATTTGTCAATTTAAATTTGTACAGTCATACCTTGGTTTAAGTATGCCTCGGTTGAGTATTTTCAGTTTAAGTACTCCACGGACCTGTCTGGAACGGATTAATCCACTTTCCATTACTTTCAATGGGAAAGTTCGCTTCAGGTTAAGTACGCTTCAGTTTAAGTGCAGACTTCCGGAACCAATTGTGTTTGTAAACCGAGGTACCACTGTACATCATTATCATGTTTTTCATGTGTGACATAATCCCTCATAATACATTTTTTATTTAGCAAACCTTTATACCAGGCATCCCCAAACTGCGGTCCTCCAGATGTTTTGGCCTACAACTCCCATGATCCCTAGCTAACAGGACCAGTGGTTGGGGAAGATGGGAGTTGTAGTCCAAAACATCTGGAGGGCCGAAGTTTGGGGGTGCCTGCTTTATACCTTTGCAGACCAATCAGGCAATTTTAGCATTCATGAAGTTCTATGTAGTTCTCTTCCCTTGATAGTACCTGAAGCCAGAAGTTTCCCAATTCAGAAACACTGGAAAAAATAATGCATGAAGTAGTTGGATAATGATCTGGAATTATTGATGGTTTGGAAGAAATTTCAAAGGATTTATATATGAAGTGCAGACATATACCTGTACTTGCCAATGGTATATACTGAAAAGGTTCATTTTTTGCTAACATTCCCCCTTCAATATTTATATGCTTTTATTGCAATGTATTATTCAATGTGTCATTCTTCCATAGAAGAGAGGAAAATTGTTTTCAATAATGAATATTAGAAAAGGGCTTTTTCTTATTCCACATTGAAATATACAGTATAATCACTTGTGAAGACTGAACAAAGCATGTAGCCTTAGTAAGTCTCAAAAGATACAGAAACCTATAAGCTAGCAACTTAGATCTCACAACAGAAATATCACCCTCTCCTCAGATGTAAATATTCTCACTTCTACATGATACTCTAAAGCTCCAAGATGCCCGTGATAAAGGAGTACACTCATCCTGATTAAATCATTCTAATCCAGAATTCCACGTATGCTGTGGTGCCATTTAAGTCTCAATTGATTTCAGTAGGAGCCAATATGTGCATGCCAAGAAATATGAACAATGAATCAACTCATTCTATTGAAATTAAAGTGGAAATCCTTCTGGGAACTGGACTTTCATGTGTGGCTAACGTCTGGAACAAGCTGGAAACCACTGGATCAGGATAAACGATTTCAACCCATAAACATACATGTTAGATCCGTGTGCTGTGAAGGCTTCCCACACTCCAGTTTAGTTTCTTCCCTACTAAAGCACCAAGTTGCAAATTTGTGGTAGCGTGCAAGATAATATGGGGAACAAAAACCCATCTATGTGTTCATTATCAATGACATACTTGGGCTGTGGTCACCTGTCACCCACTCCAGTGATCCCCTCCCCCCAAGCATGCAAATCAGAACACTCCCACCTAAAAGGGCTTCCTCATTCATTTCAATACATGGAACTGATTAATGTGCCCCCCCACCTGTGCATAAAACCATACATGGGAGCTCCAGGGTTCAAACCTATACATTTGTGTCTAAGTAACATTGAAATCAATGGGGATGAAACATGTATAGGAATGCTCAGTTAAAGTCAGTGTCATGTTGCTTTTCAATACCTTCACTGCCACTTTCTTGCCCATCGTTCTAAATACCAGCAACTATAAACATGCTGCATTGAAAGTACAGTGGTACTTTGGGTTAAGAACTTAATTCGTTCTGCAGGTCTATTCTTAACCTGAAACCGTTCTTAACCTGAGATACCACTTTAGCTAATGGGGCCTCCCGCTGCCGCCCCGTGATTTCTGTTCTCATCCTGAAGCAAAGTTCTTAACCTGAGGTACTATTTCTGGGTTAGCGGAGTTTGCAACCTGAAGCATCTGTAACCTAAAGCGTCTGTAACCCGAGGTACCACTGTAGTTCAACTTACTTCCAAGTAGAAGAGTTAAGGTGAAAGGCTCGTAACATAAACAGTACTTGAGTTAAAGCAAGTTGCAGAGGAATTCAAAGTACTGGCTTCCTCACAAGTAACTACGTTTAGCATTGAGGTACCACAAAAATCTGTATGGAGAACATTAGGTATGCATCATGTAACCAAACTGTATGCATCCATTGTTTTCCCCTAAAGGCATGTTCATATCTTGAAATGTTACTGTGAATTTGATTGCAGCTGTTGTGTTGCTTCATTCCACAGGGAACTAGACTCTGCAAACTGCAGAATTCCCTTTGTTGACCACTTCCTTGTTCTCAAAAAATGATGACTGTAAATTGTTTTTTTGTGTGTGAACTTTATAGTCCTCTGCAGACCTCTATGCCTAAAGCCATTTGGAGACAAGTGAAAATGTCCCCTTACAACTGTTTTTGAAATTCTGAAGTACAAATAGAAGTATAAAGCAACTGTGATTTTGAAACAATGTATAGGCAGCCATTTTGGCATCACTGTTCACAATACCAACGTACTTTCCCCTTTGGAGCAGCTGAAAAAGGCTTTTTAAAACTCTGAACACACCAAACCCTTCACAAGCAAACTGCCAGTATCAAAGTCAACAGTGTATGGAGCCAAGTGCTTTTGATTAAAGTTGAGAGAATTTAAATTAGTTTTGTGGAAGTCTTGAAAAATTTGGGTACAGATGGAGTCCATCCATGCTTGTATAAAATGAAAGCATCAACTGCAAAATGAAATGGCTCTCTTCCATCAAATTTACTGTGCCAGGCGGGAGCAAACATTACTCTTGCTTGCTGCCTGCTCATTCTTTGACTGGCCACACTAAAAATGAATCTTTTATTCCAAAAAGGTGAAACTTGTTAAATCCTAATTACATGAGAAATCACTATTTTTCTTGATGATGGCCCAGGTCAGTAATAATTAAGGGCACAAAAGTCTTTGGGACTGACATATTATGGAAAAGAGTGAGTCCCCCAAAAAACGTGAATGCCATTTCCTTGATCGGTATTATTAGAGAATTCTTTTTTAACCCTTAGCATTATAGATCTGAAGGGTTGCTATTGATAGAAAGGTTGGTATAGTTGGGGAATATGGATGGAAGAGCCCAAAATTCCCTTTCCCAAAAATTATCACACCACTAGCCTTCCTGACAGCTTTTGTCATTGGTTCCCCCCCCCAAAAAAAAATTGTGTTAGAGGAAATTGTAGAGTTTCTTGGAAACTTGTCAGGAGCTCCTCAGTGAGCTGATTGCTAACAGCAGAAAAGCTTCCTGGGAAAAATACAAGTGATGTCTTCCCACAATGTGCAGCTGGAGGTGAACACTGGATGTGTTTTAAGCCATACACAGTTCATGGAACGTGTCCATCAGGATGTGCAGACCGAGTTCTTCATGAACTGCATGTGCACCCAAGAAATTCCACAAAATTTTGTGTAGTGTACACAGAATGCCCAATGCCTATCACTGGGCTGCCTCTTACTTACCTAGTAATTCAAATATGGCTGTTTTTAGTCCATACGATTGGCTTCACCTTTGTGGCTGGGTCATAAATTCGGGGCAGATCACAGCTCTTACATGGCTGGCAGAAAATCTAACGGGAAGCTATGGAGGCTCATAGCCATAGTAGTCAAATTTAAAGAAAGGCTTCCAGACAATGAAAGGGAAATCATTTTATGTCTTCAAAAAATCTACAAAAAATGTATATCCTGTGTCCTAGTGTTTTATTCCTCCTTGAGGGGGTGGTTGCGGGGTCTTGACACGCAACTGTTATCCTCAGAAATACAGAAGTTGGATAAGACCAGGGTTTTTTTTTATAATTATGATTTTCTCCAACTCAAGATACAAGCTCTTATGATACTCCTTTATGATCCTGGTGATTATTGCTCACAGTCAGAGTTGAGATAGGGGAAGCAGTGTGGAATAAAAGGGTTAAACAACATCTTCTCTGGTGCTGGTGTTCTGATCAGATTTGGATATCCTCTCCTACCTTGTGGGTAAGAAGACTCAGTCTTTTGGAAAGATCCAATCCAGTTTTTCACTTTAGTTTCATTTTGAGTTACTCCCCTTTTCTTGTAACATCAAACCTGCAAAATTGTCACATGCAAGGTGGGAAATATTCATGAGCCTCATTTCAGATGTTGTAAACAAACAAACAAACAAAGTCAATCAAGTCAATCCTATCAAATGCCTAAATTCATACCAGAAGTCACTCCAAAGCTGGACAAAATTTGCATTGTTTTCCTATATTAAAACACACACACACATTGGTATAATTGTGAGTGTATAGTCATGGCTAGCCATGGAAGTTTTTTTAAAAATGAGGGTTTTAATAAATTCCAGAGTGGCTTCATATTATACTATATTGTCTCACTGATTCCACATGCCAGGTCAGCTCCCCACCCCACCCCACCCCCACCCCAAAAAGAAAGGAAATGAATCTGTGTGAGAAATGCATACAACAATTTATATTACCACACATACCCAGATAAGCTCCTTTGTAGTATGAATAAATCTATGTGGAACTTTCAAGTCCGACAGGCAGAGGGGTGCAAATCCTCACCTGATTCCCCCCCCCAAATACTTTAATAACTTTGAAGAACATGTAACATCATTTATGGTGTGTTACTCTGGCTGCAAATACTTCTAGGCTGTAAACCATCAATATGTTTTATTCCTGTAGGAAGCCAAGAATGGTGGGAAAGATTATGATTTCTTCATATCGAGCAAACTAGAAACGTACAGGTTGGATTTGTCAGTGTTTCATCTTCAACTAGAGGCCATGTGATATCATGAACCTGCCATTGATCTGCTCCGAGAGAGCAAAGAAAATGGATCAATTTTGAATCAGGGCTGCAGATAATACCAAACATTACACTGATACACAGTGTACAATGCTGATAGGCATGTCTTTTGTTTCAGCGACAGATTTGGGGGATTTTATTACTTGAATCGGTTTTATTTAAGAATTTCCTACATTGACCAAAATCTTATAAAAGCACCCAAATGCAGAACTGCAGCAGACAGCATTCATAGGGATAACTTATAGGCAGAAAAACTCCATGAGCTCAGAAGTGAGCTCTGCTACAAAGGTTACAAACACAGTGGCAGATTTATAGATGTGTTGTATGCACAGAATTGGGGGGCCCTGAAGCTGAGCTCTCTCCCCCCCAAATTATTAGTATGCATTTTTAACTGAGAGGATACCTTGAAACATGAATCCAAACAATGAATAATATTTTCCAGATGCATCCACTTGAAGTTCACAAAGGAGTCTTCAGACCTCTTTGAAATAATTGCTATATTTAGTGGGAGCAGGGGTCACTTTGCACTTTAAAAACACACTCAGACACTTTCCACTTGGCCTTTTCTCCTTTTCGTCCTACTCCTCTCTATATACTGGGCTGATCTTTCAGGAGCCTGCTTAGAAGTGCTAATCACACAGTTGATTTCAGAACTCTGTCGCAAAGAGTTCTCCCGTCAATCAGGTAGAAATGGGGTCCATCTGAGGCTCAAATTATGCATTTTTATTTATTTTTTAGTGCATGGAAGCCTTTACATATTCTTCCCCGCCCCTTTTAAATCTCAAGTGGCAATCCAGGCTGCGGTTGCAAATGACACACTGGCAGGGTAGGGTGGGTAGGCTTTCCCACACCTATACTACCCCCCCTGTACTACAGTACAGATTTATGCTCGTCTTCTCAGTAGGGAGCCCTGCTGCACTGAGCCTTAGTCCCATGGGATGTTTGTGGGGGTAGGGGTGGGGGTGGGGAGGAGATGTCCAGGGGAAGAAAAACAGTTAGCAGTATATTTACTGCCATAGTGCTAAATGCCACTGGGGTAACTTTGTAGATGGGAAACTGGGAGAGAGAAAAGCGTTCATAGAATCATAGACTTGGAGGTTTGGAAGGGCCCTAAAGTAGTCCAGCTACCCATTCATAAGAGCAAAAGAAGAATAAGGGGGGGAGGGTAGGATGGGGCCTCCATATCACCTATGTGGCTTGGAATATTGTACCTGCAACATTCAGTGCCAGCTCACGGTTATGCAGCAAGATGTCCTCAGGGGACTCGCTCCCCCTCACACCCTGTTTCTTTCTACTCATTCAAATGCCAGCTCCCTCTGGGTCCAATTCATACCGCTGCTCTGATGATGCAGAGGGCATGGAAATGGAGGCGGCTGCTGCTGCTGCTACCTTTCATTACTCTTCTTGTGCTTGGAGAGGGCAGGTGAACAAGCAGAGATTGGTTCACTGCTGCAAAGTGGGCCTTAGCAGATGCCCAATGTTGCTGACCGCTGACTCTTGTCCGCAATTGTATGTAGGGATGGACAAATCTGCCGAGTTCAGTTTCTCTCAGTGTTTTCAGTTTGCCAAACTTACTTTCACTTCTCCACATTTCCACATCCATTGTCATTTGGGAGGGGGGAGCTCACAAAAAATCACCAGCATTTTAGTAGGCTTTTCTCCTACCGTAATATTTACTTTTTCACATGCATTTTTGCCTAGTATACATATTTTGGCAAGCATTTCTCCCCAATACAAGGCATATACATTGTTCACCAATATATGCATGTTTATGCACCCTTTCTACTAATTATTCACATTATTTGGTTGGAAGACTGCAACACAAATTTCGTAGAAGTGTGAGTTTTGAAGGCGAGGTGCATTTTAGTCTGCCTATTGTTTGAGGAAGGGACCCAGGTGGCGCTGTGGGTTAAACCACAGAGTCTAGGGCTTGCTGAGCTAAAGATTTCAGAGAATCCCTGAGAACATGGTTGTATATTAAATCTACTAATGTTAGGTATTTGAAACTGTAATCCTGTACACATTAAGGCTGTGTACACATTGGCATTTTCTCTGACTCCAGTGGGCTCCCACTGCTGGCTTTTGAATCTGTGTAAACATGATGGGACCCAGGTAGCGCTGTGGGTTAAACCACAGACTCTAAGGCTTGCTGATTAGAAGGGTGGCGGTTTGAATCCCTGCAATGGGGGTGAGCTCCTGTTGCTCGGTCCCAGCTCCTGCCCACCTAGCAGTTCGAAAGCACATCAAAGTGCAAGTAGATAAATAGGGACCGCTCCAGCGGGAAGGTAAACGGTGTTTCCGTGCGCTGCTCTGGTTCACCAGAAGCAGCTTTGTCATGCTGGCCACATGACCCGGAAGCTGTCTGCGGACAAACGCCAGCTCCCTCGGCCTATAGAGCGAGATGAGCGCTGCAACCCCAGAGTTGGACACGACTGGACCTGATGGTCAGGGGCCCCTTTACCTTTACCTTTATTGTTTGAGGAAGTGTGCATAAGGTAGAATTGCATTGAAATGCAAACCAAACCTAGTGGTGTGTGTTTTAAAACCCCGTTCAAAAATGACTTTTTCTATTATCTTGTTTCTCTTATTCTTCAAGCAACAAAAAAGATGAAGGGATGGGGTAGGGAGAGAGATCTGTATAGTCTCAGGAAGGTTGTAGCGTGTGGTTACTTTGAAAAGGACTTCATAGAGTTTTTTTTGTGTCCCCCCCCTTAAGAACCATCACTGACAAAAAAATAAAAAGGGATTATGCTGTGTTTTCTTTTGGCTGACTCATGAGCTGCAAAGCAACTCAGAAGACTGGCTGAGGAAACATTTGGTGTTTGAAAGGGAATGCAAGACTTACAACTTCTCCAATGTTTGAACCTAATACATCAACCTCATTTTCTTCCAGTTTCACTTCTCTGAAGCCTCACTGATGTGAGTCAGCTGCTAGAGCAGAGGAAATAATCTTCAAAACTCTGCACATCTCGAATGAAATAAACAAAACAGACTATAGGCACAATCTGTTGGGAAGTTTTTCCCCCTGTGTGTGCCCTTATTGTAATGGATGGTAGTAGCTGTGCTACATCCATTCACAGTATTAATTAAATGTGGTTCGCCCCATTGTAATGAATGGTAAGCAGTGCATTCATGTCAGAGACAGCACAACGAAGGCGGATCATGCACTGTCTATCGAATCCCCCCAAGTGGTTTTTGTGAAAGCTTCAAATAAGCACCACTGAAACATCGACGTGCCATGTGAAATTGCTCTTTGGCTTTTCATCTCCATGGCCCTTTGCACCCTATGTAAAAGCTTTCATCACATGAGTGGGAAATGTGACAGCTTTCTTCACTTTCTTTGATGGATTTTGAAGTTTCATTCAGAGTTTTAGATAAACTCATTATGAAATTGCTATCTGTCTGTGCAATTGTCATTAAAAAATAATCCAGTTTCAAACATGTTTAACCACCGTAGGCTCCCCAACTTTGAACCCAGTTAATTGTAAATCAGTGATGGGGATAGGTACCTCTACTAGAAACACAGCCTGCTTTATACTAGGCAACACTTTATGTCCACATAGCCCAGTATTAACTACTGGCAGAGGCTTTCCAGATACTCACTCAGAAGTCACATCTTGGGTGGGAAACCTGTGGTCCCCTAGAATCTGCTGGACTATAACTTGCATACTCTCTGTCCATTGGCCATACTTGATAGAGCTGGTGAGAGCTGAAGTCCAAACACATCTGGATGGGCCCAGCTTTCCGAGCCCTGGGTTATCAGGTCCCTTTAAAAGGAAATGCTATGGACTGAAGCTTCTACATACCACTTACACACTCTTCCGCTGAGCCACAGTACCCTCGGAAAATGGCTATTCCTAAGGTAATTTGAGGGGAATCATAACAACTTTGCTGATTTTAAACCAAGGTATTTTTGAAAGGTCTGTATGCCCCATGTGTGGCAAAGTACCTAGTCTGCTCTGCCCTTTCATTTTGACTTTTGTTAGGGTGTAATAATAACTATTGGTTCTAACTATTCCAAACCTCTTCTTCTGAGCTCTGACAATTTTTATACTGCAGAGGAATCTGTTTCACCATCCAGTCTCTTTTTGAATCCTCTTTTCAGTGCAGTCAAAACTACACCCGTGTTCCCCAATAAACCTTTAAAAACCGGCATACTTATGCAAATTTTATCACCAAGCAGGGAGCCAAAAAAATTAAAATTAGATTACTGAGATGTCTCAGTAAAGCATCATATTACCATTTTCATTATGTATTTAGAGTATTTTCATTATGTATTTAGAGTAAAATAAATGAAATGGAAATTCCAGCTGCCCTGCCTGGATTGGTCAGAACCCACTGGAAAATCATAGCAGATCAAGGCTGAGAGGAAACTTGGTGTACTTTGTGGTTGCATTGATCTGCACCAACTGCATTGCATAATTTTTGGTGGCAGCTGCCCGTTGAGACTTGTAGAGAGGAAGGCAGGGAGACCCAAAGTAGGTAGAATTAGAGCCAACCAACAATACAATCCAAAATCAAGATCCAACAGGATGAGCAAGGAAATAGGCAGATATTGGGCTGCCCCAGCTGAGTTTGGGCTCAGCCATGGTTCAGCCAATTCAGCTCCCTCATAACTCAGCTGAGGATATACAGTGGTACCTCACTAGATGAATTTTTCGCTAGACGAATGGGTTTTGCGATCGGAGGTTGCCTCGCAAGACGAATTCATTTTGTGAAAAATTCATATAGCGAATCGCGGTTTCCCATAGGAATGCATTGAAATTCAATTAATGTGTTCCTATGGGCAAAAAAATGAATAAAAATCAATGCATTCCTATGGGATTCGAAAGACGAATTTTTCGCAAAACTAATTGACTCACAGAATGAATTAAATTCCTCTTGCGAGGCACCACTGTACTAGCAAAACTCTCTCAATCTCACTGAGCCAGGGCTATGCTAAGGCTCAGCCAGTGGAAACTGTACCAGTGGAAGTTTATAAAGGGGTGATTGTCCTGGGGATAGGGCAATGAGAGATATACACCTATTCCAAATTTCTTTCAACTCAGTCACATGACCTGGCAACCCAATAGAACCTGTGCCAACAAAACAGGTGGTGTAAGTCAATCTGTATTTTAAAGACTTATTTTCCCTCTGCAAGGCTCAAGGCTCAGGCTGACTCAGTTGGCGGTAGCCAACTGGATGAAGTTTGGAATACAGGTAACTGACACTGGCATAACTTAAACTAGCTATGTTCCATCCCTATGGCTGGAGGCAGTAACACTTCTGAATACCAGTTGCTGGAAACCATAAGACGGGAGAGTGCTCAGATTCTGCTTGCAGGTTTCCCACAGGCAGATGGTTGGCCACTGTGAGAGCAGGATGCTGAACTAGATGGACCATTGGCCTGATCCAAGAGGCTCTACATATGTTCCACACAGTTTACCATAGGCCACACAAGGAATAGCTATCCCACCCCTAGCTCTCAGTGCATATGGTCTCTTGACTTCAGAGCACAATCAGGTTGGACTATATTTTACTAAATCGGGTCCTCCCTAACAAGAGGGCACGTGTTGCGGTGGGACCTGGCAACCAGACCCTGTGTTGTGGGTGGGAACATTGGAGCGGCCACAACACCCTATTGGTGGTCCCTCGATCTTGGGAGCAATTGGGTCTAAGGGACGCCAGTTAAATCGATCAAGGGACCACTATTTAACCCGATACATGTGTCCCTGAGCTTCCTCTTTCGGGCTCAGTGCATCGGAACACCTGCCCGCCTCTCTCTCTATTTAGGGCTTGTGCTTGACCTTGCTATGGCGTCGTGTGTCACCTGTTGTCAGGACAGGGGCACAGCAGGAATTTTTCCCACTTGGCTGATTGGCTGGTGCCACTTGGGTTTCGCCTGCCGCATAGCAAATCATCACAACTTGTAAGGTTGCGGATAGGGTCTTGTTCAGGTGGATAGGGGTGGCAGGATGCCTAGCCATCCCTATGTGTTGGGTATTCCTTTAAGAAGGAATCCGTGGACTCATGGTTGGTCTTCCCCATGCGGGGTTGTGCCCGGAGCCTGAGTCCAGGGCTCATCTGGATGGAGGCCGAGCAGGGCTCCTGCTTACCACTGTCCCAGGGGTTCACCCAAACTGACTCGTGGTTGGTGCCCAGAGTCAGTGCTGCCTGCAGGGCTTCAGGTAGCTAGTCAAACCAGAGCCTATGCAACTACTCACTTGATTATAATCAATAAAGTTGTGGCCTAAATTCTGCCAAAAACCAAACCATAAATTTGAGTCTTGTCTGAATTTATTTCTGGGGGTGGCTAAAAGTTCTCCACATGCAATAAAAGCATCAATATGACATGATTCACATAAACCTTTTCTCATAACAGGATTTGTAAAGATGTTGCTTCCAACTCTTCCAGCTTCTGCACTTTCCCCTGTTCTTCATTTCAGACAGGCCTTTCTGGAAACAAAACATTTTGTATGTGCTCTTCATTACAAAACACAGACACATACCACTTCCAAGACTTAAAAAGGAGTATAATATCTCAAGTAAAGCCTGTGCTGGAGATCATCAACAATCTACGAAATGTCAAACAGTATTAGAGGAATGTTTTATTGGGATGAAAGCACTGCACCAGTAACCAATATTTTAAAGATGCCCAGAGTGCATTTTCAACCATCTTGCACATGACATTACAGAAAAATATCCTTTTTCACTATGTAAACTATCTTCTTATGAGTTCCTTTTTTTTAAGAGTCACACTGCATTTTTCAAACTCAGAATCTCCAAAGTCCTTTCCTCTGTGATTCAAGGAACAAAGGAGCAGGTTTTAGCAGACAGCATCATTAACAGCTGGTTCTAGGCAGCATTAGTGATGTGATCAGACATTAACAGAAGACACAAAGAATGGTGTTATCTTTATTTTAAACAAAGCAGAGATGTAGACTCCAGTTCACCTCAATGAAGTGCCAAATACTGTTTTTTATAAACTGAAAGTTTTAGAAGATAGAACATTGTATAGCTTTCAGAATCTGAGACACAGAGAATCATGTACAGTCCTTTACTATGAAAAGTCAACACTGTCATGAAAACAGTTATAGTTGATTCCCCTTTTTTCTTTTTATTGCCAAGTTTGGCTTGGATGAATTATTGCCTTGAATTATATACTCCTGAAAATGAAACTGCAAAAGAGACATTGATTACAGTGTCATTATCTTGTGCCGCTAAGATAAATTTAGCATCATAAATTGTTCTAATATATTAAGAGTTTGACACAAATAGACAAATGGAAGGAAATGAAAAGTGGAGACCTACTTTCCATCTGCTGTTGTGACAAAAGAGAGATTATCACCTTTACATTTTTATTTATGCAAAGTAGTCTACAAAATAAAAAAGTTTTAGATTGATTTCACCTTCAATTTCCTCTGCTTCATCTTGATGTAAACAATGAAAAACCATTAAAGCTATTTTAATGTTTTTCTAACTTTAA
This sequence comes from Zootoca vivipara, assembly GCF_965207765.1. Taxonomy (NCBI): domain Eukaryota; kingdom Metazoa; phylum Chordata; class Lepidosauria; order Squamata; family Lacertidae; genus Zootoca; species Zootoca vivipara. Next base: position 33,467,724 of record NC_142592.1, on the reverse strand, counting down.
GTGCATTTTTCTCCATGGGGGAACATCCCTAGGAAGCCCCAGGGATGGAAATAGCTAGAAAATGGAATCAAACCAAATCAAATGAATTCTCAGTTTATATGTGACTGAAGGAAAAGCAGCTGTTTCAACTGCAGCAGCAAAGATCATTCAGCGTGTGTACGAATTAATTTTGTTCTATGTTTTAGTCAACTGCCCAAGAGACAGGTGGAGATGGTGCGTACCAAACCAGGGAACGTGTCATCAACTTTACTGAAGTAGCACAAGCTCTGATAGGCTGCCTCGCTGTGAGTAGGTTGGATCTAATCCTGCTTCCAACAAGGACTGTCAAAAAGGAACGCCCCCCCCCCGACTTCTTTCTGCTCAAGTTGTTGTTTTGCTCAGTTCTGCTCCCCGCAGGAAAATTTTACAGGATTTACTCTTTGTACTCCATCTATTTTAGCTGCCCCTGCTAACAGCAACTTCTAGCATTTTGAATTGTCCCATCTCTGAATGCACCGTATTCAGGACCAAGATAGGATAATTGGGTTTGGGGTAGTCTCTTCTGGTCTCCTCGGATCAGCACCCCAGTTGTAGTCCTCAGCTTTGTCCTGAATAGGACAAAAGAAGAGGGTGGGGGCATGCAAATCTGCAAGTCCAAATGCCCAGGCAAAATTACATTTATTTTTTTGTTGTAAAAGCTGAGTTGTTTTTCTTCTGGAGATGGCCATAGGGTTATTATGTATTGCACAAATATCTGATTGGACACAACAGGGGAGATTGATAGAAATATAGCCAAAAGTCTCTGTAATTAGAAATTGAAGGGCATGAAGGAGGGGAGCAGCAGAGAATGTGACTCCAGATTTTGGGAAGAAATTAAGTTAAATTAAATACCCTTACAGTTCCATCAGGGCAGTGTACTTCTCACCTTATTGGGGCAGCCTCCTTTACTAAAAGGAGAATACGGTTAGGAGCTGTGGTCGCTTTTGAATTTGTGCAATTCATAAAAGGGTATAAATACTGTTTGTGTGTGACATCGAAAGGTGGTGTTTGAAAACAGTATTAAAATAACTGTTCTTTTTCTTTCTTTTTTTACCAGGCCATGAAAGCCAGGGAAAGATTTCTGGATGACAAAGTAAAGACCCCTTCATCGTCTGTTTAACTTGTTGCTGTCTTCCTGTTTTGTGGGATGCAGGTTTTGTTGGGATAGTATGCAATGAATTTTAATATTTTTAATTATTGTCGTGTGGATATTTGTGTAAAGGCATGGTCCTCACAATAAACAGATTTGTTGTTGTTGTTTACCTTTTTAAAAAAATCCTAACTTTTCAAAATTAAGTATTTCATATTGTTCAGCTTTAAAATGGCTGAATGAAGGCAGACAGTGCCGAGACCATAGGCTCTCTAAGATCATTCCAGCATTTTGTGAGATATATCATCTGCGCCACATGGCTCTCAATCCTGTGCCATAAACACGTTGCACCCACCTTAAAACATCCACACACTTAACACATCTTAACTTGACTCTACATCAAAACTCAGATGCTTACACCTCACTGTGAAGCCAAGTGGGGACGATGGGATGTGATCACACTCAAAGAGCTGGCAAATTATGACAAGTATCGTCAGCAGTTTGTCCATTTCCTGCTGCCTTTAGGCTATCTGGCATGCAAGCCTGTGAACAGAGCAGGGAATATCCAGGATGAAAACTGCTAACTAGATTTACTCATAACGCTATGGCAGAGCACAGAGCTTGGAAAGTGATTATGGCCTAGTGGCCATGTTATAACACACATCTGGTGGTGTCAAACTTCATATCCGTGTATATGTCTGTCATAAATGTACAGAGATTGTGCTGCTTGAATCATTTCATGCAGAAACAACAATTCATTTGCTCAGCTAGGATGTGTAGATCTAGGTTTATACACTTCTGCTATATATTCATGTTACCTATTATGTTAAAAGCTTTGGTTGCTTGACCTGGTCTGATCTAAAAAGCCAGATATTTTAAGAAAGGATGGTGGAAGCAAGCATGAATGTCTGCTTTAGTTGGACAGGCACTTAGCTAAAGAGCCGTTTATTTTTTTGTCGCTCTGAGGAAAGTTGAAACAAATTTTAAAATTTCCTTCCAGTAGCACTTTAGAGACCAACTAAGTTTGTCATTGGTATGAGCTTTCTTGTGCATGCACACTTCTTCAGATACTTCAGACAGTTGTTACTATATATCCTCTCTATAAGGGGTGGGGGTGGGCTGCAACAGAATGGCACAGTCTGGAGTGCTCTTGGTCTGGGTTCCAATCAATAAATCATCCCCTACACCAGGATACTCCAATCTATTCCATGTCTCCTGAGACGTCAGCATTCCATAGCCAGTGGCTGTATTCAGTCCACATTGAATTCTCATTGAACCCCCATTTAACCTCATTGAATTGAAATGGACCCCTCCCCATTTATTTGTACTTCAGTGTATATAGGGATGGGCAGAACTGTTCAATTCTCATGTAATGGAAAACTCCACATTCATCAATGCCGGAAACAATGGATGAACTGAAATGCTGCTTTCTTTTGCAGTGTTCACACTCCTGAATATGACAGTGCAGTTCACCAACCAAATATTTCATAAATCATATATATATATATATATATATATATATATATATATATATATATATGTAAACTGGGTATGTTCCTTCCTCTTCTAATGTTCAACAAAACCGCTTGACCGCTTGGAGGTGAAATTTTGACACAACATCACATGCGAATGTCCGAAGGATATAGGCAAGTTTGCTAAGACGGATGGCAGACCTGGGCCATGTAAAACCCCAAATACCCTGTGTTTCAGGACACACAGATCAGATAAAAGTGCATGCTGGGAAATAGAATACAGAATCTGTGTCTCCATTGGCTGCAGACAATCGGTGACATCACAAAATTCCACAGCAACCAACTCAAAACTGGCCTTATGCAGCCGACTGACTAGGCCGCAGCATAGCCCAGCCAGGATAGCTGACTACGCCACAGGCAAGAATCAACTGAATATGGGCCTTTTACAGGGCCATGCCTTTGGGTAGGATAAATGTGTTATTTCACATAACACGCATGGGTAGGGGAGTCAAGGTTGGGACAGGGCAAAATTTAACAGAACACGCGTATTGGGAGGAATGATTGTGTACAAAATGAAGGGGGACTCTGAAGGTGAGGGGACTCTGAAGGCAGACTCTGAAGGTCCATTTGACAGAAAAAGGTCCATTTAACACAAAAAGCCACAGCAACGCGTGGCATGGCTAGCTAGTATTTCATGAATCATCTCATCATGCACGACTGCCATGTTACACATATAGAGAATGGAAGGGGGCAAGTCTCCCCTCCATTTCACAAATTGTTATGCTCGCCCACTATATACTGGGATTTTAGCTCATAGTTTGAGAGAGGGATTTATGACCCTCCAGATGTTTTTGCACTGCTACTACCATTATCCAGGACTTAGGGCTGGGGGAGAAATTTGATTCAGATTGCATTCAAAGGCAAACTAAACTAATCCAAATGTTCGGAAACAATATGAGAACCAAAACACAGCTATCCTTTAAAATTCACACTTTTCTGAATTTTGCAGTGCAGTTCTCCAGCCAAGTAATGTTTACACAAATGCATATATTGGGGTAAAGTGTCCATCAAAATGCATGTGTGAGTGTATATATACTGTGTGTGTGTGTGTGTGTGTGTGTGTGTGTGTGTGTGTACAAAAATACATTCTTTGTGGAATAATTATTTGTGAAAATGTGCACATTAAAGAAAATTGAAAAGAAATGTGAACATTGGGAGACATTCCCATTCAAATGCAGACTTGTCCTTCCTTATTCCTGGCCAGTGTTATCTGGGGGTGGGGCTGATGGGTATTGTAGCTGGAAAACATCTGGAGGGCTGCAGGTTCCCCATGCCTCCTTTATTGCTCAGTTCACAGCCTAACACACTTGTATAACAGAGAATGGTTAAAGCAAAAGCCCTTGCAATGAACTACAAAAATGCTTTTTATCTGATGGTCCTGAATCTTTCTGACTCTACACATGGGATTACTTAGTAATATGAACCCATCCATTGTAGAACTATTGAAATGTTCTTCTATAGCTAACAGGGATCTTTCCAGCATTTTCAGGGGACCAACATTTCAGCTCAGACATTCTGGATAAAAAAATCTGTTACATTCTTATAGAAATAAAACCCTTTCTCAGTTCCCAAATAAGAAGATATAAAAACATAACTTTCAGCCTCTTCCACATGAACTTCCAGTGTCTCGTCACTTCATTTTCTCAGTTTGTCCTCTAACTATACAGCCCCTTGGTAATTTCTGACTTGCATTTCTTTTCTATTTTCCCCTCTGAAAAATTACAGACCCATCTGTTCAGTTCCACACATTTATGAGGAGCTGATTGAGTGCAGAAGATGAAAGAATTCTCGTAAGATGTCCTGGTTCTGTGGAAAACTATTTTTCAGGAAGCAAAGTTTTGTTCTTAAGGAAACCAAGGCTATTTTCATTCTATTCTGAATGGAAAGTTAATTTGGCTCCAATGCATCATAAATATTCTGAACTGACTCCTTCCACTCACCTCAAAGTTAAAAATGCACTCCTGGGCTTCCATATCCCAGTTCTCCAATTAGCTTTGACGGGAACCCATAGTTCAGTGATAGAACACACAATTTGCATGCAGAAATTCTCATGTTCGGTCAGTGACATGTCCATATAGTGCTGGGAAACAGTGAAATCTCAGAGCATTGCTGCCAGTCAGTGTAGACCAGGGGCATCTGATTGGCTACAATAAGAACAGGATGCTGGACAAGCCATTGTTTTGATCCAGGCTCTTCTTATAGTGGGGATCTGCAGGCCTGGGGGCTAAATGTGGCCCTCCAGGCTTCTGAATCTGGCCCTCAGGACTCTCCAAAGGCCCTACACTTCATTGATTTCAGTCCGCACCCTTCTTGGTTTACTTTTTTTTCATCCTTTGCCCTGTTGGAATGTGCCCTTGATCTTTCATAATGCCTTTGGCTTGCTGCTTTGATGGGTGGTTAGATAAATGGAACGTGTGTAAGTGGAGGGATGCCTGTATGTAAAGCTAATAAGGGCAGGAATGCAGATTTAAATTTGCTTATTAAATATTCTTCCAAGAAGACATGGGTTGTAAGTCAAAATTGTAAAGCAACATTGAAGAGTTTCTGCTTTCATGAAGAAAAACAAACAGATAATGTCTACAAGTATGTTATTTCGTATTAGCAACTTTAGAAATCCTGGCAAAGAGGGGGATTGAACATCCAAAGTAAGCTACTGAGTTAACTATTACAAATATATTATCAATCATATGGAGTACAATATTTGTTTCTTCTAGGTTCTGTGAAATATTTTCTAGGCAGGAAATAATCTCACCAGAAAATAATCTCCCCTCCATCTTTGGTGGAGACAGATGTACTATACAAGGATGACTCAAAAACATAAAATTCAGGTTCACATTTGTGTATACCAGGTGTGTGTGTGTGTGTGTGTGTGTGTGTGTGTGTTTAATTGGTTTTAAAATTATTTCCCCCTATGCTTTTAGCTGTTCTTATTTTATCTGTTAGCTGCATTTAGTCCCTGTCACAGAAAAAGGCAAGGTATAAATAAATATATAACCATTTTATATAAATAGAATGTTTCTAAGTTAGTCATGTTGGGACCCAGGTGGCGCTGTGGGTTAAATCACTGAGCCTAGGGCTTGCTGATCAGAAGGTCGGCGGTTCGAATCCCTGTGACGGGGTGAGCTCCCGTTGCTCGGTCCCAGCTCCTGCCAACCTAGCAGTTCGAAAGCACGTCAAAATGCAAGTAGGTAAATAGGGACCGCTACAGTGGGAAGGTAAACGGTGTTTCCATGTGCTGCTCTGGTTCGCCAGAAGTGGCTTTGTCATGCTGGCCACATGACCTGGAAGCTATATGCCGGCTCCCTCGGCCAATAATGCGAGATGAGCGCGCAACCCCAGAGTCGGTCACGACTGGACCTAATGGTCAGGGGTCCCTTTACCCTTTACCTTTTCAAGTTAGTCATAGAAAGGTGCCTTATACTGAATCAGACCATTTGGTCCATCTAACTCCGTACTGTGCACACTGACTGGTAGCAGCTCTCCAGGGTTTCAAGCAGGATACATTTTCAACTCTACTGGGAGGTGCCAAGATCATAACCTGGGATGTTCCACATTCAGATTAGATGCTCTACAACTGACCTATAAGCCCATCAACCAATCTCTCTGTCTTTCTCCCATGTGCTACCTGCTTGCCTCTGCACTCTATTATTGCTACTACCATCTCATTTTAGACAAATTTAATGAAGCACTCTGTAACCAATCTTGGGTAGTGCTACAGGAACTTGTTAATGAGCAGAAAAGAAGAAAGCAACCAGGGGAGAGGGCATGACTTGTGCTTTCAGTTGTCTCTATACTAATGCATGGAGCATGAGAAATGAATGAGATGAACTTGAGCTCTTAATACAGGATGCAAATATGATATAATAGACATTACAGAAACTTGGTGGGATGGCTCTGATAACATGTATGTATATGTCAGAGAACAACAACAAAAAATCCCTATAATCCCTACAGTCAGAGGGCTTTCAAAGGTAATATGGGAATGCAGGGCTCATTCTCTATCCTGATTTTTGTCCGAAAGGATTGTAAAAGAATTTTTTTGCATCCACTTCAAATTGGCCCCCATTATTTTACACATATACCCTTCATATGGGTATATATATAGCCCTAAATAGAATTTCTTTTAAGAGCAAGTGTTCTTGCAGTACTCACCTATACATAGCCCGTTCCAATGCTTTCTTATTAGACCAGTTTCAAAGATAGCATGGCTCTTCAAAAACATTTTAAGACCATTTGCTACCCTCACTCTCTGCCTCTACATTTGTATGGTGCTACAATAGCAGCTTCTTCCTTATAAGCCATTTCATAGGCTTCTGGCAATGACAATGAAGCTAAATGCACAGAGACGATCTGGTGTTTTTTGACACAATTTTTGAAAGCCATTCCCTATCTTCATATCACTATGGCAGGCATAGGCAACCTTTGGCTCCCAGATGTTTTGGAACTACGACTCCCATGATCCCTAGCTAACAGGGCCAGTGGTCAGGGATCATGGGAGTTGTAGTTCCAAAACATCTGGGAGCCAAAGGTTGCCTATGCCTGCACTATGGGAAAAGGCACAGACAGTCACAACATTCCAAACATATGGAAGACAAACTGTCTCAGTGAAGAGGAGGCTACTTCATTAATACCTCCTTATGTGACCCACTGCAATCTTCCCCTCACTTATAACACAGCCAAGACAGTGCATCAGATATTAAAACTGATGGAAAATCCCACTGCCAAGTTAAAATGGAGAACTGCATCTCATATGTCACCTTTTCCGAAGCAATAGACAAACTTGGATATATTTCTAAGCAGGGTTGCTGGGTTACCACATGGTTTACCCACACATTTTTCTTTTACCGAATTCACAATACTTCACATCCCCTGTTTTGTTCTTCATTCTACTTTGGATTTTGTCCCACTGCTACTACAGTTCATTGAAAGAGCAGAGTGCACAAGCATTTAGGCACAATCCACATAGCCTTTGGAAGCCCATTTTTATTCAGAAAATACTGAAAGTGTTCCTATTGAAACGTTATCTGTGTAAGACTTTCCTTTGAAGCTGCACAAGGCCTATGCCTCCTTTTGCTGCTTTTTATCATTATTATTGTAGTCTACTTTATTTGGCCTCGCTGACTTAAATTTATTTCAAAGATGATACTCATCTTTTGCTTATACATTGGAATATTTTATGTTATTTGCTTCTTCCTCCAATCAGCTTTTCACAGACAGCCTAAAGTTTGTACAATTATCACCTATTGAGATGTTGTCTGAGTTTCCTTAATATTCTTCTGTGCTTTCTCTGCATACAAATGGTGCTTTCCTTTCGGCCTTGTTTTGCTGAAATTTCTCTCCCATGCTTCTATTTTTGACAAATAAGAATGTTAATACTGAAACAGCATGAACTTCAGCAGGACCTAATCAACACAAGCATTGCTACATATGTTTATAATGTCAACAGTGTGTTGTGTGTAATAAGGGATAGAGAAACCCTGCTGAGAAGGCTTGCAAAGAATACAAATAGGGAGCGGCATCAAAAGCTTACAATGAATGTTGAGGATGGGATGGAGAAGATATGAGGATATGAATACTGATTCAGAAAGGCTTTTTAGAAAGAAGTAGGTCTTGATAATGTATGTGAAGGAAGGACAGGGATATGATAAGTAGTGGAAGTCTTGTACCAGTTTGCATCTGCTCAATGAATGCACAACGATGAAGAACCATGCCTGCTAGCTGAGCCCTGAGGACCCTGAAAGGGTTCTATGCCTTGAAATAGTCCCATCATAACTGGGAACCTTGATTAATTAATTCATGCTTCCATTCATGAGCTGGAACCTTCCATGAGCACACATAGGGAGCCAGCGTGGTGTAGTGGTTAAGAGCGGTGGACCTGTAATCTGGGGAACCGGGTTCGCGTCTCCGCTCCTCCACATGCAGCTGCTGGGTGACCTTGGGCTAGTCACACTTCTCTGAAGTCTCTCAGCCTCAATCACCTCACAGAGTGTTTGTTGTGGGGGAGGAAGGGAAAGGAGAATGTTAGCCGCTTTGAGACTCCTTAAGGGGAGTGAAAGGCGGGATATCAAGTTCAAACTCCTCCTCCTCCTCCTCCTCCTCCTCCTCCTCCTTCTTCTTCTTCTTCTTCTTCTTCTTCTTCTTCTTCTTCTTCTTCTTCTTCTTCTTCTTTTCAGACTAATGATCATTGCATGGTCACCAGAGGTTTGTGCCAACAGTCTCACCATGCATTCATGAACATACAAGGAGAATTTCATCTGAATAGGCCTACAGTTGTCTCAGCAAGACACAGCTGAAGCCCAGGGCAGCTTTCTTAGGAGTTCGCACAGCCAGGTGGAAATGGCAGAGACAAGGTAGCTGTCTGAAGACTACTGTAAGATGATAATGTTTTCTAAAGCAGCTAATGATGTTTGAGCCAGTCAGAGACTACTGTAACCTATGAAGGAGGATCAAGACTCGCTTGGACAGAACAATTCTCTCCAAGGTGCTTTCTAAATTCAGGGCATTGCACTTTGTTGTGTATGCTGCTGTGACTACAGACTGTTTAAATTAACAATCCTGATCTAGTATATTATCAAAAATTAAGCAGATGAGTTTTTTTAAAAAATTTTTTTTTAAAAAAGCATTTAGGAGCACAGCCCAGGATCAAGCATTCATCCATATACATTATATTTGGTTGCTTCTTTATTTCAGTTATGACTTATGCTTATTAAACTGGATTGACTCCTTTAATTCCAAGGAAGACTAGTCCATCAGTCATTTAAACGCAAGCAAACTATCTCAGTTATTTGGGGCTGCCTCATAATCATGGGATGGAAAAACACTTCTGCAGTCAATTTTTCTTCCAGGAGTAGTTTGAACAGCTTAGAATTCCATTGACCTAAACAGCTTGCTTTTTTCTTTTAAGCCAATGTAAATTAAATCCAAATGTTTGAAAGTTCATTTGTTAAAGGAAAGCACTGCACATTTGGCCTGCTTTCCCAACACCTTGTAGAAGCTCCAGAGTTTAGAGAAGAGCTTGTAAACTGTCTCACAGAATGGTCACACTATGCATTGTCCTCAATATATATGGGAAACTTTCTCCTCCGAATCTTGAAAAACTGAGTAAACATACAGCTCTAAGTCAATCTTTGACATGTTACATTCAACTATAATTTAATTGTTTCATCTCTGCTCCTTAAAACAACCGAGAGAAATGTAATGAGAATTTATCAACTTATTTCTGATTGTGAACTTTACCTTTAGCACTGATGAAAGTCAAATTCATCTCAGAAAGGAAAGTGATTTGCATAATAGCAACGTAAAGTGTAGATTCTGTGAAGTAATATCACATCCCTAGACTGAACTAATATGACACAAAAAGGTACCTCTTTAATTAAGAACCATAAAAAATACATATCCAGATATATATACTCACAAAAAGTCTTCATAACAAATTGAGCTTCACTTCTCTAGTAAAGCATGGACGTTTAATAAAAATAAGGTTTTTTTGTTTTTTTAAAAATACATTTGATAAATTCAACTTCCTATCAAACTACCTGGAGCCACTTTGAAACTGTTGAATTCAGTGGGTTTTGCTGCCAGGTAAGTGGGTATAAGATCAAATATTTAGTCATTTTAAAATCAATACTTTATATGAAAGGTGGCAAGTTAAGGCATTTTTGTTTGCATACTTAAGTTTTAGTGTATGATGGAGGAGAATAAATCTGCTGACTTCTTGTTGTTTTATTAATTCACAATTAATATATTAATCACTGTTTTCATGCTGTTTTTTGTTATACACGCCATTTTTGAAATTTTGTTAGATGCCTTGTATATATATATGAAAGGGTGGACTATAATCCATAAAATCATAGAATTGTAAAGGTGTAAGGAATCATAGAATCATAGAATCGTAGAGTTGGAAGAGACCACAAGGGCCATCCTAAGGGGAATCTAGTCCAACCCTCTATAATATGGGAATCACAGCTAAAGAATTCCTGACCAATGACCATCCAACCTCTTTTTAAAAACCTCAAGAGAAGGAAAGTCCACCATCTTCTGAGGTAGTAGTTTAAATCTACACATAAAGAGGTGTTGTGAGTTTGTTATCTGATGATGGCTATTGTCAGGGGGTTGCTGTGCCTACTCTCAAGTAAAGATGCTCCAGTCCACGCTGTCTTTAAGAGTTTTATTGTGCATACTATTTACAGTGCAGAGATAGCAGAAAACATGACCACCTAGTCACTTTCAGAACCCGGCAATGGCTTCCGTCTGCTTCGGGGCCAGCAGAAAAGTCTGGGTACCCCGAAACGCCTCCCCTTAGCCCTACATGTGGGTGCGCGCCTCAATTTGGGCGCCGGAAGGAGAGGTCTCCCCTCTTGCTGGCTGGGGCAGTGCCTGGGCTCTGACATCTCACTGAGCCCCTCATCCGCTGTCCCTAGACCAGAGCGGCACCAAGGCTTTGACGCGTCTCTGAGCCCTTCCTGCCTGCTCTGTTCCCCAGAGTGTTGCCAGGGCTCGGATGCCTCACTGAGCCCTCCCTCCATTCCGCTCCATTCCTCATTCCCTGTTCCTGACTCGCTGTTCGTGCTATCGCTGGGCAATGTGCTGGTCAGAATGACGGGGGGAGGCTCTCTGTAGGGAGTCCCCCTGACAGCTATGAATTCAGGGGTTTGAGCAGAAGTATGTGAATAAGTCAAAATGCCTGCCTAATGTTCCTGAATAGTCAGTGGCTTAGCGATGTCAGCCATGTCTTTTGTGAAGGAAATTGCTTGCTAATGACTCAGGAGGTACCCTCAGTAGAACCTAAAGACTGAAGTGTACAGGAATGGGAGAGCCATTTTGGGAAGGTGACTCTCTTCTCTTCCTCCTTCTCATGTTGTTATAAGACAGTCATTAGGATGTGGAACTTTTTGTGCATTGCATGTGCAAGGTGTAATGAGGGTCACCTTCTAGAATGGTTTAAAAAAAGGATTATACAGATTCATGGAGGATAAGGCTGTCAATGGCTAAGTTTTACCTCAACTGGACTAGACTGCTGGACTAGCATAGCTGCCAAGTTTCCCCTTTTCTCGCGAGGAAGCCTATTCAGCATAAGGGGAAATCCCTTTAAAAAATGGATAACTTGGCAGCTATGTGGACTAGATGGGCCTTTGGCCTGGTCCAGCACTTTTTATGTCCACTCTTCCTACAGTAAGACTGAGTCTTAAGTTATATATGAAAGAAACTGCAATTGGAGACAGAGGCAGAGAATCACAGCATGAGACCATTTCCAGAAGCAGGAACTATGTTGAAGAATACATAGCCAACTACCAAGGACAGAAGTTGAGAGAGATTTCGAGCTAAAGACACCTGGTGGGGTACAGGTAGAGCCAGATGGTTTACTGTATGCTGAAGTGCTTAAGTTATTAGCATCTGCCTAGCCTTTGTCTGTATAGTTTTGAATGCACCAAATATTAGAAGAAAATAATAAGTTTTCCAAAGTTCTCCAAAAATAAACCAGACCCTAGGAAGCACGGCTCAGGAACTTCTCAGTGCTCTGGGAAATGGAGAGCATGTAAAAAGTACGTACAGTATGATCTGCTTTCTTCCATGATAAAATAAATGTTCTCAGCTATTTTGAACTGAACCTTGAAAGCAGAATGAATTATGCAGAATAATAACTCCCCAAATACTCCAACTGGTATTAATTTTATAGACCTTATTCAAAATTGCTATGTTTGGGGACATTAAATATGGAAGCAAGTAATTTTAAGGTATTATTTTCAGTTCATCTTTTTTTTCTTTTTAGAAAATGGGAAGTTCATATTAAAATAGAAAAATAACTTTTCCTCTGTTCTTCCAGCAATTGAGGTACAGTGAATTATTCCGATGGAAAAACTATACCCTAGTGCTCACATTAAATGTAATAGTTCTTCATACTTATTTCTCAGTTCTCTAAAATCTCCATTTGATTAATATGGTATATATTTTGAACAGTCAGGCATATATCTACTTCGTAGGTTTTGTACTTTCCCAAGTTCTCAAAGATTAACTCTGGGGATGAATAAATATGATGGTGATATATGAATTCTTCCAACCTTCAGAAACTGCTTCAGAGCTGTGCTGTGGAAACAACAATAGGGACCACCAAATCTTTGGTCTTTGCTCCAGGCAGATCTTGACCTTTTGACATCTGCAATACCCAGCAGAGGACAGAAACAGAGCATCTGTCTCCCACAAAACAAGTACCCGCTTCTCAGTTTTGACAATTACCTTCAGAATAACCTTGCTATGAGACATGGCAAAAGGATGGCTATAAAGACCTGTAAAAGGTAACACCTTTTAAAATTTATTTTTTAGGCACAGGGATATCATGAATGTAGTCTGTTGGTTCAGCCCCTTAGACATGTAAAAACAACAACTGTGAGGATCATTGTGCTAAACTGAATAAAGAATTGTCAACCAAATAACTATACACATGCAGTTGGCTCCAAAAATATGAGCCAAAAATATAGTTTTGCACACATTTGCTTACCTAATCTAATTTATTCTATATGAAAAAGTGAATTTTGGATTGGGCAAGAGTGAATGGGCACCTTATGGTCTGGAGAAAAATACAGAGGTGGCTAGGAAATGGATAGGCAAATATTTCTAAGTCTGACTAAAATCCTATACCTACCTTAAAGTGTCAGGATACTCAAAATCTAGTTAAGTTTATTTAAAATATCTATAGACCCTCTTTATAGGAAACCCTCACTCAAGGCAGCTTACACAATAGCAGATAAAAATACAGTTTCAGTTATAATAAAGTAGAATACACTACAAAATGTCCCATAAAACTCACAACATTAATAAAACTGGCCATAATAAATACACACCCAGCCCAAAGGTAAAACACAAGGAAACTCAATAGCAGCATGGAGTCACACGTTAATTTATTGGGACCAAAAGTCATTTGTACTTCTGAACAGAATGTCAAGGTGACCGTGGGATGGAGAATGAAATAAACGAGACATCCAAAAGAGGAAATTCTACAGTGATGGGTGACTTCAATTACCCTTGCACTGACTGGATACATGTGTGTTCCAGTCATGACAAAGAGGTTGAATTTCTAGATACACACTGTGGCCACTGACTACTGAACTAGGTGGGTCTTTGGCCTGATTCAGCAGGTTTCTTCTTATGTAAAATGTATGTAAAATATGCAAGGTTTTCCCCAAAGTGTGGCAGCATGTCACCAAGAAGTTCAAGCACTCTCAGTTGGACTTGCGGTACTCTGATTTCAATGCACGCAGTGCCAGGGAGTCTCATGCTAGCTGCTTGTAGGTGGCTTAAATTAAATTTCAAAAACAAGGGAAGCTCGTGCTTGCCCAACCCTGCTCCTCTAGTCTGCCCCTACACCATCCCATAAGTGGCAGTGATGCTGTGACCAGGAGGTCAGCTCTGGGTGCTACCCCTTCAAGCTGGTCACTGCTAAAGAGAAGGCAGGCAGGCAAGCTTTTGTTGAATGTGTGTGCACAAAAACGACACATTGATTCGTACTCAATCTAGGTTTGAATTACAAGGAAGTTATCGTTCTCTAGAGAGCATGCAAAGCTCAGGATACATCTGCTCATTTTCAAACCCATCAGACTGGACTTCCAAAAATATGGATTTTGGAAGCCTCCCTCCTTGCAACAGGTAGAATAGAGGCTTCCCATGAAGCCCTCCACTGATGCTTTTATTCTCAAGTGAGACAGTTAAGCAGACTGTTGGACCCAAACATTTTGTATATCTTTTGCCAGAACTAACCTTTCCACTGCCAGAGAACCCACGGGAGAGTATGTTGTGTTAAGATTGATAGCCTGAGTTGCAAGCATGAGATAACTGCAAACCTCATGAGTTTAGTCGATACTGTAGCAAGGATGTCACTGATACAGAGACTCTAATATGCAGCTGTGAGAAGAGACTCTCAAGGGGAGCCATTATTGGATTTGCAAGTGCAGTTGGCCTGGCTTCCCAGATACAACTGGGATTTCCGATTGGCCAATGTAGGCAGATGGTAGATTAGTAATTGCAAGTTTTTATCAGTTTGAAGATGAGCTTCGAATCCCACCGCTACGCATTTCCAAACAACTGGGATACGGAATGATTGTTGGCTCTGTAAATGAAAACATAGGGAGTCTGAAGGTGTGCATCACATACCTATCAGTGGAGTTGATGGGGAAGATAATGCTCTGCTGGAGTTCCAATTGATGAATACTGCTCAAAATGAGTTAGCTTGTTCTTACTAACTATTGAAATTTTCACATGAGCTGCTGAGCTTCGTAAGCAGCAAGCACAGCTACCTGCTGCTGTCACAGACACACCAACATCTTCCTTGTTTTTCATTGGTGTTCAGATCTACAAACCAGTAGTGAGCAGTGAGCAGCTCTTTCCTGTTTCAGGTCATAATTGGCTTCAGGCTAAGATTTTAAACAATACAAGTAGCAACCATTTTGCATGCATTTGATTGAGGGCAGAACGGTGGCAGAAGGGGGTGGAACAGGGTGGGGTGGGCTGGGCTTGTGCATACTCCACCAATGTGCACAATGACTTAGAACACAACCCCCTTACAAACAGGGAGTTGCCTGTAACTTGAATTATTCTGAGATGATTACAAAACAAACTGGATCCCATCCTGATGATGACATCATTAGGTTTGCACTAGTGACTGATCTCCCCAAGGGCTCTCAAGTTCCCTTACTTGCCCACTGTTATTCCACCAACCATAGAGGGTAAGGAAGTGTGGTCTCACTTCTCTATTCTTCCTTCATTCCTGGTTCCTGGAAAGTGCTTTAGTGGAGTAGGGTATAGACTGATAAAATGTGATGAATGATAAGGCGTGATGCATTGACTGTAGCTGATGCTTGATGAGATTTTCAAATGATAAGAATGACACATTGCTGATGATGGAATGACATGAAAAATGTAGTGAAATCACTCTGAATGTTGAACATACCTTTAGATCATATTAATTAACAAAAGCAAGTCTGCATGTATACATCAGCGCCTGTCAACAATGGGCAGGGATATTGGGGGCTATAGTCCAGCAACATCTCTAACCCACACACCACAGAGAGAGACAGAACACAGGTAGAAAAAAATGGATATTATGTTGTATTCATATACAGGTTTTTATTGCTATTTAATTTTTTGCAGAATGTGGTCTGATACAACAGCAGGTGACATCCACCCTTTATGCCACATGTGCACTTTTGTTCCTCAATGAAAATGGCAGGAAAGAACTGTATGCTGGGATGCCACACCAAATTCCACCATGTGCATAGTGGTGGCATGATCCTTGAAAGCCACAGGGAAATTTAATGCAAAATTACTGCGATTTTTCTGGTTCATGTGGTTGCAAACGGATTTTTATTGGGAGCAATTTCCTGGAATAGGTACAAATTTTGACAGCAAACTTTTGATGAAGCAGTGGTAATAGATAGGCAACTTTCAGGATAACCCAATGGACCAGTGTGTTGGGGTTTACATTGGTGGAGGGGCCTTTTGATTGTCCTGTTAGTTATAAGAACTACTGTCTCCTATGAAGAAACCACCACTGCCCGGATACAGGGTATAAGCAAGGAGTAATGCTTGTTTTGTGTTCATTTGGCTCCCTCCCCTTTTTCAGTGTGGGATGTCTGATGGGAAATCTGTGCCATTGGAACAGCTGTTTCTTTAAAAAAACAAAAAAAACTGAATTTTGCTATAAAAACCCTTGGTGAATTCTAAAGCTTGTGATCAATGTTTCTTCTAATGAGTAGATAATTCAAATTTGGTTAATTTCTGTGGCACAAAGATAATGATGTGTAAAGCAATACATTAGGCTTAGCTGTGATTTAATTAGAATGTTTGAATAACCACTGTCCATTCCTCATTAGCTTTTAGAGTCATTAAGGCACATTCATATTCATTTTGGGATGGTCATTTGCTGGGTGCCTTTGGATCAAAAATGTCATTGGAAACACCAGGAGGAAACAATTTGAAATCTGTTAAGTGGTCAGGTCAGTAGATCCCCATGGGACGAAATGTTCTATTTATTTCAGAGAACTGTCAGTTTAATACAAGGGTTCGCTAAATTAAGTTCTAATATTTACATTATATCAAGGATTTGAAGGAGGCCTTAACTGAAAATGAAAAGCAAGGGAAATAATGTGATTTTTCCTTAACCATCACCATTCGACTCTTCACCAACAATGGTAGATACATTTAACACCATGAAGTTCATTATTGTACTCTCCCCTGTTATCTGGGGACAAGATAACATTTATTTACCTTACCTAGAAAAGTGTATAAAGTACTTAATTAAAAATGTGTGTTGCGTATATAAACACACACATAAAATCATTAAAAATGTAGAAACATATATACATAGCTAAACTATGCACCTGGTAGGCTTGTTGAAATAAAAATGGTTTTAGCAGACATCCAAAACAGTATGGTAAGACTACCTTCCTCACGTTAAAAGATCGACTGTTCACAGATCAGTAGTCACTTCTTCCTTACCAAGTCATGCTGTTAATGAATGCATTAACTAAATTCATAGAAACCCAATCATTTTCAGGATTCAAATCAAGTGTAATATTGGAGTTATTCATACATCTTTGAGCTAACTATGCAACATAAAAAGGGAAAATTGAAGAAGAAATATACACGGAACTAGAGCAAAGTACATTGGATACTTGCATTGTTAGTAGCTTACTGTTATAGCCCCAGACCATTTACTAACCCCATTAAAATGAATAGGATAAATCCTAGATTAACTGGTTTGCAGATTGCAATATTGGGAAAAGAAGTGGGAGAGTCAACAAGAGGCTTATTTAATGCAGATTGATAAAGGCTGTTCCAACTACACCATTTTAGGCCTTTTCAAAGTCATCATCTCCTATTTTAGCCAAAGATTTAACATCAAATATAAATCCATACTTGTCCTTAAACTGCACCATTTGCTGAAATCTAAGTGAACAACTATTTCATTCACCATATCATTAAAGAAAACTGTGTTTTGGATTCACAATGGGGTCATCTGATTCCTCATGAACTCATGGTCTGCGCTTTTTACACAGTGCTCTGGGAATGTTATCTCTGCCAATATCCACTACCAATGTGGATAGGCCTGACTTCAGTGTAGGGGAATCTCCCCTTTTTAAAAAATGTACAGTGAACTTCAATGGCAGCAATGCTCCTGACAAAGCAGGCTGAGACTGAAACTGTAACAAAGGCAGTCAGAATTTGGTATAAGATGTTGTTGTTGTTTTGGGGAGGGCTGCCAGTTGCACAGTTTACCAACCCCCCAAAGCCACCACTACTTGTTGTTGAACTGCAATTTCCATCAGTTCAAATCAGAGTGGCTAATGTTCTGGGATGTTGACACTTCTAGTCAAATCTGGGGGCCACCATATGACCACCTTTGATCTCACTATTATTACCCTCAGACGCAATGTGGTCCAAATCTGGGACACCATCTTCCGGGTCCAAAATCCCACATGAGTCACATGATCTGCAGAAGATAATGGACCCAGAAAAAGCTATTTTTGTGCACAGCACCCAAAAACATGTGTTTTGTGGTGCCATCTGAGAGCACAGACCCCAAAATGGCACTTTTCAGGGCACGGAGCCCCAAAACACATGTTTTGGGGTACTGTGCAAGATTGTGGACCTGAAAAAACACCTTTGGGGTAAAATATCAGTCCAAAATTGTGTGAGAGCAAGGTGCCCAAAATGGGGGAAAAAGTGGGATGTCCCAGTTTTTCTGGGGCAGTTGAAGGGTATATACTAATCAGTGCCCATGTTTCCCTCATTCTGCAATCTGCATTTTTTATTTTACCATACAGAAAATGTATATTATATTGTTATTAGAATAATTTCTTTAGATTTTTTAATCTCCGTGATTCATTAAGTCTTCTTA
The DNA here is from genome assembly GCF_965207765.1 of Zootoca vivipara. NCBI lineage: Eukaryota > Metazoa > Chordata > Lepidosauria > Squamata > Lacertidae > Zootoca > Zootoca vivipara. The sequence continues at coordinate 33,449,195 of NC_142592.1, read as the reverse complement.
AGGGATGTGTGTGGCTAAATCACAGGGCCTAGGGCTTGCCGATCAGAAGGTCAGCGGTTCGAATCCCCACGACGGGGTGAGCTCCCATTGTTCGGTTCCAGCTCCTGCCAACCTAGCAGTTCGAAAGCGCATCAAAGTGCAAGTAGATAAATAGGTACCACTCCGGCGGGAAGGTAAACGGCGTTTCCGTGCACTGCTCTGCTTTGCCAGAAGTGGCTTAGTCATGCTGGCCACATGACCCAGAAGCTGTCTGCGGACAAATGCCAGCTCCCTTGGCCTATAGAGTGAGATGAGTGCCACAACCCCAGTCGGCCCGTCAGGGGTCCTTTTACCTTTACCTTTAATAGCCATAAACTTAGGAATCTTTGCATCTTTCTCTATGGGAAATGCACGAGAGTATTTCAGAGGGCATCATGCAGCAAGGATTGCATTTGGTAGACAATTTCTAAGCCAGTTTCACAGTGACTTATCTTAATACCTCTTGCCCAAGCAAGAGCTTATGCACAGAGCTTGCATAACTGCAACAAGAGATAAAAAGTGGTTTTACAAAATATCCTACGCTAGTCTTGAAAGTCTGATTCTTTGGAGTTGAAGTAAAAAAAGAAACAGAAGCAGATAAAACTCCTCCTCTCTCCAAACAGAAGTTAAGACCTGCAGAAATATCTCCTGCGTGCAGCCACTTCCATATTCTTGCACCAAACTCTACTCTCAGAGATTATGCCATTTTACTCAAAGAAGAAGAACTGAACCTTTCTTGTTTGAGTTCCTTCTAGCCTTTTTCTCTCTCCTTAGTGGCAAAGCTTCATGCTCTGGCACCGGGGGGGGGGGCAGAAAGGAGGTGGGGCGGGGCATGCCACCCACAGAGGCGTGGCATGCATCCTGGGGCGTGGCGCGCAGCCTGCACTCCTCTTCCTCCGCCAGTGTCTCTCCCTAGACTCATCAATATGATCTCTAGTCCTTCCTGGTGAATATTAAACTATGTTTTTCTGATCAGAGGAAATACTGAAATATTCAAAGAATTATTCATATAGAGAGAGGCACAAGCTCACACAGATTCACCCAGGCAAATGCACAGAACCCACAACAGTTCTCAAAAGGTCCCTGCTGCTGTCACCACATTCCTCTTGCCCTGCCTCGTGGGAAAGAAGCTTGGGACAGATGAAGGATGAGGAGGAGATGGATTGCTCCCAGTGCCTGGTAAAAAAAACCTTTTTTCCACTGGTGACTCGGATTACACATCCTTGAATCCCTGTCAGAAATAGTAATGGAAGCCCTGGTCATTTTTCTGCCAGTTCCTCAGCACTTCAGTCTGAGAAAGGACCAAAGCCAGTGCCGGATTTACGTATAAGCTAAACAAGCTATAGTTTAGGGCCCCACTCTATTGGGAGCCCCCAAAAAATTAAAGGGAAAAAACCTGGATGTACATTTCCAAAATATAAGGGGAAAAAACACAAATAAAATAAAACCTACATACAGCAATGGTGTTTTATGTTGTGTAGGCTCCTACGATGTAAGTAATTGAAATTGAAATTGAAATACTTTATTGTCACTTGTACAGTGAGATTACACGAGCAGCCCCCACTCAGCTCTCTTAGTCTTAATTCCCCTCGTTTATGTCAGTGTGGCTAGTTCTCCTCTCTTCCTCCAAAAGTCCAACACCATCTCCTTTGCATTGCTGATATTAAGGTGCAAGTTGTTCCCTAGGCACCATGTAAATATTTTTTGAACCTCCCCTCTATATGCTGATTTGTCTCCACCTGTTGTTGTTTAGTCGTTTAGTCATGTCTGACTCTTCGTGACCCCATGGACCAGAGCACGCCAGGCACTCCTGTCTTCCACTACCTCCTGCAGTTTGGTCAATTAAACCCATTATGGTGGAATCATCTGCAAACTTAATAATTGCAGTAGATGGGTCAGATGATACATGATCGTATGTATACAATGAATACTGGTAGGGGCTTAGCACACATCCCTGTGGTGTGCTGGTGCTGATGTTTAAGGAATTAGATGTTACATGTCCAATCCTCACTGTTTGTGTCCGATCTATCAGAAAGTCTTTAATCCAGTCACAGATGGTAGAAGAAAAGTCCATGTCAGCCAGCTTTTTAATGAGGATGTCCGGAAGGATGGTATTAAAAGCCGAGCTATAATCAATAAACAACATCCTGACATACTGTAGTTCTCCAGTTTCTTTAGATGACTTGCTGCGAGATGAAAGGCGGTAGCTATCGCATCATCTGTGGACCTATTTCTTCTATAGGCAAACTGATGTTTATCAAAGTCCGGTGGAAAGCAGGTTCTAAGGTGTTGAAGGACCAGTCTTTCGAAGCATTTCATCACTGCAGGTCAGTAGTCATTCAGGCAGGTAATTGCCGTTTTCTTTGGAACTGGGACAATAGTAGCTGCTTTTAAGCATGATGGAACACAAGCCATTTGCAGGGAGATGTTAAAAATCCTTGTCAGGACCCCTGCTAGTTGATCAGCACAATTTTTGACCACTATCCCCAGCACCCCATCTGGGTCAGCCGCTTTACTGGGATTCATTGCCTTCAATGCAGCTTTCATTTGATAATCATATAGAGTGAGTGGCTGAGAGTTTGAAGGCTGGCAGGCAGGAGCTAAAGTGTTCAATCTTTTAACCTCGTAGCGAGCGAAGATGTTCAGCTCCTCTGACAGCGAATCATCAGCCTTAACCATATTCCTCATATTGCCCTTGTAGTTGGTTGGGTGCTGCAGTCCTTGCCACACTTGTTCCATGTTGTTTTCAGCTAAATAATTTTCCACCTTAAGCTTATATTGTTGTTTTGCTGCTCTACTGCCTTTTTTGAGATTTGTTCTCGCCTCTCTGTATGTCTATATTCCCTGTCTTAAAGGCAGAATCCTGGGTTTTTTGGAGTATTTACAGTTCCCATAGCCTCTAATGCATCTCTTCAATGTTACATTATTGGTGCATACTTTAATATAGGAAAGTATAGAGTGTCTGTGTATCTAGGCAGATCTTGATGTTCAATGGGGCCCTTTATGCTGTACCCTTAGTGTATGCTGCTTAATCATCAGTCTACAAGCACTATTAGATAACAGGTACAACAGCTTTACCTACATTCAACTGTGCTGTCCTGCAGTATTGTTTATGCTCTCAAGCCAGGTGTCACCCATCCTGTATTTGTGCCTTTCATTTTTTTTGCCCAAGTGTAGTACCTTACATTTCTCCTTGTTAAAATTCATCTTGTTTGCTTTGGCCCAATTGTCTAATCTGTTAAGGTCATTTTGAAGTGTGATCCTGTCCTCTGGGGTATTAGCCACCGCTCCCAATTTGGTGTCATCTGCAAACTTGCTCAGTATGCCCTCAAGCCCATCATCCAAGTCATTGATAAAGATGTTGAATAAGACTGGGCCAAAGACAGAACCCTGTGGCACCCCACTAGTCACTATTCTCCAGGATGAGGAGGAGCCATTGATGAGCACCCTTTGGGTTCAGTCAGTAAGCCAGTTACAAATCCACTGAATGGTAGCATTGTCTAGCCCGCATTTTACCAGCTTCTTTATAAGAATATCATGGGGCACCTTGTCAAAGGCCTTGCTGAAATCAAGATAGGCTACATCCACAGCGTTCCCTTCATCTACCAGGCTTGTAATTCTGTCAAAAAATGAGGTCTTGAGAGCAGTACATGTGAAAAGGATCTAGGAGTCTTGGTAGACCACAGACTTGATATGAGTCAGCAGTGTGATGCCATTGCCTTCAGTAGCTTTGGGTCTCATCAAACCTAAATCCGGCCCTGGCCAAAGGGACCCTTTTTTTAAAGAGCCAGACCTAGTTAGTGAAGACAGAATAAGTCCAGGGGAATTTCTGCAATGATTACATCTTTGCTATGGTGGCTAGAAAAAAACTTTCCAAACTTGAAATTTAAAAAAGAAAGCCTCCCTAGCTTTCTAAGAAGAGCCCAAGCAGGCAGCAGAGAGGTGGAAGATGGAGGAGGGCTGTTAGTCGCTGCATGGGAGAGCCAAGCTTGGCTCCCAAGCAATGCCCACAAACAACCACCTGAGCCCAGCAGTGAATGAGAGGCAGGTTGGGCTGGTGATGGGCACTTCTGAGTCCTGAGACCTTCAGCCAGAGCCTCTTATGGCCAACTGTTGGGTCTGACATCTTGCATGCCAGAGCGCTATGCTAACTGACTCCCACACATTCAGAGCAAACATTTTCCCCGAGGAAATATTTGTGTGTATAGCTTGCGAAAAGACTTCCTCGTGGCAGATGTTCATTCTGAATGTGTGAACATCAGTGGCAGATACTGTTGTGTGTGACGTCAGTCATGGGACCAGCCTGCTCCCCACTTACATGCTCATTTAAGATATGAGCAAGGTATAGAATAAGGTATAACAAATGGTAGCCAGGTGGGAGTATGTACTGCTCTGATTTGTGTGGGAGATAATTGTGAGTGTGCAGGCATGAAAGCGCGCACACACATCCACACCCACCCACCCACCCACCCACCCACCCACCCACCCACACACACAAAAAGCTCTCCCAGAGATATAGAGGAAGTCATGATCATAGCTGTAAGGGGGGGGGGAGAGTATAGGGAACCTCCCCCTCTTATCAGGAGCAGCTCCTCCCCAAGCAGCGATGGAAGCGCGGGGTCTGAAGGGGCTATTCAGGAAGTGAAGAGAGAGTGCCAAGTCTCTGGCCGCATGGGAGAGCCCCTGCTCCACAGGCGGGAAAAGAGAGGGGCGGAAAGGAGGGAAAGGAAGGAGTGCAGACCCTTTCTCCCGGCACAGGATTTATGGAGGAGGAGAAAAGGGAGGAGATTCACTGTCCCGAGACTATTATGTTGGCCGAAGTCGCGTAGAGGGGCAGTGCCGGATTCTGGATCGGAATGAGCAGACATGTTTCCCACACCTCGTTACACTGTAAATAGAGTGCACCAATAAAGACTGTTAAAAGACAAGCATGTGGATGGTCGTTACTCTGGAGTAGTCACAATAACCCCTGACAATAGCATTTTGTTCTTCCCAGTGAAGCACGTTGAAATTAAAACCATACATTTTCTTTCCTGTAATTTACTCTGCTTTCTTAAGTGGTTTCTTAACAAAATTGGCTTGGAATAGGATACTTGGGGACTGTTTATTAGCCCAATATAATGTACAGTCAACTAGGCCATTAGCATAGAAAAGTGTGTTTTCTTAAGCAGTAATGCTTACCAAACCATCACTCAGCTTCATGCTTGTTACATTTGAAAGTCTGCAACAGGGTCCTGGATATCCATGTTAATGTCGTCTACCGTACAGTGAAATTTATGTACTACATTTGAGTAATCAGATTGGATTTATTGCCTCATTTCCATTGTCATCTCTAACAGAGACTATCCACATTTCACCGAACAATTTAGATGGATAGCTATATCTTATGGGGGCTCTTAATTCTTTTTCTCACTTTATCGTAATTATGTTTGATAGATCCTATGTTCTGGTTCTTTCCTTTGGGTAATGATTTCTCCATTCATTGTATCGATTGCTAATCTATCTATGTAACATATAGAGAAAGAATATTCCATCATTTTGTCATAGCCTTTTACTCGGTTACTGTACTGAACAAAAGTAGATTCTTTTCTCTCTTTTTATGCCATAGCAGCTGTGTGCACCATACATCTTCTGCCAAGCATGATATTAAAGATTACCAGTTTGGGCTATTTGAAAGAAACCTCTAGCTGGCTAAGAAAAAAAATAAAACCTCAGTCCCTAAACTTTAATTTGACCCTCAGAAAATAAGCTGCCATTTCAAAATTGTGGCTTATTTGCATCAAATATGGAGATCCACCCTGATTTCACTGTGAATTTGTCAAACAATTGGTATACTGCACAGAGCATTTTCCTGTCCTTTGTAAGCCTATAGCTAAATAGCTTAATGATGAATGATTACAAACCTAAAAATTCTGATAGATGCCTATTTGTTCCTGCCAACACCCCTAAATAAAAAGCAGGATCTGGACCAGCAGCAGTAGTAATTAAGAGACTCTAATTTTTCGAAAAATGGTTTTACTTTTCTATTCATGTGTGTTTTGAAAGTTTTATTTGTTTCAGTTAATATTCATTTGCATTGCATTTGTTTTATTGTTTCCATTGTTTCATTAAGCTCTGTATCAGAGACCTAGCTGCTCATGTGGCCCATAAAGTCAATTCAATTGGTAGGCACAAGAGATAAGGCCTTGTCTGTGGTGGCCCCTGAACATGAAATTCCCTCTCCATTAAGCTGTATATTGCTTCAACACTCAAAGTTTGAATCCTGTATTGTTATTGTCCCTGTGTCCAGGAAATTGGCCAGTTACCTCTTCTGGACCTTTGGAATGTGACCCTGAAAACATACAATGGCCTGACTGGTTTGGCATTCACCCTGGTGCAAGTTGAAGGCCCCTGCCCAGGGGCCCCCAAAGCCAATAAGGCATTGGGTGACCTAAAAGTACCCTTAAACCCAGTGCTTTTTTCCTTAAAATGTTTAGGGGTACTCTCATTTTCCTACTCATATTGAAATACTGCCCCTCAATGAGGCCATGATTAGATTCACAGAATGTTTAGGGGCATGCACACCCCTGCGTCCCCCCCCAAGAAAAAAATCACTGCTTAAACAAATACTACCCTGTGAGATCTTAAAATTCCACCACCTGCTTCTATTACCTGCTTGACAAAAAGTCAGTTGAACCAAACAAGCACCACTCCAAATAGAGCTTCCAATAGTAAGGAGTTGGCAAAACAGGACAGCCTCAAGGCCAGTTAGGGGCCTCCCCCAAAATTCCTGTAAAGGGTAAAGGTCTAGCCGCGGATGACTCTGGGGTTGCGGCGCTCATCTCACTTTATTGGCTGAGGGAGCCGACGTACAGCTTCCGGGTCATGTGGCCAGCATTACTAAGCCGCTTCTGGTGAACCGGAGCAGTGCATGGAAACGGCGTTAACCTTCCCATCAGAGCGGTCCCTATTTATCTACTTGCACTTTGACGTGCTTTCAAACTGCTAGGTGGGCAGGAGCTGGGACCGAGCAACGGGAGCTCACCCCGTTGAGGGGATTCGAACAGCCGACCTTCCAATCGGCAAGCCCTAGACTCTGTGGTTTAGACCACAGCGCCACCCAAAATTCCTACTCAACCTCTAAAGACATGATTGACCCCCCAGCTCCTCCCATGGGAAAAACCATCCCAAGTTTTTTTCAAAGGGGAGATGGCATGTAGCAAAGATGCCCCCACTTAAGTGAGGGAGCAGCATTCTGCTTAGAAACTAAGCTGCTACAACATATAAATTGTTGAAATTATAAATAAATAGATACTGAAAACTTAACATCACTTTCTTGTCACTAAGGCATTTAAATTGGAATATCCTTTTCTTTAGAGAGCAGCCTTAGAACTGATAACTTTTTTAACTTTGACTGAGATTTATATTGTTTTACCTGTTTTATCAGTGTTTCTGACTATTATTACATCTGCTTTAAATTTGTATTGTGCTTCTATGATGGTAAGCCATCTTTAGTGTACTGAACCCAAAAGGTAGGCTATAAATAATTGTAAGAATAAATCATGCGTTTTTCATTTTTCCATCCATTTTCGTGGAGAACCAGCTAGCCTTCTGCTGCTAGTAACTTCCATGTATTCTATCCATATGTAATTATTTCTCAACTTTCAGCTAGTCCCCCTGCATAAATCTAACCTGCTAAATTTTACAAACAGATTGGAGTCTCAATGATATAAGTCAGGGGTGGCCAACTCCCAAGAGACTGCGATCTACTCACAGAGTTAAAAACTGGCAGTGATCTACCCCCTTTTGGGGGGTTCAGGTCAAAGTTGTTGAGCTTTTTTCAGGGAGGAGGAAAGTGCCATTTTGATGGGCTGCAGGGTGAAAATGTTGAGCTTTTTTAAGGGGAGCCATAGTTGTTGAGCTTCTTTGGGGGGAGCCAGTTATCTACCAGTGATCTACTACAGATGTCCAGTGATATACCGGTAGATCACGATCTACCTGTTGGACGTGCCTGATATAAGTAATTTAAAAGGCACTCATCAAATTCACATCCCATTGCTTTCAGTGGGAACACCAGCTACTTTCCCCCTGTTTGTAATTTTTGTATTTTCCATTCAAATAGCACAATTGCTCAAGCATTCTGCTATACACCTGGACCATCTGAATTCAGATGGTGAGGACAAAGCATCCCTGTTTTATAAAGTCAGTTTCATCTCTCTCTCTTCCTTCCCCGGAAGCTTTCTGTGACTTTTACAGGATGTTCCAGACCATTTCAGTTTCAGTTTCCCCTTACAAAAAAAAAGAAAGAAAGAAAAACACCTAATCAAATGAATGAAAAATGAACAAATTTCCATCCAGAACTCATTCACTGGAATTTCTTGAAACAGATGGGATTCATTAATTTCATTTGTCATTCATTGCATAGTGGTAACATCTAATTATTGGGGAGAGGACATTTCTATCTTCATCTCAGTTGCCAGCAGTGTCCAGCTGCTTGAGAAAGAAATTCTCATGGCCTCACACTAGGATAAAAAAACATTCAGTGATACGTGGCTCTTGTTGCAAGGTAGAAGCTTTAGAGTGACCATTCTCCCCATGACAATTTGCTAGACTGAGAAAGAGAAACAATTGAAGACATAGCCACTTAGCATGTAGGCAGAGAGATATATCCATTTGCAGACCCTCCAAGTGTCCCTATTTTCCAGGAAAGTCCATGATTTAGAGAAGCCACCTGGGATATAAATAGTAAAATTATCATTATGGAATGGGACATCACTATTTACATTGGACAAATGTTGAAGGGTATGAGTTTGTAAGAAGCCCTTCAAAGCAGATTGGCATTCCACCATATGCACAAGATGCCTTGAGGATGGAACCATATGGTCCCTGTTAGGGTGTCCTAGGATAGATTGGATCTATCTCTATGACAGCGTGTTGGAGCCCAACACTCCATCACCACCAACTTCTCTCACATACTGTCTCAACTGACATTCAAGATCCAAAATAGAGCCCGAAATAAGGTGTGTTGGGGCATATTTAAAATATTGCAATGCCTTCCCTTCCCTTCTCCCTCCCATAGCAAAGCATTCTTTTGCCACCCATATCAGGGTTTCAGGTTAGTTTTAAATGCTTTCACTCCTGTTTTCCTCTTCTGGTCACCTGACATTACATTGGTTAGCAAATGGATACATATTCTTACATTCAGGAAGCATTCTGTAAGGAGAGAGACCTTGGAGTACTCTAAAAGTGATAAGACTTGAAAACTATCCAATTTGATGTATTGTGCTCTGAAAGTGACAAGTCTTAAAAATGATCCAATCTGAAAAATAACACAATAGGTAGCTTAAAGAATATCTGTCACCACTTTTAAATTACATCTAAAACAGGGACCCTCTTATCAATCTGTCTGAAACTTGGAAGGTCTAATGCTTTATGGGAGTAGTAGAAAGTAGAAATTCTATGTCATTTGGATGGAAAGTGTCAAAGTTGGAAGCTGGAGAATACAGTAAGAGCCTCTCTTTGAAAACAATGGGAGATATATATGAAATCCCCCCTTTTTGAATTGATTGCTAAATGTGGGTCCTTTTTTCAAACTATCTGAAATGTGGATGGTCCTATATTGATCATTTAGACTAGACAATTTCTTGCCACTTGGATGAAAAGCTTCAAAGCTATAGGCATCAGAATACAGGGTGGGTTTCTACTGTGATCAATTTGTAATCAAAAGGAACAAGAAATGAAAAATGAATTAAATAATGGCAGAGAAATAAAACAATAGTAGACAATATTGAATTAAAAATGAAATAAACTGGTCTGTGCAAATTACATGAAAAAAATATTTTTTTTGTATTTACAGTGCAATGCAAAAAATGCAATAAAACCACAAAAACAAGTTCATGATGCTCAACAATACATCACATATATTGCATAGACGGATTCTTAACTATTTTAACCATCTCCAACATGGATATGTCAAGGATTGAATTTGAGACCACCTGCTTATAAAACAGTTGTTTTATCACTGAGCTATGGCTCTTCTACTAACAATGCTTGAGAAAGACTATTCTTAACAACAGGCCAGTGGCTTGAAGACCTGTTCCACATTCCTTAGGTCATATGTTTGAGCTAGCCAGGTGGTTAGAACATTTCCAGATATAGGTACAGGTAGGCAGCCGTGTTGGTCTGGCATAGTCGAAACAAAATTTAAAAAAATCTTTCCAGTAGCACCTTAGAGACCAACTAAGTTTGTCATTGGTATGAGCTTTCGTGTGCATGCACACTTCTTCAAATGCACATCTGAAGAAAGCTCATACCAGTGACAAACTTAGTCTCTAAGGTGCTACTGAAATGAATTTTTATTTATTTAATAAAAAAATTCCTTCAGTAGCACCTTAAAACCAACTAAGTTTTTATTTTGGTATGAGCTTTCATGTGCATGCACACTTCGTCAGATACACACGAAAGCTCATACCAAAATAAAAACTTAGTTGGTCTTTAAGGTGCTACTGAATGAATTTTTTTATTTTGCTTCGATCCAGACCAACACGGCTACCTACCTGTAACTAGATTTATTTATTTATTTCCAGATATACTGCAACATGGTTTGGTCCAGCTAAAATCTGAACAGACGTAGGTTTGCAAAGGACTGGGCACCTCTTTTTTTCTTCAAGAAAGAAATACAGTATTTGCGTGAATCAGTTTCAAATTTACTTGTGGATATTTCTCCAAATCAAAATAAGACTTACTTTCAGAAGTTAGTTAACGACCAGCGCCGTCTTAAGCGCCCCCGGAGCCGTGGTGCGCCGGATCACTCCGGCGCCCTCCCGCCCCGTTCCAACGCCCTCCCGCCCCGTTTCCCAGCGCGGTGGGCGGGTGCAACAGGCGCTGCTGCACGGCAGGCGGGCGGGCAGGCACAGCTGCACGGCGGACCGGTCAGCCAGCGGGTGGGCGCAGCTCGCGGCGCCCTCCTGGCGGGCCGGCGCCATGGTGCCCTGCGCCACCGGGGGTCTACGATGAGCTGGCCCTGTTAACAACTGTTATTTTTAATGCAAAAAAGAATGCTTCAGAGAAAGAAGTATGTGCTTTAAAAATATGTCATATGTAGCATTTTTTTAAAAAAAAAATGAGAAAAGTACAAGCAACCATTTCAAAATATATGACAGATTGTACAGTATGTGTATATGTACCCTGTATTTCAGATGATGCAGTATACAAAAATACTTTCGGCAGTTCATGTTGTTGGGAGCGTTAATATCCTCCCTGGGGTTGCTGAGATACTAGATATATTTGCATAGATGATTGACACATGCATGTTTTCACTTTTTTCAAAAGCAAAGCAAAGCTCTCTGCATCTCTCTTTCTATGCTGTCTGATGAACCAAGTCCCTCATAATGGTGCCTGGTTATATGATACACTGTTTGATCCTCTTGATCGGGCACCCCCAAACTTCAGCCCTCCAGATGTTTTGACCTACAATTCCCATCATCCCTGACCACTGGTCCTGTTAGCTAGGGATCATGGGAGTTGTAGGCCAAAACGCCTGGAGGGCCGCAGTTTGGGGATGCCTGCTCTTGATGGTACTGCACAGTGCATTCTTATATAAGTCCACTTTCCTTGTTACATACAGGACTGAGGAGCAGAGTTCAGTCTGCTGGCATCTGTCCAGTCTCAGGCTAGAACTGCCTCTGAGTTCCACAAGTTGTCCCTTAACGTGAACAGTCATTGCTGTGCAATCATTGTGAGGTCCCCCTTCATGCAGATAACACCGCAAAAAGCATTTATGTCTATCATGAATTTAGCAAGTACCTTCCTTTGATCAACCATCAACCAAGAGCCTTAGGGAATGACAATACAGTCATACCTCGGTTTACGTCCGCTGCGGTTTGAGTACTTTCGGCCTGAGTACTCCGTGTTTACTTCTGGGTTCCGCGGTGCGTGCATATGCAGAAGCAATCTGCACAGCACGCGCATGCGCAGAATCGCTCTATCAGCGCTTCGTGCATGAGCGGAACCACCGCTCTGTTAAAGTACATTTCGGGGAGTGAACGGCTCCCCGGAACCAATTGTGTACTTAAGCCGAGGTACCATTGTACATTCATCTGAAACATAGATGAGTGGCAATGGATTATAGAGAGACAAGACTTATGGAGGTCCAGAGTGGGAGGCTTTTGAGTGCCCAAAGTTATGTTTTGGAAGTGGTGGATTGTTTAATGAGCACTCATCCTGTTTGCACAAAGTTTGTGGGGACCATGTTGGCCGTTTATTGAGCATTCATTCTAATTTGTGTACAGGGAGGTTACTGTGATACTGTGTCAATCCATTACACGCCCCAATCCTTTCCTTCTCCCTTATGGCAACGATTTGATTTTAGTGGGAATCACCAAATCAACTTTGTGGATCCTGGATTTACAAGTATGAGCTTGAAACAACAATAGCAACTATCTGGAAGGGCACTGAAAGAAAATTACACCTCTGAACAACAAGACCATTTTTTAAAGATCTTTTTTAAATGTTTAGCTTTGTATATCAACTTGTGACTCCTTGGAGACTTTTCACTGTATCCCACCACAAGCTTTTATGGTAACTATGCAGTTGTATCTTCTAGGAGTGCTTGCGTTGGAAGACAAAAATAAAAATTACCAGATGGCAGGTGCATTCAAAACGACGCATATTAAAGCGAAGCCGTCTGTCACTTAGGAACAATTTGGAAAATCTGTGAAAAATCCTTTTCTTTTGAAAAAGCAATTTCCCCCAACTTTCTTCTTCTTGCCGATCAATCATAGTTTGAACTTTACTAACTTCCTGCCACCTAGAAAATATTGTTCCTTTTTTAATTTATTTACAGTGCAATGCAATTAATTTGAAGCAGGATTCGTGACTAACTGAAACCCAGATCAGGCACACTGTAGGTCAGCTTGAAGGTATAATTACTACTGAAACTTGGAGGAGGAGGAGAAGGAGGATGCTTATATAGCTTATGAAAAAAGAAAATGTAAACCAGTCTTTCCTGAGCTAGTGCTACCCAGATGTTTCTAAACAGAACTCATATCAGTCCTAACTCAGAAGATCCTGTGGCAAGGGGCTGATTGGAGTTATAGTCAAAAACATCTGGAGGGCGCCAGGTTGGGGAAGGCTAACTTAAACAATTCCAGAAGAAGATGCCTCATTATCTTATTGGAAGCCGCAGGTTGTTCCAGTCCATATCAGCCAAAGAAGAGAACATACACATTCCTTGAGGATTATATTGTCATGGGATTTGGGACTGATAGCAAAGTATAAACAGATCAGAAAGTTGGTAACTTGGATTTCAGAAATGGAAAAAAATAATATTGTAATTGGAAACTGATACAAGTTACCAAAATGCCAGATAACTAGCTGAATGTATGTTTGCTGAGCAATTATCCCCGCCTCACATTATTTATATAACTATTTTTATTTTGTGTGGGGAGCACGGGATAAAGAACACAGCGGGAGACAGAATGTGGATCGGAAGGTCGCCGAGAATGAAAGCAGGCACCCCCTTTTATTGTAAAGTTTCAGAACTGTCAATGATTAACTAGAGGTGCATCCTTCATCCAATGACAAGTGGTCAACTCCAAAAGAGGTGGTGTCCTTGCATAGGTCACATCCTGCCAACACCCCAAAACTCCGCCATAGAGGAAGTGCCTGATCCTCACATACTCCTCAGACCTCGCCCTGTCACATGCCTACTCCTTAAACATCCCCCTCCTCTCCATCTTGTAATCCTTGGGGTTTTTCCACCACTCTGCCATTTTCCAATTGTCTTCCTCCTAACCTGGGTCTGACCCTTCAGGCTAGGACCAGCCTCCCCTGTTCTAACCTGCTCTAACCGGTTCCATCAGGATCCTCCAAACTCTGGCCAGCCCAGTAGTGACCTGCTGCCCTCTAATGTCCCCCTGACCCAACTTGTGGATGCGTGTTTGTGCATACTGACGTACAGGAAGGTTTGCCAGCACTGTACGTTGTGTTGATAGCTGAGGGTTTTAATAGCTAGCTTTTTATCTGATGCGGTTTGCCAGCATCAATCTAAAATCACTGCTACAATTTTGAAAGAGCTTCTGATAGAGACAAGATTGCATTTGGATCTACCAGTTTTCCTCATGAAAAAGTCCAGCAAATCACTGAAGTCTCATAACAAATTAATCCTCATTTATACATGAACATTCACTGCAAATGGAGAGTCCCAGAACATTTTAATATGATGGAAAATCACTTGCGGTGAAATAGAAGAAGCTAGGTGCAGCTTTTTATCTTTTTCTGGCTGCATCGTGAGGCCCTGGGCTGCAACAATAATGATCTGGGATCAACAGTAAGTTACATTTCAGAAGCAAATATAAGGCCGGTAATGAGTATAGAAGCAAGTTCCTGTTCCATATCCTATCGCCATCCAAAATGCACGAGACAGGGCTTTCTTGGTTGCCGCTCCCAGACTGTAGGAAACCCCCCCCCCCTCAATGCATTGCTCATCTGCCCCTTCTTATTGAACTTCATAGATCCTTTATTTCAGCAGTGGCTACATATCACATTCCTATGACTTTGCTGGTAGAGATTGCTAGCTATCCTATTGATTTTGCTCCTCTATTTGTTCTGTGTGAGCCTATTGCAAGCAACAACGTTTGGTTATTCACTCCATTTCATTCTTATCAGATCACAGGGCTGTAAAGGATGGAGGAACTTTGATATTTGCTATTAGATTTATTATTAGAGCTATGCAGGTTGCATCAAGGAAGCCATCTCCTTTACAAAAGATTTAGTATGAAAAAGGGAAATGCCAATGACCTTCCTTGCTTTATTTTTATTTATTTTTTGTGCAGGCAGTCTGGTTCCTGTGACAGGCCCACACATTAGAGAAACAAATTTTGCCCATTAAAAACAAACCCAACCCTCTCTCTGTTCACTTTCCATTCAGCATTCAAAAGCTCTATAAAGCCAATGGATCTATTATCATGATATCTGATAGTCCGAAGCAGACCTCAAATTTATGCTCTTTGTTGCAGCAATGACACTAATAGGACCTGGGGTAAAGTCCTGTCCTCCCCCTCTTATGTATACTATAGACAACTATCACCACATCTGTCTTGAATCTTGCTCTAATCTAATTCAGTCACTCTTGTGGAACTAATACCTTAAGAATTTGCCCTATAAATAGCAAATTGGAGTATTGCTTGTGCCACTTTGCTCTCCAGAAAGAAAATGCAAGGTATAATTAGAGGAGAAAGATGCTTCAACAAATTAAAATCAGTTTCACTACATTTTTTTATTTTTATTTTTATTTATTTTGTCTTTTAAAAAATACTGTAAAATAAATAAATACTGTACGACATGGCAAATCCTTTACGCTGTTATGCCTCAGACCTGTGCGTGTGTGTGTGCGTGTGCATCACACACACACAAACACACACACACAAACACAAACAAACACTTGGTAACACAATGTTCCTAACTATGAGCAACTACATTTATAACACCAGGCAAGGCTGCAATGGAAGATTAAGGCTTCATCTGGAAATCAGGGAAGGAAGTCAGGGAAGGAAGTGTTCTTTCTTCCAGAAAATAAAGCTGGTCCTCCAAATCAAATCACACAGATGGAACCTGTAATGGTGCTGGTTGCTTCCTCACGAGTAAGCAGCTCCAAACCTCCAAGCTCTTGGTTTTTACAGGGTTTTATTATATACATATATATACATACCGGTATGTACAAGACAGCAAATCAAAAAGCATGACTGTACTCAGCAGCGGAGCTTCATGCTCTGCCAACAGAGGCAGAGAGCAGGTGTGCTGCCCCCAGGGACGTGGCACGCATTCTGTGGGCGGGGCGTGCCATGCACAGGGGCGGGATGCACGTTTGTGGGGCGGAGTGTGCCATGCGCAGGGGCGGGATGCGCATTTTGGGGTGGGGCATGCTGCGTGAAGGGGCGGGACATGTGTTTTGGGGGCGGGGCAGGCAGCCGCAATGACGCCCCTGGGATCGCGCTGCTCGGGGTGCCCCGCCCCCACCGCCCTTATCTTCCTACGCCCCTGACTGTACTATTCTGATTCAGAATCCGGAAGCACCTCCCTTCCCCTGGGCACCTCCTCTTCCCCCCCTTCTCTGTTGGGGTGAGGGTGCTGGTGGAGCACCGTCCCCACTAGAGCTGCTCAGCTGTGGGACCAGCACTGTAGCTTCTGGAGCTTCCCCCTCTTGAGTGCTTTGGTCTGCCCTCTGCAGCCCACTCTCTGAAAATGTCGTCTCTTGAACATCCCTAAGGGTCTGCAGGTGCTAGCTGCCAGGTGCTAGGCTCTAGGGCTCTGGCAGCATCCTAGAGCCCTCGCTCTGATCCACCAAACTCTCCGCTGTCCCCTGGTGGAACCCTGACAGAACCTTTCCTAATTCCTCACATTGAGATACAATCCTTTTCACTCAAGGGTGCCGAGTGATGTCTCTGAAAAAAAAAGTCCAACTGAGATCTGAAGAATAACCCCAGCAAGTGGTTGGATGACCCTTTTCATATACTATCTCTGCTGAGGTGGGGATAACTCTCTTCACACAAATATTGCTTTAACATTGGCTTTACTAGCATGTCAAGCAAACCAGTGATGGTGGCAGTAATATCTGTCATAATGCACTGTCTATAGATGTCCATGCGCTCACAGATATTGTACAGAGTAGATATTGTGGCACCTAAAGACAAGCACTATCCCTGGAGCACATTGAGTGATCTGTTGGAATGATTCTGGTACTGCATGAGAAGGTAGTTAAGTCCCTCACACTAAAGCCTTGGTGCTGCTGTCATTTTGACCTGTCCTGGAATCTGCATGGCAGATCTGTCCCATGGCAGTTCCATTGTGTTGCTCAGGCAAGACACTGAGCCCAGGCCCTTCTGATCTACGAATGCCATGATCTAAGACAAGATTAAATCATCCATTCATTCACAATTGCAACAGTTGAAACAGTTTCACAAAATCTGTGTTGTTATTCAGTGAACGCATAAACTCATGCTGTTGAGCCTGTAGGCAGGAGCGGAGCTGGGTACAGAGAAGGAACCATGCAGGACACTCTTTGTGGGAAAAGCTCACCGCAACAAGTCTTGCTCCAACTGCAGGAGCATACATTGATTGGCTGAGAAGCCGATGAGGTTAGTTTCAATGGGCCAAAGGCAAAGCCAGCCACTAATAATCAGCTAGTCTTGGTTGAAGAGATCCCTTCTGCTCCTAGCGAATGGCACAAAGTGGGTTCTAGAGATCCAGCCTCGCTAGAGAATCTTGGACACTTTTTGAGCAAATACCTAAACAACCCATATGGAAGCTATAAAAACCACCCCTACTGTAACTGATTTACTAGTCTTCACAGAACACTCAACATGATTGTCATGCCAGTAGTAATCAAAATGTTTGGCTAACTCCTTTTGCCTGATGTTGTGATCTGAAGAATAGCAAAACTGAACTTGGACGATTGCAAGAAGAAAGGGGAGCATAGACAAAGGAGGTTCACTGGGATATATAATAAACTACAATAAAAATGTTGGGAAAATAAATTAAGCATGAGGTCAGCAGTCTGTCATGCACAGTTTTTAGGGTGTGTCTGCCAGCTCTTATTGACTTATATGCGTAGGAGGCTAAAAACATTGGATGCTTTTCAGACCATAAAGTAGCAGTTGAACACATGCTCACCATGCAATAGAAGCACACTCTGATCCCCATAGAAGATGTAAGAAGGTTTTCCTAGCTTCCAAATCTGTATATCCATACATAAGCATGATAAAGAACTATCAGCAAGTGTCTATCTAAAGAACACTTTCAAACCACGCTCACTGATCTGGATGGATATATTGTTGACACTGGATTACTGGAAAGGCAGTTTGATGAAGTGCCCTTTTCAAATGAAAGATTATGATTGATTTGACTGGGCAGAACATGACAATACATTAGGCTGAAATGTCAGGGAATAGCAAGCTGGCCGTGATAGCCGTTATCTGAATTGCAATAAAATAAATAAATTAAGAGCAATTTTGGTGTTTCCTTTGGTATATAAAACAGATGTCTGTGATAGCACAAAGGCCTGGGAAGATAAAACTATAAAAATCTGTCACGAAATTACAAGAGTAATAAGAAACAGATATTGGACATGGAATGCTACTTGGATTTATGTCTGGTATCTGTAAAATTCTTCAGGTCTCTGTATTTCAGCTGTAACTGATCTTTTTTCCCAGGGTACAGTATTTTAGGTGGTTCGGTAAAAATTATGCGGTGGGCAAATGTTCTTTGTTCACATAGAGAAAGCCATCACCAACTAACAATTGATATGCCTCTATATTGTTTACTCATGTAGTGATTGTCCATCAGCAAGAAAATGTTTCCCCATTGGTTAACACTTCTGTGTGCTCCCATTTTTAATCTATCAATTGTGAACGTTAATTATCTGAGACATTAACTATTCTGTTTCATGTACCGTGTTTCTCATATTATAAGACATGTCTTATATTTATTTTTTTCCTCAAAAAACACACTATGGCTTATTTTCAAGGGATGTCTTATTTTTTTCCTCCTCCTCTTGCTGCGGCCGGCATTGCTGCTGCGCCTATCACTATGTCTTATTTTCGGGGTATGGCTTATATTCCTTGAATGCTTAAAAATCCTGCTATGGCTTATTTTATGGGTATGTCTTAAAATATGAGAAACAGGGTATATTGCTTCAAGTTATTGTTAAATATTGTATTGTCCTGAAATTTCAGGGGCTTAGCTATTTTTCTTCACGTTAGTTTGTGGGTTCTGTTTCAGGACATTCAAATTGGGCTGCTTTTAGAGATATAGCAATAGATTGCATATGCAAGCATGTTCCTTAATCTATTGTTTATAGATATCTATAATATAAATAGAGGGTCCTGCCTCCATGTAACATGTATACGTGCTCCCAGTCACCATACATGTAATGTAAACATGCTGATGCCCATATGATGTATGCTCAGCGGTGCAAGCCTGCCTATAAAAGTGATGGAAAGAATGTGTCCCTCTGGGTGTGCAGGTGCCCATTTGAACTCAGTTAGACTTACTTTGGATAGATATGCATAGGATTGTACCATTACACACTTAAGCCCATTGATTTAAATCAGGCTTTCCCAAATTTGGGTCTCCAGCTGTTTTTGGACTAGAACTTCCATCATCTCTAGCTAGCAGGGCCAGTGGTTGGGGATTATGGGAGTTGTAGTCCAAAACCAGCTGGCGATCCAAGTTTGGGAAACCCTGGTTTAAATGAAATGCAATCTGTACAATTCTGTGCTATGAGGATAAGATCATTTTAGGCGCTTATTACATTCTTGCATTCTTGCATTTCCTTTCGATCTCTCGTGCACCAGCAGTGGATGGCATATATTTGAGCACCTTGAGACTGTCTGAATTTTGCAGTAGTGATTCAAGCAAGCACATAGCCTACCAGAAATGAAGGTTTGCACAATAAAAAAGAATTAAAGTGCTCTTTTATCCCAGTTCAACATTTATTTATTTATTTTAAAAAAATGGACTTTTCACCCCGAGAAAAGAGATGGGGAAACTGTGAGATGGATTAATCTTTAACAGGAAGACTTTGAGCCATCACACAAACAGATCAGGACAAATGAAGACCCAACATAGTTTAACCACTGCATAACGTTTGTGCAAACAAATCAGAATGAATATTCAATAAACATATCTCTTCTCAGAATTCCAATATACATCTTTCTTATTAAGTGCAAATGCATCTATCTGTACGTAGGGCTGCCGTTTGTCCAGATTTTCCAGGATGTTACCAGGATTCCAAAGGCAGAGGGGGGATTCCTGGGGGGAATTTCCAAAAGGTGGTGCTTTGTCCTGGATCATAGGCAAGTCAATCAACTTCTGGGGTGTCCCAGTTTTGACTTCTTGAAATATGGCAACCCTATCTGTTGGGTTTTTTTATATGCTTTAT
Source organism: Zootoca vivipara (assembly GCF_965207765.1). Lineage (NCBI taxonomy): Eukaryota > Metazoa > Chordata > Lepidosauria > Squamata > Lacertidae > Zootoca > Zootoca vivipara. The sequence continues at coordinate 33,429,259 of NC_142592.1, read as the reverse complement.
TGGTTTCAAAAACTGTGTAACATAATTATCACTATCTGTACCCAAACCTTTTTGTGGTGACGGTCACCAGGACTTACACTTGGCCTTGTTTGAAAGAAACAGAAGATTGTAAATTGTTAAAGCTGCACCTGAATTCTTGAACCTTAAAGGATTCTTCAACAAATTTTGATATCTAACTTTCCTTTTACTTCCAGAACACTGTCTTCTAAATCTTAGGACAGTCTCCAAGTCTCACATAAGCTCCAACATAGAGCTATTACACTTTAATATGTCCATAGATGCATTATAATATTATACTATTATAATATTAGTACTTACTTAATTGGGCTCATATTATGTGTGCATTTTGCACAGGGACAATGGGCACTAACCACACATTTCTCGTAGCAGTTGCAAATGAATAGTTGTGCTGAAAAGTCAGCCCATTTTGCCCTCACATGGTGTAAATATTTTTATAGCTCCTGAGCAGTGTGTCCTTCACAAAGCTCCTACATTCGGAAACCCTAATACTTCCCCATGACAGAGACAATTAGAAAGTTTGAAAAGCCATGACAGTTTTAACTACTTGGCTGGGCTTAGATCTCTTCTCACTTGGGCATTTTCATGTTCAACTTTGTTTTAACCACATAGATTTAAAAATAATAATTGTTATTCCAGAGCATGCAGGGTGATTTCCTTTAACACCTTGGATGTTTCCTCTCTCCAGTCTCCAAGCAGCATTAATTGCTTTAACAAAGAACTCCCATCGTGTCCAACGTATCTTAAATCTAAGCAGATCCAAAATGTTTTCTGTCTCACTTTGTACAATGGTGAATCAAACATTGTTGGGTCTGTAGAGCTAAAGATTTCAGAGAATCCCTGAGAACATGGTTGTATATTAAATCTACTAATGTTAGGTATTTGAAAGTGTAATCCTGTACACATTAAGGCTGTGTACCCATTGGCATTTTCTCTGACTCCAGTGGGCTCCCACTGTTGGCTTTTGAATCTGTGTAAACATGATGTTACCCATGATGCTGAGCTGCCCTGTAATTTCTTGAGAAATGCTGTTGTTTGATGTGTCTCCCCTTAAACTAGCAGTGGCGGACCTTGTGGTCTTAGAATTCAGCAGCGTTCTGTGTGACACCAAATCTTGAAAATCCTGCGCTTCTTGACCGCTATTCTAAATAATAGTTGTGGCATCCCCTACAGCGCCCTGGAGGCTCCACGCCCAGTGCAACGGAACCAGTCATGCCCCCCTAAATCCACCTCTGAAACCAGTTTCAATCTAAAAGGAAAAATAAGCCACATTCACTTCACAATTAACCTGTGGTGTGTTTGGTTGAGAGAGCCGTTGCACATGCATGATGACAGCATGTGTGCAGGTGACTTCATGAGTAAGAGTGGGGGGGATTACAAGGACACAAAAATTGAAGAAATAATGCACATCAGGTGAAGACATCCCCACCCACGGTGTGTGTAAATCCCACAGAACTCAGTGAGATGCATTTGTAAAGACATGAATAGGATTGCACTGTAAATCTCTTTGGGGGAAAATTAATTGTGGTGCCAATAAACTAAAACATGTTTAACTGGATTACTAGAATATGCATCTTACACAACCAGTATGTTGTGTAAAACTGCATGCCTCAGGGGAGGTCTAAATGAAACATATTGTTTTGTTTGGACCATTGTGGTTTATTTGCTGTGTGGAAGAGACTATGTGGTTACCAATAGAATTGTTAATTATTGCTAATGTCATTTTTGCATTCTCATAAGGCACAGCTGTTGATAGGTAGGACATGTCTGCTGAATAGCTACAATGGAGGTTGAAATATCCAGGAAGAGACATTAATCTTTGGAATTAGTCAAAAGTGATGAAACTTTGGGAGCAGAGATTGCTCATCTTAACCTTCTCTGGCTTTCTGTGGATCTTTTCAAACAATTGCTCCAAAATTTTAAATAAGAAGGGTTGAATTATGAGGGTGAATAATCTTAAATTGCTCAATAGTCACTGTCAGGGGGTTCTTGCAACTACTCTAGAGTAACGATGCTCCGCATGCTTCTCTTTAAACGGTCTTTATTGGTGCAGTCTATTTACAGTGAAATTGGTGTGTAAAACATGTATGCTCAGTCCGATGCATCGTAGGGGCTCTCCCATGCTGCCAGAGCCCTGTCCCTCTCTCTCTACTTCCTGACTGGACTCCTGAGCGTCCTCGCTGTTATCACTGCTTGTGGAGGAGCTGCTTCTGATGAGAGGAGGAGGATCCCTATATTCTCTTCGCCTTACAGTCACCACTGGTGCAGAGTGGGGGCCACTGTGTGAGAAACCGAGGAGCTGAGTGGCCTGGCCTAGATGAGAAATGAGGTGGCAAAACTTGCTAAGACCATTTGGTTGTTTCAGCCAGTTTTGGTACCTTCTACGCTGACTGGCAGTGGCTTTCCGGTTGTCTGAGCCATACCTAAAGATTGAATCTGGGACCTTCTACCATTAAGATTTTTATTAAAGTTTTTTCCACAATTCAATAAGATATAGAAAACTAATGTAAATAAAAAACAAAAGCAGCTACAAAAAGTAAAAAATATGGAATCCTCTCTTAAAAGTAGTTATTAACCCTTACCACCCACAGAAGGTACTATCCTCTCTCAGCTCTCACCTGGAATGTTTCCTTTCTCCTTCCAACCTCTTGCCCTGAGAGACCAACATTTCCCTGTTTCCCAACCAGGGTCCTACCTTTCTGTACCACAAGAGTTATGGCCATCCCTTGGTAAGGATTTCAGGACTGAAAGTTTCTGAACATTTCCCCTTAGAAGCAAGTACACATTGGAGCTCTCCTTACACACCTGCACACACACATTGGTGGACATTCTTAAACCGCTTTGGGTTTGGAGTTGCAATAGCAACACTGATTGAAATAGAAAAGCAAAGTTAAGATTGGAAGTCATAGAATCATAGAATCCTAGAGTTGGAAGAGACCACAAGGGCCATCCAGTCCAACCCCCTGCCAAGCAGGAAACACCATCAAAGCATTCTTGACATATGCCTGTCAAGCCTCTGCTTAAAGACCTCCAAAGAAGGAGACTCAACCACACTCCTTCGTAGCAAATTCCACTGCTGTACAGCTCTTACTGTCAGGAAGTTCTTCCTAATGTTTAGGTGGAATCTTCTTTCTTGTAGTTTGAATCCATTGCTCCGTGTCCGCTTCTCTGGAGCAGCAGAAAACAACCTTTCTCCCTCCTCTATATGACATCCTTTAATATATTTGAACATGGCTATCATATCACCCCTTAACCTTCTCTTCTCCAGGCTAAACATACCCAGCTCCCTAAGCCGTTCCTCATAAGGCATTGTTTCCAGGCCTTTGACCATTTTGGTTGCCCTCCTCTGGACACGTTCCAGCTTGTCAGTATCCTTCTTGAACTGTGGTGCCCAGAACTGGACACAGTACTCCAGGTGAGGTCTGACCAGAGCAGAATACAGTGGTACTATTACTTCCCTTGATCTAGATCAGGCATCCCCAAACTGCGGCCCTCCAGATGTTTTGGCCTACAACTCCCATGATCGCTAGCTAACAGGACCAGTGGTCAGGGAAGATGGGAACTGTAGTACAAAACATCTGGAGGGCCGAAGTTTGGGGATGCCTGATCTAGATGCTATACTCCTATTGATGCAGCCCAGAATTGCATTGGCTTTTTTAGCTGCTGCATCACACTGCTGACTCATGTCAAGTTTGTGGTATGATACAGACATTACAGACTTCTTTCCCCGCCCCCAGCCCTGCACAACACAGAGTTCTTATTCAGTCTATAAATGTGGCCTGCTTGAGCCCCACAGTGAGCTGCTTACATAACTTTCAAAAAGAGAAGCATTTCTGACAAGTTTTAAACACCCATTGTCTGCATACATAACCAACCATTTAAAGCACCCTCCACGATTACTTGGAACTGGAGCTTGTTAAGGGTGCAGAGAAGTGTAGTTCTTTAGGGGCAAACTACAATTCCCAGGATGTTTTGGGGTGGGGATACATGCTTTAAATGTATGCTGTGTACACAGTCATCAACAGTGGGTTCAAAAGATTTGCCGATATTTCTTTTATAAAGCATATGCAGTGTTTCTGCACACATAATCAAATCTGTATTTTTGCCGCCATTCATATGTGTAACCAATTAATATGGAGTAATGTTCTACGTGATATGGCCCATGAAAGTCCTAAAAATAGATGTCTTTGGGGGCCTCATTCCAATGTAACCATCTTCTTGGTGGCAGACTTAAGAGAACAAGAACAGCTGTTTTCCAGCTGCTCCTACCACAGTTGATGGCTTCTTTTCCACACATGGGGCTTGGCGAGTGCATCTGCCACATAGTTGACTATTCTCCCAGCATTCCATCACCTCATTTTTTATTTTTGGTCCTCCTTTCTATGTGCTTCATGGGAAATCTAGTGTTATTCCTGGAGCTGCTCTGCGGTGGGTCCACTCAGCCCAAAGCAAGAGAACCGCATGGAGACCATATGCAGGGAGGAGAGCCTGGGTCTCTTGATGTAGTCATTTCTGCAAAGTACTGAAAGAGCAAATTTGTAGCACAATAATTCATGGGTTGGCATCAGACCTGGGAAACGTTGAATGAAATCCCAGTACCTCACTTGGGGATATTAAACACTTATCTAGAAGAGTTGTGAGAATTACTGCAGTAAGGATCGTGAATCATTTTGCACATTAGCACTCTAAAGGTAAGAGAGAGAAAAGAGTTCACTTATTATAAACCTAATTTCACACGAATGGACATAATCCAATTATATTCAAACACTTTTACATGCATACACCATAGAGTTATAGGGGGAGGGGGGGTCTCCTAGTTCAGCACCCAGATCCAGAACTAGAAATTTTGACTTGAAAAGCCCCAGCGAAGAAGAACCAATCCCCTTTCCAGGAAACTGGTTGCATTTTCAACTGGTCAAATTTTAAAGCAGAATCATACCACTTTTCCCCAAAGAATCCTGGGAACTGTAGAGAATTGTAGTTCTGCGAGGGGAAAACTGAATTCTTTGAGGGGAAGCTATGAAAACTCTGAATTTTGCAATGCAGTTCTTCAACCAAGTAATGTGTACAAAGTGCATGCATTAGGGTAAAGTGTGCATAAAAAATGCATATACTGGTGGAAATAGCCTGAGAAAATTCCTCATATTAGGAAAAACTGCATTGCAAAAAAAGTGTGTTGGGGAAAATTGCATACAAAAATATGTATATTAAGAGGAACTTCATACTAACTGCTGGTGAGTTTTCATGAGGACCTGCAAAATTATGTGGAAACGTGGGTAACTATATTTAAGATTTTTAAAAATGAGAAAACAAAATTGACAGATTCACTCATCCCCATTAGTATTGAAAACTGTACAGTGAAGGCACCTGCCTGATATCAGTAAAGGTAAAGGGACCCCTGACCATTAGGTCCAGTTGTGACCGACTCTAGGGTTGCAGCGCTCATCTCGCATTATTGGCCAAGGGAGCTGGCGTACAGCTTCTGGGTCATGTGGCCAGCATGACAAAGCCACTTCTGGCGAACCAGAGCAGCCCACGGAAATACCGTTTACCTTCCCACCGGAGTGGTACCTATTTATCTACTTGCACTTTGACGTGCTTTCGAACTGCTAGGTTGGCAGGAGCAGGGACCAAGCAACGGGAGCTCACCCCATCTCAGGGATTCAAACCGGTGACCTTCTGATCGGCAAGCCCTAGGCTCTGTGGTTTAACCCACAGCGCCACCCGCGTCCCAGATCTCAGTAGGCATTAGCAAACAAGTAGTGCATCAATAATGTTGCATTGCTTTCATTCCCTCACTTCTGAGGACTTGTGACTCTGAAATATCATGATGCACATAATCTTTGTCTTGAATTGCTCTGCACAGAAAAGATGCCACAATAGCTCAGATGAGGAACCAGGATGCAGAATAGCATCTGCGTTTGTTGTGGACTCTGTGTATTCCTGCCAATAAAACTTCCCCAGTAGATTTTATACTACTGTATCTAATTAAAAAGAAATAGCAGTCATATTTTTTCTCCCTAGCCAACCATTGAAATGCAATATAGCAGCATGAATCAGGAATAACAGAATGAAGGGGGTCAGCAGAGTGTTACTAACTTAACTGGTATAATCCAGCTCACAACTGGAATCCTCATCAAGACTTTATTTTGTTATTTGGCGGGGTGTGTATGTGAGGGGATATAAAGACATTCATCAAGGATTATTCAGCAAGATGACTCAGTGGAAAGCACACTTTCAAGGGTCTTGAAAGATTCCTTGGGAAGCCAAGAGAAGAAAGGATATCAGTTTCTCTTCTCTCTTCCCCCAGCCCCACCCCTCGGCCTTTTCAGATCTGAATGCTAGTCAGCCAAAGAAAGGAATTGCAAATGGAGCTGTTTCCAGGCTGACCACATTGTCAACTACAGCATCACTTGGTCTTAACAGAGCTGGTAACTGACATCAGCAAACACTTCAGACGCTAAGCGCTGGTATTAGAAACATTGCTAAACCAGAGCAACCTTGTCTAGAGACAGTGCCACCAAAATGTTACATCTGCATTTCAAATGAGCCCTTTGTTCCTTATGTACTCTAATCAGAGCTGGAAAACATCCAGATGCTTACTGCTAGCTTTATTTCCATCAACGCTATAGCGCTTATCGAGTTGGGATCTACATTCCCCATGGCTGCCTCTAGTTAGTAAAGGATTGCCAGCTAAGCTTACTGTATTTGGAAAACTAAGCCGCTGTGATCACTAAATCTAACTACAAGCATCATGCCACACATTGCAAATACAGAGCCACAGAAGATAGCTGACTGCATCCCTCCTGTTTCATTGTCAGTGTAGTGCAAGCTCAGTGATATAACAGAACATGTACAATTCATAACCCTTTCTGATAGCTGAGCAGACTGTGAAATTGTTTTTGTTTTTAAACTGGATTTGCCCACTTTCTGTTTTCCTACTCCAGTTCCTGCCAGGCCTACTCTACTTGATTAGAAGTGGCATTAATTACTATAATTAGCTGCAGTCTATAACCTATGCATCTCCCATCAATTTTATTAAAGTCAAATGGATTGCCCTGGAGTAATGGCATTGTGGTCTGGAGTAATTTGTCACTCAATGCAGTCAAATAATATCATAATGCATTTTGAGTGTTATCTTTTGATACATTTTGGCACAAATGGCCAGTTCAGTAGCATTTTACATTAAGATTCCACTCCTCAAATGGGATTGAAATGATTAATAGATGTTATCCTAAGCAATACAAAAGTTTAATACAGTAATGTTATAAAAGCATTACTGTGAGCAACCTCCTGACCTATTCATATTGTTTAATTAAGTATTTATTCTAAAGTTCATTCGCAATTATTTATTTATGAGAGGGATCTTAATGTAGAATATGACCCATGCTTTGCATAAAACCATTCTGTAATGCTACAATGCTTTCATATCAGTAATAGTGTTGTGTTTTTCTAATGTTCCTTCTTTCTGTGAAAAACTGTTGTTTTCATTCTTTTCCCCCATTCCTTGTTCCACCTTTCTTTTTAAATGGCATTCGAAACTCCACATTATTTCCTGGATACAGTGCTTTTATTTTGTAAGGAGTGGCTCAAATAAAAATGGTATTGGCATCTACTTATATATCCAAATCTGGAGATATGTTCCATATGTGAAAGCTTCCTCACATGGAACAGGAGGGGTGGGATCTGCCACTATTGGTGGCAAGGGTGGGGTCTTCTTCAGCTTCTCTCATGGAATTGAAATGAATGGGAATGACAGAGTTCCATGTGTGCCTGGTACTCTGGAGATGAATTCTGCAAGGGAAATTGCAGAATGCCATGGCAGAGGTCAGTGGACGGAGAAGCCAGCCAACCAGCCAAGTCTCAGAGGGGTACTTGCCTGGAGGCAGAGTCCATATACAAGGTCCAGTCCAGTCCTAAGGTCAAGAGTACCTCAGTTCACATAGTCAGACGATCTGGGGTCAAGAAAGCCAAGGGCCCAAAGTCACGAAAAGCAAGAAGAAGCAAGGTCTGCCCAGGAATGACAACAAATGTTGTTTCCCCAGCCACTCTGGGCTGCTCCCAACAGAATATTAAAAACATGATAAAACATCAAACATTGAAAACTTCCCTAAACAGGGTTGCCTTCAGATGTCTTTTAAATGTTAGATAGTTGTTTATTTCCTTAACATCTAATGGGAGGTCATTCTACAGGGCGGGTGCCACTATTGAGAAGGCCCTCTGCCTGGTTCCCTGCAACCTCACTTCTCGCAGTGAGGGAACCACCAGAAGGCCCTCAAAGCTGGACCTCAGTGTCCGGGCAGAGCGATGGAGGTGGAGACGCTCCTTCAGGTATACTGGACCGATGCCGTTTAGGGCTTTAAAGGTCAGCACCAACACTTTGAATCGTGCTCAGAAACATGCTGGGAGCCAATGCAGGTCTTTCAGGACTGGTGTTATGTGGTCTTGGCAGCCACTCTCAGTCACCAGTCCAGCTGCTGTAAGTGGTCCAAGCACCTTTTCTACATCCTCACCCTTTACTAACTGAAACTCATTCAACATAACAGGACTAGACATGCTCTGGACACCTCTCGAGATTTATCTGCTGCAACAGTGGAGTCAAGGTCGTGGCAGATGCAAGCAATTTTATCCTCAAAATGCTTTTTGCAAAGAAGTCACGGTGAGCTACTGACGGTTCTTTCACCTTGTTTTGGGCCCGGCAGTCAAAGGCCCCACACTATCTGGAAAAAATCTGCTGGGCGGCACAATGAGGATGCAATGGAGGCAGCCAAATATGCTTTCTTTGCTGCCTTAACTGCCACCCGGTAGGCTTAATGTTTAGGGCAAATGGCACCTAGGTTGTGGCTGTCTGAAACACCAGTTTGCCCAGTGGTTTGATGGTTCATGCTGAAGTGTTGGAGCTTATCACAACAGCCAGCCTAGACATGTTCCCAGTGAGGGTCCAAAAACACAGGCAGCTGTGTTGATCCATTATATATACTCACATTCAAAACCAAGCAGCTGCAGACAGTGGAAGCTGAAACATTTTGTTTTGAGATTTTAAATTTTTTATGCTAATCACAATAATTAATATATAGCTTAATTAACTCCTTAGAAATCCTGCAAAGAAATGTTACCATTTAAACCACTAGCAGGAAGTAGGAACCCCATGAAAGGAAAGGGGAGGGGGAACATCCAGCCTCTGCTAGATATTTTGCCTCCTTCATTAACTCTATGCCGATCAGTCACAGAAAAGATCGAAAGCCTCATTATCAACTCATTCACTTGCCAGAATAAGGAAGGTCCATAAATTACCCAAGTGCTCCTGTGGATGATATCATCACTCCTGATCTGAAAAAAAAAGTTCCAGAACTGTTCTTCTTTTATTCCACAACATCACTGAACTTGTCAATCACCTGCAAAAGGATATTATCACAGGGGTGATGGTGGGAGACTGACACCTGGAAGTGACTTTAGATGGGAATGGACAGCAATTCAGATCAAGTTAGGGTGGTTCAGGAAAGACTTTGCTAAAGAAGCAGGCTTGCATTCAGTGTGTATTGTAAATGATGCACTGAACACAGAGTCTGCTATTCTGTCCTTACAAATTCTGCAAACTTGTTTCCCATGTAACCTTATCAATTGGCATCTTGCAGTCAAATACCAGCCTACCAGCTGATGTGACTTTAAAGAGAAGAGAAAAGTGATGAAGTGGATTCATGATGAGAGTTCTTACTCTAGGTCAGTTGTGGGAAATGTTTGGCAGCTATAACTCCCATCATCCCTGGCCGTTGGTCATGCTTGCTGAGGCTGATGGGAATCTCAATTCAGCAATATCTGGAGATTCAAAAGTTCCCCGTATCTGCTCTAAATTCACACCACGTATTTGAAAATAACAGTGGGCATGACCTAACTCAACATTTTACATTGCCAGTTGCCTTAAAGATTGCTTTCTCCTGAATATATCTTCCTAAACCCTGAGGATCCTCTTCATAGTCCTGCTCTGAGTTTCCCCTGCCAAGTAAAGTGAAGTAGCTCTTGGTGGTGGCACCTAATTCCATGGTTGGGGTCTTTTCAGCACCAGGTGAAAACTATTGTATTCACCCAAGTCTTTTAAATAATTTGTGACCTTCAAAACTGGACTCTTTAAATGTGGCATGTAAGTTGTTGTATATTAGTACCGGTAATGCTAAGCTATGGTAAGTGAGTTTGGTTAAAGTTTTCATCCACATTTCTTTGCTTCATCCTGGTATTTTAATATTGTACTGTATTCCACTGCATTTTTTAGTTATTGTGAAGTGCGGAGGTTGAGCAGCCTATATACATAAATCTAAAGTTTCTGGTGGTTTCATAAATCAAAACATCATTTTCCTCTTTGATAAATGCTCTGAGTTTTGTTTCTTTCCAGTCAGATCAGAATTTCACATCAGCGATATTGATGACATCATTTCTAATTTCTTGACAAAAATACAAAATGAAGATAGTAGCAGCTTTCACTTTCATAATTGTAACCTTTTGTTAAACAATGTTTTCTTGTACTGCTGGGTTTGCCAATCTATGAATTAAACCAGTATGAAGCCAATAGTGGAAAATGTGAAATGAGAAACAAAGATTTAAAGAAATGCATTTGCACGTGTGGAAAGGGGTTAAATTGTGAAATATAACAGTGTGAAGAATCTATTTCACACTTACACAAACATATATTTTCTAGGTCAGTATTTTTAATTACCACTTTACTTATTTTTTTTCAGAAATGCCCCTGTCCTAGCAGTTTCAGTACCCACTCCACTGGAGTTTTCTTTTTCACAATTAGTTCAACTGGCTGCACTAATGCACTTAATGTGTATGTATCTTACATAATTTTGCTGGTGAAAAAAATGAAGCCCTTGGATGTGCAAGTGTGGTTTCCATTAACATAATGAAAGCTGCATGTGTACGCATTGAAGGGTTGATCCCCCCCCACCCTTTTAAATGTGAGATTTATCCGCAAATAAAGTTTTGTTACAACTTGGGCTCTGGCTTCTCAGCTATGTTGACCAGCTTTATTAAGGAAAGATGAACTCTGTTGAAACACTTTAAAGTCTTTTCTGTTACAGCATGCTGGAATAGGAGTTCATTATCCCCTGGAACATACATTAAATGAGCCAAATTTGGTGCCCATTTACACCTAAACCAATCCAGATTATTTCCATTAAAATGCTGTTAAATGACACTGGCTTGACGCCTTGCAAACTCCATCTCCTACATGACTCCTACATGCCGCAGAAACAGACAACTGTGGGTGTGCCTGTCTGGAGTGTTGCTGAAGGAACTGTAATTCACTTTGGGTGGTCCTTCGTTATAAGACAAGCATTGTCACAGCCAGCAAGCATTAAGGAAGGGAGGGATTCCTTTACATATTCCCATTCCATTTATTTCCGTGAGAACCGTCTGAGCAAATGCCTTTTTCATGGTGGTTGTTTTCAGGGATGTGTACTACTTAGAGGAAGATTTGTATCAACATTTCATAATTTGATTTGAAATCTGATCTATATGACATGACCAAAGGGAAAGGGCTTTGGCTCAGAAGCAGAGTGCATCCTTTGCAAGTAGAAAGTCCCACTTGTAAGTCCCTGTGGTCTCCAAGGAGGGCTGGGAAAGGCTGCTGTCGGAATGTTGCTGGGTAGACAATACTTAGCAGAGTATAAGGTGGCTTCATGTGTTTATATGTACTCAAGGAAACAAGTCTGCAACTTAATTTTCTCCTTGAATGAGACCTAGCATGGGCTTTGTGCCACCATTGTGTTAGAATAATACACTTTATTTAATTGTAGATAAAACCAAGCACATTATTATAATTATTTTTTTCTTCAACAGCACTGTAAGATGGGTCAGTATTATTAGCCCTGTATTACAGGTGGGCATATGATGCTAAGGAAATAGTGCCTTACTTAAGTCAGTTAGGGGACACTCCAAACGCAAGATCTGCCAGGATGAGTAAGTTATGATCTGAAGATCATCAACTCAGCTGAATGAACCCTGCCTGACTCAGTGGAAGTCTCACATCCTGTCAGGGGTTGGGCAGAGGAGGAGAACTGGCCCTTCTGAGGAGGAGGAGGAGGAGGAGGAAGAAGAAGAAGACAGTATAGATTTACAACAGTGGTTTGCAGGAGGTCACAGCTCAGAGACAGGTGAGGGGGAAAGTTGGGAAATAATGGGAGAATGAGAGCAGGCAGAGCCAGAGCAGAAGTTGGCTGACACGTTGTCACTAGAAAGCATTCCAGACCCACCATCTCCCAGAACCTGGTGAGCCTTAAAAGTAGGAGAGCAAAGAGCTGAAAGACAGAGGACACTTAGCAGTACCAGTAGAGGAGGTGATGATGATGATGAATGAGGAAGTGGGAGAGACGGGGAGTGGAGATTCACTCGGGACAATGCCATTATCCAAGAGGCTGGGGTCTATAGCCTTTCTCTGTAAGTTTGAAATATAAAAGGACTGCAATAAACATTTTCTTGTCTTTATATTTCTTTTTCTTAACTTATGCTGCTTTTCAAAGTTAGGATGGCTATCTTAGAGTGCAATACAATGCAAGTTTACTCAAAAGTAATTCCTGACATGCTCAATGGGCTTACTTCCAGGTAAGTGTACTTTGGTGACTTCATGACTGAGATGAGATTGGAATAACAGATTTCCCTTTCACAGTTTGAACTCTTATGCTGCAATACCAGACCATAGCTGCCAAGTTTTCCCTTTTCTCGCGAGGAAGCCTATTCAGCATAAGGGAAAATCCCTTAAAAAGGGGGATAACTTGGCAGCTATGTACCAGACACAGTTGTCTGAACTCAATAAGACTTTTTTCCTAGTTCAGGGTTGTACTTATAGCTGTTCTACTAAATCATCATCATCATCATCATCATCATCATCATCATCATCATCATATTTTCACCCTGGGGTCTCATGGCAAAGACTGAAATAACAGTAATAGTAATAATACACACACACACACACACACACACACACACACACACACACACACACACAGTATTTACATATTGTGTGTGTAGCCAAATGTTCAGACCAGTACAATAACGGTGTTTCAAGACCTTTGAACAACAGTGAATAAACATCGAATACAAAATGTTCTATCAATATTTGTGATGTTTCTCCTCCCGATACCCCAGGATTCTGACAATCAAAGCAAGGACTCATTTAGTACACAAAGAGTTTTGTGAGTAGAATAAAATCCTCAAACTTGATGAGATAACTTACAGGTGGTTATGAGAGGAACTGATCGGCATTTACAGACTCCATTATTCCCTAGTCCATAGTAGATAATTGCAATAAAATGATGCCTATATATTTCCCCTCAAATACTTCAGAACTTTGCTTCACAACCGAAAGCAAAAACCTATCCTTTGGCATGTTGTAACAAAAAATCCTCATGAGGCTGTAGAGAAACAGTGATTGAACCAAATGTTTTGTGAAACTGATTCTGCATTTAAAGGACAAAAAAAAAAATCTCCCCCATCATCTCCAGATTCTCATTTTTTTTTATCTTCAGTTCAGGTCTCCACATTTCTACATCAGTTTGCAATTTTATTTAAAGGCTATGAAAATTAATCAGCATTTTACTGTCAACTTCTCCTAATATCCACAATTTTGTATACAATTTCCCCCAATATTTTCATTTTTGCAAAGCGATTTCTCCATAATACGATGCATTTTAAAATTTTATTTTCACTATTATACACATATTTACACACACTTTGCCTTAGTATATGTTTTTATTCCCCCCTAAACACTACTTGGCTGGAGAATTGCCTTGCAAACTTCAGAGAAGTGTGAATTTTGAGGGATGCCCATGTTTTGGTTTGTGTCTTGTTTCGTAAAGCTAAAATGTGTTAGGCCTACCTTTAAATGCAAACTAAATCAGATTTCTCCCTCACCCATCATAGGTGGAAGTTTCAAATGAGTGGAAGGAACTGAAAGCAACAGCAACTGGACATGCTCCAATTCCAGAACTAATTTTAGAAATTCTTCTCTTTAAACCAGAATTCAAAGATCAATGAAATACTGCTCCAGGCAGAACAGAGAAACAATAGAGGAATGGAATGGGGACAATGTTATTGGTAAAAAAAAGAATAAAAGAAGGAAGCACTAAAATCTTCCTACTCTCATTCATTATGTTTCTTTCCAGGTAGCCCCACAGTGTGCCTATGGAAATAAAGCATATAATGTTTCTCTGGAAAGCACAATTCACATCTGGGTCCCAGCATACTTTCTTGACAGAAAAAGATAGGTATGAAATATCTGTCTATCGGTGAAATCTGAACCCATTCTCAGCTGAAGATTCTGAACAGAGCTCTGTTACATCATTTTAGAGATAAGCATTTATTAATACCATGTGGCTGAAACCAGCCCCGATCCTAAATAAAGATGTATGTTATCTATCATAGACACACTTACCTGTGAGGAAACCTACTGAACTCAGTAGGACATGCTTCCAAGTAGTCACACATAGGATTATTTACTGCTTATATGCACCTCTATTTCAAGATCTACAGTGTATTTTTTTAAAAAAATAATGTCAGTGTCTTGTCTCTTGTCTCTGCCACAGAGATTCACACCCACAGTGAATACTAGTCACATTTTCTGATGTTTAACTGCGCATTAACCAGCCCTCAACATTGCACACTGGATCCAGATCAGAGCTAACTGGCATGGATCTTTGAAATTGAATGCTGAACCATGGCTTAACAATATGAAAATTAGCTCTGGCAAACCTTAAGAACACATGAAAAGCCTGTCCCACCCAGCCCAGCATTCTGCTCTCATGGCATCCTTGCTCTCACAGCCTGTGGGAAACCCAAAAGCAGAATCTGAGCACAAGAACAATGTCCCCTCCTGTGGCTTCCAGCACAAAAGCATCACTGCCTCCAACCATTAGGGAAGACCATAGCCGTCATGGCTGGTAGTCCACCATTCATAAACTGTCCAATCCTCTTTTAAAACCATCCAAGTTGGTAGGCTTCACTGCCTCTTGTGGGAGTGGGTTCCATAGTTTAACCATGAATAAAATTTACTTTTATAAACTTCTGCCCTGAAATCAGCCCTGAGTGCTCACTGGAAGGACAGTCGTGAAGCTGAGGCTCCAATACTTTGGCCACCTCATTAGAAGAGAAGAATCCTTGGAAAAGACCCTGATGTTGGGAAAGATTGAGGGCACTAGGAGAAGGGGACGAGAGAGGACGAGATGGTTGGACAGTGTTCTCGAAGCTACGAACATGAGTTTGACCAAACTGCGGGAGGCAGTGGAAGACAGGAGTGCCTGGCGTGCTATGGTCCGTGGGGTCACGAAGAGTCGGACACGACTAAACGACTAAACAACAACAACAACAACAACAACAAACTTCTGTTGTGTCACTTCTTTCTCTCCTTTTCTTTAAACTAAAAATTCCCAAATGCTTCAACTTTTCCACATAGAGGAGCTGCCCCATTCCTATGAATATTTTGGTTTGCCTTTTTCTGAACCCTTTTCAACTCTGAATCTTGGATTTACATGCTCCCAACTCACCATACAAGGACGAGATAATAAGCATTTGTTTCCTATTTAACTAGTACAGAGGACCTCACGGAAACTTTGGTTTGTTTAAACACGCTTTATTAAAGCAAGCCAGGATCAAACCATGTTTTACAAGTATGGGTTGTTAACAAAGCATCGTTTAAATTCACTGGAGTTTCTGAAGTCTGCGCATAACAAGATACAGTGGTACCTTGGAAGTCGAAAGGAATCCATTCCGGAAGTCCATTCGACTTCCAAAACATTCAGGAACCAAGGCGTGGCTTCTGATTGGCTGTAGTAAGCTCCTGCTGAGGACAATTCGAGTTCCAAATAATGTTCGAAAACTGAAACAATTATTTCCGGATTTCGATCGTTCGGGAGCCAAAACGTTCAATTCCCAAGGTGTTTGAAAACCAAAGTATGACTGTACTCCTAAAAGTGGATGCAACACCATGCAGCTACATATGCCTGAAAGTTTTGAATTATGTGAGAAACAAGCCAAAGGGAATCAGAATTTGCTTAGTTCTAAATGACTAACTCTTGATAACCAGGAGCTACCCAAAGCTCTCTTTGGCACATCTGTGAGCTACCAACTTCCTCTATTATTTTCATTTATGTGTTGCTTAGGTGTATTTTAAGTTGCATTAAATTCAACACAATTGGGTTTATATATATATATATTTAAAAAAACCTGGTTGTAACATTGTGGCCCACATCAGATGTTTCAGCACACTGGGACTTGGTGCCATCTACCAGAATATTCTTTATGTGGTGATCCAGGTGCATATTTTGGATGTGTATTATTGAAAACGGTATCCTTTTCCTCAAATGATGGGTTAGAGGGAAACAAGCATTAAAATTCATCCCAGGGGAAAAAAAGAGATATTGACTCGGGGTGGGGGGGTGGAATCAATTGTACTGAAATTTGGCTTGGATTGCATTTGGGTGACCTAGAGATTTGAATGTTCAGCAGACATCAATGCAGTTTCAAGTCTTTTCTCCATGGATGTTACATAAAATTAATATCTTTCTGTTCGTGCAGCTTCAAAAAAGAGGTCAATGTAGGGTCTCTGTTTGATGAAGATAGATTATTGCTATGGAGTGTGTGGATTCTTAAATAATTGGAAACTGCAGACAAGCAAGCTCCTTTCGTTAGGAACAGAATTTATGAAATAATAACAGTGCAATTGCAACAAATCTAATAAAGATAATATCTCCAGGCCAGATTCCATGAAAGCTCCATCTGGTTTCTCCACTGCGGAAGCTTATGCAAAGCCCAAAATTTGATTGGAGTAGGTGGGTGGGGCACATATTCCGCCATGCGCTAGTTTCTACATTGGGGGAGAGTGTGGTTTCTATTTAATATGGCTCATGGTTATTATGAAGAAAGATGATTTGATGGATATACACAGATAACATCTGTCCCTGAAGCTTTATGCTTTAATCACCAGCAATCTCGATTAAGTTTATAAAACACCCTGTTATGAATGTGTATGAAACAAACAATAGCTTGACTAAGCGCAGCCTTTTCAACAATACAGCTCGGGGAAGACACTATAGCTCCCTGGTAGCACCAGTCACCCTAGCTAAAGGAACTTCAGGTTGCATAATCTATTTTAGGGTGTGGAATGGCATTGCCAAACAGAATATGTGTCTAGACAGGTCGTTCATCTGCCAAAACATATATAGCAATATCCACTTGTTTCACTATCACACAGTGATGGTTGATGGGGAGGCACAGGCAGAGCAGCATTGATCACCTGCCTTCCCGATGCTAATGGGATGATCCTGTCATTGCACCAACACCACATATTAAAACTACCAATGTTCATCCACTCTCTTGAGACACACCTTTGTGGTATGAGCTCTTGAATGAGTTGAAAGGGTTGGTGGCCTTCTTCTGTGGAGCAAGGTAAATGGGTTCCATGTTCTTTCAAATATTTTTAAAGTCTGATTAATATACAGACTCAAATCCATCACTTAAAATTTCATCCTATATCAGTCCCAGCAAAGTGCTTCAAGGTTCAGAATGCTACTTACTTCTAAAGGCACTTGCTTGATGGAAGTTACTTCTGAGTAAATGTTGTCATATTTCTGCGGGTTTTAAAAATTAACAAGCTTGACATAGCAGATCCATTTTGTGTGAGAGACAGAGAGAGTGGGAGAGTGGAGAATTAATTTCGATGAGAATGCAGAGCAAACTGTAGGTGGAAGAAAGTTCAGCAGCAGCATAAAATTGGCCTCAAAATAGATGTGCGTGCAATTAGCACCTTCTTTTCATAGCTCATTCAGATAGATAAAACCAAGCCATACTGAATTAAGAGAAAAAAACGTGTGTGTGTGTGTGTGTGTGTGTGTGTGTGTGTGTGTATGCATTTAATGTGACCTGAGGCTATAAAAAATGGTTTCCTTTTCTTTCAAATATCTTAACAGCTGTGAGCCTCTGAAATAATTTCATGATGTGAAGGCAAAGTTCAGCAAGACTTTTTTGAGAACAAATTGCTGTATTGCAGGTCATGATTCAATTGAAATAATGAGCCAGATATTCCATGGTGTAAATTGGCACAGGGCCAGTTCATTTTATTTATGACAACTTAAAGGAAATCTCCTATGGCTTTCAGGAAACTTTGTCAATTTCCTACCAACAAACAATCTGGCACATCACATAGATTCTGAAAATTAAAGAATGGCTACATTTTAGTGAAATACTTTTTCGGCCATAAAATATATGGTATTGGGGGGGGGGAGAGAAAACTTTTTAATCTGTTGTTAGAGAAAAGAAACAGCTCCAAAAGAATTTTTTGTTGCTTATACTGTATTATCGGGTAGCAAACAGGGAGAGCTCTGTGGATTTTGGACTACAATTCCCATCAGCCCCACTCAGCACTGGTCAGGGACTCAACTGTTTCTATACCAATATGTTAACAATGACTAAGACAAAAAAAATCACCCCACTGTCCAAAGTCTATAAATTTATTGTGATTTTTTTAATTTTAAATTTTTGGTCCTGGACTGCTTTTGGGTTATTAAAAAAAACAAAAAAACAAAAAACATGGACCTTTACCCGTTCATCAATGGAGCAATTTTTAATTGGAAAAAGTTTACCCCAGCATATTATACAGCGTTAAGCATGTTTTCTGAGCTGTTTTTTTCGGAATTTTTTTCTTTCCTCCCAGGCACTTTTTGAGAATGAGAAGTAATTTGTAAATGGTAGGTAACTGAAATTTGGTGGTATTGTTCACCACTGTCATAGGTGACAATGCCATATAAGAACTACATTATAGGCCTATTACTGCATAAATTCTGCAATGATAAGCATACTGGGTACGCGTATCCTTTTCTTTTCTTTTCTTTTCTTTGTTGCAGCAATTCTGTCTTTTTGTTTCCTGCCATGTGTGTGAAAGCTAATTTCAATATTGTTCCTAGCTCTTCCTTTCCGTTGTTACAAAGAACATCCTTTGTTTTCAAAGTAACCATTATAAGGCTCTCTCTCAATGTCCTCATCAGCTTTTGCAGATTAATGCTGAAAGTGCCTCAGCAGTTGGTTTAAAAAAAACGAACAACAAAAAAAACAGTAAGATTTTTACAGCCAGAAGAGAAAATAGGGAATAAAGGAAAAGGGATGTCTTTCGTTGGTCCGAGATCTTTTTGCGTGCAACATTCCAAGTTCAAGGCAAACATTTTTCCTAACAGAAAACCTGACATTCTGCCTAACAGAAAGGACTTCATAGCGCAAAAGATTTCTACTCTGACACTAAAAAGAGGAAAGTACATTGCAAAATAGGGACGCGGGTGGTGCTGTGGGTTAAACCACAGAGCCTAGGGCTTGCCGATCAGAAGGTCGGAGGTTCGAATCCCCGCGACGGGGTGAGCTGCTGTTGCTCGGTCACAGCTCCTGCCAACCTAGCAGTTCGAAAGCACGTCAAAGTGCAAGTAGATAAATAGGTATCACTACAGCGGGAAGGTATACAGCGTTTCCGTGCACTGCTCTGGTTCGCCAGAAGCGGCTTTGTCATGCTGGCCACATGACCTGGAAACTGTACGCCGGCTCCCTTGGCCAATAACGCGAGATGAGCGCCACAACCCCAGAGTCGGTCACGACAGGACCTAATGGTCAGGGGTCCCTTTACCCTTTACCTTTTTTACATTGCAAAATATTAAGTGCCCTGTTTTGTGACTACATATAAAAGTGGCAGTTTAAACCATAGGTTATAAAACACAGGGCATAATCTTGCCCTTGGCATGTAGCTGCCAAGGCTACTGTTATGTTTCATCATCGCTGGTGATGGAAGGGAGAATGAGGTGCTTTACAGGACTTTCAAGAGGATGCAGGACGAAATGCAGGTGCCCAGAGTATTCCTAGGATGCATCATCATTCAGTATTGTAGCTGTGGCTGCAATAATTGCCCAGACTCTGCATGTCAGAAATTCACACCTCTTTTCCATCATCCGAAAGCCTTTGATCAATACATGACTTCTCCCACCAAGATCCTGAAGAGCTTGGATATGTACAGAAGCTCCACATCATTGCCCTCTGTGAACACTTGGTGGGAGCAAGATGATGCCCTTTACATCATTACAAAGGGAGGAGATATAACCTTCTTCCCCACCTCCCCAGGATGGTTGTCAAGAGCCATAGTGCAGTGGTAGGGCATCTGCTTTATAAGTAGAAACTCCAAGGTTCAATCCTTGGCATCTTTGGGCAAGGCTGGAAATGTCACCTGTCTGTATCCCTGGAACCCAGTCAATGCCGACACACTATCAGTAGTGGACAGCTTGGTGGGGTGATGATACTCTGCTGAACTCCAGTCGGTCACATCCCTGCTGCTTGCTGGGAAGTAGAGGGGGAGGAGGGAGGGAGGTTGGTGTCAGTGCATTTGCACCTTGCTGACCTTACCTCCTGGTAAGCAGCAGCAACACAGCCAGCCAGAGGTCTGTTGAGTGATGGTTCCCTACCATGCTGTCTGCTGCTACCTATACAGAGTCAGACCAATGGTGGATCTAGCTCCATCTAGTCTACAGTGACTGGAAGCAACTCTCAAGGATGTCACAAAGGATGAAATCTTCTCTCTCTCCCCCCCCCCCCAGACCTATAAGGAAAAGCCAGGAATTGTACCTGGGACTTTCCCACTTGTAAAGTTCTACCACTGAGTTTTGGTTCTTGAGAAAAATACTGAGTTAAAGACCTTAACAATACTGAGCTAGATGGACCAATAGTCTCAGTACAAGACTGCATCCTATGTTCCTATCCATAATTCTGTGACATGAATTTGTTTGACACAAATGATAACTTTATGAAAGTAATATTTTCCTAGAAAAGTGAATGCTGTATTCTCAGGAGAGCAAGGGCTCTCTAGATCATATGACTTTTTATGTTGCCCCAACAGAAATATCTGTGGATGGTAACTACGGCAACCTTTGCATTCAGCTGCGTGCAGCTCACTGACTCACATTTTAACAACCTTGCCAACTGCCTTAGAGGTCACTGGTTCCTATCTCCCAAAGTGCTGATGCAAGCTTTTGAAGTTCCTGGTTTCCTTATCTATACAGAGACAATATACTGGCTAAAAGCACACAGTTCACTTCCTATTCTGTCTTGATTCATGTCTACAGACCTCCTTTGAGCCACTGCTCAAGTTTCAAGACATAATCTGCTCATACAGTTTTGGTGAAGTCCCTTTATTATATATAATCATCCTGAGGCTGCAGTACTTTAAATGGATTTCTACCCTTCTTATGTGTAGCTTAAAAAATTAAAGACTACTGAACTATGTAACAGCCTTCCAAATGTATTTCAGATTTCTCTGTAAAAGTTAAGATCAGAAATGGACAAATATGTTGATTTTTTTTTAAAGAACATAATATGACTTGAGGAGAAAACAGGCCTTGTGTAGAACTGAAAAAAAGGACTTCAGTTTCAAGGTGACAGACTTGGGAACGGGGTCAGAGCCAGAGATTTTGTATCAAGGGGGCTCTGGGTATTTTAGTGGTGGGTCAAAGCAGACCAGCCAGAACTTCAAGATAAGTAATTAAATAAAAGTATTTAATATGTGCCCAGTTCACCAGTGGTTTATCTGGCACCTTTGAACTCACTCACCTGAACACAGGAAGATGGGGGTCAGGTTGAATAGAACAGGGGGAGACCTGAAACAAAATGTTTTCCCAGCAGCCTTCCTCTATCCAGCCTGGAATCAGAGCTTTGCACTGCTATCTGGGGCTTGTGGAAGGAGGCGCTTTCAAGGGGAGCTAAATGCTCGCATACTTGGATTATAATCTTATATATACACATAGCAGGGCATAAATCACATTGATGTCAATAGGAGCCACTTCTGAGAATAGTCATTAATAGGGTTGCATAGCCAAGAGTCCATAAATCTTTTTTTAAAAATGCAATATTATTGCAGCTTCACTCTTGAACAAGTTCATAGATTCATAGAATTGTAGAGTTGGAAGGGATCACAAGGATCATGTAGTCCAACCCCCTGCAGTACATGAATTTTTATGGGTTTATTTATTTATTTATTTATTTATGCATGTTCGCGTGTTTTCCTCCCCAAAGGAACACACTATATAACTTCTGTAAGGTAAAGGTAAAAGGTAAAGGGGCCCCTGACCATCAGGTCCAGTCATGTCCGACTCTGGGGTTGCGGCGCTCATCTTGCTCTATAGGCCAAGGGAGCCGGCGTTTGTCTGCAGACAGCTTCCGGGGCATGTGGCGAACCAGAGCAGCGCACGGAAACGCCGTTTACCTTCTCGCCGGAGCGGTCCCTATTTATCTACTTGTACTTTGATGTGCTTTCAAACTGCTAGGTTGGCAGGAGCTGGGACCGAGCAACGGGAGCTCACCCCGTTGCAGGGATTCGAACCGCCGACCTTCTGATCAGCAAGCCCTAGACTCTGTGGTTTAACCCACAGCACCACCTGGGTCCCTATATAACTTCTGTAGCATATGCTATTTGTGGAAGATGGAGGCCTGCTATTGTTTCTCGTTAGTTTGCCTGAAGCATTGTAAGAAAGCATGACTTTGCCTTAACCAACATTCCCTTGTCTGCATTCTTCAAGTCTTCACAAAGGTTTCTGTCAGATACCATCACAGCAATGTGGATGTTGCCTTTCTGTGACCTAAGCCTGTGCAGCAGGGAGCTACATGTGAGCAAGACAACTGCTAATGCCTTTTACTGTTTCTCCGAGCCTCAAGTTGTGTGTGTGTCAGATATAGGCATTACAGTGTTAGTGATGAAGAACTGTTACTTCCTGGCTTCCATTTAGGATTCTCCTGTTTTACCCATTAGTAGTCCATATATTTGCATGGCCTTGTCATAAACCTTTTCCTAAAGATGCCAGAATTTGTAGGAAGCTTGCATTTCCCCCTCTTTCCTCAGGTGCATTCCAGCAGACCTAATGTCCCCATCCAGCTATACTCACTGTAATCCATTAGGAGGAGAATGAACAGGCCAAAGCCTTCCCTCTCCAACCTCCAGTTCCCAATAACTGACACTGTTAATAGCCCACAGTTCCTGGAAACTTACAAGTCCTTATTGGGGAGGGATGGGAAAATCTGACCATTTCAGTTCCTCACCAGTGTTTTAGTGTAAACTGCTCCTATTCTACACACGTTTGTGTGCAATTTGGTGAAATATAGTTCAGTGCTCTTAAAAGAGTCGAGAATTACATGTGTTCTACCATAGGCACCAACAAGGGGCTGTGTGTGTTTGGGCACCTGCAATAATATAATTGTGGAGGCCAAGCACCTACAAAGTTAATGAAAAAAGCTGGCAGGGAGAGAAGCAGTTCAGCTCCATTCTGGCCAATCATTCAGCGAAGCATCCTTTTTCTGGGGGGTACGGGAACATAGTTTCTCTGCTTCCGAGTCCGAGCCCCTCCCCACTGGTGTCTCACTGGTTGCTGGCTGTGTGACATAACACACACTACATGCAGGCATGTGTGTGTGTGTGTGTGTGTGTGTGATGTCGCATGTCTGCATGCAACGGGAGGCACCCACAATCCTGAAGATGAGATGGCACCCCTGTGTTCTACTACATCTCAAGAGCATTTCACGAGTTCAGCAACTTTAGCGACTCAAAGTTTTGCATGGCAAGGTGTAAATTATGACAAGTTAATCAGTGATTTTGTGTGAAAGAAATGTTGAAGCAAACACATCTAAGTTTTATGACCATGGATATTATAGGAAATTCTTCAAATTTTCATTCATTTCTGTTCCTTTTTTAGATGAAGTGTTTTCTTTTTTACTTTTGTATATATGTATATCAATAATTAGAAATACAAAAGCTCTGTTTAATAACATAACAGCAAGAGAGAAAGAAACCATGTTTTTAACTAACTCACTCTTATGCATTTAGCTGTGCCATATCTTTCAATATAGTCACTTTTATTTAAATGAATGGGGAGGGAATACAGCCCCCAGAAAGGAATGCTCCCGAAGGCATTCAATTTCAATGCTAACCCTGGCCTGATTGCATTGTCTGACAATTAGTTTCCACCTCTCCTCATATGAACTGACCCTAACCCTGTGATCATCCCGTGTGGCCCTTCTTCATGTGCATCCAGCCTCCTGCATTGCAGGGGGCTGGACTAGATGAGCCTTGGGGTACCTTCCAACACCACAATACTATGATTCTATGAGATGTCCAAGGGTGGCAACAGGAGAACCGGCTTTTTCTGCGGTGGCTCCCTGTTTGTGAAATACTCTCCGTAAGTGGTAGGATGTAGGGGTTTATTGTTTTTGTTTGCTATTATGGTGTGTGTGTGTGTGTGTGTGTGTGTGTGTGTGTGTGTGTGTGTGTGTTATGTTGCAAGCCGCCCTGTGATCCTTGGATGAAGGTCAGTATAGAAATTTAATAAAATAAATAAATAAATTACTGGGAGCATCCTGTCTACCCCATTCCCCCAGAAATGTAGTTTTTCATAGTTGTTACACAGGAGAAAACACTGCTGGTAAATTGTATGTGTGCAAGCATGAATGCTGCACAAATATCTGGTATGATCAGGGGCAGAGCTTCATGCTCCGCCACCGGGGTGGAGAGCAGGCACGCTGCCCCCAGGCACACGCATTCTGGGGGTGGGGCACGGCACACATTTCGGGGGCAGGGGACGTCGCGCGCAGGGGCGGGGTGCGTGTTTTGGGGGTGAGGCGCACCGCGCGCAGGGGCAGGACACACATTTTGGGGGCAGGGCGCACCGCACACTGGGGGGTGCGTGCATTTTGGGGGGTGGGGCGCGCCACACGCAGGGGCGGGATGCGCATTTGGGGGGGCAGCTGTGATGACGCCCCTAGGATCGCACTGCCCGGGGCGCCCTACCCCCACCGCCCCTATCTTCCTATGCCCCTGGATATGATGAGCCAAGTTGGGCAAGATGCTACACACACACTTGATTTTGCTCTGCTAGATTATTTTTAAAATGCCTTACAAACTTACTTGCATTCTGTAACTTATTGGCTTAAATCACGTTGTTTGTTTTAGCTGTCCTGAAAGAAATAAAATCTCAACAGGGTTACTTCTTGCTCACTTAGATTCTCTGATACCCACTCAGTTTTCCCTACAATGAATCAATGGTCATTGCTCGTTCAAAGCAGCCTGCTTTGTTTTATGACATTGTTCCATTTCCTCATGTTTTAACCAGAATATCTATTTTAATAATAAAAAAGTGTGTTTCACATAAAAATATCTTTGTCCCTAAGTGCTGTTGAAATATAATAGCAAGCACCAATTCTCTTCATTTTTATTATTATTATTATTTAATTTAGAGCAGTATGAGTTCCTTCCTGAGATGACATTATTATTTTTTATCTTCTTCCATTTTATTCTCTCACCTTCGCAACCTGGGGGCAAGAAAGTCAGATTCAATCTCCAAAGCTGAAATAACAGTACCAAAGTTGCTACGGTTACCTCTCTGTTTCCTAATGAAACTGACACAGCTTTGGCTCCTTGGGCAGGAATTGCCTTAAGCCTTTGGAAGAACTTGAAGATGTGGGAAGCTGACTGGGCAACTGGTCCTACATGTTAAGTCTTTCCTTAGCTTTAGCATCTCCCCCACCCCTGCTATGAAAGGAGATGGGATTATCTATTCTCCTTCCTTTTCATTGGATGATTTTGGGTAGTTTGTGACTGTTTCTGGCTTATACCATGCTTGCAAAATGAAGGTGAACTATCTGGCAGCTGGGAGAGAACGAGGAAGGCATCCCCACACTGGGAATCTATTAAACACCCCAACCAGCCACTAAATGAAAATCGCAGGAGTAAACCAGAAGATCAAAGGAGCAAAAGCAGGAAACCTCCCCCATTTCTGTGCATTATCCTCCATGCTCAGTGGAAACAAAACCAAGGCCTCTCATTTGAGCAGCAGCCGTTGGATTGCCATTTGTAAGGTAGTTATATGTGGAGATGGATCAAAGGATTGTGGCAGGCCTTTGCATTTCACTGCTGCTCTGCTACCTTTTTATTGTATCCTGATCAAAGCCCAATTTAGCACAGCAACAGTTCTCACCGGCACATTCCTTCCATCCTCACATTAGACCTGCCTATTGTCATTCACTCTGATGGCATAGCTGCCAAGTTTTCCCTTTTCTCGCGAGGAAGCCTATTCAGCATAAGGGAAAATCCCTTTAAAAAGGGATAACTTGGCAGCTATGCTGATGGTTATGCTCCAGAAGGAAGTGCCATCTAGTTGCTTTTTGATAGAGGGTGGTGACAAAAAGCCCCCCTTGATTTGACAACAGAATGGCTTGTTTAAATTCTGGATGGAGGCAAGAGACTCAAAAGGGTGTGTCAAAACCAGATAGGACAGCTGGCACACCAGAGACCTCACAGTTGTTTACAAACTAATATTTGGGGGAAGCTGGCAGGTTCTGAGGGAAATCATTTTCTACCTGCAGCTTATGTATATTAAAAAACCACTGAGCTATTGGGACCCAGGTGGCGCTGTGGTTAAACCACTGAGCCTAGGGCTTGCTGATCAGAAGGTCAGCGGTTCGAATCCCTGCGACGGGTTGAGCTCCCGTTGCTTGGTCCCAGCTCCTGCCAACATAGCAGTTCGAAAGCACGTCAAAATGCAAGTAGATAAATAGGAACCGCTACAGCGGGAAGGTAAACAGCGTTTCCATGTGCTGCTCTGGTTTGCCAGAAGCGGCTTTGTCATGCTGGCCACATGACCTGGAAGCTATACGCCGGCTCCCTCGGCCAATAATGCGAGATGAGCGCGCAACCCCAGAGTCGGTCACGACTGGACCTAATGGTCAGGGGTCCCTTTACCGTTACCTTTAACTGGGTCACAGTCTTTGGTTGTCCTCCTGATAAAGGTCACCCATCAGGGTTGATTCAGTCCCCAAAATAGGCCCTGACCCAGAGTGGTATGGGTCTAGACAGGGCTTTTTTCCAGCAGGAACCCACTTCTGACCCCTCTCTGGTGGGTGCCATTGCCATTATAAGAGAACAAGGGAGGTGTTCATGGTGAGTTCCAGCAAGCACCTCTTTTTCTAGAAAAATAACATTGGGTCCCAATGATGAGTATTCTCCAAGGGGGCATGAATCTGAACTGCCACAACACTCTTGATCACCTTCTCCCAAATTGGGGTACTGTATTAATGACTTGGTATAAATGATCATGAACCAGGGGTTCAGACCCTCAGCCCTGTAGGCTAAATTCAACCCTCCAGGCTTCTCCATCTGGCCCTCAGGACTCACCTAGGCCATTCTTCTTCCCCAAGCGACTCCTCTCACTGGCCCTGCCGTACCTTCCTTGAGTGTGCTTGCGTGGCTGGAATGTGTCCTTGACTTGTGACAACATCTCTTGCCTGATCAAATGGAGGATAGGGAAGCCCACTGTGCAAAGGTAAGAACCATGTTCATTGCTCTGCCCACTCTTACCCCAGACCCTGAATGTCACTGGTATGTGAGCCCTGGAAGTTTTCTCACAAAGGAATGTGGTCTTGCCATAAACCATCAAGTGGCTTCTTTAGGAGCGGCCACACTACCACCTCTTTAAGGATATGGGGCACCACTCCCTTGAAAAAAGACATTTTCACCATGCCCTGAACCCTGTTATTTTGCCAGTGTTCAGACTCTTTCCACAGAACTTTCAGTGCAGTAGGAAACTGCAGTATAGCATTTATAGTATTTGAAAATGGCAATGCGAGAACCTACATATTCATGATGCTATGATGGAAAAAAGCCTAGATTTTTTTAAATGTGTTTTTGTTTTGTGAAAGTGGCTTTTTTCAAGGTAAGTGAATAGGATAGAGAAACATAGTGACAAAAAATGCCCACTTCCATCTGTGAATTTAGTCTTGGTGCTGGTATGCCACAAGGAGCCGCATTATCCCAGAGCTATTCACCGTTCATTATTAATAACACAATTCAGCCCACAGAAATATTTGCTTTAAAGCAAAGACAAGGGTTTTTTCCCCTCTCTTGCAGCGGGAATATTTAGGTTTCCTAAAGAAAAAAGTATCAGTTCATATGGAAAGAAATACACACAGCCTGTGAACTAGGTTGTTGTCTGCCAAATTTCCCCTTCATACCTCCATATTCCCAATTGCAGGCCAGATTGTTCCTCCAGAATCTGTGTATATGAACATACTGGGAAATGAGTGTGATTTCAGATAGAAGTCCAGAGGGATTGCTCAACACAGAGAACATAAGGAAATCCTTAAGCAAAACCCTGCCTGAGTGACTATTTTGAAAGTTAAAGCTGCCTGTCGGCAATGAACCTTCTTCATCTCCTCCACCTCTCCTTAATGGCAGAGTAATGATGGCCTATTATTTAAATGTCAGCCTTGTTAGGTACTTTCTTTACTTAAACAGAAAGGGAGAGATGGTATCTGCACAGGACAAAGGGTGCAATCCGCAAACTGCTTTGGACGCCATGACTTACGGCATCCTTCAGGCCCATCTGGCTGGGTTTGGAACGGGAGGCAAGGCTTGGTGGCAATTCCATTTTTACTTACCCATTTCTGTTTAGGCTTAATGAATCGTATTGCGTTCACCCAGTTTTATGATTGTTTTCAATTGCTGAATGCAGCCCCGAGGCTTTACAAAAACGAGGCAGGATATAAATTGTGTAAAATAAAAACACTTCTGAAGGTGCTTCGTGGAAATAAATGGGAGCCATACAAGAACGTATTAGCAGCAGCCATTCCATCAGGCCATGAGGCAGGAAGACATCATCAGCTCTGCTGTCTTTGCTCCTCTCTCAACTGTTCCCTCCTAGCCACTCTCACGGTACCCGTGACACTGCCACCTTCCTAGTTTGTGTTTTGGTGGGGGTGTGTGGACTTACCTGGAGGAGAGCTGGATTGGCTCCACCAGTGCATCCACACAGTGCTGATGTCACCACCCTCCTACTCTAACCCCCATCTCGATAAGCTAGTGTCAGGAGGCTGTTTCTGCCCTGACTCACTGACTGATACTGCCAACTGGTCATTTCAAGAATTGCAACTGAAAGAACTGGTGTCTGAGTTTGTTTGTTTTTTACCTCCTCCCTTCCCATCCTTTGTTTCAATTTGTGTCTTTTAGATTGTAAACCCGATGGTAGGGACCAGATACATATGGGAGCCTTTGTGTCTGCACAATGCTATGAACGAAAAAGAAATGGTTGTGTCCTGAGATGTGTTTGTGCATAAATTCCATTCATTTCAGCAGGCTTGCACAAGAAAACTGAATCCTGGTGTTCAAATGTATCACCATTCAGTTATACAACAGGCAAGGAAAGAGATTTGCTTCATATCTAAAAACAGGTAAGAAATGCATTCGTTTGCTTTTTCACTTCTGTAGCCTCCTTATTTATACATCTCAGGTTAATCACCTTTTTAATGAAAGCCTTTTTTAACCTGCGTAGCAGTGAATCGCAAATAACTCTGTCCCTCGCAAAGCTAACAATGAAAAATAGCTTGACGTCTATTGCAGTGAAACGAATTGTGTTCATTATAGCTGAAATGACAGGCAAACTCCGTGTGGCTTCCAGGCTTAGCACCTCCTTTCCACTTCCCCCCATTATGGGACCGGCAAGGGGTCCTCTAAGTAATGCCAGCTGGAACGAGACCCCTCAAGCTTTGTCTGAGAATTACAAGAATTAAGCTGAGTTTGGCTTGGGCCCATCCAAACATCCTGCAGCTGGGCTATGGGAAAGAGAAGTGGCAGGGAACCAGCTTGGTTGGAATGGGGCTCGCTGGGGAAACCTGGAGGTTTTGTTATGGCAATCTTCTCTTGCCCTAGGCAGGGAGAAGGAACTTAATAAAAAGTTGCAAGTTTGGAGCTGTTTTCACCTTTTACGCTCCCTCCTTCCTTCATACAAATCTGTGCATACTTCAGTGAATGTATTTGGCTTTTCAAGGAAAGGTTGCTCAAGTTACAGATATGCTCAAGACCTAGGCTCCTTTTGCTGCGATGCAACTGCATGCTTGGAACTCAGACTGGTAGGGTGAAAGGCAGGGAGACCAACAGTAGTTGGAGCCAGGGCCAATGAGCGTTAGAGCCTGCGGATTCTATTTTTGTCCCCATCTTCTTCCCTGCTGACTACTACAAGGGCAACACTGTGACTAAGGAAGAGGCAGCTGATTGACTTCCACCCACTGGACTGGTTGTGAATAAGAAAGCAGATAGTTGGGGGCTGGCTGGAGGTAGACTGAAATTGGAGGGGCAGTACCCCATTAGCCCTAATGGACCAACCTCCACTGTAATGGAACTCCTTCCCATAACATCTATATGGTACCATTATATTACTTCCTTCAAAGCTCTTCTCAAAGCCCACCATTTTTCTGAAGGCCTAGGCAGAGACCCCTCATTGCCTGTAACTCAACCTAAGCACACAGGCTTGGTAGGATCACATATTGACTCCCAGTTTACCCGTCTCCACTTCTCCGCTTATCCTCTGAAGTTTCCCTTCATTTGTTGTTGTTGTTGTTTAGTCGTTTAGTCGTGTCTGACTCTTCATGACCCCATGGACCAGAGCATGCCAGGCACTCCTGTCTTCCATTGCCTCCCACAGTTTGGTCAGACTCATGTTGGTAGCTTTGAGAACACTGTCCAACCATCTCGTCCTCTGTCGTCCCCTTCTCCTTGTGCCCTCCATCTTTCCCAACATCAGGGTCTTTTCCAGGGAGTCTTCTCTTCTCATGAAGTGGCCAAAGTATTGGAGCCTCAGCTTCATGATCTGTCCTTCCAAGTGAGCACTCAGGGCTGATTTCCTTAAAAATGGAAATCCATTATATCCATTATATCTTCCATTATGGAGATATAAAAATCAGAGGGTAATGGAAGCTGGTACTGTTTATGGCACAGGATATGTGGAAGGGCCATAGCTCTGTGACAGATGCTTTTCACATGAAAGGTCCCACGTTCAGGCCCTGGCATCTCCAGGAAGGGCTGGCAGATATCCCTGCCTGAAAACCTGGAGAGCTACTGCTGGTCAGTTCTGATAATATTGGGATAGACGGACCAAAGGCCTGGCTCCTTTCCTATGTTCCTGTGCATGTGGAGACACTGGCAGATTCCTTTCTGCAGTGGCATGTGGATATGTTATGTTGGTTTCATTCACTCCAAGAAGTGTTTCTACAGCCACATCAACCACTGAACAGAGTGAGCTGTTTCAGCATTTGGTTGGAGAGTGTAGCATAGCAGGATGGTTGGAAAAGGACTGCCAGATCCCAGTTCTACAGGGGCTCTGCTCTTCTTAACACCTAAGTAAAAGAGAGAAGTTCCTGTATCAGCCCAGAGGAAATCAAATCTCCCCTGTCCAGTACACTGCTGCTCCAGTGAATTCATAAACCCTTACTGCTGTCACTATCACATCACCAAAGCCATCTCTTAAGGGAAACAAAGAATACAATGGATATTCTCAACATCATTGGACAAGCGAACAGGGCCGGCTCTAGGGGAAGGCTGGGTGGCACGGGGCGCCAGGGTGCCAAGCTGCCAGGGGGTGCTGCGTAGCGCGCTGCGCCCACCCACCAGCCGTGGCAAGAAACGGGGCGGGGTGGGGGCGCCGGAGCGATCTCCGCACCACGGCGCCCGGGCGCCCGACATGCTTAAGATGGCCCTGCAAGCAAAGAGGGAGAGCATCATTAAAACACAGAATTACTTTACACATTATGTCTAATGGTATATGATGTTTGTTTCTTACACAAAAACGGAAGTGAGTGGAACAGGCATCAGTACTGAGGTCACCAACATGGTGCCCATAGGTACGATTGCACCCTGAGGGGAACTCATGTAGCCTTGGAGCTCTTCTGATCACTGCCCCCTTGGTCATGAGGTGGTGAGTGCAATAAACTTTTTTCTCCCTTGAAAGACACATAGAGGTGAAGTTGGAAGTTGGAAGAGCAGCACTTTTATTCACTTACTTTTTGAGCTCTATGTGCTTTTTGAGGTTTAGATTGGTTCCACTGGCTCTGAATTTTCTGTCTCTCAGGGAGGGAATTGACCTGAGAGGGGACACCCATGCCACACATTCAACAATCCAAATGTGCCCTAAAAGGTTCTGTGGTTGTAAGAGGTCACTTCAGGCCCCAGAATTCCATCTATCCTTGTCCTGGATGGGAAAGGTGAAGAAACTGTGCCTACTGAATGTTTTTTTTTTTACAAGGGAATTATAATGAGGTGTTTTTGACAGCTGAAAAGTGCAAGACAATGGCAGACGTGTAGAGAAGATTAAAAAGATTGCCAATGTTTTGAGCTCAAAAACAGTATCTTTTCCCGTTGCTATGAAACTTTAAGAATCTACTGTGCCCGCAGTAAGTGTGGGATTATATTCAAGCTGATCTGAACCCAATTAGTTTAATAGGTATTTAATTTTGTCCCTGCTGCCAAACAGCCTGATCCTCAAAACATTAGCGCTAATGAGAGTCCCACTGAAGGAAACAGGGATTGTCCTCTACACAAAATTACTTTTGAGTATCTGTGCCAGAACCTCCTGGGGAGCACTGGTTTTGATCTCACAATGGTCGCTGGGCTTTACTGGAGCCAGAGTTGTCGGTGTTTGATGATGTGGAATGTTAGGAATGTATTTCTCTAAAACATTATAAAAACAACCAAGGACTAAAAAATTCTATTACCAAGCAACACAAGACTAGAATCCCCAAGCTTCGTTAAAAGTGGTCAGAGGCAGTAACTTCAAATGCCATCAACCACATTGAATTAAATATACTTAGCCTCTTCCAATGCCAGCTTGGGTGTCTGCTTCTGTGTATTTGTTTTGTCTAAGTTTGCTCTTATTAATTAAGTCCCTTCACATTAAAGGAAAGAATGACAACCCTATACTATGTTTATTTTGTATACATTTGAGTTTTGCATATACGTACATGACAAGGACTATAGCTTCTGCATCTCAGTGTTTGGCCCACTTCATACCATATCATCATCATCATCATTTTCTTTTATGTACCACTTCATGCCAAAATAGGCTTCTAAACCAGTTACAGAACGTAACATATGGAATAATTAAAAATGCACCATAGTTAAAATACAATTAAAACATTAAAATATAAGCATACTTCATTTAAAAATGCTATAAAATAATCTAATAGAGACTGCACAGCAATTAAAGGAGGAGACTCAGGTCAAGAGATCAAGGGAATACCTCTAAACAGGTGCATCTTTGAAAGTTGCCAGAATGCCCATTCAGATGGTGCTTCTCATGTTATAGCAGCAGGGAGTGCATTCCATAAGACCAGTGCCACCAAGGTGGCAGAAAACCCATTTGGCTGCTATTCTAAAAACTATACACCTGCTTTTGACAGAAAACTTCTTGAAATCATTAGGGATTTCGTCGAAATAAATATACTTTAGGGTTGATGTGCAAAAATGTTAGTTTGAGCAGCTTATGCTGAAGCAACGGAGCCACTGTTTAAGCAAATAATAATAATAATAATAATAATAATAATAATAATAATAATACCCCGCCCATCTGGCTGGGTTTCCCCAGGCACTCTGGCCAGCTTCCAACAAAAGATTAAAAATGCATTAAAAGATCAGTCATTAAAAACTTCCCTAAACAGGGCTATTTACGGGAGTCTTACATTGTGTCGTGCCCTGAGATGACAGGTTACAATGAAGAGTGAGTTAGAGACGTTTTCAACACATACATACAGAAATGGTTCAAATGGTAAAATCTGCAAGCTACAAAGACATGTACAAGCATAAAAGGCAGTTTGTCTCTAAAAAGTCACCTGCTGCCCATGCTAATAATTTTAAAATAAGATCATCAGTATAGAGTAGTAGTATTGAAATCAGATATCCATTAATCCATATTTAGCCATGTCATGGGAAGCAGGTGGTGGCGTCCTGCCAAGCCTTATTCCCTCCACCATAGCACCATTATTGTGTCTGGAACCCTCCATGAAGCTGAGGCTAAAGTATAAAGGAACATATTCTACTCATGGAGATTCCCTACTTCAAGCCTTCACCCTCAAACTCATGGAGGGCTCTAAGTGCAGTAATAGTGACACGCTGGAAGGGGCAGGGCTTGGAAGTCAGGACAACCAATATCCAAATAGGACTTTACTGAGGTTAAAAAAAGGGGGGGTGCAATTCAATGGGAAAGGTTCTTCTCCTTGGAATGAATTATGGGTTTTTTTCTGTTGTGACTTATGTACAACCATAAGCATTTAAAAAACAAATTTCCATTGATGCCAATGCTATGAAGTTGGGAAGCACAGATGGAAGTTGGCAATTTAACAATTGTCTTGATGAAGCACCAAGAAAGTTCTTACCCAGCTAGAGTACTTGTAGGAGAAAAAGAATGAGTTTAGTCTCGGATAAGTTCTTCTATTTCTCATTGACTATTTTAATATGTGATAAAAATATATGGATTGTGCTTTGAGATGGGCAATTTGGATTGCAGACAGTACCCTGAACCCATAGGAAGGAATGACTTTCAATTACTACCAACCTAGACCTGTTTCAAACTGATGCCCTACAGGCAAATGACTCCATACTCATGTACTGATCTCAAGAAGCCTCAATTGAATATTTATGAAACATACAGACTGACTACCTCATTAAAGATCAAAGTTGCCACCTGATTTGCTTGGGAGAGGGTGGATTTGATTTGTCATTTAAATGGTGGATATGATTTGCCATATTCTGCAAATACTGCCCAACTTTTCATTATAAGCAGCTGTGAACTCCACTATGCTATCATTAGTGCTATTCCCTGGATCCTTTTGAAACAGGATGTTTCTTCTCAAAGGGCCTGTCATATCACAAAGCTTCCAATAAAAATCGTGTCCCTGATGAACACCCTAATGGAGTTGAACTTTGTTTTTCCCCTCTGTTAGACCCTTAACTATAACCAGGTACAATTTAATGAGGCTTTTCAGCATGATAACTAACTAGGCACAATGGAATTACAGAATGATGGTCTCACTTCCAAGACAAAATACATTCTGACTTATTCAAAAAGCATGTTCCTGTGTGCAACTGTGCATGTATCATAAAACTACATAATTATTTTCTCCTTTTCTATGTATCTAGGTTGTAAATGTGTAAAGTACAACCTCATCCAGCTCAAATAAACTGGAGGTTATTCAAAGCAATCAAATACTGCAATCATATAAAATAGGTATAATTTTATACTGACATGGAACTGACAAGGTTGAGGGACAAATAATTCTAATAATGGAAATACAGAAATATAAGATGGAAACAATACTGGTTACCAGTTTGTACAGGAGTGCTAAAGACGTCCAGACCTTGCTTATTCCTTTATTTTGAAGGTACATTCTGTTCCCACCATGGTGGATATCCATAGAAGTTCTGCAGAGCATTGTGAATATCCATCATTCTGAACAACTTCAGCATATGCATGTCTAATCTTTGCCTGTGTGGGTCAAAAAACGTAGGTGGAATAAACCTTGCAAATACAGTAGTTGCAATGAAGACACTTTATTCAGTTGGAAACATAGTTGCTATAGCTTTAGTCTCAAAGTAACTGAACAATCATAGTACAAATTAAGGCAAATTTATAATTTAAAGCTTGAAAGAATATAGCCCTGTAGTCACATATATTTATTTATTATTATTTATTAATTCAATTTATACACCACCCTATACCCAGAGGTCTCAGGGCGGTTCACAACAAGACCACAACATATAAAATCAAACCAAAAGCAACAATCCAATAAACTAATTCCCTATCCCTTTGCTAATTAACCATCATTTTACCTCATTCAAGAGCATAAATAATTCTCAGCTTCCCAGCAAAAGAAACTTTCATTTCCTTCTAGTTCTCTGTTAAGGGACACCAATCAATGGGGACGTTAATTGTTATCATACAGACTCTACTTTGGCTCACAGTTAGTGTCACTGAGCAAAGCACACAACACCAAGAAGGCAGCAGCAGCTCAACAATCCTTGTCAGCTACCCAAAGTGGTTTGCATGCTGTTGCTAAACAGGCTCCATGCCACACAGTGGGTTGCTAATATGTTGCAAAGGCGCAGAGAGATGTTGCTAAATGCTTTACTTGTCCTAGCAGCTTTCGTATAATTGACAATGGCATCATTTAGGAAACTTCAGTGGTACAAGAAAGCCAACACTTTCTGAGTCCATTTCAGATCAGAAAGGAAGGGGATGTAGCCCATTTATAGTGAGGGAGTTGGCAGGTTTGCGTGTCTCAAATTATGAATCATCAAATGGACAGCACATTCATTTTTGAAGTAGATTGATGTAGGATTCGGGCAATCTGTTACTTTACATTGCAATAGCTGTCAATTTCCCCCAGCAGTGTTGCCCACTTTAACCACTTGCCAAAATTGCATTTTACAGGAAGCTCTGCCCTAAGTTCTAAATTATATACTTGCCTTGCTGAAAATAGTGCTTCAGGGCTACTCGGTTCAGTTGGATCTCTTTAGAATTATATCCGAAGCTGTAAAACACTGGATGGGGTGTTCCCATAAATTAAGCAGCAGCAGATCTTTGGAAAAAGAATGTAACATTTGCTCCTGGCTGCAGAAACTTCCCATTTAACCGTGACCAGCCAATTGGCACCCGCGCCCATTTCACTCTGCTCAGTGGAGTGGTAGTTATTAATTTAGTTCTAACCTTAGTTACAATTCAGTGTGATAGATTAGACTGCCTTTTGGATTAGACTTTGCAGACTTTACTTCCAAAAGCAAGATATTATTAAAGAGAGGACACAAAATGTAAAAAGGCATCTCCTCTACCAGATACCTGCGGTGAAAGCCCTATCGTTCGCTTTACTACTTTCGAATGCAAGTATGGATTGGATGTTGGATTACTACCCTACCTCAGAAAACATTTGGAAAATTAGCTGGTGGCAGTAAAGGCTAGGGCGAACCTCTCAGTTTTAAAGTGCTAGCTTTCACAAATAGGGAGCTTTTGACATGGGGCAGCATTTAATTATACAAATCTCCACAGTTCTACAAATATGCAGTTCACCCCAGCAGGACTATAACGTGCTATTTTTCTGAACATTTGCATGAGTTTTAAAACTCTGTAAAAGTAATAGGAGAACAGCAGCTGTTCTCCAGGGTTTGAGGCAAGAACACTCTCCTAGGTTACCTGGAGATGCCAGGGGTTGAATGTGGGACCTTCTACACACAAGGTGAGTGGTCTACCAAGCCTTCAGAAATTTGCAAATCAGAAACATCCCAATGAATAGAACAGAGTTAGTTAGTTGGCTGTTTTTTCATGATTGTCCAGAATTTTAAGGTTTTTAGAAGGTTCTGCAATCTTTTTGATGGCAATGGGAGTATCAATGAACAAGATAACCTTTAAAAAAATTCCTTCAGTAGCACCTTAAAGACCAACTAAGTTTTTATTTTGGTATGAGCTTTCGTGTGCATGCACACTTCATCAGATACACTGAAACAGAATCCACCAAACCCTTATGTATATTCAGAGGGCGGGGGTGGGGGTGATGGGAATGGGTGATGGGCTGATGGGAGTGGTAAACCTGTAGATGGCTGTTAAAGACTGCTGATGGCTGCAATTGGTCCAGGGGGGGGGGACGAGGGCTGAGGCGCTAAAGGAAGCTAGATCATGCATAATGAGATAAGAATCCAATGTCTTTATTCATCCCAGGTGGCTCCATGGTTTTAAGCTTGGTAATGGTGGATTCTGTTTCAGTGTATCTGACGAAGTGTGCATGCACATGAAAGCTCATAC
Organism: Zootoca vivipara; assembly: GCF_965207765.1. Lineage (NCBI taxonomy): Eukaryota > Metazoa > Chordata > Lepidosauria > Squamata > Lacertidae > Zootoca > Zootoca vivipara. The sequence goes on along the minus strand of NC_142592.1, from coordinate 33,391,580 downwards.
CAAAATAAAAACTTAGTTGGTCTTTAAGGTGCTACTGAAGGAATTTTTTTATTTTGCTTCGACTCAGACCAACACGGCTACCTACCTGTAACAAGATAACCTATATAATCTTGTCATATTCATAAATAACAATCAATATTATCTACAATACCTAATCTAAGGAGTTGATACTGCCTTAGTAAAGCATGTTTTGAGACCTTCAAACCAGGTTAACTCTCGATGTATAGAATTACAAGATTTAATTGTATAAGATCTTCACACTGGATAGGATGGTGGTTAAATTTAACAGGTGCAATTACCGTAAGCCTAAAATTGTCCATTTGCATGTGTTAAATGAATGAAGAACTGGAATAAGAAGCAGGAATAGTCACTGCTATTTTTAAACCTACTCAGCTGCAATCCCATCCCAATTTACTGGGGAGGAAGGCCCTTTGAACCCAGTGTGATTTACTTTTGAGTAGACAAGTGTAGGACTGTACTGTCAGGAGCAAATCATAACCTGCAAATGACATTTCTAATGATTTAAACAAAGTTGAACAAAGTTGGTGTTAAAATGGAACCCTGCCAGACTCTTGACTTTCTTGCAAAGCTTTCAAGAGAATGTGCCTGCTTGCTGGGTGATATGGAAACCATTTTTAAATGACGCCCAAGACAACAGAAGGTGCCTTTTCCATGACACTAGACTAGCAGCAGGAGATGCTGCCACATTTTAGAATGCATTACCCTTTGTTGCTATCAAGCATGGACTCAATCTGACTATGAGAGGCAACTGAAAAAGGGGGCATATCAAACTATCAGTATTAAGGAATAAAATATTTTCAAATATATGGTCATTATATATGATTTATGCACAGTGTTAGAAATTTTTTCCCTGTTGCTTTACAATTTATTAAAAATTATTTAGGAAGGCATGGAAATGATTTCGAGTACATAAGAAAAGTATGAAACCTTGAAGACTGGGAAAAGCTTTGGAAAGTGAATTTGAAAGAATTGTTGAAAGAAAATTACAGTATATGAAAATGATGTACAGATTGTATATTATACCAGTCAAAATGGCAAAAATGTACAACACTGGGTCTAATATATGTTGGAAATGTAAAGAAAAAGAAGGGTCTTTTTATCATATGTGGCCAGAATGTAGAGAAGTTAAAAAATATTGGGAAATGATTTACAATGAATTGAAAAAAAAATGTTGAAAATGACTTTTATTTAAAAACTGGAAGCATTTTTATTAGGAATTTTAGGGCAAGATCTGCTGAAGAAAATAAAGAACTCATTCATGTATGCTACAACTGCGGCAAGAGAAACTCCATCAAAAGAGCAATGGAAAGAAAACAATTGATGAACTATGCGAAACTGGCAAAACTAACATATAAACTACTTGACAAGGACAATCAGGAATTTAAGGAAGAATTGAAATTTTTTACAAATTATTTGAAAAAACAACAAAGAGAGTTCCGGTTTCCGCCTGCAGGAATGGCTGACCTGTTTTCCATCCCTCCGACCTTCATAAGGAATTTGGCGGTTGCTAGGGGAGTAAATGGCAACCCCCTACCTCTCCGGGGGTTACGGAGAGGGGCCGCTGGGCCGCGATGCCCCCAAACCCACTCCGACTGTTTAAGGAGTGGGGGGGGGCTTGGGCTGAAGCACTTATGAGGAATGTCGGAACTCCCGGACGCTAACTTGCATGGTGGGGATTTCCATGATTAAAGAAGATAATTAGGCTTAAATCTATGGACATACTTCAGAAGGAGGGGCAGAAGCTCTGTTTACTGCCGAGGAATTTACGCTGCTGAGGGTGAGGAGTCAAAGGCTGTATTTTATCTGGAAGGAGGATTGATGGGGACGGAACGACAAGGGAAGTGAGTCTCTCTTTTTTTTTTTTTGCATATGAGTTACTTCGTACCTTCCCAGACGTGATGTCCTGGCTTGTTTGGAACGAACGAGAAATAAATATATCTGTGTGAGTTGAACTTTATAAATTGTTGATACTGAGTATATTTTTTGAAGATGTGGAGTTGCTGACGAGAGAAGCCCTCCTCTAGCTGGATGGAAGGAATGCCTGGAAGGCGTTCGGAGGATTTATGAGATGTGACGCACTTTGAATTTGAACAGCGACCTGAAGCTAAGTTCAGCTACAGGGCAAGGAGAGCCACTAATTTATCAAGAGTCTATGCATAATGTGATGGCTGGATCTTCTGCCTGGAAAAGCTGTAAATTTCATAAAGATCGTTAATTTACATAGGTATGAGAAGAAAACGGAACTGATTTGAGTTTTCTAAGATGGCGCTGCTTCGTGTTGAAAGACCGACGCAACAGGGACGCTCCAGACCAAGAAGATTTATGGGGAGGCTGGACTGATTAACTCACACAGGAGAAAGAACATATGTGAAATCTCGTTTGATATTTATCTCAGCAGCAGGGGAAAAATCGGATGAAAGAGGAAAACATCTATGTGATTGTAAGGGAAAGATCGGGACTATTATAGACTTTGAGTGATGATTTGGACTTTAGAAAAAAGACGGCAGTGGGCAGTTGCGAGGAATCCCCAATTTCTTGAAGCATGGGAACCCAGAAAATTTTAGATGATTTGGCATAACATTCGGTTTGATTGATATGTATTTGTATAATTTGAAATAATGGATGTGATATAAATGTTTTTAATTGGAAAATTAATAAAAATATATTATAAAAAAAAGAAAGAAAAAACAACAAAGAGACTTAGATTCACTGGCAGGTTTTGAATAAACATAAGAATATAAATCAGAAGAATATGAACATATAGGGAATTGATATGTATAATTATATAACATGCAGAAACAATATGAATAAATAAATCAGATAAGGGAGCTGAGGGAAGTCTGAAGAGGGTGGTAGAGGGAGGGGTGGGGTGGGGAGGGAGGGGGAGGGGGAAATGGGGAAAATGTAATTGGTTGTAGTATTGACAAATTGTATTGATTAAATTTTTATTAATAAAATGTTATTAAATAAAATGTTATTAAAAAGAAAAGAAAAGTATGAAACCTTAAATGTTTAAAAGGATGCGGTAGCTATAGTTATCAGGAATAAGAATAACAGTGAAATAGTCCTGCCAGGGTTGGCTTTTCAATGTGTTCAGTTAATGGCAAGTTAAGGGCAAGGATTATATTGCAATGAAATTATGTTGTAAATTATTCTACCATTCACTGAATAACGCTGTGCTGAGAACATGCCTGCCCTCTCCATCTCACTTTAGCATTTCAAACTGAGACGTATTTCTTTAATCCTTATTCAGTATTTGTCCTACAGCATATTTTCTGCCTTTCTTTTACCTTCAGCCATGTCATTCAAGGGAAATGGTTGCTTTTCAGCTACTTCTGGAAGGCAGCTATTGTCAACTAAATTTTCTGTTAGCCCCCAACTGAGAAAATGGATAACGGCATTACATTAAAATACTCTTCCAGATCCTGCCTTTTCCCCACTCTGTCGCAGAAATAAAACTCCAAAACGTACATGGCAAATGAAAGCATAGATGAAATTATTCTTGCCACCTGAAAACCCCTTAAAGCTCTTTTTTCTCTGCAAAATAATTAAAGTACATTCTTGAAACGTCACACAGCTGCTGATTAAGCTCCCATTTTGACTCCGAGTGTGGCCTGCGCCAGATTTTTTGTTTGTTTGTTTCCTTCCTCAGATGGATGGTAAATGTGTATGTGATCCCATTAAAAATTAGTTTGGAAGTATTTTATAAAAAATATTGTATGTGTGTATATATTTTACACACACACACACAGAGAGAGAGAGAGGGGGGGCATACATATATATTTACACAGAGACCCTGGGAATATATACTCCCAGTTTTTCCTTTAGGAATTGGAACTAGGGAATAAGGGATTGAATTATAAGGATGTTAAGTGAGGTCCACATATTAAGTTGCACGGCAGGGATGGTGTCATTGGGCATCATTGTGCTTCTGTAGAAGTCCACACCCCAGGCATAGCTGCCAAGTTATCCCTTTTTTTAAGGGAAATTCCCTTATGCTGAATAGGCTTCCTCGTGAGAAAAGGGAAAACTTGGCAGCTATGACCCCAGGGCGGCCACATTACCACACCACAGTCTGCAGCAGAGGTGGGGATGTTTTTCAGCCCAGGGGCCACATTGCATTCTGGGAAACTGCATGCCATTGGTGGCCAGGGGCAAGAATGAGAAGAAATAAATACAAATTTCAACATTGTGCATTAGGCTAGTATATTCACGCTCACACATCTCTCTCTGTCCTCCACCCAGGCAAGGAATATGCAATGTCTGAGTTCAATGACACATCTGAGCCAGGGGGAAACACTCAAGGAGGGTGCAAAGCATGGCTGGTGGAGATTGTGGGCTTGGTAGCTTGTATGGCCCATAGACAGTCCCAAGGCTTAGATTAGAAAGGGATGCATTTGGACTTCAGTCCTGAATTTCACCATCCCTGGTCTGCTGCTTCCTGAAGCTCCTATTTCTTCCTGTTCACCTGTCCTTACCAAGCATGTAGCTAATGACCAGGGGGAGGAAATGGAGCAGCATCACTTGTGCTGTCCCTCTGAGTTGTCCTGCTGATTGCATCCAGAAAGTGAAAAAGTGAGCAGGCAGTGATGCCTTGAGAGGATATATGGGACCCAAAGAAAAGAGGTCCCACTGCAGGCACCTTGTGCAAAGGCCACACAAATCCTGGATCTGACAGTGTTATATGACACCAGGGGTCAGCAACCTTTCTCAGCCATGGGCCAGTTCACTGTCCCTCAGACCATGTGGTGGGCCGGACTATATTTTTTTTTTGGGGGGGGATGAATGAATTCCTATGCCCCACAAATAACTCAGAGATGCATTTTAAATAAAAGCACACATTCTACTCATGTAAAAACACCAGGCAGGCCCCACAAATAACTCAGAGATGCATTTTAAATAACAGGACACATTCTACACATGTAAAAACATGCTGATTCCGGATTGAGAAGGCGATTGGGCCGCATCCGGCCCATGGGCTTTCGGTTGCCTACTCTGTATGACACCATAGAAAAAACATGGAGGGGAATGTTTTCCTGCCTAGAGTGCTTCCAATTTAAAGTTAATTTTAATTAAATCAGTTTCTTCTTGTTTTTGTTTTCTTATCACGATTTTGCCTGCCTCTTTTGATGAACTTCTCCACTGCAGTCCCTTTCAGTCGCTTTCTTGTGTATCTGGTAGTTCTGTTCCTTCAATTTGATGTACTTGAATTTCATTCACATAATCGCTCAGAAGATAATGGCTTTCAGGACACAAAATTGTATTCGGCGGTGAGAAAGAACACTGAACTGTAGTTGATGTGCTCAGAAATAGCCAGAGATGAGTTCCTATTTAGTCCGTTCCAGGAAAGATAGTACCAAGATTGGACTGAAATGGATTTTCTTCTTCAGCTAGAAAATGACAGCACTGAATGTGACAAGCTGATCTCTGGGAGTTGTTCAGAGAATTTGGGGGAATAGTGCAGGGGGCTTCCCAACACTTTCCCGATAATTGGATTCTTAGGGCTTTCTCGTCTGCTACTTCACAGCTGCTTCTAGGAAAATTCACACAACGCAGCTTGGTGTACCTGATTTTTGTTTAACAAATACCTGGCATGTTGTGTGTGTGTTTGTGAATTTGATCTGGTGTAGAACTATGGCACAGGGGGTGGAGAAGAGGGGTTCTCATACTTCTCTCCTGCTGTTATACAACTGGAATCCCACCATCTCATTGGCATCAGTGGAAACTTCCTTCCTCTTGTGAACAGTAGGTATGGAAGGCAATTCTGATTGGGATCATGGTGGAGTTAAAGGATTGCAACAACTCATCCCCCTATCTTGTCGCAGTCCCAATCTGGGTTGCTGATCCCCCGTGTCAGTTATTTATTAAACAAAGCCAGCTATGTTGTAAGATGATGTAGTGGTTAGAGAGCTGCACTAGGACCTGGGAGACCAGGGTTCAAATCTCCATTTAGCCATGGAGCCCTCTAGTTGACCTTAGGGCAGTCTCTACCTCTCAACCCAATCTACCTTGTTGTGAGGATACAATGGAGAGAGGTAGAAATGTGTGTGTGCACCCTTGAACTCCTTGGAGGAAAGGTAGGATAGAAATGCAATAATAATGAAATAAAACAACTATGCCTCATTTGGTCTGTTGGCCCATGTTGAAGTCCGGTTCCACCAGGACACACTGATGTATGATGGGACCGCAGGTGGAACATGCTAAGCTCTGCTCACATCAGCTCTCAATTACATTCAGTTGTGCTGATGTTTGAAAGACAAGTCGCACAGAGTTTGGGCCACAATGATGTTAGTCCCATGACCTGATCAGTACGTGCTGCCAGAGACAGATTTCAGCTCAGCATGTTTTCGCATTTACACTGTGGAAGGAGGATGAGACTAAGAGGGTATAAGCAAATAACTACATGAATCTCTCTCTTTCGGTCTCTCTGTGTGTGTTTGTGGAGGCATGGATTCACCATTAAGAGTGGCAGCTGCAGATAGAGTTTGGCTATTGAGGGCCTCTTCACTAATTTATCAATGGGGGGAAATCCCTTTAACTTGTATAAATTTAACAATAAGGCTGAAATGTCTGGGAATAGGTTGGGGCATCAGATATAGCTCATTTCAAACTTCACAGCAAAAGTACAGGTGAAATGATATAACATCGGTTCAGCCATGTTACAGATGTTTAGATAACGATAAGGAGCAGACTCTGAAAGCTGCATAAACACAATCATTTAGCTAATCTACAAGCATAATTGCTGCAATTGCACAGGGAAATTGGATAATTGTGTGTCCAACTGGTTGCTGTATCTAATTATCGGATTCTTTGTGCAGCTACTTAATTTGCATGAATGTTGTGATTTTAAAAAAATCAGGAATATTGGTAGTATAAAATAATAAAAGTAGATGCTCTGCCAGGAACAATGTGGGATTTGCATCCTTCTTTCTATCTCTGCTACTATCCGGGCATACATTGCTACCACAGGCACCAAAGGTGTTATGGCTAAGGATCCGCTGGATTATTTAGTTATGAGATTGAACACATTATCTTATATAAAAATGGTGTTCTCTGTTTTGTGCTAAACACATAGTAGCAACAATAGCTTTAGAAAAGAGATGATGAGCAATGATGTGCATGTGCATCATCAAAATGTAAATGAAGTCTGCTAAACCAAGGTTTGATGAAAAACTTAACACACAGAACATCGCATGGTGGCCAAATTTGCTTGCTTAGCTTATCAAATTCAGAGGATATTCCTGTGTGTGTGTTTTCATGATACTTATGTTATGGTTAATATTTCGAGATTAAAAAAATACTGTATGTATCTTTACAAATTCTGTGCATTGAAAAAATCTGACAAAGGGCATGAAACGGAACAACTTCATAGATGTTCTGTACTGAGGAAGGAGCTCACGCGGCAAGGCAGGAAAGAGCTGTGAGTGTGAAGCTTGGCTAAAAAAAGACTAGAGATAGAATGAGGTCTTTTGAGCCTTTGCCACCCCTCTCCTGGGCCCCACTCCCTTTCATAGAATCAAAGAATTGTAAAGTTGGGAGGGACCCCAAGGGGCATTTAGTCCAACCCCCTTCAGTGAAGGAATCTCAGCTAAAGCATCCAAGACAGATGGCCATCCAACTTCTTCTTAAAAACCTCCAATGAAGTTCTTAAAGGGCCAGCCTTCTGGCCTGAAGACTGACACATATTCTGCCCTCCCTTGTTTCCCAGCTGTTATGTCCCCTCTGCCTTTGGGCTGATGGAATGGGTTGGGACGCACTCAGTTGCACAAGGGACTGTGCCTGCAAAGATACTAGTGCTTGCTGCATGGACATTGGCATTGTGGGACCTGGTCCAGAGGGCTCCTGCCAACCATAATACTGTAATAATAATAATAATAATAATAATAATAATAATAATAATAATAATAATATATTATTATTATTATTATTATTATTATTATTATTATTATTATTATTATTTATACCCCACCCATCTGGCTGGGTTGCCCTAGCCACTCTGGGTGGCTCCCAACAGAATGTTAAAAATGCATTAAAACATCAAACATTAAAATCTTCCCTAAGCAGGGCTGCCTTCAGGTGTCTTATAAAAGTCAGAATAGTTGTTCCACAGGGCGGGCACCACTACCAAGAAGGCCCTCTGCCTAGTTCCCTGTAACACATCTCAAGAGCAATTCACGAGTGACTCAAAGTTCTGCATGGCAAGGTGTAAATTATGACAGTGATTTTGTGTAAAAGAAATGTTGAAGCAAACACATCTAAGTTTTATGACCATGGATATTATATAATAATAATAATAATAATAATAATAATAATAATAATAATAATAATAATAATAATAATAAAAACTCTGGGCGGCTTCCAACGGAAATATTAGAATACACTAATTTCTTAAAGATTAAAAGCTTCCCTAACACAGGGCTGCCTTCAGATGTCCTCTAAAAGTCTGGTAGCTATTTTTCTTTTTGACATCTGGTGGGAGGGTGTTCCACAGGGCGGGTGCCACTACTGAGAAGGCCCTCTGCCTGGTTCCATGTAACTTGGCTGCTCGCAGCGAGGGAACCGTTAGAAGGCCCTCGGCGCTGGACCTCAGTGTCCAGGCTGAACGATGGGGGTGGAGATGCTCCTTCAGGTGTAGTGGGCCGAGGCCGTTTAGGGCTTTAAAGGTCAGCATCAACACTTTGAATTGTGCCCGGAAACGTGCTGGGAGCCAATGTAGGTCTTTCGACACATACTTACTGGCCTCCTGGTCACCAGCACCAAGCACAGATTCAAAAACTGAAATGGAATTTCAGAGACGAGAAACTATAAAGCACCGCCAGAACTTTGCAGAGGGCAGGTGCCACTATTGGGAGGAGATAAATGTCACTTCCCAGGTCTGTACGTGCAGAGATTAAAAGACTGAACAGTCTGCATAGTAATTATTTTACTTCTGGTAATATGAATGTGAATGCATACCCACACATGGAACAAGAGCACGAAATGTAAACCTGGAAAACTTTTTTTATAGTCACTTTTATCAACAGATAAAAAGAAGAAACGGCCCCTGGTGCTTTTCTTTCCCCCTTTAAAATGTAATTCAACTTGTAAGCAAAATTGAAATGTGGGGGATTCAGATGCTGAAGAACTAATGCTTTTCTTCTTCTTTTTAAAGGATATAAATCCTCTTGCTGAGCTATGTTTTCATAAGAAGAATTAATCCCCTCATGATAAGGAGGACTAACAGTCAAAGACTATGAAATGTATTGGTTTGGGGAAAAGACTACTGAAGGCAGGCAAATCTATATATGGAGACAAAGGTCATATCCAACACCTCAGAGAATTGCTTTCAGAAATGTAAATCACTTTATTTCCATCTAATTGTGCAGTCCACTCTATCTGCATATCAAGCTTTCCATTAAATGACAGTATTTGGTTTTCTCCTTCAGATAATGAAAGACATTACCCAAGCCAAATATTTATTTTTCCTTAGATTTCCAAATCACAAAGACATTACTAGGACTGCTGGACATTATTGACATTAGTCTCCCCCCCCCTTTATAGCTGCAGTTAAAAGAATCCCTGCAGAGCTGAAAAATGAAAGAACGACCTGAATTTGTCCCCTCCAACCAACCGCTCACGAAAAATTAAAGTCTTTCCCATTATCTTGTCCTGGCTTCCTTCTAATTGTATCACCACTAAACTCATTGCAATCTTGCAAACTGATTTTATGCTCTACTAGAAAGACAGAGCACAATAAGTAATAATAGTAAAATTAAAAAAATAAGTAAAAATTAAACAAAAATTCTAAGAGGAGTCATGAACCTCTAGGAGCCTCTATTCTCTACTTATGTGAGGAGCTATTTATTTATGGGGGAAGGAAAGCCAGATAAACTCTCAATCAATATTTGCATCAATATTCCTCATATTGACATTTGAGGAAATTAATTTCTGCCAATTCTGATGTAAAGTGACTCCTGGATTATGGTGTGGATAACTATCCATTGAATTTCTCATTTCCAAAGTTTGCAATGCAGTTCTCAGTGATTGTTTTCTTTGTTTCTGTTTCTTTTTAAAGTACCAAAATGCATTGAAATGTGTTGTTGTTGTTTTTAGGATAAAATACTTTTAGATTCATGCTCATTGCAATTAAATGTGTATTAAAAACATATTTTGATATCAATTTTCAAAATTCACTGATGAATGTGGTAGTGAGATGGGATGCCATTATTAATGAATAGTATCCTAATGCGATAATATTAATATAGAAACATAGATGACTCATGGGTCAGTCAACAGCATGACAATAAGTCATAACAAATATAATTTGGGTCCCATCCTCCCTTTTTCTAATGGAGATGCCAAGGACCTGGGTCAATAAGAATACAGTCATACCTCGGTTTAAGTATGCCTTGGTTTAAATATTTTCAGTTTAAGTACTCCGCGGACCTGTCTGGAACGGATTAATCCACTTTCCATTACTTTCAATGGGAAAGTTCGCTTCAGGTTAAGTATGCTTCAGGTTAAGTACGGACTTCCGGAACCAATTACACTCATACCTCGGGTTAAGTATGCTTCAGGTTGAGTACTCCACGGACCCGTCTGGAACAGATTAATCCACTTTCCATTACTTTCAATGGGACAGTTTGCTTCAGGTTAGGTACGCTTCAGGTTAAGTACGGACTTCCGGAACCAATTACACTCATACCTCGGGTTAAGTATGCTTCAGGTTGAGTACTCCACGGACCCGTCTGGAACAGATTAATCCACTTTCCATTACTTTCAATGGGACAGTTTGCTTCAGGTTAGGTACGCTTCAGGTTAAGTACAGGCTTCCGGAACCAATTGTGTTTGTAAACCAAGGTACCACTGTACATATTGTGCATGTTAGAATTAGCATTGCCAGGTGTTTCTTTATGAAGCCCCATAGAACTGAATGGATGTTGCTCATTCTAAACATCCCCAGTTCCAAAGAGCCTCTTGTTTTCATTCATTTCTATCCGGAAGTCACAGGAGACCAGTTTCAAGTAGAGATCAATAACACAACTCAAATCCCAGAGGCTGTCTGTAACCTGCTGGGTTTCTGTTCCCCTCACTGCAGTGGTGGATGGTGTCCATTGGTAGGCCTACTGTTGTTTTAAATAATTTTTTATTAAAGATTTCTTGAATTACAAAGGTGTGTGCAGTGTCACTCATATTTTAACACGTATCATTTTTGCAAATCAGTTTCATTTGTTAAGACACTAAGAAAGAGGGAAAACAAGGTAGGCCTACTGTTGAGTTGGAAAGCAAGCAGACCAACAGCAGGTGAAGCCACTGATTGTAAATAAGATGACTGGCAGGTTGGAGGAGTAATGTTCAATTCATCCTAATGGACTAAATGACTAAATGTAGTTCTTGCCTCACAAGGCACATCAGACCAAATGCACCTTTGTCTTCACCAGATGTATGTAAAAAGCTGAGCAAAATGGAATCATTTTATGGGGTTATTATGATACAGTGCTCTTTTAAATGGTGTGTGGGAATATGTTGCTATGATCTGGTACAATGAATGTATCAATGTATCAATTAGTGTGAAAGCATTCAAATTCTTTTGAAATGGCATTGTGGGAAGCATTCAAAGAAGAATCATGTCCTGCACATCAAATTAATCTCATTTTAACCCTGTTATTCTGCTGTAGTTTTAGAGTGTGTGTGTTGCTGCCTTGTGAGAGATAAATATATAATTGTGTTGGCATATATTTCAAGACAGTGACAGATCATAAGACACATCATTCTGATGATGATCTTTAACTGCATAGTAATATGATGGGCCTTGGTTGAAGTCAGAAATAACAAAGCTGAGGTAAAATTTTCTTCCGGGAAAATGGGGGGGGGGAATTGAGGCAATTTTCCCAAGCCAATCATAATCTCAACGCTATCACTAGGCAACATGCTTTCTAACATTTCTTATTGGAAAGTGAGGAAATAAAAGAAGAAAAGGAAAGGTAGGCTGGGAGGCAGGGAAGGAAACTGTCCCTCTATACTAGGACCAGAATGGGGGTTTCAAAGCAGGTAATTTTTTTGTGCAGTGCACACAAGGATGTCTGGGGTTTGTCCAAGTACGATGCAATGCCTGGATATAAAATGACACAGTTGTAGATGTAGCTGTTGAGGGTGTATGAGTATGGAGAGTGGAATCATACATATAATCAATTTAATCGGTGTTAATTAATCATAGACAGAGGTGATTTTAAGGTGGAGCGACCAGTATAATGGCACTGGGTGCCCCGCTGCAGGGGGGTGCCACAACAGTGTTGAATGGAGCGTGAGAGGTGGAGGGGCACCAATTTTTTATCGCCACACAGGGCACTGCTGAAATTTGAGAGCCCAAAGTCTGGCACTGGTACACGGTAGCTGAAAGTACATATACTACAGTGTCTGAAAAGGCTGGTTTTAATAATCGCCTGATGATCTTTCTTTAGATGGCTCAGGACAACAGCTCTGACAACTTTAGAGTGCTATAACAATCAACCTCTCTTCACAAGAAACTCTAGAAATTGTAGCTCTGTGAAGGGAGCAGAGGCGTCCTTAACAAACTACAGCTCTCAGAATTGTTGGGTGTAGCCATGACTGTTTAAAGTGGTGTCATGATTCTTTATATGTAATTGGTGAATATGTCCACAGATTCATTTATAAAATTAAGTGGACTGTACATAGCTCCTTAAAAAAAAATCATTATTTCTAAAAATATCCCCAAATAATTAGGTTGAATGGTACCTTGTTATATTCCCGCTGGATTTACTGAGGGGGATAAAAAATCACAGAATGCCTCTTCTAAATGATACCAGGAGCTGCATTTGAAAGATAAACAAAATCTTAATGAGTAAGACACTAACAGGAAAACCATGTACTGCAAAATTAAGTTAAAGCAGAAAAAAGACCATTGCTTGAAAATTGACTTCAGAAGATTTGGATTGTCATGGTTAAGTGCAAAATGACTGCAATCCCTTACACTTGTTTGGATTATACTTGTTTAGGATATCCAGAAATTTGTAGATGAATTGCAGGTAAGAAGTTATACAAAAGAATATATGTGCATGCAGATTTTATCAATATTATAGGTTTGAACATAAAGCTTTATATTACAGGTGATTAATACAAATTGTGTTGGCGGTACTTTAGATTTACTTCTTTTCAATTGCAATCCTATAAATACTAACCTGGGATTAAGTCTCAGTTGGGGTTATTTCAGAAAAGGCATTTATTTCAGAGAGGACATTAACAAAAGGTCTTGTTAATAGTCTTTTACATTTATGTACTAGGAGCTGCACCCCTGCTCACTCTGCCTGCAACTTCGCCTGCCATTTCACCCCCCTCCATCAACCCCTAGAGCTTCCCCTTCCCATCCCTTGCAACTACAGTACTAAACTCACATTTCACCTTCCCAACCCCATTTCTGAGGCCATTTCTGTCTTATATTATGCAGCCCTCCTTTGAACCCATTTTCACCTTCACCCTGACTGCAATCCCAGGATTGTGATGTTGAACTACAAAACCTCCAACATGGGCTGTGTGATGGCATGCTTACATTTGTATGTATATAGAAAGAAAGAAAAATTGAAAATGAAAGCTGGTGTGTATAGTGGCTCAGCTATAAATCTTGCCTCTGTCATTAAATCACTGCCTTGCACTCAACATACATCTTCTGAAAAAATGGGCCTAATAATTCTGCTGTACCTAACAGGGTTGTTGTAGGAAATACAAGGTAATGTATGTCAAGCACATTCAAAACCACTTATAGGAAGCATTATTTAACAGGATGACTCTTATTGTACGTTTTCTTGAGTCTGGGAAAATAAAATCTTTATTTTTTTACTCTTGACTTGAAACATTTAAGGGAAGTAGTTTTTTTCTGGGACACTAGACAATCTGGGACTGGACTCCTGATGATTTCTGAACTGGGAATAAAAGAGGCTCAGTTCAAGCATACATATTCACTGCTTGATGAACACAGTGTCAAGGTCTTACTTGGATGGGCCAATACACAGATATAGGACCACATATAGGAATGTACTATTTTATCATGACACTGAGCTTTTCAATGGCATCAATCTGCATGTTTCATGCCTGCCATCAAATTTGGGGGGGGGGGAATCAAATGATACGCTTGCATATATGAACCAACCAACCCACCCACAATGGAATTTCTTGAGCTTCTAGTCATCACATACAGTAGGTTTTCCTCTGAGTGTTGAGTCTTTGGTGTAGTTGATTGATTCTTTGAAATAACCAAGTGACAAATGGGAGCTGAATTTATGGCATGCTATAAAAAAAATGTAATAAATATTGAACAAAAAAGAGGGGCCATCAATTGCAAGATTGGCAGGTGAAGAAAAATCTAGCAGAGATATTGATTACTTTTTAATCCAGGATTCAGAAACAAGAACAAAGCCAATGAACTCCATTAAGCTACAATTATACACACACAATTTCACTTAATAAGAACAAACCTTACCATCTTTAGAAACAAGGATTTCAGAAGGCAAAGAACTGTTTCGTTCATATTTATTCATATGCACACCCCCTGCTCCTTCTCAGTAGGTATTCAAAAAGAATTCCATTTATTTTACTCATCCTTGCAGGGATGGGAGGGACCCTCACTCTTCAGAAGACAGGATAATGTCTGCAATCCCAGAACCCCCATACCTTGGGATTAGCCCAACTGCACAGAAGGTGACTTAGTTATGAGTTTATAGGACTTGGGGTGGAGAAGAAATTCAAGTCAGCATGCATTTAAAGATGAATCCAGCAAATTTGCACTTTCCAAACGATATGTGAACCAAAGCACAGCTATCCTTTTAAAATTTGCACTTACCTCAATTTTGCAATGCAGTTAACAAGCCCATGCATATATTAGGGGGAAATGTGTATTAAAATGAAGATATTAGTAAAAATTATATGCCAAAGTGCATTATGTTCGGGGAAATCGCATACAAAAATGTCTATGTGAGTCAACACTGCAAAAAAAAAAACACGTGCTTATCAGAAGAAATTCACAGTTAAATTTGGCCATTGAAAATCTGCATGAAAACATGACGGGATGGACTTGTCCCTTTCCCCATGCCGAAGTGGCACAGCGCAGCCCTGAGTGGGTCTCTTCATCCCTTCCTCATAGGTACTTTTCTTCACGTGCGTCCAGACTCAGTTCTAGTAATAAAAACAGACGCCTAGGGAACTCAAAGCCCACCCAAATTAAGCTGGGAAAGGAGAAGAATAGGCAAAGAAAGCTTGCCAACAAGAAAGAAGGTGTGTGTGTGGGGGGGGGAATGTGGAAACCAAACAATCCTGACTAATTTTGTGAAGAATGGCTGGAGGAGGAAAAAAATGAGTGGCGTCTTGGCTAAAGGAGGGGAACAGTGGAGGCTGGTCTGTTCAGTGCCCCAACAACCTCAGTTTACCATGAGTGAGGAAACAAGCCAGTGGAGGCAACTCAGTGCTCCAGCTGGTGCATTCACACTATGCCGACTGTCCCCCATCAAGGTATGCAGCAGAGACACTCATTGGAGGGAGGTCAGGTCAGTGGAGCAGCTCCACCATGCTGTCCACTACTGTTTTCAATTACAGAGTGCATTTGAAGGGTTCAAAGTGCTTAATGCGCATTGTCTCGTAAGGTAGGCCAGTATGATTGCCTCCTTAACACAGAGATAGGTTGACTGAAGCTGAGAGAACAGAAAGCAGAGCTTAATACTGCCTGCTGTGGTGATATTTGACTTCTCAGCTCATACTCTTAGCTGTAATGATGCACTAACATGAGGAGTATAACAATATATGGCTTGGAACACCATGTAGGCCGTAAGTTGCCTACCGTGGTCTGTGAGATAAGTGCTTCAGAATGCAAAGGCTGTAAACTTTGGTTTCTTCAAATTATCAGGTCATGCTTCTTTGTTTCTATATTTTATTTTCATACCAGAACTGTTAATCTTTTCAGCTGTGCTGTAAACCTGTCATTGCTAAGGGCCTGTTTTGGTGGAATTCTTTATGCAGCACAGCATAGCACGGAATATATTTTGGTTTCAGATTATTAATTTGTCAAAACGTGAGCCAAAGTAGGATGTCCTCTAAAGGTTTCTGATGCTTTAACGCCAATGCATTTGGATCAGTTTCTTTTATACCAGACCAGTGCCTTACATGTGGAAGAAATCATGGATGTTAGAGTAGGGTGCTTTTTCCTTTGGTACATAAACTTGAGCAAACCTTTGACAATGACAGGACAATCAAAGACGTAGGGTTTCCAGCTGGGCAATTAATCCCAGCCAACCTTACCATACAGTGATCCTCAAGAAAATCCTCAGATGCCAACACAAGCAAACTGAGGGCCAGTCGTTTTCCACGTCAGAGCCTGCCAAAAACCCAGATGTTGTGGCTTTAAATAAAATATTATCAATGAAATGTCTAGGCTCCTAAGCCATGGCAGTTTGTTTGTAGGATTCCCTTGAAGCTCAGGTAAACACATGCTTGGTGATGAGTTCCTTTTAAGGGCAATTTATTGTTGTTTGGGGGGTTGCTTGTTTGGGGGCTATTTACAACCACTCTTTTCTCCCTTTAGTGCAGCTGCAGTGGACTCTTGTGTCTGTTTCATTTCTTCTTGAGTGAACCTAGACAATCAGGGACCATGCACAAAACATGACAATATCACGGGGCTATGTAATAATAATATATTTATACCCCGCCCATCTGGCTGGGTTTCCCCAGCCACTCTGAGCGGCTTCCAACAGAAGAAAAAAAAATTCTTAAAGATTAAAAGCTTCCCTAAACAGGGCTGCCTTCAGATGTCTTCTAAAAATCTGGTAGCTGTTTTTCTCTTTGACATCTGATGGGAGGGCATTCCACAGGGCGGGCGCCACTACCGAGAAGGCCCTCTGCCTGGTTCCCTGCAACTTGGCTTCTCGCAACGAGGGAACCGCTAGAAGGCCCTCGGCGCTGGACCTCAGTGTCTGGGCTGAATGATGGGGGTGGAGACGCTCCTTCAGCTATACTGGATTGCGGCCATTTAGGGCTTTAAAGGTCAGCACCAACACTTTGAATTGTGCTTGGAAACGTACTGGGAGCCAATGTAATGTAGGAAATCAAATTCAACTGTGAGTAGACACCATTAATTCTATTAGACAAAGGAGAACATTTCACTTATTGGTGACATGCTTGATCCAAGTCATATAGAGATACGGTAATTAAGAATCAACACGATAAATCGTGTCCTCCATCACGGAGAGCATGTGTTGGTGGGGCGGGGAGCCCTGGAACTACCTCCCTGTTGTTGGGACGGGTCTGTTTGGGCTGCCACAACTCCTTATTGGTTGTCCCTCAGGTGCTGGGGTAGAATTTGGCTTAGTGGGTTTGCAATTGGCAGTTGAGGGGCTATTTATACCGCTGCACATTGTGTGGAGACGCTTCTTTATCACGACGTACATTGGATCTCCCACCCACCCTCCCTATTTTGGGATCATTCTTCTGACCTTGCTATGCCTGTCTAGAAGTTGTCTGTTTTGGAGCAGGGGCCCGGGAGGAATTGGCTGGTGCCACTTGGTTTTTGCTTACCTTGTAGCAAATAGTCACAACTTTGTAAGGTTGGCAGTTAGGCATTGGTTCTAGGTTTTCTGGAGGGGATGTGGTTGGCTGTTCCTGCCCCGCCAATGCTTCTGCTTGGGTATTCCATTAAAGGAATCCAGGGGCTCGCCTTGCTTTCGTCCAAACCCCGTCTCGGGGCTAGGGCCATGCCAGAGCCCCTGGAAGCATCTGGGGTGAGCTGAGGGACTGAAGTCAGTTCCGTGCTCCCCTGAATGTTTTCCCTTACTGACCTCTGCAAGACTGCAGTTGTCAGTCCTGTTCCTGCCCCTGTGCAGGTCCAGGTAGTCACAAACCAATGGCTAAGCAACCACTCACAGTCTGTAATCCATAAAGTTGTGGCCAAAATTATGCCAAAAACCTTAAGCAAATGTCTGCTTCTATTGTGTCTTCATTCCTGGGGGTGGTTTTGGGGTTCTCAACACAGAGCTGAAGAATTGCTGGAAGAGGATCCCCTTTTTAACTTTATTGAATATTTTACAAAACAACCCCATCCTTCTACATTTTAAACTTAGCACAAGTTTAAATCTTTAATAGTTAGCCCCCCCCCCCTTGGGAGCTAATTGAGATCTGTCAGACACCTGAACTGAAAACTTTAACACAACAATGTATTACTCATTGTCCATTAATGTCTAGAATATGGCTTTGGATTGGTCAATACATCATGGAACCCTCAAGAAATAGTCTTCATATCGCCTCCAAGTGAGCACCTTCACATGGAGAATCTCTGACTATGTTGCATTTGACCCATCCCAGGACTTTAATTCCTGAATTTATTCACATTGAAAATAGATTTGCATTTTTATTTTGTAACTCTTCTGTGTTATTGCTTGGCTTTCTTCACTGTTTATAAGTTTTTCTATGCTAGTTAATAAAACAGCCTAAAGAAATACTAAATAAGCCTGTAAAGGTAAAGGGACCCCTGACCATTAGGTCCAGTCGTGACCGACTCTGGGGTTGCACGCTCATCTCGCATTATTGGCCGAGGGAGCCAGCGTATTGCTTCCAGGTCATGTGGCCAGCATGACAAAGCCACCTCTGGCGAAACAGAGCTGCACATGGAAACGCCGTTTACCTTCCCGCTGTAGCGGTTCCTATTTATCTACTTGCATTTTGACATGCTTTCGAACTGCTAGGTTGGCAGGAGCTGGGACCAAGCAACGGGAGCTCACCCCGTCACAGGGATTCGAACCGCCGACCTTCTGATCAGCAAGCCCTAGGCTCAGTGGTTTAACCACAGCGCCACCTGGGTCCCTAAATAAGCCTGTAGATGCATTTAAATACTAATAGAATGTTTTTTCTTGTTTTCTTGGAAAAGAAATTGATTATTTGATATGGACAGATGTGGAGTTTTGCATAAAAGTCCTCTGCAGTCTTGAAGAGCAAGGATAAATATTGACTGCAAAATGTCTAATTGCTTTTTATTTCATTCTGTTCACATAATTGTCCTTCCTTGATCTGATTTACATAACAATTTCTGAATACTGGGTAGAAATCAGCTGTTTGAAAAAGAAAAAGCAAGAGACTAGTTGTTACTAATCTGTAAGCAAATGCTTTAGGGGGGGAAGCCAAACCCTGAGATCTAGACATACATGTGTGCACAGCAGTAAGCTGTGTTAATGCTACTATTTACTGGGTCTTAAGGCGCTTACTGGGCCAGGTGGCACTGCGGGTTAAACCACTGAGCCTAGGACTTGCTGATCAGAAGGTCGGCGGTTCGAATCCCTGTGACGGGGTGAGCTCCCGTTGCTTGGTCCCAGCTCCTGCCAACCTAGCAGTTCGAAAGCACGTCAAAATGCAAGTAGATAAATAGGAACCGCTACAGCGGGAAGGTAAACGGCGTTTCCATGTGCTGCTCTGGTTTGCCAGAAGCGGCTTTGTCATGCTGGCCACATGACCTGGAAGCTATACGCCGGCTCCCTCGGCCAATAATGCGAGATGAGCGCGCAACCCCAGAGTCGGTCACGACTGGACCTAATGGTCAGGGGTCCCTTTACCTTTAAGGCAGCTTCATATGTCACGTTGTTAGAGGAATACCTAAAATGTTTTGTAGATGTATAAAATATAGTCATATAAAATTAGTGCAGGTCACAATCATGAGAGCAGTATGGGTGATTTTCTGAGAGAGGATGGATTTCAGAAGTGCATGGAGGAAACGGCTAGCACTCCTTCAGTCTCCTGTCAGATGACATATGTTTCTTTCCCAGAATACTCCAGCCTCTCCAGCCTGATGTCCTCCAGTTATTTCGAGTCTCTCATCAGTCCTGCTCTTGAGAAACATGTAGCATCAACATGTAGCATCATTCTATTGTGCCGACCTGTGAGAAATGGTCACTTCCACTGGTAGCTATGAATGCATGGCTCTGCTCTACTATGCTAGCTATGTTCTGCCTCCATGCTAGGAGTCAGTAATGCTTCTGAATAACAGTTGCTGGAAACCACAGGAGGGATGAATCCTTTTATTCTCAGCTCCTGCTTGCAGGGTTCCTACAGATATCTGTATGGCTACTGTGGGAACAGGATGCTAGATGAGCCATTGGCCTGATCCATCAGGATCTTATTAGGTTCTTATGAAAAAAGAAAAGTGTATTATACAGATATCCTCATTGCAGAATAGGATTACCTGCAGCTTCTTGGTGAGTGTATCCTGTGTATGAAACAACCTGTTGAGAAGGAGCAATGTGACTTCCAAAAATAATTAATAAAGGACTACAGCTAGAAAAATGATTAGTTACCATTGTATTCAGATGCAGTGCAAGCGGTTGAGAACATTTCGGGACTACAGATTAAAAGAGCTTTGCCAGCCTGTCTCAACTCCATAACTAAGTCATCAAAATTCTCTTTCAGTGCTGCCCCATGAATCTGATTATTGCCTTACCTCTTATCACAGAAAGACATTTTTCATCATATACAAGCATGTTGGGATGATGGATACAACAGTGCTGTCAGAAACCTAATTTTAGTAGAGATATATGGCTTGAGAAGTTTAATAGTGAGATCATCTAAACTTCTTGAATTGCCACTTGATATGTCAAAAGCTGTTTTGACACCTAAATCTGTCTAGTTATTTTTTTTTAAAAAAAATGCCATCCATTAGAGTAGTATTGAGACATCACAGCATTTACTGTAACCAGTAAAATCTTGATGAACATTCATATCTGTCAAACCTTCCTTCCCACAAATCCCACACTGTTTAGGTTAAATGGTAGTTCGGTGTGACCTTGAGTTTGTTTTAGATTCAGCTCAGAGATAGTAGAACCATTGACCTCAAACTCCCTCATGCATGCAAACAAATAAAACATGTACCCAAGACTCATTGAATTTTTTAAATAAAAAGGTGGGAAGAATAAAACATCCAACAGACAAAAATAATCAACTGTTAAAGTATTTTCCTATTCACACAGTAAATGTACAGATCCAAAGAAGTGTCCTAAGTGTCATTTATGAGGATAAGTCACATTTCCTCAAGTCACAATGACAGTATTTGTCTCTTGAGGATGCCATGTCCCTTGCATATGAATGGTGGTTCCGTCCAAGGACCTTGAAGCTGTCCATCAAGAGTTAGCACCTGGGCAACAAGTTGAATGGGCACATGTGTCACTTGGTCATAGTCTTCATCATATTGTGCAATGCACATTGGCCACCCGTAGGACATCAGTTATATTCTGAAGGATCCCTCCACTCTCAAGATGAAGTACGTGTGCCAGTGTGGTGTAGTGGTTAAGAGCGGTGGATTCGTAATCTGGGGAACCGGGTTCGTGTCCCCGCTCCTCCACATGCAGCTGCTGGGTGACCTTGGGCTAGTCACACTTCTTTGAAGTCTCTCAGCCTCACTCACCTCACAGAGTGTTTGTTGTGGAGGAGGAAGGGAAAGGAGATTCTTAGCCACTTTGAGACTCCTTCGGGTAGTGATAAAGCAGGATATCAAATCCAAACTACTCTTCTTCTTCTTCTTCTTCTTCTTCTTCTTCTTCTTCTTCTTCTTCTTCTTCTTCTTCTTCTTCTTTGTGGTGTGGGGACTGAGAAACATGTTTCAGTGGTAATTTCTCACATATGAAACTCCCTCACTATTGAGGTGTGGCTTCATCTCTTTATAGTTTAAGGCAACTGGTTTTTGGTGGGTGTTTGGACTCGACCTATTTAGGCAAATGGACTGATTGTTATTTAGTGATTTGTTATGACTTACCGTGCTGTTGTAGAAAGGATTGTGTGGTTTTATTCCCTTTGTCCTATTTGACTTGGTTGTAAATTGCCCTGTGACTTATGCAAAGGTCAGTATATGAACAATCTAAATTAATAATAAAATGGTGGCGTTGGTGGCACAATAAACTTTCAGAAGTCACAAAATGTGGCCTGGGTGATAGGGTTGATTTCACAATGTGCAAAAGTGGCATAAGTCCAGATGATTTGTCATTAGCATATGTACCACCTACTTAGCATTTTCCAGTGCTTTGTCTGGCATAATGTTTTATGGTGCTAGTTTATAGAAATCTGAGACACTACCATCCCAAGAACTTTCTTTTATTGTCACAAGCACTTTAAATGTCTTTTAAGTATGCTGAATGTGACGAGTCAGAGTGGGGCCTGCAGATACGTTCTCCGCTGATTGCTAAACTCTGTAGATTTACTATGCAAGCTCTCATTAAATACATCACAGTGCACATGGGACACTTTAAAGGATCATTATTATTGCTGTTTATTGGTGGTTTATATGCAGCATAATGTACATGCACATTGGAGTAATT
The DNA here is from genome assembly GCF_965207765.1 of Zootoca vivipara. Taxonomy (NCBI): domain Eukaryota; kingdom Metazoa; phylum Chordata; class Lepidosauria; order Squamata; family Lacertidae; genus Zootoca; species Zootoca vivipara. The sequence continues at coordinate 33,369,234 of NC_142592.1, read as the reverse complement.
GCTTTCAAAAGGGAAAAAAAGTCCCACTCCTCTTTAAGGGATTTTTTATAGGGAAGTGAGTTGCTTAAAACTAACAGGCAGTGATGCATTTCCCCTCTGGGTCCCCCCAATGTATTTATCTCATCTCCACCCCCCCCCCAAATTTCTAATGCTTGATGGTTGTTGTTTTTCATGCTAAACTTGTCACAACTTTAATCGAGACAAGCTGTAAATTTCACTCCATTTATTTATCACAATATTTCATATTCAGCTATTTTTATATGACTCTTTGATGGGGCAAAACAAATGTGTACCAAAAAAACCCCCACCCTCATTAACTCTAAGAGGCACTAGTAAATCAAACTCTGATTGCTCAATATAGGTGTAGTTTTGATAGCAATAAAAGTCTGAGTTACAGTTCCAAAGACTGTAGAATTCCAACAACTAGAATAAGGCTATCAGTGCCTATTGACCAAGATGGTGATGTGCTATCTTCAGTATTGGAGATGATATGGCTCTGAATGCTACTTTTCGTGGAACACAAGTGGATAGAAGGCTGATGCACTTACTTCCTGCTCACAGACTTCACATAGGCATCTAGTTGTCTACTGTGGGAACAGAATGCAAGATTAGATGGAGTGCTCATGAGATCAAGAAGGGTTTTTTAATTGTTGTTGTTCTTATGTTTTGTAAATGCCCCCCCCCCTCCAATTGCATAATTAGTGTTATTAGCTGTGAGGGGGAAATGAGCACACAGACTAGAGGGGGAAATGAGCACACAGACTAGATTTCAAACTGTATGGTCCATCAGAAGGAAACTGATTCCAGACATAATCGCAGGAGGACATAGAACATGTCATATCAAACCAAGGGCTCATTTAGTCTTGCTTTTCATTGTTGGGCAGAATTGCTGCTATTAAGATGAATGTTTTACCCAAGATGTTATTTCTTTTTCAAATGATTCTGATAATCAGAGGAACAGGACAATTCAAAAAGAGTGGCAAAAAGTTTTATCAAAATTTGCCTGGCAAGAAAAAAAAACGAGAATAAAGCATAAACCAGGCTTCCCCAAACTGCGGCCCTCCAGATGTTTTGGCCTACAACTCCCATGATCCCTAGCTAACAGGACCAGTGGTTGGGGAAGATGGGAATTGTAGTCCAAAACATCTGGAGGGCCGAAGTTTGGGGAAGCCTGGTATAAACTATTAATAGATAAAAAAGAAAGAGGTGGATTCTCTATGTCAGACTTGAAGATTTATTATGAGGGGTCCAGTTTGTGTTGGTTGAAAGAGTGGATAACATTGGAGAAAACAGATTTGTTGGACTTGGAAGGTTTTGACAATAGATTTGGGTGGCATTCATACTTATGGTATGACAAAGTGAAAGTGCATAATGATTTCTAAACCATATGATAAGAAAATCAATTTATGACGTATGGGATAGATACAAAAATTTGCTGGAATGGAAAACACCTAGGTAGTTATCCCCAACAGAAGCATTGACTGTTAAAAAATTAAATATGGAAGGGAAATGGTGAGATGTACCTATGGTGAAATGCTGATAGAAACAGAGAAGGGGTGGAAACTTAAACCATATGAACAAATGGAGGAATGGTTACGGGTTGGTTGCAATATCATCAAATAAATGATATATTTAATGCTGACAAAAGGAATTGTGGATTTGAAAATAATAAATCTAAATTCCAAATTGAGTTACTGGATGGAAAAGCTAAATTGTTGTCAAAGATGTATATTTTTTTGCTAGAACGGTATATTAAGGATGAGGAGGTGAAAAAAGTAATGACGAAATGGGCTATATATTTTGGGCATAATATCCAATATGAAGCATGGTCAAAATTATGGAATCAGAATTTAAAATTTATAGCATGTACGGTCTTGAAAGAAAATGTTATGAAAATGATTTATAGATGGTATAGGATGAAAACAAACTATGCTGCAAATGTAATAACAAGGATGGAGATTTTTACCATATGTGGTGGACTTGTGATAAGGTGAAAACTTTCTGGTAAATGGTCTATAATGAGTTTAAAAAGATGTTAAAATATACCTTCCCAAAAAAACCAAAAGCATTTTTGCTTGGGTTGATGGGAGAAGAGATTGCTAATGCAGACCAAAGACTGTTTATGTATGCTACCACTGCAGCAAGAATCTTGTTAGTCCAAAGATGGAAATTTAAAAAATTGCCAACGATTGAGGAATGGCAGATGAAGATGATGGACTATGCAGAACTGGCCAAAATGACTGTGAGGATTCGGAACCAAGGCGATCAGAAATTCGAAAAAGATTGGAGTAAATTTATTGAATATTTAAGAGACTTTTGTAAAAGTTTGAAGACACTAACAAGACTGACATAGTTCTTCTTCATAGTTCTTGAAACATAAGGCAATAATTAGTCTCTGACCATAAGCAATAGAAGGACTCAATATGTATTAAAAGACAGAAACTGACATGAGGAAACAGAAAACCAGCTGAAAGGAGGAAAGGAAGTCACGAGCTCAATGTATTTAATTGATTATTGTAATGTGGTGATATTTTATGTTTTATTAATTTAAAAAGAATAAAAATTAGATTTTTTAAAAATAAAATAAAATGCAACTTCTTTTCTCATTAATTGATGGAGAACAGTAGTGGAAAACTCATAATGCTAATCACAATTGCCCTCTACTATAGTTTTTCTTCTGGTTAACAGTTAAAATGAAAGGAGGTAGAATCTGAAAGGAGAAAAGTAACATCCTAACAGTGTGAGGGGACCCAGGTGGCGCTGCGGTTAAACCACTGAGCCTAGGGCTTGCTGATCAGAAGGTCGGCGGTTCGAATCCCTGTGACGGGGTGAGCTCCCGTTGCTTGGTCCCAGCTCCTGCCAACCTAGCAGTTCGAAAGCACATCAAAGTGCAAGTAGATAAATAGGAACCGCTACAGCAGGAAGGTAAACGACGTTTCCATGTGCTGCTCTGGTTTGCCAGAAGCGGCTTTGACATGCTGGCCACATGACCTGGAAGCTATACGCCGGCTCCCTCGGCCAATAATGCGAGATGAGCGCGCAAACCCAGAGTCGGTCACGACTGGACCTAATGGTCAGGGGTCCCTTTACCTTTTACCTTTAACAGTGTGACTACTCTCTGCTAAGATACGGGTAGCCAATGAGGTGCCCAGCAGAGGTTTTGGACTACAATTCCCATCATGCCTGATTATTAGCTTTGCTGGCTCCGGATGATGAGTGCTAGATGACAACAGCAACTGGAGGGCACCATGTTAGCTACCCTTACTCTAAGCAAACTTACTGTAGTTAAAGACGGAATTCAGGAAAAACCCAGCAATATAATAAGACAATCTTTTAAAATAAATAAATAAGTCTGTTCATTTTTCATATGAAGCATTTAATAGATTTCAGGGGAAAGTGAATAAGATAGGAGGAGGAATGAAATGATGCTGGGAAATTGTTAAACTGCTGGTGACAGCATTCTTCGAGACTTCAAGGTCATTTATGAAGCTTGCCACCTACTCAGGACCACATTATCAAGGAGGCCATCATTTCAATAATGTTGCTTCCTTTCAAACAAAATGAAAAGGATGCTTTTATTACAGGCAAGGGAAGACAGAATAGAGGCAAGGTAAGATCATAATGCATAATAATCATGCTTATGTGGATTAGGAATTGTATGCGACAGAAAGCTGCTACTGTTTCCTCCTGCTTGTGAAACCTGCACAGGATCCTCCTCTGTGTTCTGTTCAAGGTGCTGTTAAGACTCACTTGATGACTCGAAACATTGCAATTCTGTGAAATATGGCAGAGTTGGAAAGGATCCCAAGGGTCATCTAGTCCAACCCCCAAGATGCTGCTTATTGAATGTTCCTTCCAATGCTCTCTAATCCTTCTCAGAAGCCCTGCTCTTGGTAGTGTTGCTTATTAAGGTGCAGCCTGTTGGTCCTCTTGAAACCTGGCAGGGATGCGGGTGGCGCTGTGGTCTAAACCACTGAGCCTCTTGGGCTTGCTGATCAGAAGATTGGCAGTTTGAATGTGCACAACAGATTGAGCTCCCATTGCTCTGTCCCAGTTTCTGCCAACCTAGCTGTTCAAAAGCATACCAGTGAAAGTAGATAAATAGGTACCACTGTGGTGGGAAGGGAAGCAGTGTTTCCGTGCACTCTAGCACTTGTCACGGTCCTCCGTGTGCCAGTAGCAATTTAGTCATGATGGCCACATGACACAGAAAGCTGTCTGAGGACAAATGCCTGCCTTTGACTGGACTTAACTGTCCAGGGGTCCTTTGCCTTTTCCTTTTTACCTTGAACCAGGCTCCACGAATCAGATTAGTAACATAACTAGCCTTTGTTCTTCATTGCCCTGACACCTGAAAGGATCTCTATCAGTGTAATCAATATATTTCAGGGGGTTAAGAAGTCTCCGGAACACCTTTCCTCTGCCTATTGTATTCCACAGGTGCATGTTGAAATTAAGAAAGTAAAAAGGGTATCAAGGGAAGAGTATCAGGCAAAATAGAAACAGAAAGCTATCTCATACCACTGTCCCTCTAGCTCAGTCTTGTCTCATATACCTGGCTCTGGCTAGCATGTGGCTCCTGAACCTCCTACCAACCTCCATTTTGCCATCAGTACCAAAAAGGTGGGAAACTCCTACTTTAGGGAAGGAGTCAGAACTACCCCCTTTCCCACATGAGCTGGGTTCCAGAATGTGTGCGTGTACAGTTTCCTGTTGTTTAGTCGTTTAGTCGTGTTGTTTAGATCTTCTTGCAGTCCATGGGACTTTCAAGAGTCTCCTCCAGCACCATAATTCAAAAGCAACAATTCTTCAGCGATCAGCCTTCTTTATGGTCCAGCTCTCACTTCCATACATCACTACTGGGAAAACCATAGCTTTAGCTAGACGGACCTTTGTCGGCAAGGCGATGTCTCTGCTTTTTAAGATGCTGTCTAGGTTTGTCATTGCTTTTTTCCCAAGAAGCAGGTGTCTTTTAATTTCGTGACTGCTATCACCATCTGCAGTGATCATGGAACCGAAGAAAGTAAAATCTCTCACTGCCTCCATTTCTTCCCCTTCTATTTGCCAGCAGATGATGGGACTAGGGGCCTTGATCTTAGTTTTTTTGATGTTGAGCTTCAGACCATATTTTGCACTCTGCCCTTTCACCCTCATTAAAAGGTTCTTTAATTCCTCCTCACTTTCTGCCATCAAGGTTGTGTCATCTGCATATCTGAGGTTGTTGATATTTCTTCCGGCAATCTTAATTCCGGCTTGGGATTCATCTAGTCCAGCCTTTCGCATGATGAATTCTGCATATAAGTTAAATAAGCAGGGAGACAATATACAGCCTTGTCATACTCCTTTCCCAATTTTGAACCCATCAGTTATTCCATATCCAGTTCTAACTGTAGCTTCTTGTCTCACATAGAGATTTATCAGGAGACAGATGAGGTGATCAGGCACTCCCATTTCTTTAAGAACTTGCCATAGTTTGCTGTGGTCGACACAGTCAAATGCTTTCGCATAGTCAATGAAGCAGAAGTAGATGTTTTTCCGGAACTCTCTAGCTTTCTCCATAATCGAGCGCATGTTACTCTTGATTTATTTAAAATGTTATTCTTTTAACATTTTAAATACATTCCAGTAAATCAGTATTTGTTTGTTCATTCCTTGAGGTTATCCCCCGTCTGTGATATATTGTGGAATAGCCTTCTTCCTTTTCTGATTCTCTATGGTGTAATTCTACACATGCATTCCTTTGATTCTACAAGTAAGAAGTTGTGGTCATAAAATATATCACATATATACTATTTACTTAAGGGCCAATTGTTTGTTTACTGACTGTGAACTTGTAAGTGAAACTGTTAATCCTGGGATGCTCTAGTAAATAAACCAGATCTGAAAATAAACAGATTTTAATGAATAAATCTATAACGTTTGAGGAATTACTGTGGATTCAAAGCTTTTTATGAGGCACTGGAAACGAAAAATAATGGAGTGTTTATCCACAGTTAACCCAACAAATAAGGTTTACAAACATCTGATATGTGTGGAGTAGATTCTTGGTTACTTAAAAATTATGGGACTTTGGGGGAAGCTATGGATGTTTGCTAAAAGAAAAAGAAAAGCATTAATAAAATGCTACTTTTCTTGGAAATATATTTTATTGGAAAAAGAAGAGGATGGAGTTGCCAGTTTCAACAACCCATGAAACAATTGAAGCAGTTATCTTGGGCGGTTTTTTTTATTTTTAAATGAGAATAGAGTTCAACAAAATAACTCTCACTTGGAAGATCAAGGAGGAAAGGAGGGGAGAGGACCAGGTGGCTGGTGGTGAGAAGCAGGTGTCAAATTATCTCTAGATTTGAACTGTCCATGAATAATTCAAAAGCATCTTCTTTTGGCAGGTGCCCAAACCACCAACTCTATACTCTCTGCAGATAGTGCGTATAGCCCAGACTAGGAAAAATATGCTGTGATATTCATATGCTGTTGCTTCGTATGCATGTCAAAATAGATTATCTTGTGCCACATAAGAGTTGATGAGACAATGTCAGTTGCAAATGAGAGTGTTGTGAGTTTGGGATGGGTTAAGCTGAGTCTCTTCCAATTCCTGGATCCAGCAAGGATTCAATTGTTTTGGGAGGACAGGGGGCAGGAATGTGTGGACTCCCTGGTCCTGAACATAGCTGCCAAGTTTTCCCTTTTCTCGCGAGGAAGCCTATTCAGCATAAGGGAAAATCCCTTTAAAAAAGGGATAACTTGGCAGCTATGGTCCTGAATGGGGTAACTGTGCCCCTGAAGGACCAAGTGCGCAGCCTGGGAGTCTTTGCCTACTCACAGCTTTCCATGGAGGTGCAGGTCAATTCTGTGTCCAGGGCAGCTGTCTACCAGCTCCATCTGGTACCCAGCCTGAGACCCTACCTGCCCACAGACTGTCTCACCAGAGTGGTGCATGCTCTGGTTATCTCTCACTTGGACTACTGCAATGTGCTCTACATGGGGCTACCTTTGAAGGTGACCCAGAAACTGCACCGAATCCAGAATGAGGCATCTAGACTGGTGACTGGAAGTGGCCGCAGAGACCACATAACACCGGTCCTGAAAGACCTACATTGGCTCCCAGTACATTTCCGAGCACAATTCAAAGTATTGGTGTTGACCTTTAGAGCCCTAAACACCCCCATCGTTCAGCCTGGACCGTGAGGTCCAGCTCCGAGGGCCTTCTGGAAGTTCCCTCACTGTGAGAAGTGAGGTTGCAGGGAACCAGGCAAAATGTCTTCTCGGTAGTGGCGCCCACCCTGTGGAACGCCCTCCCATCAGATGTCAAGGCAATAAACAACTATCTGACTTTTAGAAGACATCTGAAGGCAGCCTTCTTTAGGGAAGATTTAAATGTTTGATGTTTTAATGCGTTTTTAACATTCTGTTGGGAGCCACCCAGAGTGGCTGGGGAAGCCCAGCCAGGTGGGTGGGGTATGTATGTATGTATGTATGTATGTATGTATAAATAAATAAAATGTTGGAATAGCCAGGTCAGCTTATTGGTGAGCTAATGGCCCCCTAAGTATGTATCATTAAGGTAACAAAGAGGCTTTGTGCCAGAGGGCAAATGGGTGGGTCCCCCAGCCTCACTTGGCTGTTGATGAAAAGGACAAGGTCCAGAGGTGTGTGAGAGAGAGCTAGAGTAGGAACAAGCAGAAGCCTGAGAGGGAGAGGCATGCTAGATTTCCAGGGCTATGGCAGAAGAAAGACCCTCTTGGGGTGCCAATGCTGTGAGCCCCTCCAGCGTAGACTCGAGTTGTATATATGCATAAATCAGAAAGACGACACAGTCTCTGCTGTGCCTCATTCCAAGGAACCTGAACCCTCGGTAAGTGCCTGGAACCTCACACTGTGTGATGACTGGGGTGGCATGAAACACTACCCCCCCAAAAAAACTTACAACTATATTAAGCAGAGCTAGATGCCAAGAGCCCAGCTCCTGATATAGCAGACAAAACATGGAGAGATGGGGGGGGGGCATAGCTCATTGGTAGAGTATCTGCTCTGCATGCAGAGCTCCCAGTTCAAACCCTGAGTACCTCCAGGTGTGGCTGAAAATGTGCCCTGCCTAGAAGTTTGGAGTGCTGCTGACAGTCAGTGGCACATTCAAGCACACACACAAATGCACACAACCCTCCTTTATACATGCATGCATTCTCTCTCTCTCTCTCTCTCTCTCTCTCTCTCTCTCTCTCTCTCTCTCTCTCTCTCTCACACACACACACACACACACACACACACACACACACACACACAATTTAAATGGGGAGACAGATGCACCAGGACAATGTTCCTCAGAGGACAGCTGTTTCGTGGGCAAGAGACATGATTAAATGAGGGCATAGATGTGCAAGAACCACACCCAACCAACGCTATTTTTCTAGAAAAAGAGGTGCTGGAACTCACCATGAATGCCCCCTTTGTCCTGCACCCAACCATCTTTCTCTCCATCAAAACACAAAATGCTTTCTCTGCTCTTCTATGAGCAATGTGAATACAGGGATCTTGGCTGAATCTGGGATTCTGGAGAAGAAGTCAAAGCCTTCTTCCACCAGTGCTCCCGAATTAGACAAGATTGCTTTCCCTGTACTGCTATTAGCAGAGATCCACCATGGATGCAGGATACACATTTTACAGTCACAAGTATGAAAGGAGATTTCATACAATCCTTCAATCAGAATTCAGCTTTCAAGGACCGAGAAGGGCTGCTGCAGCCCCTTTTGTTGCTGCTGCTGTAAAATCCATGCCAAACAGAATATATATATATAGAAACCACCACCCTTAGACAAAAGTCCAGTTAGGATGTAATGCTTAGCAGCTAAGTCATAGAAGGAGTTCAAAAGTTGTCCTTACATTTTAGATTAACCACAGCTTGCTGTGTCATCTGGACTCAGACAAGCTACAATTAATTTTTAGGTATGGTTAGTGGAAATAAGTCTACTTCAAACCATATATTAAGAAGAAGGTTTCACCCAACTGTGGTTATGATAAACCACAGTTAAGGGCCGAGAGGTAACGTAAAACTGTCTAAAATGGAAGCAGAAATTTCCATTTCTTTCCTACGGCCGCATTTGGCGGGGGGGGGGGCAAGAAAAAAGTATGCAATGTGTGGTTTAGCTTTTGTCCTCATAACACAGAGAATCTGGTTTAATGTAGCCTTCCCCAAACTGGTGCCATCCAGGAATTTTGGGCTACAAAACCACTTCCGCGCCTGCGTCGGAGGTGGAGTTGTCAGCGTCACGACCCGACCACGCGCGCAGGGGCTGAGAGCTCAGCCCCTGAGCGATTGGGGGTTCCTGCCCGCATCATTCGAGGGCCGACCAATCCTGTCGGCCGGGGGGGCGTGTCCTGCTTCCTTTAAGCAGGTGAAGGGTGGCAACCTGCCCTCTTTCACCCTGCTCACCAGCTGCATCGGTTCACTTGGATCTTTGCAGCCCCTTATTGCTCTCTCTTTGTTCGCTTTGTTTTTCCTGCCTTTCGTCGCTTCTTCTAAATTCTCTGATGTCCCTAGCCTGCTTTTAGACCTGCATTTATGTGGCCGTTGCGGAGCCGCGCTCCTCGCTGGCAGCCTCTTCCTTTGTTCGCCTTCTCCATCCCTCATCTTTGCCTCATCTTTGTTTGTTCTTGCCCTGGGCACTTCCAAGTGAGGTAGTTTAGTTTTAACATTCTGTGTGCAGCCTATTCACAGTCTAGTGTTAGGCATGCCACTTTTTCTCAGCATTAATTTCCAATCTGTAAAATCCCATTGATTTCAATAGATTTACTATAAGCAGGACTAAGTCTGTATCCAACCCATTGTTGTCTTGTTGTGAGCTTTAGGTCTCAAAGAGAAAGCGCCATCTCATTAAAGAGGTACAGTTTACACCTGAAGGCAGCAAATTCATATGGCACTGGCTATTGATTTTTTTTGCAGAGTAATGAGGTCCAGCATGGAAATTGCCATAATCATACTTTATGATCATCACACACACACCTATACTTGAAATCTAATGATTAGAAAAGGTCTTTTTTCAAAAATGATGGCGGTGAAGTGCAGACTTAAATTACGGCAGGAAGATGTGTTAGGCAATCGAATGGGTCATTCAGTTCTCAAATCTGTATTTTCAAGTGAGGCTGGCTGAAATTTATAAAAGGAAGACAATTACAAGGCAGCTGTGACCAGAATATTTAAGAATAGAAAAGCCATCTCCCTGAATATATTATGCTGTGTACAAATTAAGCAACTGCCACTAACGTTCTCAAGATGACCAAGTCCTAAATAAACTAAAAGCCAGGAAGAAAGCCATTTCCATTTCCAGTGCTCGATTTATTTATGTTTCTGTGCAGGAAAAGAGCTCTCAAAAAGATCAACCAGCACAAATACATGCCATGTTTGGCTACACATGTTCCATTAGAAGATGCATCACTCCTCTTAGAGATAGAAATAAGCCAACAATATAAGAAGCATTGTTCTTTGATACACTTTAAGCAACCAGTGGCCACATTAATAAAGCCATAATCAAAGGGTGCAATTCTGAAGCTAATTTTCAACAGTCCTCATTGAAAAGTGGATTTAGAAATGTGTTTTTTGGATCAGGATTTTTATAGTGTACTTTTAGAACAAAAATCGGAAGCACAAAAGCAAAGGGACAGAACAAAGTAGACACTAGAATTAAGCCATTTTGCCTAGCAGTGAATTCTGCTGTTTATTAATTTATTAGAAGAATTGTGTGTTCTCTGTGAAATATAAAATGAAATCTGAAAAAAGAGAAGGCAATTAGAAGCATAGCATTAGTTCAAGAGGTATCTTCCTATTTTGTCCATAATTATGGTTTATATAGGCAATTTATTATTTGCGCTAGGATTTTCTATTCATTTTCTTGGTAACCAACATGAAAAAATATTGCTAGTAAATACTGTCATGTATAATATTCATCTTCACAGCAATTACATTCAAGGCCTTGGCATTTTGAAAAAGGGCAAAATGTAGTGTACCAACCTAGATGGTGATAAATACATTGATTTTAGAGGTTTGTCTTAAAATGTTTTCCAATTCACCTGATTTGATGTCCAGTTTTGGCCTTTAACAGGAACTCTATGTGGTTATGACTTGAATAGTTCAGAATAAAACAGGTCTGTAACCACAGAAGGAGGTGAAATAATATAAAACAGGCTAATGCAAAGTTATCTGACCTAGTCTTCTGTATGCTGCTATGAGATAGATAGCTTATGATTAATAAAATAACATTTAACAATGACCATAACAGCCACCCACATATGCAGCTGAATAAGGACATTTCATTTGCAGATTTCTTGATGATCAGCACCTAGAACATCCAGTGACAATTCACAACACACCGTGACATCCACAACGATGCTAGGTATATAAGCTGCTACTAGTCAGTTGCAGTTTTAGCTTGATTATTGCAGTTTTCAATCACCATTTGCCCAAGGACACAGAACAAGCACCAGAGCTTTAACATTACTTTGAGAAGAGTTGGAACTCACTGGAGTTGTAAATGAAAGTTTGAATTGGCCATCAATAACAAAGTGAGAGATTTACATGGTTCCAGACATGCAGTCCCTTCTCTAAGGATGGGCCAGTGCAGTCCTAAGCATGTGTAGAAGTAAAATTCACTGAGTTCAATGGGGCTTAATCATAGGTCATTTTATATGACCAAAAAATAAATGCTGAATGCAAGGACACAAGGAAACATAACAACCAAGCTTTTGAGTCCAGGTGATGTGGAGACAGCCTGTCCTGGATGGGATTGGGTTCCCCTGGAAGGAGCAGGTCCGTCGCTTGGGGGTGCTACTGCTTTCAGCCCTGCCACTGGAAGCTGGAGTGGCCTCAGTGGCTAGGAGTGCTTATTTCCAGCTGTTGTTTCTTTTGCTAGCTATGGCCACTTTGGGACAGAGATGTCTTGGTCCTGTTACACTGTGTTCTGATACCTTCCAGATCAGATTATTGCCAAACACTAGAGCTGCCCTCGAATACATGTCGTAAACTTCAACTGGCCAAAAGTGCAGCAGCCAGATTAGTAGCTGGGGTTCCCTTTGAACTCATATATCCCCTATTGGGACGTGGGTGGCGCTGTGGTTTAAACCACTGAGCCTCTTGGGCTTGCCAATCAGAAGGTCGGCGTTTTGAACTCCTGTGACAGGGTGAGCTCCCATTGCTCTGTCCCAGCTCCTGCCAAACTTGCAGTTCGAAAGCAGTGCAAGTAGATAAATAGGTACCACTGCAGTGGGAAGGTAAACGGCATTTCTGTGCACTCTGGCTTTCCTCATAGTGTCCCGTATGAGTGTCTGTTCTGCCCCCTACATCCCATTGCACCAGAAGTGGTTTAGTCATACTGGTCACATGACCTAGAAAGCTGTCTGTGGACAAATGCCAGCTCCCTTGGCCTGAAAGCAAGATGAGCGCCACAACCCCATAGTCTTAACTGTCCAGGGGTTCTTTACCTTTTACCTTTACCTATTTAAAAACTTCTGAGATGTTCCCACTAGGTGTTTAAAAAACCAAATAATGTAAGCCCCAAACATTTTAAAGACTGCCTTATTTCTTACAGACCTCAGTTGATAAGATCAGCAGAGGGACGGGCTCTTGTTAGTTCCACCATCCTCGGGTGTCTAGGCAGTTATTTTTCCACAAGGGCCAACATTGATGCCAAAATCCAGCACTGCCTGAGCTCTGCAAATACTGCTTTCTCCCGATTGAAGTGCAGAGTGTTTGAGGACCTGGACATTCGGAGGGATACCAAAATGCTTGTTTACAAAGCTATTGTACTACCAACCACTTATTATATGCTTGTGAAACATGGACCACTTATAAACGCCATCTACAACTCCTCAAAAGATTCCATTGGTGGTGTCTCTGAAAAATTGTACACATCACTTGGGAAGACACACAAACTTATATCAGTGTACTGGAAGAAGCAAAGATCACCAGTGTTGAAGCAATGATTCTTCAACATCTTCAACAGGACCCACATTAGTTGTGATTTTATTTCATTTTAAGCTGTATTTTATATTGTTGTTCTGGTGAAGGTCCCGCAATAATGTTCTTGTTCTTGTTGTTAAATGGAAGTCGCAACTACATTTTTGAATGTAAAGATTTCCTTGTTCAGTGGAATAGTGATTGGCATTTGTTTGAAAAATGAATGAAACACTAAACAAAGTGAGATCCATTTGCTTCACTCTTTTTAGAGAATTTCTGCAACTGGCAAAAGTGAGAGTGCACACATATTTTTGCAAATACTGACTGAAAGTTTCATTTTCATCATTTTACTTCTTTGAATAAAACCAAACAGCCACAACAGCAAGCAATTAGTGTCATGCCCAGGGAAATTGTGCTATTGAAAACATTTTTTCAGATTATAGTAGCTGTGTGCGCATTGAGTATTTATGGGTTTAACATTTCATTGTGCACTTTTTACAGATTTTTATTTTCATTTGTCAGCCATGAAATGTGAAAATTAGGAGCACTTATAAGCGATTCATTAGGTAAAATTTCATATAATTAGATTCACTTTCCAAACCTCCATGTACGGTTGGATGTTAAAGAAGAGAAGCATAAATACATGCTTGCAAATGGGATACTTAGCATTTGGTCATAAATAGCTGCAAAACTGGAAGTACACATATGACTGTAAAGTTTTTGTAACTCAGCCCACAATCCTATACTCACTTACCAGGTGGGGAAAAGGGACTTGATTCCAAGAGGGCAAGTATAGGATTGCACTGCTCATTACAATAATTGATGCAAAACAGATTGAGGCACTTATGCATTTAACACTTGCATAAAATACAGAATGTTAGCAGTTTGTCCTCTTACCAAAGCTGTATGACCAAGAGAATCTTCATCAGACCAAAAAAAATTATCTATGTAAGGCACATTAAGAAACCAGTCGTGTTTATGCTTAGATTTGATGTTTCAGAGATATAGTGGTTATTATCAGATTATTATATTATAATTACTGTATCATTGTAAACAGCCAGTGTCCCAATTTCTTCTCCTTTTTGTATGGAGTCTTTTCGAGTTTAAACCTGAGACAAGGAAACATCTTTTTACAGATATTTGTAAAGAGCTCTGGAGCTCTGTTTGTTTTTGGCTGAAGAGCAGGTTAAAATTTATTTAGACAAACAAAAATAATCATTCCAGTGAATATTAAGAGATACACATCATTGGCAAGTGATGAAATATTCTATTTATAGGAATGATAGATTTTAGTTTATTGAATGGGAATCCTGACTTTGTAGGGAAAGACTGACCCTGCTGCTTCCCTAAATGTATCAGTATATTAGAAATTCAATGAGACTTGGGATTTCTCCCTGAAATTATGACCCCATAGTGCCTTTCTGTCTTAGATTTTCGGAGCAAGGGAATAATTCAGTTCCATTTCTCAGCAATAGGAATTAAGTTGTTGTCGTTTAGTCGTGTCCAACTCTTCGTGACCCCATAGCACGCCAGTTTCCTGTCCCTTTCAGTGAAAATTCCTTCTGAAATGCACATTAATTTTATTAATGAGTCTGTATTGGGTTGTTGTTGTTTAGTCATTTAGTCGTGTCTGACTCTTCATGACCCTATGGACCAGAGCACGCCAGGCACTCCTGTCTTCCACTGCCTCCTGCAGTTTGGTCAAACCATTTCATCCTCTGTCGCCCCCTTCTCCTTGTGCCCTCAATCTTTCCCAGCATCAGGGTCTTTTCCAGGGAGTCTTCTCTTTTCATGAGGTGGCCAAAGTATTGGAGCCTCAGCTTCAGGATCTGTCCTTCCAGTGAGCACTCAGGGCTGATTTCCTTAAGAATGGATATAGGTTTGATCTTCTAGCAGTCCATGGGACTCTCAAGAGTCTCCTCCAGCACCACACTCAAAAACATCAATTCTTCGGTGATCAGCCTTCTTAATTGAACAAATTTTCTTTTTCGAAAAAGAAAAAGAAAGGAAGATTATAAATAAACTAAGGAGACAGTATGAAGAGAAAATACAACTGGAAAAAATAGAAACATAAATATATAAATGACTGCAGGTTGCTTTGCAGTTCAGGAACAGCGAAAAGCTAAATGGTTACTGCTGCCCAGTCTCATTGTAAGAAATTGCCATACTTGAAGATTTCGTACCTGCAACCTTATTTGCCTCTCTGGATAATTGTCATAAAATTTGGGTGGCCAGTTTTCAAAAATACCTACATATCATATTCACCATCCTCCTAAACCACCCTATTCTGAGTCTAGGCCAACATTCTCCAACCAGGTGTGCTCCAGCTGTTTTGGGCTACAGTGCTCATCAATCTCAGCTAAGTAGGTAGGTTGCAAAGGTTCTTCAGCAGAGTGTGGAAAGGTACCTTGAAGGTACTGCATTAGCATCTGGGTCACACAATAGCATTTTCGAAAGACCCTACCCCTTAGATGGAAAGAGAAGAAAAACATGCCATCTGTATTCATTTTCCAACAAAAGGCATGAAGTTGAATTTTACCAGTTGATTAATATTTCGCTTTTCAGGACTGTGGAATGCAGTCCTATAAAGATCCCTGCATTCTCTTCTGACACTTTTATTTCAAGACTATTGTTTATATCAGGTGAAAGACTAACCCTGTTTAAACAATATAGTGCAATGCAACTACGTGCTTTTCTGTTTGCTATAACTTTATGATGATAAACCATCCCCTTTTACTTAACTCTCAAGAGTAACCCAATACATTCATTTCTCTAACAAAGGCCAGTACTAAAATGTTATGCTGAAAAATCACAGAAGGATTATTAGCGTGCTGAAGCCGACAGCATTGGAGAAATTTAAATACAGGGGAAACAAGAATAATGAGAATAGCAGGCCTATATATTCTGTCAAATTGAACTCTTTAGCTTCCCAGAGAAGGGAAATGGAAACATTTGAGATTCAAAGTACAGAGCCTGGGAACCAATAAGGAAGTTACCTGCAAACTAGAAAGGAAATAATTTCCACTGGCGAAAATGGGCAAGGGAGGACAGTGGATTTCTAGGGCAAAACAAATGAAAATGATTCTTCAGGAATAGTGTTATGAGTCCCAAGATAGAACTATCTCTGGCTAAGAGGATTTAGAAGTAACAGGAGAGAGACACTTAAAAGTCAGATGCAGAGAAACGGCCACATTTGGTATAGGAATTTTAAAATGAAGGGCTCCCGTGGGTCTATTCTATGGCCACTGCAGCACAATAATTTGAAAGGCTCCAAGATTCTCTTAAGCTCATTGTAATCTTGGTGTTGTTGGAAGCAGACACTGGAGCCTGGGTTTGCAGTCTAGCAAGGCAAACTCAGGCCCCCTTTGGCAGGGAAGAGTGTGATGGGGTCATTTCCCCAGGTTTTAAACATGGAGGGCGCCATAATGACATTGACAAATGGTACACTTCAACAGAGAAGAGAAGGAAGAAGGCAGCAAATGAAGATCCCACCCTTGAGCTTCTTGGAGCCTCAGAAAGGTCCCGTCTTTCAGTTATTTCTAATATACAGGGGAAGGGTAGACATTGTGAATGAGAGTGTCTTTCTATAATGTTTACCTTGGGGCATGGATGATTTAGCGAGAGTAACAGATGCCTCTACTTTTGACTTCCTAATCTTCCAAACTAGCAAATTACATGTCTACAGAATAAGCTTTCTAGGAGCAGATGACCCAATGTCATAATTATTACTGCAGTTGAAATGTGTTACAGAGGAAGTCCAAAATCTGGGGAATCTCAAGATTCACATGCTGACAACACCAGATTAATTTTGTCAATGTCCAAAACTATATACAAGTAGGTAGCCGTGTTGGTCTGATGTAGTCGAAACAAAATAAAAAAATTCCTTCCAGCAGCAACTTAGAGACCAACTAAGTTTGTCATTGGTATGAGCTTTTGTGTGCATGCACACTTCTTTAGATACACTGAAACAGAAGTCACCAGATGCTTATATATAGTGAGAGGGTGGGGAGGGGTATTACTCCCTCCAAAGCTATATATACATTGCCACATTTTCTGTACAAGTGAAAGTTGGCATTCACGGCTGCTAGCATTCACTGGTATTTCATTGATTTTTCAAAGTAGACCTTGCAAATCTTCAAGACACCTGCTCTCACAATGGCTGGCATTTACATACCACCATTCATACATAAATATTAGCATTCTTTCACTTATCCACTGCAATATATTGCATAATTTCTGATCAAATATCCATAGATGTTTTCCTGTTGCCATTTTCCTTCATGTGTTATTCCTATGCTAGCATCTCATCTCCCAAGCACACCTCCTCTGATACACCACCCCATCTGCACAGATCTTGGTATTTCTGCACAAATTTTGTGCAGGAATTCTAAAGGAATTAGAATTCGAATTTAGAATTCCTACATTTCCTAGAATTCCCTTCACCAAAATGATAGAATAACCCTGATTATCAATTATTTTCACATCAGCATGTGTTCAAAACAAGCAGCACCTATCTGCAGAAGATTTAAGCATGAAATATGGCAGGAGAGTGCAGATACATAAGTAATAAAATGAAATAATGAAATAATTGTCTGCAGGAGAGAGAAATATATATTGTTTTAAAGAAGGGTCCCTTGGCTGTCAGCCTCCTTTGGCTGGGATAATATGTTCACAGGCAGTTGTGGGCTCACCTCAGGCTTTTACAGGTGTCTATTCAGACATTATTTGGTTTTCTGTGTTATGCATCTGTCTCTAGCTGTGGCTCTAGGGTCTTTCCACATTGGCAAACATATGTGAAACATAAGCATGATTAAACCTGGTTCCAAGCAGGATGTTGTACTATCCTCCCATACAGATGTCATATCATGTTCATTAGGTTCATTAGGTTACAGAGCAATCTGCCATTTCATGCAAGAAGAAGCTAAGTAAGTGGTAGAGTTACTGTCATAAGCTAAGGCATGGCAGGGGCAATATCAGGATCCATGGAGGCTGAGGTGGTAGCATGTTGGGAGCCATGTCCTCCTGATCTCATGTTGCCATCAACTCACAGTGCATAGTAAAAACAACATAATAAATCCACATGTACCGAAAGAGGCCTGTTTCTTATGTCAAAACACCCTCACTGTACATACAGATTCAAGGGGAAAGGCCTCAATGTTTTTGGGACTGGGTAGAACCTTGGAAAGGCACATTGGTCTAAGAAGATATTTATACAAATGCTGGGCTTTCCCAAGCAAACAACCACATAGCATCTGATGTATGTTCTGCCTTGCATCTAGGTGAGCCTCACAATGAATTCTTTCTTGGTTTCAATTCCAGAATGAACAGTGAATTGACAGTGTGAACTGGATAGAATGCCTCAGGTTTTCCCAAAGAGATCTACTGGGCACCAATGCGAAGGGTAAGGCAGTGCCCACAATTTCTTGCTAAAACCATTTATTTATATTTCAATTAAATGCATGATAGGCTTGAAGAGAATATATAGTATATCAGGGATAATCAACATGGTGCTCTGAAGATGTTGTTGGACTACAACAGCCCCAGTCAACATGGTCAATAATCAAGGATGATGGGAGTTGAAGTGAAACAGCATCTGAAGGGCAGCACATTGGCTACTCTATGCATAGGGGTTAAGAGATTAATCTGATCTTTAGAATTAAATATGAGGTGGTGACAAGAAACTTGTGCCTGTTTGGTTACCTTGCAGTCGGCCAAGATCTACACATGACCATGCGGCTACTTATATCCACCATAAAATAGTATACAGCATTAGACTTCACTAATGTTAAACCTGAGGAAGGCATGCAACGAGACGGAGAACATTTTTGGGTGAGTAAAAAAAACCCAAATCCCAGCCTTTGTTTTGTTGCAAAATATATATGAATTGAAATGGGTAATACGTCAAAATTCCAAGGCCTTCTCCTTGCCAAATTCAAGAAGAGGATGAAGGAAACAAGTTCAAGCCTGGGTAGCTCAGTTGGTTAGAGCACGGTGCTCATAATGCCAAGGTTGCAGGTTTGACCCCTGCACGGGACAGCTGCATATTTGGGTTGGACTAGATGGTCCTCAGGGTCCCTTCTAACTCTGTGATTCTATGAATCTGTGGACTGTCCTATGAATCTATAAACAGAGAAGTTTATACTGAGTCAGACTATTGGTCTATCTACCTCAGTGCTGGCTACACTGACTGACAATACTTCTGCATGTTTCCATGCAGGGGACATTCCCAACCCTACCTGGCTATTGAACCAGATATATTCTCCGTGCAAAGCAGAGATGCTCTGCCAATGAGCTGAGGCCTTTCCCTATAGCGCCATAAAATGAGGAATGATAACGTTCCTTTCAAAGTATTCCCAGAAGTACCAGTCATTCAGATACACACACTGCCAGTTGGGGGGGGGGGGTTAGAGATAAATTACCAATGTAAAGTAACTACCCATAAAGTGTGTGTGCGTGTGCGTGTGTGTGTGTGTGAGAGAGAGAGAGAGAGAGAGAGAGAGAGAGAGAGAGAGAGAGAGAGAGAGAGATGGATCAAAACTCCCACATTGTACCAGCAGCCAGCAGCTTAACAGCAGTTCAGTCGAACTTTCAGTTCTGCAAAGCTGATGCAGCAACTGAAATGACTCGTCAACAGCTGACGGAGACCTGCCTGGGTGTTCCCTTTCTTGTGGTTCCCTGGTTATCCCAAAATGGCTGGATGTCAAGGAGATCTGAAAGACTAGAACAAAAAGGGGGAGAAATAATAATAATAATGTTGAGATGGCCGATTATTTACATGTGTGGGAAATAGTTCTCTACTGAAAAGTGAAAGCAGGAAGGGAAACACCATCGGTGATAGGAAGGGCAGAGGAGTTCAAGGACTTTTCTCTTCAAGCATCATAAATTAAGCATATGGAGAGCTGCTGCTTGGCCATTGATGGCTGGTCCCACAGCAACCTTCGTGGCAAAATTCAGTTGCATTATTTTGCAAGAGTGGCTACTCATATGACTTATTAGGGGCCACCTCGAATGTCCCCCCCAAAAAAACACCCTTAAGGAAACATATTCAGTACTGTACATCATGACTTAGGGCCCCTCCAGAATGGGGCCACATCTACAAGATATATTTAAAGGGCTTTAAACAGTCATGACTTCCCACAGAGAATTCTGGGCTGTAGTTTGTTAAGGGTGCAGAGAGTTGCTAGAAGACCCCTATTCCCCTCTCAGAGCTACAATCCCCAGAGTGGTTTAATAATGAATCCCTAGTGAACTTCTCCTTAGTTCTCTTAGAATGACAATAATGGATCCCTAGTGAACTTCTCCCTTGATCTCTTAGAATGACAATGTCCACCTGAGAGGTGCCAGAGCTAAGCAAAGCATTTCCTGAGAGATGGGAGGGAAATTTAAAAAGAGGCCATCTGCAGCAGTAGATGAAGTGTGATTCTACCCTTTGACAAAAGAGGGAAATCGACCACACTCCAACATATTGCTACAAATTCCTGCCTTTAAACTAGTGACTGTTCTAGCCACTTCATATGAGCTTGGGCGTAGCCAAGGGGAGGCAGGGGGGGCAGCTGTCTCCCCAGTCACTAAAAAGCTATACAAATCCATACAAATATGAGGTTCTCCCCCCTCCTACAGAAGCCTGCCCCTCCAACAAAAATTCTGGTTACACCCATGCATATGAGTGAACCTACATTGCGACCTATAGGAGGTGATTCATGGGGCAATGGGAGTAGTTAAAATGCAAATACTGTTGAATTTTTGTGACATTTCTCAGGAAACGGTTGCATTATCTTTGTTTCATCGTACAAATCTAAAGTGTGGAACCACTTCATGGCGACCTTCTCAAATGAAGCAATACATCAGTAGAATATTCAAATAGCAAAATAAATAAATAAATAAATAAAGTTTTCCCCCAACTGCATTGCTGAGACAATTTTTCGTGGCGGATAAACTGTTTTAAAAATGATTTTGCAAAGAGTTTTGCTTGTACACTTACAGAGTGTACAAATACATTACTTCTGGTAAATAAGCCACCATAGCCGCTAGAGGGCCATGAAAAATCATGTCCCTTGTCTACCCATGGTATCTGAAGACAAAGGGGCACATTGGTTACCAGATGTGGAATTTCTGCATGGAATGCAAATTACCTACCACTGAAGTACATCCTGCCCCTTAATGCAGGTTTTTGGAAAAGGCTGCACATCTCTAACTAAATACAAAGAAATCCAACAAGCTATTCATGTTGCTGGGAATTGGACAAATGTTATCCCTCCCACTCACCCACCCACCCCCTGGGCACTTTGCAAAGCAGCTCATAAAAATCCTCTTATCTAAAAAAAAAGGTTTCAGGGATTATTTTATTAATAAACCCATTCCTGGATAAATTGCATCAGTGAGAGATTTTCCTCAGTAAGGATTTGAATAGCACCATGAAAGACCATATATGCAAATTCAAATTGTTGTTGTTGTTATTGTGCTAGCTTGTCCAGTGCAAGTTATTCCTCATGGAATTGCTTCAGTGAGTGCAGTATGAAAGAAAAGTGTTAGTACAGCAATTATGAAAGCCCCTGGTAAACCTCCTTAATTAAAGCTGTGTTTAATTTTATAACTAATTATGCAGCTCTGGAAATAGTTCTAAAGTGTGTGTGTGCGTGTGTTTAAAAAATGTTGCGTTCCAGCAATGTGCCAGATAATTATTGCTCATCCAGAGAATAAAGCCTTTTGGCCAGAAACTTAATATCCACATGTAGCTTAGATATGCAGTTAAACATTTATATCCCACCTGCTTTATGTTAATTGCAGGCAGCTTAAAACAAACTATGGTAATCCGATCAATCAAATTGGATTTAAACTACACCACAAATACAATTATGATAAATTTGATAATGATGCCAACTCGTGAAGCTGATGGGAAAACAGAGGGCATTCACCCACCACCCAACATATGAAACTGCATACACTTACCTAGATCTAGTTAGACCAGTATCACCACCTACTGTGACACTGAATCTCCAAAGTCTCAGCCAGGGGTCCTTGCCAGTTTTCCTGCCAGAACTCCTGGAACTGGTGGTGTCCAGGATTGGACCTGAGACCCTATGTATGTGAAGCATGAGTCCTACTGCTGAACCAGGGCCCCAGAGAATGCTGACTTAGGATGCATTCAGACAGGGGCATATGCAGTGGGGAATGGAAGGGGCAGGCCACGCCAGGTGCCACTCTGGGAGGGGTGACAAGATGGCCCCTGCCTCCCCCCAGCTGTAGAGCAGCCGAGGGCGCATGCAGTCAGTATGGGTGCCGCTCTTGCAGCGTCCATACAGGCTACCACTCTCACACGCCATCCATACAGGCCATCTGCACGGCTACCTCTCGCACGGCGATCTTATGGGCTGCCACATGTGCACACTAGAAATTGAGACAGAAACATTGGCATTGTAACCAGGAAAATGAGTGTAATGAACCCCGTTTGTGAATGCAGCCTTACAGACAATATTGCTAGGAATTAGGGATGCCAACTTGAATAAAGTATTGGGGGGGGGGGGAAGCTCCCTCGGCCTCTGCACCATCCTCCTTCATACCTTTAAAAGTCCAAAAAGTGTGATTCCCAATGGAGGTCAGGGCACCCCAGCAAATAAATGGCTTTAGTTGCAAGAATCTTGCAACCACCACATTGCTATGAGACAGCTATCTATGCTCTGTTTAAATATCCCCAACAAATGCGAGCCCGCCATCACCCGGGACAAAATGCTCCATTGTTAAGCAGCTCTTGCTGTTAAGAAGTTTCTCCTAATATTTAACCAAAAGGATGATGCTTTCATGCCTTGAGGTAAGTAGGTCAGTGAATGATGACAGCTGAAATTTATGATGTATTTTATAATCAGCACTAAAGCTGGATAGACTGGGGGAGTAAATCAGTTGTCAAGTTGATTTGACCATACACAAGAGTCCACGATAGCCGTGGTGTGTTATGGAAAGAGGGCTAGTATTATAAACAACAACAACAACAGTGATTTATTATTGATGCTTTGTACATACCAAATTCTGAAACACCATATCAATAAATTTGCAGGAACACAGCCCCCACTGCTATGGTGTCAATGCAATAGGAAACATTACAACATCATTATATTCCTCCATGTGCCAAGGTCTTGATATTTATAATTCTACCCTCTCTAGTTTTATAACAGCAATTCATTTCATCTTCAAAAAGAAAAAGAAGAAAAAGGACTGCATTTATTCTAGACTGAATTCATAAGCTTATCATTCTTTCCCTTGATGGTTTGGGTCAATGTGATCTCTGGTGGCACTCCACTGGTGTTAACAAGGTGTCAACACTTAACAGTGTGTCGTCAAGAATATATTTAGGTTCTTGTGTTGTTTCAAAGAACAACTTTCTTCTCTGGGAAGGGCTAAGAGAGCTTTCAAATGTAAATTGGCTTCTTCACTTCCTGATGACAGGCTAGCTCACCCCAGGTGGTGATTCAGATGCATCATGTCTGATGTTTTAAGCAGGGGGAAAGTGAGTTAGGAATCAGGATTAGCTGAACATTTTGCTTCTAAAGATGCAAGACACAATTCTTTCAAAAGAATGCACTAACAGCTCAAGTCACCAATCTATACTTCAATAACATAATAAACGTCCTCAGCTTCTTCCAAGTATCTGCTGGCTGGCTATTGCACTTCCCCGATTGACATTGCTTTCTGATCAGTTTGTGATACTTTAAGTCAGGCATCCCCAAACTGCAGCCCTCCAGATGTTTTGGCCTGCAACTCCCATGATCTCTAGCTAACAGGATCAGTGGTTTGGGAAGATGGGAATTGTAGTCCAAAATATCTGGAGGGGCCGAAGTTTGGGGGTGCATGCTTTAAGTGTAAATAGAATTTCTATGAACATACAGCGGTTGGACTAGAACCTGAGAGAAATGGGTTCAAAACTTAATGGGGTGACTGAACTTGTCCCAGTTATTACTCTCAGCCTGCTCAACCGCAAAGGGTTGTTTTGAGAATGATCAAATGAAGGGGAGGGGAAAAGAGAAGAACCAGGAAGAAAATTAAATGCTTAGATTTGTGTTCTCCCAGACATTTAATCTTTATCTTAGTATTACATCCTTAGACTGCATAAGCAATATGGGTTAAAAAGGGGGAAAGAATGATAGATCAAAAAACATTTTTTAACAATTTCATTCATCTCATTCATGAATTAAATGCAGGTAGGTAGCCGTGTTGGTCTGAGTCGAAGCAAAATAAAAAAATTCCTTCAGTAGCACCTTAAAGACCAACTAAGTTTATATTTTGGTATGAGCTTTCGTGTGCATGCACACTTCTTCAGATCTGAAGAAGTGTGCATGCACACGAAAGCTCATACCAAAATATAAACTTAGTTGGTCTTTAAGGTGCTACTGAAGGAATTTTTTTATTATGAATTAAATGATAAGCTAACATCCTACTCATCATATAATTTCAAACACTAATAAAATGGAGGGGTTCTCAAATCACAATGGCATAAATTACATGTTTTGCTGCCTTAGTTAAGAATAATGTATGCAAGTCAACCCCCATGTAGAACAGCTTCTATTTATCCAAAGTCAGGCAGGTTCAACATTTTGTCAATATAAGAATCACACATTGTTCAATGATTTTTGAAATTAAAACAAGTGCTTTTCAGATGTGCAGAAATCCACATTTCATCTCACTGCAATTTCAGCTCTTGGCCTGATGTCCTCCAAATAAATTCCTGTCTGCCTGTTATGTATTATTATTGTCAAAGGTGCTGAAAGCTCAGTCATAACATCTGAAGCTTGAACCAAATCCAAAACCAACCTAACCAGATAGTTTTCACCAGAGGGTTTTTGAAGTAGGGCCAAAAACATATTCTAAAGCCACCCCAACTGATGTTAAGTGTCTTAACATCAGACCCGAATGATTATGAAAATCCAGGCTAAACAGCCTAAGATGTGTGCTTAGTATGGAAGTTGTTCTGTTCATCATCAATTAGACAGGATTTTTGTAATGATGAAAGATGTTTAGGATATCATTCCTCCAATTCTTTACATCTGTCAGGGTAAATCCGTTGTTGACATTAATAATTACACTGGGCACCATTCAACAGTATGAAATGCTAGGCACACCCACTGTATCCCAACTTCTGGAAAGAAATTTATGCAATGACACAACACTTCAGTAAATGGAGAATCTTACCCACAACACACTTGCATCTCCTGCTGAAGAAGGTGTGTTATGTATTCAGACTGACAATTCCTTTGTCGATCTTCACTTTTACAATTCAGAAGGGTGGCCTTTTGGTGTCGAACCCCCTTTTTGCCATTGCAGCCCTTCAATGGGCACCCTCAAAATTTGCCATGAGGTGGGCTTTGCCAGTATTCGCACACCGTTGTATCACACGAAACACTTCCAATCAGCCCTATAGCAAAGCCACAGAAAAAACATGGGGAACTAGGAATGAGAGACAAGTGTCTGCACTTCTCAAGAGACCTTTGTTCATAAGCACAACATCTTAGCAAAACAATGACGAGCATCTCTGCCACATTAGTTGTTGCTATTATTATTATTATTATTATTATTATTATTATTATTATTAGCTGCTATTATTATTTTACCAGCACCCACCCTTCACCAGCAGGTCCAAGGTAGGTTTCAACATTTTAAAATGCAGTGTTAAATGCAGTGAAAGCAACTTTTACAGGAGTAGGGTGGATCCTGAAGACACACACCTCAAGTGTCAAAGAGCATTCACCAAAAACTGTATAGTGGAGGTGTTAGGCACATCTCTGTGGGGAGACACAATTTAGGGGCTGCCATGGAGAATGCGCTTTCTTGGGCCACCACCACCCACAAAAATCTGAGGGTGGCAGAAGTACCATGTGGGCACCCTCTGCTAGTCTAAACACCCAAGAGGCTCTGTGGTGAAGGAGGGCTATGTTTTAGACCTCCACGGAAAACTAGAGGGGGGAAATCAAAGCCCAATTGCCTCCATGAGGGACCCAAAAGGGTGGACATTTGCCCCTCAGGCCATTTATCTAGTTTCAGATTGTTAACTGGGAATTCTTCTTTCGTTCAGATTTCAATCCAAACAGGAGAAGAATCAAGTAGCTCAGTAATTGCATACTTTCTCCTTGACGCAAATATTCTGAAGCTAGATTCTGCGCCCGAGTCTGTTAACGTTTGTCAATATCTCTACTACAGACATGCTGCTCTTAGTGATCGTAGGTGAGTCAGCTTTCATGGCCCTATGGTCTCCCTAATCCTCTCCAAAGTTGATAAACTGTGCCTTCTCCATGTCCAGGCTCACAAAACCACCTTTTTTATTATTGTGATTGGTCTACTTTTGGTCCTGCCCCTTTGCTTCTCTTTTCGCTTGTCAAATGGCAAATATATTTTTCTTCTGCTACTACCATTAACTGTGTTCCAAGCACCCGGTTCTCTCCTCTAGTTCATCAGAGGATTTTCAAATGAAATTAATAAACTAGATTAATAACTAATCATGGTAACAAGAAAGAGTAGGAGAACATAACTAAAACAATGGTTTTAAAAAGAAATTCTAGTCTTATTCTGTGCAATGAATACACGGGATTGCAGTATTTTTCATGACCTTACAATAACCCATAAGTACAGCAGGCAGCAGGCCAAAGCTAGCAGCTTTCAAGGCTGAACTGAATTACATTTGTGTCAAGAAGATAAAGATGCCACAAAATCCCCTCTGAATGCTTTCTTGTCATCTCTACAGGGGGAAACTCTGTTTCTAATCCATAAAGTCTTCCCTGCATTCTTTGTTTTGAAACCAAAAAGACAAAATCCACCACTTGTCTCCATCTGCTTTTTTTAAAAAATGATTTGCCATCCTGTAACATTATATAAGATGGCAAGGTGGCTTGCTGCGGATTTGGGTGTGTGACAGGCAAAGTTATTGTTAATATTACATAGAGCATATTCTGCCTAACATGTCATTTATCTTGTAGTAGTCCCCCCCCCCCGCCTGCTTGCCTAATGTTTTCCTCTTGACATGTCTGTAGTGTATAAACTCATTCCCTAACTCTTGATTTTCAAATCTGTTTCTCTTACCCTACTATCCTTTTTTTAAAAAGCCTGTTCTTTAACTTTACTACTCTAAATTGTAGATTGAGTGATTTCACATGCTATCATACTTTATACTGTCTGTTTTTAGGATTGTGCAAAGCCTTCCCTTTTTATTTTTGTTCACCTTTCAGGGCATTGGCACGACATGTTCAGTACACTTATTTGCAAAAGCAGATATGGCATTTTGCCACAATGGGATTTTCACAGCCCCTGAAACATTATGGTGAGCTCTTGTTATATCGCCTGTCACTCAAAATCACAGATGTGGCTTATTCATTGTTCCCCATTTAAGAAGAGAGACCTGTTTTTAATTACAGATTGTGACCCCATTCGAAAACACAGACTTCTAGCTAGGGATACAGGGCAAAAATGCATATAGCAGTGTATAGTATGCACCAAAATATATCTATTAGTTAAAATAATGTAAAAAGGTTTCCTATTAGGGAAAATTGCTTTGCAAAAACATGTATATTAGGTAGAACTGCATACAAAAACAGGTATATTCAGAGAATTTTACACTAATATGCTGTTGAATTTTCATGGGGTTATTTATTTATTTATTTTTAAAAATGCTAACTTTATGGAAACGTGGAGAACCAAAATTAAGACTGGAAAAAATGATAAACCAAGAGAAGCTGAAACTGACAGATTTGCCCATCCCTTAACAATTTCCCTGTCACAAAAGCACAGGCCTCAGAAATTGCCATTTCGAATCATAGCTTGCATACCTTTTCGCTGTGGACCAAAAATACTATTCCCATAAACTATTCCAGATCTGTAAAATAGAGTTGGCAATATTATTTTATTTGAGGTTGGGGGGAATCAGCTAAGTTAAATGGGGAACATACAAAACCCCAGTAATATATGGGACAAGCCAAATGACAAACATAGTCTTAAATATTCTCAGTGGTACTTAATACCTGAAAACAATACCACTCAAATATACACTCAAATATAATTATTGTATGCATGAATATAATGGCTTTGAGTGTCTATATCTCATCTGTCTCAATATCTCACATTATTTATTTTCTTGTTTTAGTCAGTATTAGACCAACACTCTTCTGTGCACTGTATTCCATGTTTATTCTTTTCTCCTGTTGATTTTTCCCCCTTCTGCAAGGTCAAGATACAATATAAAGGTCAAAGTAGAAATGAAGCAGTGTCAGTGAAAGTAAAGATATAATCATAGGTTATGCTTCAAGGCAGGTGCTTGTAGCTGGCGGTGGAGGGGGCATTGCGGCCAACAGAACTGCAGAAATAACCCATGTTAAATATGTGGCTTGTGGATGTACAGGTATGTGTATGAAACATAGTAACTTCATCATCATGAAAAATGCTACATGGTAGGGACTAAATCTAGGCAACTTCCATTTATGTATCTGATGCCAAACATGCTGGTTCTTTCTACACTGTAAATAACTTTGTTTCCCAGAGTGCCACCTTGTACTATTTCGTAGAAGTTGCCAGAGATTTGCCACAGTTGCATTTTCTCCCAGTCAGTGTGGGGGCATTTTAATTTTTTTGTCTCTGGTGCACGTTAGAGATGGTCAACTCTGTGTTGCCAGCGTGGTGTAGTGGTTAAGAGCGGTAGACTCGTAATCTGGGGAACCAGGTTCGCGTCCCCGTTCTTCCACATGCAGCTGCTGGGTGACCTTGGGCTAGTCACACTTCTCTGAAGTCTCTCAGCCCCACCCACCTCACAGGGTGTTTGTTGTGGGGGAGGAAGGGAAAGGAGAATGTTGGCCGCTTTGAGACTCCTTAGGGTAGTGATAAAGTGGGATATCAAATCCAAACTCTTCTCTTCTTCTTCAATTTTGGTTTCTTATTTTTCCAAGCTTGACTTCAGTTTGACACATCTCTGCAGCACTTTTGTTGAAAAATAAAAGTCCTCAACCCCGCAAATTGCCAGCATTTAAGTGTGCATTTCTCCTGACGGAACACATTTTTAGTGCAATTTTGCTCAGGGTGCACATTTTTACGACCAGCTTTCTCTAACACAAGACATTTTGTATGTTACTTTCACTAATACAGGTATATGCATTTTATCCACACTTTCCCCTGACATGTGCATTTCTATACACCGGGTTGGGGGGGGGTGGCTGGCTGGGAAACCATATTATAAAATTTGGATAAATGTGAATTTTAAAGGATAGCTCTGTTTCAGTTCACATATTTTTTTTTCAGAAGTAGGTATCTGAATGAAACCATTTTTCCTCCCATCCTTATTGTACACACCATAGGAGCCACCTCCTAGGGGCCAGATGGTCTTCGCCCCCCAATAACATATGGCTGCCCCCCCCCAAGTTGATGGGCATTGCCATTCAAATGGTGTGTGAGCACCGTGTCTTGTGATCCATTATGCGAGGCTGGGCTTACCTGTTCCCCCCCCCTCAATATTTTATTCAAGTTGGCACCCCTGATACACACTGAACCTGGCAGAAAGACTCACTGAAGTTCTTCAGAGAAGACATAAGATTGTACTTCCAGGCATCATGGAGTGCCCAGCCTTCCATTTTATTTACTACAGCTCCTGAGTTATATTTTGAACTGTTGATAACAGACTTTATTTTTTAACAAACTTTCTTCTCATGGGTCTTTCTAGTCGGTTTTATAATCAGCTGCTATTATAGATTAACATAATGCAGCATATGGCAAGTGGTGAAGAGACTTCCATTTTGTATATAATACATAGGTGGTGTGGGGTTATAAGAACATCTCTAATTTATATGTGGAGACTATGAAGAGTATGAAAGCCCAGTCAAAATTCCCAGGACATTACCTTCAAAATATGCTTTTAAAAAAAAGAAAAAGAAAAGAATGAATGAATGAATGAAAGTATGAGCAGACAAGATGTATACTGCAACATTTTACTGGGCATTTCCACTACAGTGGTACCTTGGTTTCCGTTCCGGAAGTCCGTTCTTAAACCAGAGAGCCAGTGTGGTGTAGTGGTTAAGAGCAGTAGACTTGTAATCTGGGGAACCGGGTTTGCATCTCTGCTCCTCCACATGCAGCTGCTGGGTGACCTTGGGCTAGTCACACTTCTTTGAAGTGTCTAAGCCCCACTCACCTCACAGAGTGTTTGTTGTAGGGGAGGAAGGGAAAGGAGAATGTTAGCCGCTTTGAGACTCCTTTGGGTAGTGATAAAGCGGGATATCAAATCCAAACTCCTTCTTCTTCTTCTTAAACCAAGGCGTACTTTCCTATAGCAGCGGGGGACTCAATTTACACACTCAACAAGAAGTGGTACATGTTCTACTTCCAAGGCAAAATTCACAAACCAAAACATCTACTTCCGGGTTTGCAGCATTCTTAATCCAAGTTGTTCATAAACTAAGAGGTTCTTAAACCAAGGTACTACTGTATATCTCTTTAAAATCATTCAGTCATTCACTTTTAAACCTGTTAGCAGCTTTTAATATCTCCAGTAAGACATGAAAGAATAGCCACTTATAACCATAGCATGGCCAGGTAAGGCATTAGTTACTCCCTGTAGCTTAGTCCACATGGAAAAATTCCACATCTCTACATGATTCCAAAGTGCTAAATGTGCATGATCCTTGCTCATCATATTCCCTGATTTAGAACGTCCATTTGCCATCTAGAAGTACTGTTTTGCTGTGTGATGAAATACTTGATCAAATTCCAGTATAATACAATGCCATTGATTCTGGGGTCTGTGTTTACTCAGAAACTCCTTGACAGGCACATATCCCTGCGGAGGATATGAGCACATCAAGAAATACTTTCTTAATCCATGATACATAAACAGAATTGCCTTCAATCCTATACTGATAAATAATTACAAGAGGGAATTTGTGTATTTGTGAAGGTAGGAATTTAGGCTATGATTATTTTGCTAGAAATTCAGTCTAATGAGAGTTATGGAAGACAGATTTTTAAATTTTTGTTAGAAAACAATAGAGAAATATAATATAATATTCAACTTGTCTCTGTTTCACAAATTGCTTACATTTGCTCTTTCAGCAGTTTTTTCCCCATGAAGGTATAACTACTTACTAGTCTGCCAATTTGATTTTCAACAGTTCTAATACTATTTCTGCTCCCAAAGTACCTGTCCGGACTCCAGAGCATCTGTGCCTTGCTGGCAGTTAGGGAAGTGGGTTTTCATTACCAGCACCTTAACAGCTGCTCAAAAATCCCAAAGACATGACTTGGGCCAGTGTACTGTTCAGAAAGCAAGCCCAAGCTCATAATAAAATTATATAAAATATGGCACTCACCTAAGCTTGTACAGATGTTAATAATCACATTAACTCAATTCCAGACATGGAAATGTGCTTTCTGAATGTCCACTGTATGAGGCCACAATAAAAAGGAGTAGCAACATCTGAAAACTAATATTTTGTGGGTATTTAGTGAAATCTTTCCATCAGCCAACTTCAAAATTACAATGTGTCGAATTGAAGTAAGTTGAGAATTTCACACACAGCAGGGATATTCAGCAACAATCATCAGTACAGCAACCAGAGAAACAAAATATGATATTCATAGTAATGAGATCCTTGAATAATTCTTTACGGTCATTAAAAGCTAGAATGCGAAGAATAAATTTCAGCTAAGTAATACCAGTAGGGTTATTTTAAGGAGAGGAGCTATTATTGAGTCAGAAAGAATGAACAAGACAAGAAAATAAATGTTCTTACATTTTCTAAATGGACTATTAGATGTTGTTCACTAGCTACTGAAGATGTTCCTGCTTCCCTAAGGAACTATTACCCTTATCTCATACTATGCCTGCCACTTGGGGATGTTTTCTCTAAGAAGGAGAATCTCACTTTTCTAGCACCAGCAAATATTTATCACAAAGTGTTTTAGCTCACAGGTCAAGCAGTTCCAGCGGCTAATGTGAATAACAGCCATTTGCATGATGCAAATAATTAAAACAGATGGTTGGTTCAGAAGCTGTAAAAGAAAGAAACATAAAAATAAAATAAATGAGCCAAGTTTGCTTTCCAAAGTGGATTAGCCCAGAGGAATAGAAGCTAATGCCCAGCTAAATTATTTCCTGGAGCAGAGGTAGTCATTGTAATGCCCTCCAGTTGTTATGCGCATCAACCCTGACCATTAGTGTGGTTGTAGTCCACAACAGCTGGAAGCACCACATTATCTCTGTTCTGGAGTGGCTCCCTCACACACATCCCTATACCCACAATTCCAGGGGCATCCCCATTCATTTCCTTCAAAGAGGATGCTCTGGACACATAGAATAATACAGTAGAACCATTGAATTGTAGAGTCAGAAGGGACCCTGAGGCTCCTCTAATCCAAAACCCTGCAGTACAGGAATCTCAACTAAAGCATCCATGACAGATGACCATCCAACCTCTGCTTATAAACTTCAAATGAAGGAGAGGCTACCACCTTCCACAGAACAGCTCTTACCATCAGAAAGTTTTTCTTGATTTTGGTCAGAATCTCCTTTCCTATAACTTGAAACTATTGGTTTGGGTCCTACCCTCTGGAGCAGGAAAAAACAAGTTTGCTTTATCTTCCATGTGACAGCCCTTTAGATATTTGAAGATGCCTAAACTAATCTAACTCCCTCAACCCTTCCTCATAAAGCTTGGTTTCCAGATCTTTGATCATCATGGTTGTCCTACTCTGTACATGTTCCAGCTTGTCAATATCCTTCATAAATTGTGGTGTTCAGATTTCACTTTTCATTTAAAAATGTTGCTTGTAGGATCCCAGCCATACACCGTATGGATTTTCCATACACATCTCTACATACACATTGACTTATGCACAGTGTGTGCAGGTTTGTGTCATGGGCCTGTGTTCTGAGTCCTTTTAATACCTTGCAATGCCCCTGGTATTAAGCAGTGACAAATTTTACTCAGTCACTTTTGTCTTTCCATTACATGTCTTTCCTGTAGTCCTGAATCCCTGGAGATAAGTCAAATATATTAGAGTGTTGGTTTTGTTTAAGCAGGGCATGGAAGAGTAAATGCTTCAGTTCAATACCCCATCAAACCACCATCATCTAGCAATTGAATTTGACTAAAATATGCAAAATAAATTATGAAGTTGCAATGTGTTGAGTGAGGATAAGATAAGATAAAGAAGGCAACTCAAATTCAAGCCTTTACTTTCTGTCTTCCAGACCAGCATCTTGCTAGTATGTTTACACCTAAACAAAGATTCATATTGATGGGATAATTCTTCCTCCAACTTTCCTGTGACAACAACATTTTCCTGCTTTCTGAATATGGAGTCAAACCCTGGAATAGATCTTTGCCATTTGCTTGCTACCCCCTGTCCTTTCTTCTATTCTAAAACCCTGTGGGAATTCCATAACTCCTTCTCTAACTTTCCATTGCCACCTACAGTTATCATCTGGATAGAGCCATAAATTAGAAACATGCCCTTCAAGCTCCAGGGATCCTAGGACAGAATGAAAGTGTGATGAATGTACATTTGTAACACATATCCTTTACATAACCTAGGGATGTACTGCAGATAAGGGAACTGATTAGTCAGCATCCTAAGCCCTTTGATTGGTAAGGGCAGTATGATGGCCAGGAAACAGACTCTATAGCAGGGATGGGGAACCCATGGACTTCTAGATGTTGTCCAACTCCAATCAGCCACCAGCTAGCATGGCCAAGTGTTTACAGGTGGGAGATACAGTCTAATAACATTCAGAGCAGGCTCTCCAAAACTTGGGTCTCCATCTGCTTTTGGACTACAATTCCCATCATCCTAGACCACTAGGGATGATGGGAGGTGTAGTCCAAAAACAGATGGAGGCCCAAGGTTCTGTATTACAGGTTCTGTAACTAATCATCACAAGCAATATCATCATCCATAAAACTTTAGCAAGAAAGGCCCAGCTGTATATCCTTAAACAGAGGAAAGAAAGAAATTCTCAGTGCTGTTCTAAATTATTATTCAAAACTACGTTATTACCACAAAATTATATTAAAAATCAACAAAGGTAATAAGTGGAAATGTTCACTCCACTTCAGTAGTTACACAGCCTCCACCTGGGTGACTGCATAAAATTTATTGGGAAGAAAGTTAAGGGGTTTTGCTCTACTAATACCACTAAAATTCTTTTTAAATTTAAAAGTTGCTTATTACCATAGGAACCCCCCAAACATCTGGAGAGACCTCTATTGGCTACCTAAGCAAAGGTATCTGCCAAAATCCTTATTCTATTCTCACAGGCAGAAATTAAGAAAGCAGACGTGTCCAAGTTAAGTCATTGTATTACTCAACCTTTTGCTGTCCGCAATCTTGTTCCAATTCCAATTCCAGTCTAATAAAAATGACTCCTTAATGTTTGCAAAGCATATAAAGCCCCCTATAAATGACAAGTAATTAACATTTATAAACAAGCACTGAAAGGGTTGCACAGCACAAACATACAGATACTAGGATGGTACCCAGCTCTACCTCTCTTTCAAATCAGAACCAGTGAAGGCGGTGAAGGTCCTGTGTGAGTGTCTGGGGGCGGTTGGAAGATGGATGGCGGCTAAGAGATTGAGGTTGAATCCTGACAAGACAGAAGTACTGTTTTGGGGGGACAGGAGGAGGGCAGGTGTGGAGGACTCCCTGGTCCTGAATGGGGTAACTGTGCCCCTGAAGGACCAGGTGCGCAGCCTGAAAGTCATTTTGGATTCACAGCTGTCCATGGAGGTGCAGGTCAATTCTGTGTCCAGGGCAGCTGCCTATCAGCTCCATCTGGTACGCAGGATGAGACCCTAGCTGCTCGCAGACTGTCTCAGCAGAGTAGTGCATGCTCTAGTTATCTCCCGCTTGGACTACTGCAATGCGCTCTACGTGGGGCTACCTTTGAAGGTGACGCGGAAACTACAACTAATCCAGAATGCGGCGGCTAGACTGGTGACTGGGAGTGGCCGCCGAGACCACATAACACTGGTCCTGAAAGTCCTACATTGGCTCCCAGTACATTTCTGAGCACAATTAAAAGTATTGGTGCTGACCTTTAAAGCCCTAAATGGCCTCAGTCCAGTGCCGAGGGTCTTCTGGTGGTTCCCTTGCTACGAGAAGCCAAGTTACAGGGAACCAAGCAGAGGGCTTTCTCAGTAGTGGCACCTGTCCTGTGGAACACCCTCCCATCAGATGTCAAAGAGAAAAACAACTACCAGACTTTTAAAAGACATCTGAAGACGTTGCATAGGCTCTGGTTCGACTAGCTCCCTGCACCGTTGCAGGTAGCGCTGATCCAGGGTACAAACATAGGTCATCCTAGGGTGAACACCTGGATAGGCGGAAAGCTGGGAACAGACTATGTCTACCACCCAGATGTCTCCCTCGACTCAGGCATGGGCACAACCCCCTCACAGGGTTGACCACACCATTGAGTCCCTGGATTCCTTTAATGGAATACCCCTTCACATAGGGATGGCGAGACCGTTCCTCCATCCCTATCACCTGAACCAGTGCCTATCTGCAACCTTACAAGTTGTGATGGTTTGCTATGTGGCAGGAAAAACCCAAATGGCACCAGCCAATCAGCCAAGTGGGGAAAATTCCTGCCGTGCCCCTGTCTCAACGACAGACAACACACGACGGCATAACAAGGTCAAGCGTGCAAGTCCTAAATATAGGGAGAGGTGGGCGGGTGTTCCAATGCATTGACCAAAAGAGGAAGCTCTGGGTCACGTGCATGGGTATATATAGGTGCCTTGATCCGTTTAGCCTGCATCCCATTGGCCTGATGAACCCTGCATCGAGGGACCTACCAATTGGGTGTTGTGGCTATCCAATCATACCCACCCACAACACAGGGTTTGGTTGCCAGGTCTCACCGCAACACGTGTCCTCTTTAAGGCAGGACACAATTTGTTTAAGTAGATGTTCTGAAGTAAGCAAGTATTTCTGTTCTCCCCAGTTTGCATTTCCACTTGGAACAAGCCAAACAAAAATCTTAGAGGAAAATATGCTATAGTTGTACAACAGAGAGAGAGAGAGAGAGAGAGAGAGAGAGAGAGAGAGAGAGAGAGAGAGAGAGAGAGAGAGAGAGAGAGAGAAAGCCACGCATAATGTTAACATTTGCCAGTCTTGTTTTACAAATGAAACCGTAACAAAGCCAAATTATTTAAATAGGTTTCTTGAAATCCTGAGGAAAAATATCCTTTTCAACAAATGAAAAGTTAGAAGTTGGCAGCTACAGCTGTATTGGAGCAGTATGTCATCAGACATGGCTCCTCCGAGATAACTCAAACACATGTGTTGCTTGAGGTCACTGTAAAGAAGCTGCTATTTTTTAAAAACCATCCAACAGTGCTACTACTTGAAGGACTGCTTCACTGAATACACCCCTTGGCTAACAAAGGACTCCAGTAAAATATTTATGAACCTTCCACATTTGGGTTGCAAACCACAAAGACCCACTCATGAGGTCATGTGCAGAGCGTGTGCCAGGGTCTCCAACTGCAATGGTCTTTTTACTGCATTATCTAAAAACTCCAGTCTGTTAAGATTCTTAAGAGCTAATAGCCCAGGTTTTCTGCCATCTACTCCTTTAAAAATATATCCAAGAACATGTGCTTTAGACTCCAAGTTTAAACTTTTCAACATTCACACAAACAACATCCTTTATAAACATGGCTCTTGAGCGTGCAACATGGGTATGTGGGAACTCAGGTTTATGTGCACTTCACAAGGGATCCTTGAATATATTTGCTAGTGAGACAGGAATCTTTTACCTGGGTCCACTATGCACTGCCCCGAGCATGTGTCTAGCAGGGTTCATCCAAGGGAACAACACAAAGAATAAGCAACATTCATTTTGGGGATGGAACTGTGAAACTAGAAGAGAGTTAATGCAGAAATGTCTAGGCCCCATCTGCAGTGCACATTTAAATACTCCCCCCCCCAAGAATTCTGGGATCTGCAGTTTGATAACAGTGCTGGGAGTTGTTAGGTGAGGCATAGGCAAACTTGGCCCTCCAGATGTTCTGGGACTACAACTCTCATCATCCCTATCTAACAGGACCAGTGGTCAGGGATGATGGGAATTGTAGTCTCAAAACATCTGGAGGGGCGAGTTTGCCTATGCCTGGGTTAGGTGACCGCCTACTCCCTCCACAGGGTTCCCTGGAGTTCCTTGGGAAGAGGAATTGATTGTTCAACCACACTGGAAACCATAGCTTTGTAAGGGGAATATGGGTCTCCTTATAACTCTTAGCATCCTTAACAAACTACAGTTCTCATGATTCTTTATGGGAAGCCATGGCTGTTTAAAGTGGTATCATGGTGCTTTAAATGTCGGGTGTGGATTGGGCCATAGTCCCGTTGATGTTTGCTATTTCTACTTGGGAGACACTCTTTAGTGTTACCTTCCTACATGTCTGATATTGTTGAAAAGTGGACAGTTGGTGTAGATTCCTAACCACCACCATCCCTGCAAAGCTCTCATTACCCCACACAATATTTTATGTTAAATGCATTTCTTGCTGACTATGCATTGTACTGTGAATTCTGGCAAAAATATTGTTTCAGGCTTGCTAAATAACACACCCTCTTAATTTCCCTCTCCCCCGATTATTGTGTAACTGAGAATAAATATGTGGCAGCCATATTGTTTCAATCCATTGGAAAGTTATGGCATTAACAGTTTTCTTTGCTCACTTAGTAATTGATTCCAGAGAGACAGAAAGAGGACAAATATGTTACTGAATATTTTCTAGGTTGCTGTATAGTCCATATGGCTAGCACTGCAGTATACACAACATCCATTAAGGTCAGTAAGTTTTATTTTTTATTTTTGAACACAAAAATAAAAGCTTACAGAGCCAGGAACAAGTTTACTGTTATATGACTTTTCCTCATTGATAGAAAACATTTATTTTTCAGAGTATGAAGTGATGGGCAAACTGAAGCAAATGTTAGAAGTGCTTTTATAAACATCAAACCTCCAGCTGCTGAACTGCATCCCATCTATCTGAAAGCATGTGATAAACCACAGCTGGAGTTTAATCTCACAAAAGTGGTTTTGTCCACAGTATCTCAGCTTTTCTGCTTCCTGTTCTGGCTAGGACACGAAAGTGTGAAAGAA